>NC_082688.1:70816117-71416117 GCF_949987515.2 Delphinus delphis
TTTATATGTCATGTTTTATTCTTTTAATGATTCTCTAGCTTTTTTTTTAATTTAAAAATTTTTTTTTATTAGAAAGCATTGGATTGTGCACTTAAAATGGCTGAATTCATGGTATATAAGTTATACTTCAGTAAAGTTGTTTAAAAAAAACAACTGGTGTAACAATTTCCACAATAGTTTTAGAACATTTTCATCCTCATGTCCATTTAGTTAATCCTCATTCCCACCCCAGCCCCAGGCAACCACTAATGTCTGTTTTTAAGGCTTTACCTCTTTTGGACATTTCCTATAAGTGGAATCATATAATATGCAGTGTTCTGTGTCCTGCTTTTTTCACTTAGTATAATGTTTTTTAGCTTTATAAATGTTATCACATATTTCAGATGGACTTCATTCTTTTTTACGGCTGAATAACATGCTATTGTATGGATATACCACATTTTGTCTATCCATTCACCAGTAGATGGACGTTTTGGTTGTTTCTGCATTTTGGCTATTATTAACGAAGCTGTTTTGAACATTCTTGTTCAAGTCTTTGTGTGAAAGTGTTTCATTTCGCTTGGGTAGACACCTAGGAGTAGAATTGTTGTGTTGAATGGAAAATCAATATTTAACTTTAAGGAACTATCAAATTGTTTTCCAAGGTGGCTGTATCATTTTACATCCTCACCAACAATATATGAGGTTTCCAGCTTCTTAGCATCCTTGTCATTACTTGGCAGTGTCTGTCTTTTGAGAGACATGATCCTAGTGGGTGTGAAGTGATACCTCATTATGGGTTTGATTTGCATTTCCCTAACGACTAATGATATTAAGAACATTTTCACATGCTTGTAGGCCATTTATATACATCTTGTTTTGTGAAATGTCCATTTAAATCTTTTGCTCATTTTAAAATTGGGTTGTTTGTCTTCTTCTTATTGTGTTGTTAGAGTTCTTTGTATCCTTAACTTTGACTAAGGATCCTTGTCCACCGATAAGGAGACTCATTTCTCTATCCTTTCCTGAAAATCTTAAATTCCTCTACCTTTTAGAGGGACCCTTCAAAAATTTCCCCTGCTTATTTTCAGAGTATTTCCATGAAAACACAGGGGTCATTTTGAAAACTGATCACAACTCTTTCCTCACTGCAGACTCAACGAGAGTTACAATATAAATTTTTGCATTACTTTCATTTTTGTAGTGCTTCCAAAGCTCATAACTATCTTCATAGTCAGACTGAAAAATTCAATCTAGTTTTGTCTTACTTTGTAGTGCTCCAGAGGACACTTACTGTCTGGAATTAGGAAGTAGGTAGCTCTAAGATGTGATAAATGATCATAGAAGTAGCAACTTTTAACAAACTAAATACAGAGGCTGTGTCAATATTAAATTATATCTCAGTTTTATCTTATGTTTTATCTGACTTAAATACCAATCCTTTTAGTAAAATATATTTTAATGCTCTGTGATAAAATAACCACCAAAAATGGCTTTTGATTTTGAATTCCCTCTGATGAATAATTTTTTTCTTTTATTTTTCCTCCTAAAGTAATCATGCAGTCGTTCTCTACTGTATAGCACAGGGAACTCTACTCAATGCTCTGTGGTGAAATCCAAAAAAGACGGATATGTGTATACATATAGCTGATCCACTTTGCTGTACAGTAGAAACTAACACAACATTGTAAAGCAACTATACTCCAATAAAAAAAAAAGTAATCACACATTGTATTGCAGAGTCTCTACCCCTAATCCTCTTCAAATCTCTCTCTCTCTCTCTCTCTCTCTCTCTCTCTCTCTCACACACACACACACACACACACACACACACGCACACACACCTTCTAGATTCTAAATGATCAAGGGTCCAAAAATTTCTCTGCCTATATCAAGGGTGGGAGAGATTTCGAATGTAGGTGGCCTAGGCTGGCAGACAGGGTTAAGTAGGAGGGAAAAAAGGTCCTGTTCTTAGTTCTGTTGTGAATGGTCTGTGGCACATGCCTTAAATACTGTTAGAAGGGTCAGTGGCTCCAGAGGCTGCAACTGGCCACTTGTGGTCATAATTCAGACCTCAAGCATATTTGGTTGGGCCAACAGAGTGCAGTTAGCCTGTTTGATTTTTGAACCAACACTTAAAATGCAGGAGGTTGAAAATAAAAATGCAATAAAAATGGGAAGATCTGGCCATACTGGGCTCGTTTTCACACAGTACCAACTGGATGGGTCTGAGTGATGTGTACTTCTTTCGGCTAGGATGTTTGTTCTCACTCTTGCTATAGACTGCTTGCACTCTCTGTTGTTTCCCTGCTTTGAGATGAAAGTTCTATGGGCTGCTAAAACTAGAATTTCCCTATCTAGACTGCTTGCTCATTTCATTACTTGTATGGTTCCTATAAGGCATTTGCATTTGTAAATGTTTTCTATGGCTGCTGTAACAAATTACCACAAACTTGTCTCCTTTAAGACAACAGAAATGTATTCATTGTCCTGGAGGCAAAAATTCTGAAATCAAAGATGTCGGCAGGGGCTGTGCTGCCAGCAGAGGCTCTAGAGGAGAATCCATTCCTCGCCTCTTCCAGCTTCTTGTGGCTCCAGGAGTTTCTTGGCTTGTGGCTGCATCACTCCACCTCTGCCTCCATCTTTATAGGACCTGTCCTCATCTCCCTGTGTCTCTCCTCCATATGTTTCTTACAAGGATAGTTGTCATTGGATTAAGGACAACCTGGATCACCCAGGATGATCTCATCTCCATATCTTAACTTTTCCCAAATAAGCTCATATTCCCAGGTTCTGGGGATTAGGACATGGACATTTCTTTTTAGGGATCATGATTTAGCCCACTACAGTAACCAAACTAGAGGATCCTGGAGGACATTCAAACAGAATAGGGAGTTGAGGCTGGTGTCATCCATCAGGATAGAGAAATGGAATGAGCACAAGACCATAGAGAGCATTTCTGACTCAGGTCTTAGTGTAACAAGCGAATCAAACAGCCTCAAATCTGGGGTCCCCACATTTTAGCAAGTTGAGTTAGGAGACACTAAGTTTCTGTGATTCATCAATTTCACCTTGGCTTAACTGTACTGGTTTAATTGGTTGCTTGACCTTGGCAATGATTATCTTAACTAGGTATATAAGCTACCATCTGTGTAAACTTTCAGTTGCCTAAAACTACAAGAATCATCTAAAAGGTAAAACAAATATGAACATTTTAATTAACTGACAACTAAGACTCTCTTTTCTGCTCAGTGGAAAGATGGTGGGAGAGGAGATGTGAAACTATGTAACAAATAAAAATAGGTACTCAGAGACTAGCTACTGGGGGGCAGGCAACTCTGCCTCATGAGCACCAGAAAGCCAATCCTCTCAGAAAGCTCCTAGTGGTCTATTTTCTTGGCATCATGGAAAGTTAGGATAGAAAGGGCTGCAGGGATAGTTCTAGCTCTCATCTGAGGCTTCAGCTGGAACAGTCAGAAATGTGCGGAAAATTGAGGTAGATTAAATGTGAGGAGTACAAACGGCACACAATCCATCTAGAATCTAGAAATTTTTCTAGTGCCTGTCTACAGATTTCTTTCTGCATTCTGGTGTTTCCCTTCTAGAGAAAACTTGTGTGTTGTGTGTGTGTGTGTGTGTGTGTGTGTGTATGTGTGTTAAAGAGGGGTGCCTGGAAAACCATACTCGGTCTCCCCAGAATCCAAACCTTAACTGGGCAATTATATTGGTATCCCCAGAGACACATAGCTGGAAGAGTTTAGCGTTCCCCTGCGGAGATCTGGTGGGGATTTTCTTTGCTGGAGCATGGTAACCAGGGCAGCGAGAAGCCCTGGAGGCTGGTCAGAGGCTAACCCAAACAGCTTTGCTTAATTCTGGGCTACTGCTGGGGGCTGCGGGGAGCGGCTGGCAGAGAGAAGTAGCTGACATTCTTGCCTGCTGACATCAAGCTGCAAAGCTGCTGCCCTCTGGTGAGTCAACGGCAAAAGGCCCACATCGTTCGAGATCTGCTGCCCAATCAGAGAAGATGGTGCCACGCCTCAAAAATCTTTCTAACCCTCAGCATTATGCAGCCTTCGAATAGCTCCTTCCAGAGAAAGAATGCAGAAATGATTAAACTCATAAGCAGCATAGAATCTACAATAATAAGATAAACTCCACATTCACTTTTAAAGCAATTTAGAACTATAGAGAGCCAGCACCCTGGATTTTACTCATTTAAAAAATTATTTAAACTTTTTCTTTTATGCTGAGGCAAGAGGGCATACTGAAGGACTCACTGGTGCTTTGCGGTTTTTGGGGTATTAAAATTGAGATGCACTGGAATGACATTGATATCCTTAGATAGCACTGAGTTCCAATGGCAGTTATTGGAACTCAGCCAGCATATCTAGATTTTTTTTAGCTGTTATAATGAGAATTTTAGGTATAAGTATGTATATATATAAATTCTATGGTGAAAATGAAAATTAAGTGTAGAATATCTCATCTTATTAATCAAGTTTGTGTTGCTGTTTAGTAATTTCTCTCAACTTCTCTCTGTTGAGTAGAAATCAGTGGGGAAATATCACGCACAAGGCAAGAGGTGAATTATCTGCTTAGTGCAGCACAAACCTGCTTGTCAGGAAGAGCAGAGTCCCTTCCACAGCATTGCCACCACATGGCATTGGCATATCGTGGAGTCCATAAAAGGGACTGACATTGTAAAAGATTAACTGGTTTTACTTGGCAAGGTCAGGTATCTGGATGGCATGCTATAAAATGGTTAGAAGAGGAAAGAGAATCTGTAGTTGGAGGCCATCTGAGATTTTGGCACTGGCTTTCCTTACAGTCCTGCCACCTGGTTTGGATTTTCAGGAGTAAAAAGTTTCACTTGACCAAGTGAGCATGCTCTCTGCATGGCTGTGGTACTACAGCACCACTAGGAAAAGAGAGAAGAATTGGAGCTGAAGAAAAGCATGCAGCCAGCACACTATGACTGCTTCCCATAGGACTGGAGATCTCTATCATCTTTCCTCTCCTACATGCTGGACAAAAAGAGTTGAAAGGGAGGCTAGGTTATACATACTTATTCATTCATTCATTCATTCATCCATTTGTTTGTTCATTTGTTCATACATTTATTCAATTAATAAAAATAGTTTTTTTGCATATCCCAGGTGGCAAGCATGAGGATACACTGTTATTGTTCGGAAGAGGAAACAGAGAAAGAAATAGATAATTGCAATGAAATATAATTAGTGCAGTAATAACAGCAATATGTACTGAACTCTAATTAAATACCAGGAACTTTGCTCGGAGCTATAAATGAACCCCTACAATACCAAGATAGGGGTTTGGCTATTACTCCCTTTTGGAGAAACCGAGGTTGAAGAGATTAAGACCTACAACCTGGAAGCAGTAAAAAAAAAAAAAAAAAAAAAAAAAAAAATTAAGCCGAAACACTTTGACTTGAAGTTTGGGTCCTTAACCACAAGCTCCCAGATTTGGGGAAAGATGACTAAAACTACAACAATGATTAAAGATGACTAAAACTACAACAAAAATTACCTACAGTGACCCTTGAAAGCAAAATAACTCTCTAAGTGAGGGTATTGGTGCTGGCTGGGGCATTAGGGGCTGGTGGTGATTTGTAGGCAGAGGTAGCTGCATATTTGAAGGCCATGGGAGGTGTGTTGTCAGGGGAAATGAAAGTGATTAAACAGTGCTGGAGGTTTCTGTGGGTGATCTGGTTTTTTATTGGTGCATAACAAAACATTCCCAAACTTAGTGGCTTAAATAATCATGATCATTTATTTAGTTCACAGATCTGTAATTTGGTCAGGGCTTGGTGGGGACAGCCCCTTTATATTCTATGCAGTGACTGCTGGGCCTGCTTCAAGTATGACTGAACAACTGGGGCTTTTCAAGCATTTCTGTCTTTATGTGATCTCTTCATGTGGTGTCTCAGGCATGGCAGCTTCAGGGAGCTGAACTTACATGGAAGCTTAGGCCTCTAATAGTGCATACTCCAAAAGAGACTGCCAGATAGAAGGCAGTCTATGACCTAACCTCAGAAATTACATAGCCTGACTTATGTCAGACTCAATTAGTTGAGGCAGTCAAAATGTCCTGCCCAGGTTCAAGTGGAGGGGACACAGATTCTACCTCTTAATGGAGAAGTAGCAAGGTTCTGGAAAAGCATATAGGGACCAGAAATACTGTTGCATAATTTTTTGGGAAATAAAGTACGGTAAAGGCAACATAGTTAGTCATGAAAAAACAGAGTTGGAGTATGATGGGCTTTGATTTCAACTATGGGCTTCACCACTTATTAGCTGGATTACTTTGGCCAAGTTGCCTAACTATTTTTTGTGTCTCAGTTTTCTTATCTGTAAAATGAGGAAGCTAGTACTGATCTTATAGAATTGCTAATGGTTAAAGAATATATGTAAATTCTTTGGCATTGAGGACTGGCACACAGTAGGTACTTCATAAGACCTGTGATTATTGATGGGCTAGTAGCAAGACAGATAACTGCAGAGGGAGAGTGGGCCAAGTTGTGGAAGGGCTTTCATAGCTAACAGTAAGTTGGCGAAACCATAATAGCGCTAATAGTCAAAAGTTACTGAAAACTAGGCACAGTGCTAAGCTCTTTCAAAGAAGTATCTCATTGAAACTTCACAGCAAACCTATGGAGAAGGACTATTGTTATACCATTTTATAGATGAAGATATTCAGGATCAAAGAGGTTAAGAAACTTACCTAAGTTGGTAAGTAGCAAAGACAGGATATGAGTCAAGGTGATTGCGTTATCAAAGCCTGTTCTAGGATAGCTTGGATTTTAACCTGAAGGCTATTGGAAGGTACTAAAAAATTTTAAACTGGTCAGTCCTATGGTCAAACTTGTTCTGTAGAAATCAGTGTGGAAAACAGATCAGGGGCTGGCAGCGGGGAGAGTAGTTAGGAGATGATTGCTCTAGTCCAGGTGAGAAATTTTGAGACATCTGAAATAATGAAGATATAAGTAGTGTGGGAGACATAAGAAGTGGAGGAGGTCCTAAGAAGGTAGTGGCAGTCATCCTTGATTTTTGATTGGACGTGGAAAGAAAGAGGGAATTTCTGTCATCATTTGTCAGCTCTGAGTGCAGGCACTGGCATGTGCATTATTACTCAGGGCTCTAAGTAGAGAAAGAAAACAACCCCCCAGGTGCCTTCTAACCTAAAGCATATTTCCTAAGTCCTTCTACTCTCAGTCTAGACTGAAAACAAACAAAACAGACTCCTCTTGAAGCTCTCAGATCTCTCACCTTGCAATTCTAGCTTTCAAATTCCATGCCGAGTTTCCTTTCCCACACCCTAAACCCTTGTACTGGGGATTACAATGATCGTTTGTGTGTACGAGGTAATTGTTCCTTCCACATCAGGGGCCTTGGGAGGATGACCTAAGGCTGCTTTCTCCTGTCCTTACTTCCTCTACCCAGCACTGTAACTACACATGCAATCTGCTGGTTCTTATAAAGGATGCTGACTGGTGCTGTGATGTGGTCTTCAGGAAGCCAGGGGGATCTCCAAACGAGGTACCTATTGGCTGTGTCATTTAGTTTCATGTGAATTTCCTTTGGAGGGACAATATGTGCTTTGAAGGACAGAGAAAGAATATGTGTCATTAGATAAGGCATTCCACTTTTCTGATTATGGACTTTAATCTATTGCTGGGTCAAGGTCTGAGAAATAAACTGGCCCTCGATGAAAAAGTTAACTAAAATAAGCGAAGAAACCAACAGACAACCCCTTACACCTAGTTTTTCTGCATGAAAATATCTGTCTTTTCAAATTATTTTCTTTAAATTAGAATAATTTCTGAGATGAAAAAACATTGTTGTGATCTTTTGTGATAGATATATTTACTGTTATTTACTTGTTTAGACCTTCTATGTTTGTCCTTCTCTGTTTCCTGTATAATAGGATTAATTTCTGAAAAGTAACTTTATTCTGATGCTACGTTTTGAATAAATTACTGCCTCTCTCAATGGATAATGGAGGTTGAAATTTTGAACAGTTTTTGTCCACTGACTGGTGCATTTAGATATAGTGGACGCTCCATTTAACTCAGTGTTTCAGACAATAAATCACCTGAGGAGAGACGATTATTCTCATTGTTTGAACACATGTCTATGCACATTGCTTGGTCATTTAATAGATAGTTATTAACTCTGCCATTCACTGTCAGTCTCTGAAGGTGTAAGCTAGTTCAGCTGTACCAGTGCATGAGGTCACTGGATGCTCACACAGTTTGGTCACACTCCTGCTTTACAATCTCAAATCTAGCTTCCCTTAATAATCAGGGAGGCTTAAACTTGGCTTTGCCCACTGAATTATTCCTTTCGAGAAATCATCCACTGCAGTTCGATTACATGTCAATGATTTTTACTTACAAAGAACAACAACAAAAAAAGAACTATTTTATGATTCAGAAACTTCCCCTAAATGGGAATTTCCAATGAAACATTAAATTGGTGAATGGTAATGAGCAAACTGATGAGGTCAGACTTTCTTGTTATGAAAGTATGTTATGTATGCTACTACGAGCCCTGTAAAGTGGCAAGAGATTAGAATATAAAAGTTAGAGAAGGGTCTGGTTTCTGCTTTGAGGTCTTTTTGCTTGTTTCAAAAAAAGTTCCCAAACCATCAAACATCAGACAAAAGCTACTTTTCCATTAATTAAACCTTGTATTTAGGGGATTATTTTTCTTTTGTCCCAGAAGAAAACCTCTTGCTTGGGACAGCTTCAGCAATTTAACCACATTTTCCAAACATATAGAGCAAATAAGAGGCAATCATTCATCAGTCATAAAGATAAGCCAAGGAATGGGAATACTTCGGTAGGTCACGTCACCTGACAGAAACTTTGGACTGATCCTTTCCTGGTTCAAGAGTTCAACCATAAGACCTACTTTCCCTATCAGCTGGCTCAAGTTGATAAGGTCCTGAAGCAAGCAAGATTCTTTATGAGCTTTTATTTAATTGTCCTTACGATATAAAGATTGGGGGTTAGTCTGCACAGAGTTACTTCTGGTTGGTCTATTTTTCTTTTGAATAAATCACTGTCTCCCTGATTGGACAAGGTAAATGGAGTTTGAGTAAATACTTTTTTTTTTTAACATCTTTATTGGTCTATAATTGCTTTACAATGTTGTGTTTGTTTCTGCTGTATAACAAAGTGAATCAGCTGTATGTATACACATATCCCCATATCCCCTTCCTCTTGAGCCTCCTTCCCACCCTCCCCATCCCACCCCTCTAGGTGGTCACAAAGCACTGAGCTGATCTCCCTGTGCTATGCAGCTGCTTCCCACTAGCTATCTATTTTACATTTGGTAGTGTATATATGTCCATGCCACTCTCTCACTTTGTCCCAGCTTACCCTTCCCCCTCCCCGTGTCCTCAAATCCATCCTCTACTTCTGTGTCTTTATTCCTGTCCTGCCCTTAGGTTCTTCAGTAGCATTTTTTTTTTTTAGATTCGACAATGTTCATTGCAGCACAATGAGTAAATACTTTTCATCAAATTTCTGGTGCCCAGTACAGAACCTTTATCTCTAATAGGTTTCCTGTGAGTACTTACTGAAGAAAATAATTATAAAGCTAGCTTTAGATTGTTGATTGGTTAGGGATAAATATGATTCAAGAGCAGAATAATCAAGTAAGAGCAAGTATTGTACTGTATGCCCATCAAATGGATTTGTTGCAGGTGATGGAGACAAGGGTAGGTTTGAAGGTGCCAGACTTCTCTGAAATTGCATATGTTATCTGCTATTAGAATGGGCTGAGTCTGCCTTCTTTCCAGGAATTTGGCTCAAAAGGAGTTCATTCAGGGGTGTTACCTCAAAAGTGGTGTGAAGGCCTGTATCCTAGAGAAGCTTCAATAGATTTTAGTTCCTATGCTCCTTTGAAAGGAACTGGCTGTTTCTGATCTCACTTACTTTCCCTTCTATTCCCATCCTCCTCCCATCTTTCCTTCTATTTAGTCTGGTGAACACCAATGGTAGAACATTTTCTGCAGCTTCCATCCTAACTTGTGTTCTAGTTCTGACTGTGTCACAAACTCATTGTTGACCTTGAAGAAGTTAACTAACCTCCCTGAGCTTCAGCTTCTTCAGCTGTACAATAAATAATTGAATGAGATGATGGTCAGGGTGCTTTTACTAATTCTATGATTCTATTATTCCGTGACTAGACCCTAGTTAGAATAGCTTAAGTTCAAGACTTGATCCTAAACTAAGATGCAGGTATTAATCTATCATTTTTTTCTTTAAAGGTTGGGATTAATTCTCTGATATCAGGTAACTAAACACTTCACATTCATCAGTATAGATATCCACTGGGTGCCGGATACTTAACCAAGTAGAATGCTTATCTGTGGCTGAGAATCTAAGAATCTCTCTGGTACAATCCCTTGGGTTAATGAAGGTTGAAAGCTATCAGGTTTCATTGTCTAAGAGGACTGTGGTTCTAACATAGATTTTCAGGCATTTTGGAATACAATAGTGTAAACAGATGAAGACATAGTTTTTGGTATTTTCTTCTTCTAAGTGGTACAAACATCTCCATGTCATAACATCATCATTATGGCTTGTATCACTTATTGAGAGCTTACTATATGCTAGACACTGTTGCTAAATGTCTATAATCTTATTTAGTTCTCTCAAAAATGTGGTAGTTTTTATAATCATTATTTTTGTTTTGAAATTATCATATATATGCGCATAAAATATATATGATGTACAGTTTGTAGAAGAATTAGAAAGCAAATACCCAATACACATTTCTCAGTTTAAGAAATATAACTTTAACAGTCCTTAGATGTCCCTGTGTGCCCTCTCCAATCACATTCCCCTCTTACCTCTAAAAGTAACCACTATCCTAAATTTTGTGTAAACCATTACCTTGTTTTCTTTAGTTTTCCATCCTTGTATGTATCCATAGATAATACATGGTTTAGTTGTTCTTGTTTTAGAACTTAATGGAAATGGACTCCTATAGAATGGATTCTTCTAGAATTTACTGGTTTTTCAATATATTATTTTGAGACTCATCATTATTGATGTGTGTAGATATATTCACTGTTACTGTTGAATAATATTCCACTGGATGATTGCTACAATAATTTATTCTACTCTTGGTGGATATTTGAGTTGTTTACATTTTATTTTTTTTTGGCATTACAAACAATGTGGCCTTGAATATTCTTATACATGCCTGGTGTATGTAAGTACATATATACATACATATGTATGTATGTGTGTATATGTGCATGTGTCTGTCTATCTTAGGATACACTAGAAAACCAAGGCCCAGAACAACTCATTTAAGGTCAGAGTGGTGAGGACAAAGTCTGAACCAGAAATCTGTTGTTAGAGTTTGCATCCTTAACCACAACACTCTATGGATCCCCATTTCAGAAAAGAGGCCTTCGAGAATTTAAAATCACTTGCACAAAAAGGAGGGACTCAACAAAGTTCAATCTAACTAATGCCTCTCATTATTTCCATGTTTTCTAAAGCACCTATTATGATTCTATTTGTGAAACCAACCAATCACAAATGAATGAGATTATACTTGGCACCCTTATCTCTTCTTTACAAGTGGTCAGTTGTCAAAATGTAAAAATATAATTTCATATTATCCATATATATTTGACATAAAATTATTATAGTATCTTTCCCTTAAGAATATGAATAAAAATGAAAAGAAAAGCAGGTTTTTACTGTGGAATAATGCTCTCTCTCTCTTTGTGGGCTTGCCAAATTTCTTTAGCAATATGTTAACACCTGTAAACATTTAAGTTCAGTGTCAGCTAAAGATATTCAAAAGTAGATGTACTAGATAAGGGAGACACGTGTCTAATAAATGTTTATGATGTGACACTGACAGAATATAGGCTGCTATAATCAAGACAGCAATAATAACTTAAAAGTTTTTTTATATGTGCAAAGCATTTGGGAAGGAGTATTTGGTGTGGTGAGCAAAAACAACCAAGTGAGTGTGGCAGTTGGTGACATGAAAGGAATCAAAATGTAAGCCCTGCTGAATCATCAGCATCCTGGAGACACTTGAATGAGTTTCTTTGCTAGAAGTTTTTCCCACTACACGATGATAAATGTTTTCAAGGAAAAATGGAATGAAATTTCTCCATTGGGTGAGTCACATCTCTCTTAGTTGCAGATGACTGAACTCATCTTGAACTCATTTAGGTAAAATGAGAAATGCTGATTCAAGGAATGCCATGAAGAACTAAACAATCAAACCATGGGAACTTCAGGGATGCAGATGGATTTCCAGAAAAACTGAAAGAACTGGTCAAACACTACTGGGGACTCTCTCTCCAGCTCTTGCTTCTGCTTCTCTCTCTGGGATGTCTCCCTTCTCTTTCACTGGAGATCAGCTTCTTCTACATGGCAAGAAACACTGCTGTCAACACTGCTGAAACACTTCCTGAGTTCTATATCCTGAAACTTCTACTATGGGTGATGGATTAAATTACACTTTCTCTGGTGAAAAGGGAGATTTTGTTACCTCAACTGGGAGATTTTGTCCCTTCCTAGACCAATTTACTGTTCTCTGGGGCAGAGGGGATGGAGTTATATACGAACATGGACATTTTCTCAGAACCACTTGGTTTGACTGGGGGAAGAGTATTTCCAAAAGGATGGGAGTGAAGTTTACAGAAAGAGGTACATTGGACAGATAAAATAATAGTTCTTCACTAGTTCAAACAATCCCCATGATATTTTCAGTATTTTATAAAGAGAGTTTAAATATGTTCCCAAACTATGACAGCAAATTTGATCTTACAATATTTTCTTTTGGGATTGTTTTATTTATAATCTACATGAAATATTTTCAAGTAAACAATCAACATGAGGAAATGGATGTTCTGTCTTCTTGAAAATGAGTTCAAGCCCATAGACTCAGAACCAAAGGACCTGAGGTCAGGTTTAAAATAAATCTAAAAAAGCTAAATTTCTAATCAAAATTAAATTTGCAAAACTAGAAGGTTGGTACTGTACTTTTCCAGTTTACTATTATTTATTTCTATTAGGATTGATTAACAGTAAGGGTGGTATAAAATATGGAATCAGAAAACTCATGTATTAGTTTTCTGTTGTATAAAAAATCACTATGAACTTAGTGGTTTAAAATAATGCCCATTTATTATTTCGCAGTTCTTGTGGGTCATAAGTCTGGGCACAGTGTGGCTCAGCTGAGTTCTCTGCTTACAGTCTCACAGGTCAAAATCAAGGTTTCAGCTCAGGTTGCTGGATCCCCTTCTAATCTCACTTGTTGTAGGCAGAATTCATTTCCTCCTCATGCCTTCCACATGGCCCCTGCCATCTTCAAGCAAGCAAGAGCACACTGAATGCTTCTCACATTTTGAATCTCTTTGACTTCCACATTCTGCCATCTCTCTGATTTCTCTTTTATCATCAGCAGGAGAGGTTTGTAAGGGTGCATGAGACTAGATTAGGTCCACCTGGATAATCTTTTTTTAAGGTCAACCATGCCATATAACACAGCACAATCATGGGAATGAGTAATGTCTCATCACATCCACACATTGTAAGAATTAGGGTGTGGAATCTTAGCAGTCATTCCCAGAAATTCTGTCTACTAATACCTGGTTTCTGGGTTGGACTTTACCATGTAGTAGCTATTTAACTCCCCTGAGCCTCAGTTTCATCTTTGATAAAAGTGAGTTTTAATATTATCTGCCCTCCTTATCTCATAGGATATATGTTAGGTTTAAATGTAAGAGAGTATGCCAAACAATTTTCAATTCAGTTAAACAAACATTACTGTATCTCATTGGGGATACAAAATTCCATACACTTGTAGACTTCGAAGGAAT
Organism: Delphinus delphis; assembly: GCF_949987515.2. Lineage (NCBI taxonomy): Eukaryota > Metazoa > Chordata > Mammalia > Artiodactyla > Delphinidae > Delphinus > Delphinus delphis. The sequence goes on from NC_082688.1 coordinate 70,829,984, forward strand.
ATGAATATGTAAGATATTGCTTTTTATAATAAATACATTCCTATGAGCTGAAAAATTTAATATCTGACACAAAGAATTAACTTTCTGATTTATGTTTTCTAATTATGCAAACCTTATAATCACAAACATAACAAGCAAGACATTCCAAAGTCAAAAAAAAAAAAGTGGTTATTTTAAAAGGGCTCCAGCCCAAATATATCAACTAAACTATCCATGTTGCTGAAAAGCAATGAAATCTCTTCAAATTCTCAAATTGGCTTTTAGCCTTAATGTAGCATCAGATATGCAAATGAATAACTTCAGACCCTGATTATTCTTATCTCCACCCCCACCATCCAGTCCTCTGAGAAGCAGGTGCTAAGATGAGATTAGATTTGCAAGAGATTTGCTGAAGGAGACCTTGTGGGAGAAAATGGAGTGGGAGCTGGAAGAGACTGGGAGGGCTGACTGACCACAATGCAGGACTGATCTCTGTGAAGGAGAGAGGGAGGGAAGTCAAGGAAGAAAGGCCTTAAGATTTCAATTCAGAGAAAGTTTTGGCAAGGCTAATTGGGAGTCCTTAAGCTAAAGCTGCCCGTCAGAGGAATCCTGCATCTTCCAGGAGTGGGCCTGCCTTAGCAGCCCTGCTATGCTTAGTCATGGCTGGGAGCAGCCACAGAAAGCATGGCCTCAGCACAAATGGGTGATGAATTTCAGAGGGCAGCATCTGGGACCATCAGTCTACTCTGCTTCCCGCAGTGGCCACCATAACTACTATCCTAGCAATCTGTTTTCTGGTACATTCATGGGATAAGGTTCTCCTCTTTCATCCCTTCAAATGCTAGGTCATTGAAAGGCTGATTTTTTCAAATTCATGCAGCATCTCTGACTGAATACTTTCCATTCATCACATTTTACTTTATTTAAAAATACTTTTACTAACTAACTCAATTCACCCTTATCATCCTGGTTGCTTCTTCTGTCTTCTCCTTATAAATATTATTGTTGTAAGGCATGCACGATGGCCTGGATCCTGAACCTCCAATCCTTGATGAGCAACCAGTAGTGATTATAGATTCCTAACTGCACAAATACATCAGAGAAAAAAATTTCATTACTATGAACCTGGGTTTGGACCCCAAATGCTTTCAGGATTTCCTTAATGGATAAAAGGGACAATTGATCTGAGTCACAAGGACTCCTTTTCCTTGGTGGCCTGACATTGGCCTGGAAAAAGACTTACATCATGTTGTCTATGACTGCTTTAGTTTGGTTCCTTCCTGTCCTTTTTAGTGGAAGGAAGAGCAGGGAAGGTGTCCCTTAGAGTGACCGTATACTGTACAAATGAAAGGGAGCACTACTAACATTGCCAGGACAACCATCATAACCAGGATGGTCCTGAGAAAACTGGGTTAAATGGTCACTCTAGGGTCTCTCCTCTCAAGAGTGAGGGGGACTTGAACCTCTTATCTCACCAAGGACATGGTAAGAAAGAGAGCAGTGCAATGATTTAAGAGAAATGTCTGAAAAGAGAGTGATGCAGAAAGATAGAACTTTTATTCCTTCCTCCTTCTCAAAACATATCTCCTAGAACTCCCAGTTCACTTAGGTGTCTTTGTTCCAGAGCTTTTGCCTTCTGGAACAAAGGTGGGGACAGGTGGGCGGGCCAGCGAGGGGTGGGTGTGGACTATGCTCCCTTCAGGGCTTCTCCAGAATCATTTCTATAGATGATTATCAGCTTGGACCATTTGTATTTGGGGATTCTTGATTGTTTTCCAGCGTAAGCAGGACGCATCTTCTTGAAGGGTACTTTTCTTTTTTCAGTAATTTGATGGGAAATTTCTTTTATATTAAATCAAACCCAGATATATACTAATGGATTAGAATGTGAAATTCATCTAGATTTTAAAAATAAATTGTGAGACTTCAAAGATATATTGTCCTTAGGAGCCACTTTATACTCCTGTTTAGATCTTCCTCTACATATTATTATTCACTATTCTAAGCTATTAGTTATATCTTATTGGAAAAGTTTGAAAAGACCTACCCAAGAAATTAGAGTGTGTCCTCAACATTCTCTTAGCTCTCTTGTCTCTTTCCAAAATTGGATCAAATGACATTGGACAATAACAGTTTCCTACTGTTTGGACAGCCATCTGAGGATATCACTGTAATTGATAATTCAGTCCAGATTACCCAATGTGCAACAAGACTCAAGGCAGCCAGAACACCCATGATAGATGGAAATGAGCTATAAGTAGGTGTGGAGATGAGCCAGAATTTATTCCTTCAATAGTATTTATTGAGTGCCTCCTATGTGCTGGCAGCTGTTCTGGAAACTGTGATATAGCAGTGAACAAGGCAGATAAAGGGCTTCTTCTCACGGAACATAACAAACCTGACAGAGAACAAATATTGATAAAAACTAATAAATAAGAAAATAAGTTAAAGCATTCCAATATCTTTAACTGATGGGATGAAAATAAAGCAGGAAAGGGTTCCAGCCTCCTTGGTGTGGGACACAGTGATGGCTTCTCTGAGAAAGTGACATTTGACCTTAGACAAAACTAAGCAAGAGGAGGCAGTCAGATGAAGATGAGGGAAGAATCTTTCAGGAAGTAGCAATGGCAAGGGCAGAGAACTGGAGCCAACTTGGCCCTGTGGAGGAACAGAGAGGAAGGGTGTGTGTGGATCACGGTGGATGAAGGGGAGATTGATTGTAGAGACAGGCAGGGGCTTGGCCACACAGAGCTCTGTAGGTCATGCAAAGGAGTTTGGCTAATACTCTAACTACAGTGAGAATTTACTGGAAGCTCTTAGCTGGGGAATGTTATCACTGTCCAGATTACCCAAATAGTAAAACCATCTCTTCCTGAATTACTTGGCTAAAAAGGATATTATGGCTGTGGCTATGCATGAAGATTAAGCAGAACATGGAAGAAGGGTCTCAACTAAAATTGACCTCACTTCAATGTGCGAAGAGGATGAAATGGTAGCTAGCAATGTTTAAAGGATGTAAAGATGACTTTTAATAATGAATAAAAAGTTAAATTTTATTATGGAGAAAAATGCTATACATTTCAAAAGGAATTCACGTTCAAAAGAATTGAAAAAAGTCTAGGATGTTTACAACAGTAAGCCTTTTAAGATACATGGAAAATTCACATATCTAGAGCTTGATTTCTAAGGAGCTCAGACTTCATTGTATATAATATGCTAGGAAATTTTGTTTATTTATAATTTAACCTACTTGAGTCAAAAATCACAAGGAAGTTTGAGGAATCTGAATAACATCTAAAACGGCCACTTAAATAGATTCAAAGTCAAGAGTATCAGCACGATGTTTCTTTGATATGATCACCCCTCCTCCCCAGGGTATTAAATAAGGGGGGGTGTGAACTTTAACCTGAAATGGAAAACACTGCAATCATATTTCCAGGGAAAGAGAAGTGAAATAGGAAAAACAAAAACAAAAATCACCAACTCATTTGGAAACTCATGAAAGGCAGAGTAGAGTTTGCACATCTCAGACCCATTTGCCTTGGCATGTGAATCATTTAACAGGAAAAAACATGGACTGACTCAGCTTGAGTGAGTTCTTTCTGTCCCTGTTGAGGTCCTTGCTTGGTGTGGCCCCTGCCACTCTCCTCAGACCTTGCTTCCCTCCTCCTTTCTCACTGTAGAGAAACAGGAAGTGTTGTTTATTAATACGCCTGACCAGGGTCACACCCAAGGTAGTAACCGAGTTTTACTTCTCCTGGTCTTGGGGAGAGGCTCAAGGATCAGGGACAAGCTCCTGGTTAGAGTGAGAGACAAGGCCAGGCTCTGAAAAATAAACTCACAACTAGCATTTGACACAGGCCCCTAGAGTGACTGAGAGCATCTCTGCCTGTATAAGATCTCATCAGTTTCTCCCAATCCTCTGGTGACACCTTATAACAGAGAGACAGCTGGGGCCTCACAGGAGAAGAAGTTTGCCCAAAACCAAGGGGTGAGATCCGGACCTTCTGACTCCTAGGGATGTGCCATCTTCCATTCATCATGGCTCCTTAGCAGACATTTTATAACACAGGGGAGAGTTGCCCAGGGTGGGGTCTCCTAGCTCGCTCATCATGAGCTGTTCTTTCCCCTTTGCCTTTCAGTCGTTATCTCATGGCCACCTTCAATCAGCTCCTGGAATGGGGTCATCCCTTGTCTGACATAGGCTGAGGCACATTAAACTTGAAAATCAGGGATGGAGGGTGGGTGGAGAGAGAGAGAGAGAGAGAGAGAGAAAGAGAGAGAGAGGTAGATAGAGAGAAGTGCCCGACATATTATGGCATGTTCGCTACTTCACCCCACCCCACTCCCTCTCAACAGGCAGAAAGTACCTAAAGAAGATTATTGCTATGAGGGGCATAACAAGTTAAATGGGTGCTACCCATCTGAAAAATCTTAGCAATGTCAAAAAGCCACTTGAGACAACAAGGCACCTGCTGTTCTGTCCTCATTCCTTACCCGTCCTTGGCTTTGGGAAGAGGAACTTTCTGGAAGAAGGACCTTTGTGGAGAAAAGAGGAGGGGAAGGTGTGTGCATTCTAGGCTCTGAAACAAATCAGTGACAAGTTGTTCCATAGGCTGACAGTTTTCCCCTCATCTTCCCTTTCTAGCAGCTATATGTCTCATTGTCAGAGACTTAGAGGAAAAGCAGTAGTAATAATATAATGTAATCCCTTAAGTATATTCACCACAAGGTAGCTCCAACCATACTAAATTTATCAGTGTAATTCCAACTCAAGTGTGGTCTGTACTCCAACAGGTAAGTGACCTCACTGAGGAAATTCATGTGGTCACGGTGGCTTTGGCTTTCTTAGCATATACAGATTGTTGTGTTCATTTTCTTCACACCAAGTGCTTAGTACAGAATTAAGTGGATTGGGAAATCTCATGAAAACTATTAACCTAAACAGTTCCTGTTTATGGGCATATGTGACCATCCTAATCAGTAACTTACTTTGAGAAAGTGTGGGCATTGGAGTCAGGCTGCTGGGGTATGAATCCTTAGGCTACCATTGTTTCACTCTGTGATAATGGGAAAGTTACATAACATTTCTGTGCCTCAGTTTCTTCATTAAATATGGGCAAAATAATTGTGCCTACCTCATAGGATTATTGTGAGGCCCAAGTGCAAAATATATAGTGCACCCTGCCTGGAATATAGCAATTGTCTGTTAAAATGACAATGAAGATAATGTAGATGTATCTTAACATGTAATTGTAATTTTGCTTACTCAAGGCCAAGTATTTTAATTTAATAGGGTTTGCCAAACACAATGAAGTCTCTGGGATTTCAAGACCATGGCTTCATTGCTCCCTCATTTTTATGCTACTTCTTTTGAACAGGCCCGCAAATCCCAGCTAATGACTCAAGACTTTTCAGCAGGTGTATATTATGCTGACTTCACCCTCATGTGCCCTCAGGTTATCACCCATCAAATCGTGGTAGCAAAGAAGTATGTTGGTGGGAAATAAATGAGGAAGAACAAGGACAAAAAAAGTGTCATGAGTTTATTTGCTGACAATATTTATTATACAGTGATCATTCTTCAGATGTGTTTGTTCTCTGTTCTACTGTAAATATGGAAGAAATATCATTGCTCAATAGCTGTCTTGGTCACTTAACAGGTGGATTTGTAAGGTACAGGTATCTCAGGGTGCCTTCAAAATACAGTGCCATTTTTGCACTGAAGCTTTCATGATGGGTGCCAGACTGGGTCAGTCATGATTGAAAGACAGTGCCATCTTCAGGCTAGTTGTTCATAATAAAATAAATTCCCTGACCTCATCATGTTCTTGGGACCTTTATCAAGCAGAGCTTTTTAGTGGGCTTGAGATTTAGCAGAAAAATTAAAATGATACCTGATATCTCAATCCCAGTAGATTGCAAGTCTCAGTGAGGCAGCATGAACTTTAGCATGAGCTCAAGCTTTGGGCTCAGTCAGACTTTCATTCAAATACTGGTTGAAAGTTTGCTTTATGACCTTGGCACTAGTATTGAACTTTATGAGGAAATTATCTCAGAAATATGAGCAATAAAACCTTTCCCTTAAGTAGTAGTGAGGACTCAATGAGACTGACATTATACTGATCTGTATTGTAGGTGTTCAACAAATATGAATGTCTTTGTTTTATTCTTTCCCAGTCTTTTTCTTCCCAGTCTCTTAGTGCCATTTGGGAGCCCAGCTTTACAGGCCTAAATTATTTTACCAATAGCAAGCCAGCAAGCCTCCTGGAGGAGGCATAAGCGATTTGGGAACTTTGAAGCTTTCTGCTAAATGGCAGCCAGGGTCCAGAGTCAGTATTTGTACTTTGCAGCACATTGGTCAGCTGTTCCAGCAAATCAGGTTCGCTGAGAGCATGGGAGACACTAAGGAGTGTTTCCCAATGAACTACTGTGTATGAAAGTGTTTTGTAAGATGTCGAGGGCTCTAGGATTGCATGGTATTACTATCACTATTGTCAGCACTTATCCCTTTTCCTTTTCATTCTACAGGTTAGGAAATTGAGATTTAGAAAGACAAAAAGTGATTTTCCCAAGCATATATATCATCCTCATCCTCATTCTGATTGTAGCCAACATAGTGCTTGTGTTGTTCCATCTTCTGATCTAGACACTTTACATGTATCATCAGTAACTCTGGTAACTGGTAATCTTCATAACAACCTTATGAGGTAGTTATTATTATCCCATCTTACAGATGAAGAAGCAGAAGCACAGAGAGGTCCCACACTTAAGTGGCTGGGATTTGAACCTTAGCAGTCTGACTCCAGGGTAATCATTTTGACAACTATGCTATACACATACACACTTAAAAATAAAAATGGTCACAGATGATGAATACAGTTCTCTTTTATGTTTGATTTTTTTTTTTGCTTATGGGATCTTAGTTCCCTGACCAGGAATCGAACCCGTGCCCCCTGCAATGGAAGCGTAGAGTCCTAACCACTGGACCACCAGGGAATTCCGTTTGATTCTTTTTTCACTCCATAACATATTCTGATTTATTACTTAACTTTTGAGAATGTTTTAAAGATTAAAACAATGCACAAAATGTATTGGTTACATAAAAAGAGGAAACAGCTGCTACCGTCAACCAAACTAATTTAAAGATAGCTTTGAGATACTCTCCTGTGAGGCTGATGATGGCAGAGATGAAGAGTGGGTAGGAGGTTTGTTCCAAAAGAATTATAAGACATGTCTTCTACAGTCTAGCTGAGGAGAGAAACGAAAACAGAGTAAGGTCCAGTAGAAGTTGGGGAAGAGAGATGAATTTGCATGGAGCAGGTAAGGGTTTCAGGTGAGAGATGGGGCTGAAGAAGGCCTCAAGAGCTGGGAGAGGCTAAAGAGTGGGCATGTGCTATTGTTAGGATGACCAAGGACCCAGAAGTAATGTCAGATTAGAAATGGATAAAAAAAATCCCCAAAACCCAAGCCTGCTTAGGTTGGAGAAGAAAAGAGTCAGCAAGATATGAAGGCTTACTTTTAATGTCTTATGGTTGTCAGTGGCAAGGGGATTAGATTATCTGTGCTGTTCTAGAGGACAGAAGTAGGGCAAATGTATGCAAGTGGAGGGTGGAAGATTTAAAAGCAAAATGGAGAAGGACCTTCCAATATCAACTACAATACAGTATAACAGCAACAACGACAAAAAGGACTACTTTTGCCATCATGTCAGTAGATAGATGTGTAAACAGAGGCTGGATTACTGGTAACATTGTAAAGGGAGACAAACCAAATTGCAGAACAATAAATATTGTATTATGTTCCCATTTTATAAAACATATATGTATCATAAGCATACAAAACTACATCAAACTCAAACACTTGCCTTGTATAATCATTTTTTTTCATATTTAATGAACATATATTAAATAATTTAGAACAACCTACAATAATTTTTTTTTTTTAATTTGGGAACGCTTAGGAAGGTTAATTACATTTACCGAGGTCACAACTAAATGCCAAGATTTGAATCTATCTCTGATTTAAAGTCTAATCTTTTTTTAGGAAACCACAATTCCACCTTTTATGGGATTAAGAAGGGAATGAGTAGACAAAACATAGAGGTAGTAGGTATACAATATTATGCTGTAGGAGATTAGGAGCTTTTAAAACAGCAAATAGCAGATTTGGGGAGTATAACTGGAAAGTGACAAAGGGGACAGTTAAGTCAGTTGGAACTGAATCATGACAAAGCAGGGCTGCTGGGGACAGAGCAGCCCGGGTATTGTCATCTTGGCAAGTTGCAGATGTGGAATCAAGATAGAGCGTGGCCTCTGCCTCTTTAATTTTAAAGCCCTTATAACAAACAAAAATGTCCACCAACAAATATTATGCTTATTTGTATCTTTTAAGCTATGTTATTTTTTAAGTAACTTCTTATCCTTTAACAATCATTATTCTTTTGAAACAAAAGAATACTTTTCTCTTTTATTTTTCTATGTAAGTTAGAAGTCATACTTGTTATGTGGGAATAGAAGAGGTCCTGGCTACTTGGGTACAGAGTGGAGTCTAGGCGTGTTAGGACCAGAAGTGGTCTTAGGTGAGTTAAAACCTGACACCATTATTTACACCACAAGTGTGGTCTGCCTCCAAGGTAGGTAGAGTGAGGCGTTTTACAATCACCAGCTTTATAAGTGGTAGCTATAAAATAATCTTTTAAAGCAAACATACCACAATGTCTGCATCCAAATGCAAATTGTCCTTCAGAGCTGTGACCTTGGGAAACTTTTCACATATATTGGCATAAAATATATTTAAACTCTTCACTGGAAACATCCTTTGGACCCACTTTCTCTCTCTCTCTGTCTCTCTCTCTGTCTGTCTCTCTCTGTCACATACACACATACACACACACACACACACACACACACACACACACACAATTTTAAGGTATACTTCATTTTTAACCAAAAATGTTTTAGCTTGCTTGATAACCAATTTTATTTCCCAGAGGGCTGGCTGTGAAAGCCTCTGGTTATTAGAAAAATCAAATCTATCATTAAAAGACTGACTGTTACCACTGAAGAGGTAAAAATTAATGTGGTGCTGACTATGGAGACCATACGCAAAGAAAAGCTGCAAAAATATTTGGAATATTGGTAGTATCCTTAGCATAAGAGAATGGTTTTCCAAGATGCTAGTTTGAAGGATACATTTAAATGTCTAATTGTTAAAATATTTATAAAATGAAAACTAACCAAATCCACTTCATATTCCAACTTGTTTAAGATACATTTATGGTCACTGTTGCTCCTCACACTGAGCACATGATCAACAGTTCCACACCCAGAGGTAAGGAAGATCTATGGTAAATACTGTGTTGGTGAAGGTATGAAAAAGCAGTCACATTTATACACTCACTGGAGGAAGTGTATACTGGAAAAACTTCGGGAGGATAAGTTGAGAATATCAAAATTCAAAATACACTTACTGTTCTATTGAACAATGATGATCTGAGCCTATAGATATGTTCACAAATATATACAAACATATATGCAAACTATGTTCATTGCAGTATTGTTTGTAATAAGAAAATATTAAGAACAAACCCAATGTCCATCAATAGGGAAACTGGTCAATAAAGTATGGTATATCTGAAGAATAGAATAATATACAACAATTGAAAGAATAAAATCGTTTATAGATGCAGGTCTATAAAACATGTTTTTAAATAAAAAAGCCAAGTAAAAAACTGTTTATGTTTCTCAATTTAGGAAAAACTACATACATGTATGTACATATTCATGATAAATATCTGGAAGGGTACATAAGAAAATGTGATAGTACTTACATTGGGGGAATAAGATAAGAGGTCTATTATAGGTGAGAAAATAACTTTTTACAGTATACTGTCTTGTATGTTTATTTTTTTATCACATGCATGTATTCTTTTCAAAATAATAAAAACACATTTAAAAGATAAAATATACAGCAAAGGAATGTATTGACTAAGGTGTGGTTGAAAACAAGATTTGATCTCATTCTTCCAAAAGTGGTGAAATAGACTTTCGATTCTTGTTCTTTGGTTATACTTCGGTGGGGAGGAAGGTGTGAGTTCTGGGAAGTAGTGAAAACAGTGATCAAACCAGAATGTGAAGAAGTGTCAGAGCTTTTTATTTGAAGGTGAAATATTAGCCTAGAAGAATGACATTTTGTGTTAAATCTTTCACACTGTCTGATCTCTTTTACTTAAAAACTAAACAAACAAAAAATTTTTTATTTTTGGACACTTGACCAATTATTAGCCTTTTGGGGCTAAATGTTTTCTTTAAAAGTAAAGGAAGTGTGCCTGGGACATTGTCACATAGCAAATCTTAAGGATGAATTGGTTTCATTAAATTGCCTCCCTCTCTCCCAGCTGGTAAAGTACAGAGATGCTGAGTTTATGAGAGCTTTAATGAGGGAAAATGGGAGATCATTTTAGAGGAAAGGAAGAATTGGGGGACACTTTTGTGCTTTGGGGGGAAACTTTGGAGGCGTTTAGTGTTCTGCATAGGTCCACTGAGGATCTTGGGTAGAGACGGAGAAGAGAAATACAGTGAGGAAGGGAGGTTGGAGGAGCCAAAAGACCAATTGTGACCCTGTCATGGTTTTAACAAGGGGGGTTCTGGAGGGGAAAGATTGTGGATTCACTGAATGAGATGTTGAACTATGAAAACTCTCTCTAGGGCACTTCAAACTAAATTGGGATGGCTTTCAACAGCAGAAGGCTTTTGCCTACTTCTCCAGTACTGAAACAAAGGCAACTTTCTCAATCTAAGGGGAATAGAAGGGTGAAATAAGAGCATGGACTCAGAGAGAACTGGGTTCAAAAAAGGGTTAAGACATTACAACTGGTTAGCCTTGGGTGAATTATTTAATACTTTCATGTCTCAGTTTCCTCATTTGGAAAATGCTGATCATATTACCTCATGGGATATTTGTAAAATCAGATATAAAATTTAAAAATTTTCTGACTCCTATAAATTTTATTGGCTCAATACATATTTTGCAATATGGGAACAACTTTTTGTTTAAGAGTTAGTATTTGTTTCATAATATGTCATTGTTTACTTCCAATGTAGTATAATAATTATTATTTTTTATCACTATCATTACTTATGGAGTACCTAGTGTGTTTTAAACCTTGCTCTAAGTGTTTTATATGAAGCATTTCTAAACCTAATAACCATCTGGATGGCAAGGTCTATCCCATTTTGTAGATGAGAAAACTGAAGCTCAGAGAGGTTAAGTAAGGAATAAGTAGGAAGGTCAAGTTTTGACTCTTTCTTCCAAATAACTGAAGGCATAAGGCAATGGATCAGGTTCCAGAGTGATAGGGAGGAGCATTAGTTTGGTCCATCAGCTGCAAAGCATGAAACCAGGGGAGCCCCACAGACTCCAGACGTGAACTATGTTTGAGAACTGGGAAGACTGAATGGTCTGCTCATCCTTAGACAGGAGCTAGAGAGAGACAGATATACAGCTACCAGACTGAGTTGAGAGATACCATGGAAGGGAGGAAGAGGATCCTGAGAGATTTCTGGAAGTTCTGAGTTATAGCAACTTCACCAACAGGGAGACAGGCTAGGGTAAGACAGGGCAGACCTCTTCAGCATGTGGAGTATGGCTGGTATGTTGTTCTTTTTCCTTACTCTTTATTATTCTTTGCAATATTATTTTACCTAGGTTAGATGTTAAACGTCTCTTGTTGCTTAGTGAGGTTAATCACAAGCACTAAAATTTCATTTGTAACAACATGTAATTTCTAGAGATTTTAGGATTTCCAAACAGTGTTTCATGGTTTTCCATCATGTTCCCTCCCCTCATTACTTTATAATATGATTTGAAATTATTGTCCATCTTGGAGTTTCAAGACAGAAATTGTGCTCAAGGTACTTGGAAAAAAGCCATCTGTAGGTGGAAAAGTGCTACCCTTTCTATTTTCTAGTTCAGAGAAGCAAATCTATCCAATTTTCGTATATATCATATTTGGAGCTGAGCTGACTATCATATTTGGAGCTGAGCTGACTTTAAATGCAGGTGATTTTTCTCTTTCATCTGTAATAAATAATGGTGCTTAGAGCAATGCATGTTTACTGGTAACAAATTCCACCAATGGGTGTGGTGAAAAGTTGAGCGTGTGTGGACTGTGCAGCTTCTGCTATTGTCTGCAGCATTTCCTCTCTTGTCTCGGCGGTTCGTGCTTTCTCAGGCAAGGGCAGTGGCAGGTCCAGATAAATGTCTGGGTTTTCTCACTCCAGGGATGAGGCGGTGGGGGTGGGTGTGGAGTTGTCTTTCTGGCATGGATTCCATTGTGGGGATTCCATGGTCTGTCTTTAAAACACATAGTAAACTGGAGCAACCAGTCTCATCAGTTAAATGCTTTCCTTGTTGACATGAGGTGAGGAAAAGATGAATAGCTTTTGGGGAAAGAAACTGTGAGGATAAAAAGGAAGAAGAAAAATAAGGAAGGAAAAAAATAAGGAGGAAGCCTTATGAGACAGATGAAGTTTGAAGGTAGATAATTCACTTTTTCAACTTCGCATGGAGACAGTAACATAATCTTTTCTTCCTAAATCAATAAAGCCCTAGTGTCTGTTCTGCTCTGGGAGCACCAACAATTATATTGAGCCCCTAAATAAAGATAGTCAAGTTACATAACTGTTCTAAATCCCATCTTGTGGTGAGAGGCCTGAAAATTTTAATATCCAGAATCAGTACTTGTAGTGTATGCATAAGAGGTGGTGCCCTTGAAGAGGATTAAGGCCTGTCTTGTTCACCTTTTGTCACGGGCATGTTTCTCTGTAAATGTTGTGTGGTAGCCTGATTTTTCTTAACAGAACTACTGGCCATCTTTGAGAAATACTCAACCTAAATAATGAAAAAAATATATTTATTTGCACATTTAATTTACGTATAGCAAAGCTAGCATACACTACAAACTGTTTTAGATACTAACAATACCTTGGCCTTTGTTTTACTCCACTAGGATGATGATAAGTGTGGTCGGAGGAATGCTTGGTCTGGGTTGTTCGGGGCTTGTATTTGCTTCTTCCTGTCATTTGGGTTTTGATTCACCTGCTGATCTGTGTCAGTGTCAGAGTGCTGGGTCACATCCTGCACTGTCCAGGTTTTAGGGGTCACTTTCTTTAATCAATGCTGATTTTTCCACTTAGGAGAATTCTGTCCCCTTTGGCAATTGTTCCAAATGTATCTTCTCAAATACAGACTCTTCAACTGTACTTACATGTATTGTATTGTGCAGGCTATTTCTTATCTTAGTTTGGAATTATCTAGATATGTGATATGCTGGAGGTGTGATTCCTGTTATTCAAGGATGATTTGCAAATTGTCTTGACCAATGTGCCTGCACAAGTTGGCTGTGACTGGGTCTGTGTTGGGAAGGGCTTTAGAGACATCTGTGACTTTGGTTGGAAGAAAGTTTCCTACTGAGAATTACCTAATGTTTAAATCTCTTTAGGCTGTTCTTGAGTCCCATGCTGCCTCCATGACTACTCAGCCATACTGAATACTGCCCTCTTGCTATTTTGTTAAGAGTTTGCCATTTTAAAAGCCATATAAATGTGTAATCTTTATATCTTTCTCTTACACACATTTACCCACACACGCACACAATGATGAGTGACTCATGAAAAGTAAAGGTCTGAATTTTAACTCTGAGAAAAATTGTTATTGATAAGAGGCTGGTATAATATTTCTAAAAGTGGAAATTCATGAAGAAAATAGACTCTTAAGCACTTCCTAAATGCCAAGAACATTTTACCTGCATTTTCTCATTTTACAACTTTTAAATATAGATATGTCTTATCTCAGAGACAAGGCAACTTAGGTTCTGAAATGTGAAATGACTTGCCAAAGCTATGGTAAGGTGCAGGGCCAGGCCGGGGGCCTGCTGTTGCTGACACCTGAGATCCCACACTCTTAATTATTCTCTGTGCTGAACTTTAGTTAATTTGCAGCTGCTCAATGCATTGCATTAAATTCATGATGCTGCTTTCATCATACTAAAAGCAATAATAATCACACAACATGACAATTTGCAGTGGCTTCTGGCCAAGGCCACTGATTTAGAGTTGGAAACTCACATTTGTATAGTGCTTTTACTTTGTCAAACTTTAATAAGGGAAGTTTTCATATCTGAGGAAAAGTAATCTCTATTTAATACAGTAACATATCAAATTATTAATTTCACATATTTTAGTCAGTCTCTGCACCCATTATTCTTTATGTTTTAGAAAATGGAGAACTTAAAAATGCTTTTGACAACTTCTCTAAGGATAAGAGATGGTTAGGTGTTCCTTTCCAAGGCAACAGCTTCTTAATGAGACAGTGGAGATGAGAATTCAGGTCCCTAACAGAGAGTTCATTGTACTTTCTAATACACCACACAATCTGGTGAAGAATCTCTCTAAAGATATGGGTTCCTCATCTATTAATAGCCCTTCTATTAATAATGCTCAGTGACTGGATATGCCTGGATCTTACTGGCGTTTGGAGAACTGAAAATGTTTTCAAAGTTATATCTAGAAAGTCTTTGGTGTTTCTTAAATACGTTATGTGATAAGCAACTGAAACTATGGCAGGAAGGAAGGAAATAAACATGAAGAATCTATTATTTGCCAGATGTATACACTTTACATATAATAACTTTGTGAGGCCGATATGAATTCCACTTTACAAGGGATAAAATGTCTGAGAAATTAGTAATTTCCCATAAATTGTATGGATAGGAGGATTTTATTCTAGTTTGTCAGACACCAAAGTCTTTACACTTTACCCTGCCTCCATCTAGTTTGAAAATCAAATATATAGCTTTTCATGTCTGGACCACCTCAACAAAACAATTGGGCACTCTCTCACTGAAGTAACTCACACTAAAAATAAATACCCTTCTTCCTCCCATGAGCTTCCCAAGGTTGAAGGGAGGAACACAGGAGCTCTGCTAAGCATAGGAGTGCTGCCTAGAGTACTCTGAAATCAGAGGGTATCGTTCAGATCACTTTTTTCCCCTTTCTGAGACTGTCCCACTGATCTCATAAATTTTTGAAGTTTTTTATGATGGAGATTTTCAAGCATGCACTAAAGTAGAGAAAGTAGCATAATGAAAAAACTGGGTACCTAGCCCTGGCTCCAGTATTGTCTGCCCTAGTTTTATGCTCTGTATAATACTGCCATAAATTATGGTGTGTCTGTATTTGGTGGTGAGTAGATAACAAACCATATGCTTTTACCTTTTAGCCCCTGGTTCTCACCCTAGTACAGGATGGATATTTTTCCTTCCAATACCAAGTCTTAACTGGTTACTAGCAGTGACATTTTAAAAAGCACAATGTGAAAGATAGCAATAACTCAGCTATCAAAATAAGATACAGTAGGGATATGAATATTTCACCTTGAAAATAAAGCAAAGTCAGGAGAAGAATGTGAAGACTATGAAGATTAGGAATGTGAAAACAAAAGACCATACTGAGCCATTCTGTTCCCGTGAGTGCATGTGTATTGGCTTCATTCAAGGTTGGGAAGGACAGTAAAAGGGCACAACCATCAGGATAAGACCACTGGATTACCTGAGAGACACAACTGTCCTTGGCTACATGGAGTGTCTGCCTTGGGTACTATAGCTCATCTGCCCTGAGAGAAATGGGGACTCAAGGAAAGAAATTTGTTATGTTGTTATTTTTCAATTATCCACCAAAATGCTTGGGAACACAGGCCTGGATTCTAAGATAGAAGATAATAAAAAGCATTTGTATTCAACTTTGGAATGTACTGCTGTACTTATAATTGTCTAGGGGGTGTGTCTATCTGGCAATTCCCTTTACAGAACACAGGAGGCCATGCTGTTACAACCAGGCCCTGTTTTCTTGTTCCCTTCAGCTACATGCCTCTCTCTGTCTCTCTTTCTGTCCTGTCTGTCCCTGTCTGTCTGCCTGTCTCTCTCGTGCTACCTTAATGGCAGGGTTTTAAAAGGTCCTGGTCCTTATACACTATAAACACAGATTTCAAATATTGACAAAGCTGCAACTAAATAGATGAGATTCTAAGAGTTAAGCTTGGATTTTCCAAAACAATCAGTGTCAAGTGTGTCTTCACACAATTACTGAAGACATTAGACACCACAGCCCTTCTGGACCATTTTCTTTGTCAATAGGGTTTCCAGTTCTACCAACATTTTCCCTCCAGATTCAGTTTTCAAGTGATAGTAAGTCTATTTCCCCACTGTTTAGTCTGCTGGTCTCTCCCACCCTGGTACTGGGAAGATTTTTCTCCTGATATTGTCCTCACAACAAATTGTGGGAAGTGAAGATAAGGTTTTCTTTAAGAGCAATAGTCTAGTATGCCACACAGGTGTCTATATTTATGCATCCCAAGCTGGAAGGAAAACAACTTGTCCTAACTTGCTGTAAATTCTGAATCCCACCCCAAACAAGTCAGTCCTGTGTAGACCTGGCATGCTCTTATCTGAGGACTCAATCTATTAAAAAAGCAAAGCACAAGACTTATACATACAGTGATTTTCCCACCCTAAATCAACTGGTATTGTTCTCATTTCAATGCTTCTATTCCTTTGCCACTAAATGCACATGATTTGCGGGATCATCTGTCCAGATTTCAGTTCAAACAGTGCAGTCACCATACTTACAGGATAATACAAAATAATATAAAATACTTTGCCTTTGCACTGAAGAGAACTGCCTTTGTGTTGGTGAAATAATAAATATAATAATAATAACCAGTACTTATTATGTATTTACTCTCTACCAGCACTGAATTGAGTGCTTTACTCACATTACCTCATTTTGTCCTCACAATATCCCTATTAGGTAAATTCTGTTATAATCCTCACTTTACAGATGGGGGCCCTGAGGCTTAATGGGGTTAGTTAACCTGCCTCACAGTAGTTAGGGCAGAGCTAGGATTTGAGCACAGGCAGAACAGCTTCAGAACTCAGATCTCACACACACCCATATGGTAACTGCTGAATATAGATCCAAGGCAAAAATATCTTTGAGTAGAGGAGCAGTGTATGAGAGTGAAGCTGTAGTGCTCATGTGGGATAGACATGAACAAGGCTGGTTGGGGTTAATCAGGATGGGCTCACTGGGCAAGATCAACTTGAAGGAGGTAAAGGAGATGGGAAAATAGTGGTAGAGAGGAAGGGTGGTCAGGGTAAGCTAGATAAAGGTGGAGGGGATTCAAGGTCCAAGAAAGAAGTTGGGGACAGGAGATCATAATGGAAACATCTCTAGGCTACAAGTCACTTTAAGAGAAATGGTGGTCTATTGCTTTACCTTTTAGTAGCAACGTTCTTATCATACAGACTAATGGGAATCTATATAATATACTGTTTATAGAGGCTTCCATCTCCCTGATGGATTAGAATTGGGTTCTAACTTTCTTTCCTGAGGTTCTGATCTAAGAAGTTTTCTTCCTGTGGTAATTTTTTTCTAAGCACTTGAAACTTACTGAAGAAAATGAAACACGCCTATGCTTTTGACTTTGGTGACTAATCTTAATTGCCATATCTAAAAAATTATAAATTTTCCTTTTTTTTCAAGTCTTGTTTGAAAGCACGTTAGGTATGAGAGTATGAAGGTGTCCTCTATAGTTAGTCCTATGATATTTTATCATTTAATATGTACTTGACATAGTCAATAAAAGAGTTTATCTGCTATGGTTTTATTAAAGTAGATAACTTATCTTTTTTTTCTTCAGGTACATTTTACCTTGGTGCCAGGGTAACTGAACCGAGGTAAAATGTTAATACTTAAAAACAATGTCTAAGTAGGAAAGAATAATCTTTGCACCTAGGAAATGTGGTAAATAATTATATTTAGGGTTGAATCATATTTTGAAATATATTCTATAAAAACTAGCACATTTAAAAATCACTTTACCAAACTCTTTAATAATACCTGTTTGCCCTTAAAATCTTGAACTATTCCACTGAGGACTGATTATTATGCTCTTAATTGTTAAGCCTTCTGATCATATGAATTCTTTTCATGTTTCATTGTAGTCCTATAAAACATTTACTTCAAAGGAAAAATGCTATGAATTTACAGTGCTTTTAGAATTTTAAAATCTGTTTCCTATTTTGTTGATTAAGACAGAGGAGCATTGATTGTGAATAAAGAACATGTTATGTTGAAAAGAAAATTGAGGATTCTGATGTTTCTCTGCCAGATAGCACAAAAACTGAGAACACCACAGGAATTTTTCAACATTATTAACCTCTTGACAATGTGTGGGTCGTATAAAGGACAAATGAATATTTTGGAGGGACCAAGAATGCCAATTTTAACAGACTGTCCAATGACTGTAGATAAATATTTGTGTTCCTGAGGATTATTTGATTTTTATCAAAGAAAATTGAATTGGAAACATGGCATGTATTAAGTCATTGGTACTTATTGTCTAATTCTTTTTCCCATAGAAGTTTCTATGCACTGAAAGAGCACTAAGTCATCAGCTAGACATACCATGTAATGATCCTTATCATATCCAGACAAAATAAAAGCCTTTTAAGAAGCTACTTCACAAGACAACTGCATAGCTTTCCTCACAGGAACTTGTTAAATAAATAATGATTATTAAAGCTATTGGGTCAATAGCTTACACCAGTTTAAGAAGAACAATTCCAAGATGTCTAGCCCATTCCACATTCCATGTGACTAACTATGGTATCCAGAGCTTGGAAAATATCCAGGCAACTCACAGCAGCTTTTCTTAAGTGCTTTATGGACAATGGATTTTAAGGAAGGTGGTAAAATTAGGTTTACAGAGGAGAGTCTTCAAGACATACTCACTGTCAATGCTATAAATGGTCTCAATTGTATCTAAAAGTTGTTTAAAAGCACCCAGTGCTGAAAACGTTGCAGATTTAGCTCCTATCTGTATTAGAGTAGGCAAGCAATCCTAATTGCTGAAGTGGAGTTTTATTGTATCCAGTGAGACAAATGTACTAGGAGTTTTGCACGAGCCTCTTAATAGAGAGGCTACTGTGAGTTGGAATGATTAGCTTTTTTTTTTTTTTTTGATTAGTTTTAAAAATGTGTCACATTAACCCCTTCCTTATACTCACAGTCATGCCATGATCAGGGTCGAAACAGAAGAAGGAAGATTTAGAGAGGAAAGACAGGGATAAGAGATGATAAGGACAGGAGTTCAGTCAGACAAGGAGGACTTTGGCAGCTTTGGGGTCAATTCTGTGTTTGTTATCTAAAGCAGGCAGGAACAGCAGTTATTATAATAGCACGTAAGAGGTCAATTTCAGGGAAAGCAAGAGAGAAGACCAGTTGATACTCTAGGTTCCTGTTTCTTGAAAACAGAGTCTGGAATCCAGCACTTTGGAGCTAAGTTGAAATGCCCAAGGTAAGAGACTTCAGAATACTATGTCAGTATTCTAAACCCAGGCAAAAAAATCTGGTCACAGAACCAGGGGCCTAGGACGCCAGCACTAAAAGGCAACTAAGTCAAGTGTTCATACATTTCCTGCTTAGAGTTCAAACTTCTGAAGATTTTGGAAGGTCTGAGCCCAAAGTTTTATTTTTTATTCTATTCATATTTATTAGACACTTATTATGTATCAGGCACTGTATGAGCAGCAGAGACTATTACTGAACTAGGCAGACATACTATCTCTTTTTAAAGGAGACACAATAAATCAGTAAATATAGAAATGGATAAATGACTCTAAAAGAAAATAAAGAGCATGATTAGTCTGAGAATGGGAGGAAGTTGTTTTAGATAGGATGGCCAGAGAAAACATCTCCAAAAAGTGATATTGGAGAGTGAGAGTGAAATTTGAGAATGAGCAGACATTTGAGGAACTGGAAGAAGAACCTAGTGGAATGGCCTGGAGGTTAAAAAATAAGAGGGCTTGGCACACTGAAGGAACAAAAAGAAGTGGATTTGGAGGATAGTGAGCAAAGGAGAGAGTGGTGTGAGATGGGGGATAGAGAAGTTGGCAAGAGCTAGATGATACAGTTAGAAGAGAAAAGTGTTGGCTAGAATAAGGGATGGGCCCAGTAGTCTAAGAACTGATTTGAGATAATACACTGTTTTTATAGTTGGAAACTGGAAGATAGATTATGAGGGACTGAAAATTCTGCCTAAGCAGCAGAGTTACATTGTGAAGAGTTTACTAAGGAACTTTCTTAAAGCAGAGATGGACATATGAGGCAGACCACTGGTACCAGATCGTGGTGTTCAAGTGAGTTTCTGAAGAGCCTGGGGTTAAAAATCAACCTCAGGACAAAGCACTACAGTCCGAAAGAGTGGTGGTAATAGCCAGAGAGTTTTTTCTTGGGATGATGAAACTGCTCTACAAAAGTCAGTAGGGCAGGATGGTGAGTCACCCTGCGTAGGCTGGTGTGAGGCAGAGCATAATGTGGGTGAGCCTGAAAGGCACATGAATAGTAGGACGAAAAAAGCTCAGAAAACAACACGCTCTCCGTGCTTCTGCCATTTACTGGGAAAACAAGCTCCAAGTAGCTGCTGATGTCAGATTGAAGAGACATGTGAAGCCAACCTGACCCAAACCTGACTGTAAGCAAGCTGAGCAGATCCGCAGAAAACTTGCAGACTTGTGAGCAAATCAAATGCTTTCTAATGTAGGTCACTGAGATTTGGGTTGGGTGTTACACAGCATTATCACAGTGGGAACCACATTAATAACTAGTTGGTCCAGCCAAACTAGAACACACATTGTCGGTAATCCAGTAATCCACAGTAATCTAGTGTTTCCACTAAATTAGCCTGCTATTCATCTATGCATTCATCATATATTTATCATAGATTTAATACGGAAAACAGAACACAATGACAACAACAACAACAATAAAACCCAGACTATGGTGTCTGCCTTCATGAAGAGCCTATTTCTAGTGAGGGAAGCCAACAAAAACAAGTCAATCCAAACCTAATCTAGTCACAAACTCTTATAATAGCACACATGTACTTCTGAGAGAGAATAATGGATGGGGGGAAGGACAGGAGATGACGAACTTGGTGGTGGCCAGGGTGGGGCTCTTCGAGGTGCTGGTGGAGCTGAGCAAGCACATCTTTCTCTCGCTCCAACGGTCTCAGATAATGGTTTCATTTTTTCATTTTGCTAAATTTATGTAGTGTCAACCCAACTGTATGCCTTTGCTCTAGGCTAACTAGCTGTCCATGGTCTGCATTCTGTGTGTTCAGAGAGCTAGTGAGTTGTTTTGCAAGTTCGTAGAGAAAGGCTGAAAAAGGCTTCATGCTCCCTTTTCCGAAGGGAGCAATGACTTTCACTAGAACAACAAACTTAGGTCCTAGGCTGTGAATGAAATTGGATTTCTCTCAGGTGAGAGGTATTCTGTATATGGAAAGCAAAGAGAAAAATGTGGTTTTAGCAATACTGTAGGGACTGTGGTCAGCACTGAGCTTATAAAGGCCTTTGTTTTCCATGTTTTCATTGGCCCCATGAGAAGCCTGGAGCAGCTCACACACCCATCTGTATCCATATTAGTGGGACTGCAAAGTGCTGACACAGAATTGCAGATCAGGGCCTGCGGCTTGCCAGGGTAAACTTGTGTAATGCACTGTACATCCCTCCTAACAACAGTGATTCTTTTGTCACTTAAACAGAGGCTATTAGAACACGAATCATTAAAAAGTGCTTTAGAAAAACAGGCAACATTTTCCAATATTGTAGCTTTAGGCAATCCCCATAAAGTATCAGAAGCTCCGGAAGAAGTGAAGCATTTCATGAATAACTAGAAGTAGATTCAGAATCATAATCTGAATTGATTAGAAGCAAGTAATATTTTAAAATATAATTTCTTAATGTCAAAAGAAGCCCATTATTATGGAGAAGTGGATGAATATTATCCAGAATATTTCCTTTTTGAATATATGTAAACAACAGAAAAGAATACTTTCAAATTTTAAACTGGTCTGGGAATCTTTAGCTTACTGATAAAATACAAATTCAAAGAAGATGCTTTAGGATTTTTCTTATTTTTGATACATAAAGCAGTGCAATTGTAGGAATAAGGATGGGAAAAAGTCCTTATTCCACTATCCAGAGAAAGATCTGTTTAACGTTTTAATGCCTGTTTCTGCTAACATTTTTCTCACAAATAAAGTACACATCATTTTGCTTCAGGCATTTTCTTTCACTTTTGTTATTCCTTAGGAAAGACCTCGCATTGGCAAACTATGGGCTAAATCTGGTGCACTATTTTAGTGGAACAGAGACACTCTCATTAACTTCCAGAATTGTCTATGGCTGCTGTCATGCTATAGGGGCAGAATTGAGTATTTGCAACAGAGCCTATGGGGCCCACAAAGCCTAAAATATTTGCTCTCCAGCCCTTTCCAGAAACAGTTTACCAACTCCAAGGATAGACTATTAGAGTCATATGTGAACAACATTTTCAGGCTCTTGTAAACATATACGAAAAGTTTATGTATCTATGGACATTTTCCCCAGCATTTGTCTGATGAGACTACTGTTTGATTATCTGTAACCTGCTATACATATATTCAATATATTATATATGATCATATATAATTTTGGAATTTAATAGAATAGTATTGTATCTCTTTTATGCTTTAATTTTTATTTATTTGAGTAGCAGTGAGACAAAATATTGGGTTGGCCAAAAGTGCCTTTGGTTTTTAAGTAAAAATAAAAGACACATTTTTCATTTTCACCAAGAACTTCATTGAACAATGTATTCACCCTTTTGTTCCACTACCTCCTGCCATTTTTCAGGCAACTTCATAATTCCATCTTCCCAAAACTTTTTATCTTTTTGAGCAAAGAACTGTTCCAGGTGCCTTTTACAGTCTTCCAGGGAATTGAAATTTTTTCCATTAAGAGAATTTTGTAAAGATCTAAATAAATGGAAATCCAAACATGCAATGTCTGGGAATATGGCGGATGAATCAGAACTTCCCAGCCAAGCTGTAACAGCTTTTGCCTGGTCATCAAAGAAACATGAGGTCTTGAGTTATCCTGATGGAAGATTATACGTTTTCTGTCGACTAATTCTGGATGCTTTTCATCAAGTGCTGCTTTCAGTTGGTCTAACTGGGAGCAGTACTTGTTGGAATTAATCGTTTGGTTTTCCAGGAGCTCATAATAGAGGATTCCGTTCCAATCCCACCATATACACATCACCTTCTTTGGATGAAGACCAGCCTTTGGTGTGGTTGGTGGTGGCTCATTTCACTTGCCTCATGATCTCTTTCATTCCACATTTTTGTACAGTATCCACTTTTCATCGCCCATCACAATTTGTTTTTTAAAAGGGAACGTTTTCATTATGTTTAAGTAGAGGATCGCATGCGGAAATACGCTCAAGAAGGTTTTTTTTTTGCTTAACTTATGTGGAACCCAAACATTAAAGTGATGAACATACCGAGCTGGTGCAAATGATTTTCAGTGCTTGATTTGGATATTCTGAGTATGTCGGCTATCTCCCGCATGGTATAATGTTGACTGTTCTCAATTAATGTCTCTATTTGATCGCTATCAACTTCAACTGGTCTACCTGACTGTGGAGCATCGTCCAGTGAGAAATCTCCAGCACGAAACTTTGAAAACCACTTTTGACATGTTTGATCAGTCACAGCACTTCTTCATATGCTGCACAAATCTTTTTTTTTGCATTTCGGTTGTGTTTTTACCTTTCTTGAAATAATAAAGCATAACGTGCTGAAAATGTTGTTTTCCTTTCATTTTCAATATTAAAATGGCTACACAAAAATTCACCAATTTTGATGTCTTTTTTTAAAATGCACGCTGATATGACAGCTGTCACATACAATCTAACAAAATTGTTTTGAATGAAGTTAAAGACAACTAAGGGCTACTAGAACCATCTTATGGAAAAAACCGAATGAACCTTTTGGCCAACCCAATAATTTCCCACTGTTTTTAAAGCACTTTTATTTCCTCTTTTCTCAATTGCCTTCTCATGGCTTTTGCCCATTTTGAAACAGAGGTATTCTTTAAAAAGTAAATCTGTAAGCCTCCATATCAGTTTAGAATATCAATCCTTGTTTATTGTTTTCACTTTTTTTTTTTTCTTTTTCTTTTTCCGGTACGCGGGCCTCTCACTGTTGTGGCCTGTCCCGTTGCGGAGCACAGGCTCCGGATGCGCAGGCTCAGTGGCCATGGCTCACGGGCCCAGCCGTTCTGCGGCATGTGGGATCTTCCCGGACCGGGGCACGAACCAGCGTCCCCTGCATCGGCAGGCTGACTGTCAACCACTGCGCCAGCAGGCAAGCCCTCTGCTGATTTTTTTTAAATAGATTTTTTTGGGAACAATTTTGGGCTTACAGAAAAATTGAGATGAGAGTACAAAGAGTTCCCATAAACCCCCATACTCAGTTTCTCCAGTATTAATATCTTACATTAGAATTGTACATTTATTACAATTAACGAGCAAATATTGGTACATTATTATTAACTAAAGTCTATATTTTATTTGCTTTCTTTAGCTTTTACCTAATATATTTTTTCTGTTTCAGGATCTCATCTGGAATGACACATTACATTTAGTTGTCATGTATCTTTGGCTCTTCTTGCTTGTGACAAATCAAGACTTTCCTTGATTTTGATGACTTTGACAGTTTTTAAGGAGTACTGATTAGATATTTTATAGAATGCCCTTCTATTAAAACTGGCCTGGTGTTTTTTTGCAGGGTTGGGCTGAGGTCATGGAATTTGGGAGGAAGACCACAGAAATAAAGTACCATTTTCATCACATCATATCAAGGTTACATACTATCAAATGCCATATCACTGTTGATGTTGATCTTGACTACCTGGCTGGGGTCGTGTTTGTCAGGTTTGTTCACTGTCAAGCTATGCTTTTCATACTCTTTGGAAAGAAGTCACTATGTGCAGTCCACACTTAAGGAATAGGGGAAAAAAGTCAAATTCATAGAAATAGAAAAGTAGAAAAATAGTTGCCAGGGGTTGGGGGATGGGGACATAGAGAGAGACTGGTAAAAGGGTACAAACTTTCAGCTATAAGATGAGTAAGATTTGAGGTGCTAATGTAAAACATTGTGACTATGGTTGGTAGTACTAAATTGTATAACTGAAATTTGCTAAGAGAGTACAACTTAAATGTTCTCACTAAAACCAGAAAATGATAAATACCTGAGGTGTTGGATGTATTAATTAACTAGATGGGGGGAATCCTTTCTCAGTGTATGTATATATCAAATCACCATGATGTACACTTCACATGTCTTTCAGTTTAAGATGTCAATTATACCACAGAAAGGTGAAATTAAAAAAAAAACTCAAAAGATTTAAAAATAATTAAAAAGGAATGCAGAGTTATTCTCCCCCTCCTTGACAATGGAGTACTTACATAAATTGTTTGGAATTCTTCTGCATGGAAGACTTTACTTCCCCATTTATTTATTTATTCAGTCATTTCTTTACATCAGTATGTACTCATGGCTATTTATTTTATACTTTGGTTATTTATTTTGTTGCTCAAATTGTTCCAGATTTGGCCACTGGGAGCTCTTTCAGTTGGCTCCTGTATCTCTTTGACATACTCCTGTCAATATAGGTGTTTTTTGATTTAAAAAAATAACAAAAAAACTTTCTGAATTTCTGGCACTACAAGAAGCTCCAGGCTTATCTTGCATATTTCCTACCTCAGCACTAGAATCAGCCATTTCTCCGAAGAGCTCGGATTCCTTTAACTAGTTTCCTTTTATTAGAAACCAAGATCTGGTCACTAGGCATGGTTCTACTAGGTGTAGTTTCTTCTAGGACCTCTCAGCTGACAGAGCAAGGTAATGTATGTGTGTCTACTAAGCTGTATTTTACACACCTATATAAATATTTCTATATGTAACCACCTGTAACAAAAGTAACCTAAACATAAATTCATACTTAGGTTTCCAACTCTAATTCATTACCCTTTGTACATTTAGCTTCCTCTTGCTAATCTGTATGCTCCCACTCCAACAGTGAGAAACCTTGCTCCCATCATCTCCTTATTCCACCATACATGTAGAGCAGTATCAGAATTGTTAACCTAGGATTCTTGTGGAAAGAACTTTATCAACTAGAGTAGAGTACTTATGTGCAATACCTTTCACTTCAAATCTTAGAGGCTCCACTCATTCCAAAGTTATTTGGTCTGTCCACTGATTTTTAACTCTTACTCTGCTGCATTTTCTACAGATTTACCTCCTGTTCCTGGTTGTCAGTCATGAAACTGACATGGTGATAAAGAGAGCAGGTGGTATAGGTGAGAGATTTTCAAATTTCTTGAGGTCATAAAATATGTATGTGCATATATTTATAATAAAGCCTTAATCAAGCAGAAAAGCTGATATTAGATTGCAGATAACAAATGGTATGAAAAGTGTTTATGTATAATGAATCCCACCAATATATGTAAAGAAGTTGTGGGCTTTATAATAAAATATTTCTCTTCCTTTAAATTTGTTGTTCTCAGCAAAATGAGTGCAACTTCCGTACCATTAACTTTCTGCTGCGGCTATTGCTTATATATTATATTGTAAAGATACATGTGGGATTTAGTCTCAGAAATTAGGTAATGCAAATATCAAAACAAATATCACAGAAATCTCATGCTAAGTCATCTTATGAAATGCTCCACAGAATTCCAATCAACAGTTTGATTATCAGTGAAGTATCTGGCTTTCTTGAAGTAGTCCTCATATTAAAAATGTTAATAAGATTAATACAGCATTGTAAATAAATTATAGTTCAATAAAATTTTAAAATGTTAATAAGGAAAAGCGAGTGTATGTGATTCTGAGATAGCACATTTCGAAGTCATCACCCCAAATTTCCTATCATTTCATTTTGAAAGATAAAAATGCCACAAAGATAATAATTTAGAAAATGAAAGTGCAAAATCGTATCAATTCCTCCTCTAGCCACCTCCTTGGATATAACCACAGTTAACATATGAGTTTATTTTTTTCTATCCATATACTATGACTGGCCTCATGATCTTACAGTTTCAGCAGTGAAGACTGCAGTTTACTGTATTAATCCTTATCTATTAAGTCACATGTAGAGATTGTGGCTGACCATCACCTTGAAGACTAGAGGCAGATGGGATTTGCCTAAGTTTGAAACCACATTGATTCCATCAACAAACTCTATTCCTACTAAATGACAGGTAATGGCTAAAAACTGATATAATAGTATCTTTGAGCAAATTATCAATGTGAATTTTTCTCAACGTTTCCCCATTGATTCATTATCTCAAATAGCTCATTAATTCTATCCTTCACCCATCTGCACTGACACTGCACAATCAGCTGTAGGTTAAGTCTCCAAAATGGTCTCCTATACTTCACCATCCCATCCTCAGCCTAATGCATCCTCCTATCTCCAGTGTAATCTTCCTGCAATACAAACATAATTGTGTCTCTCTTCTGCTTAAAAGTCTTTGATATTTGCTATGTTTTACCAAATTCAGTCCAAATTCCTTGAGAAGCTCTTAAGGCTGTACCAGAGCCTTTGGGACCCTAACTCACATCTTCTCAGTCTCACCTCTGATTCTAGCCTGAATGCAATGGTAATTCTGGATTTGACTCATCTCAACAGAATCTCATCTCAGATGAACACGATGTGTTTTTCACTTTTTGCTCTAGGACTTTTCCAATGCCACAGCTGGGAATGGGATCCTACTTGTTAAGCTCACACATGGAGCCCCCAAATTTATGAAAGTTAACTCTGAGGGAAATCCTCAATCCTTGAGGGATAAAAACCTATTGGTAAAAGCTTTCCCCAGGTGTTCTAGCAGACAGCTCTGAGACATTCTGAGCTGGTGTTCCATAGACACCAGAATTAAGCCAGAGTGTCTCAAAGCTGTGATATGGAAAGTGTACTTTTCTCTAGACTTCTTCCCCTTCTCCCATTACCTCTGGTCCCCCACATGTACTCTGGGATTATCTCCTTGACAGAAGCTTTGCTTTTTGGTAGAATCAAAGCCAAGACATATAGTACTAGACTCTCACTGGGGTGAATTAGGATGAGAAGATGTCAGAAACTGAAGCTTTGGGCAATTTGAGACAGCTAAGGCTCCGGCAAGGTGTGGGTCAATCATCAGCATTTCTTGGTGTTCACACACCCATTGATAATAGTGAATGGCAAATTTCAGCAACCATGGCCTGACAATAGCAAGATAGCCAACGGCTCAGCCTGCTCAGAGATGAAGGTCTGCATCATTCCAGTAGGCTAGAAACCTAGACAATTATGTATTATAACTTCAAGACCAGTTTCAGCAGTGAAGACTGCAGTTTACTGTATTAATCCTTATCTATTAAGTCACATGTAGAGATTGTGGCTGACCATCACCTTGAAGACTAGAGGCAGATGGGACTTATTACAGGGCATAGGTGTATCTGAGTGGTACAAAGGATATAGACTGTATGAATTGCTTCTGGATTCCTGACTCACATCCTCTTAGCCTTGTCTCTGATGTCAGTGCACATGTAGTGACAGTTTGGCTTACCTCATGCTGACATCTTTTTTCAAGTACTGGATGCTTTGCACCTTTGCCTTCAGGTTTTTCCAATGCCATAGTTGCCCCTGGGAAGCCCTCTGTTTGAGCAGGCATGGTCAGTCTGGAAGTATATAGGAATTTATTTACCCCAAAGTAAATCTCAACTAATGAGGGATATGAGCTATAGATAAAAATCATCAATCTTCAGGTAAACAATTCCAAAATGTATTCTACATCCTCTTTAGAAGATTCCAGGCAGGATTGAGGGCCAGTTGCCTACAGTAATGATTTTAATAATGAATCTGTGTATTTGCTTGTCCACTATTCCTCACTCTTCCCAGTCCCTCACTCCTGCTCCCTATTCACAAATTTTTGCCTGAGGCACTACCTTTGAGAAAACTCAAGCTAAAAAATGGTCCTTAAACCCCATTATGGCTCTATCCTCTATTTTCTACCCTATTTTATGCTGCTTCTCCTGGCTGCTTCCCTGTTATATGCCAAAGAAATAAATTAAGAAGTGAAGGGGAGGAACCATCAGCAAAGAATTGAATAGAATTTCCACAAGGACTTAAGCTGCCAATTGAAAGGGTGTACTGAGTAGTCTAGAAAATGGTTAAAAATAGATTGTTTGGAAGTTTTTCTCCATGTCTGTTTTTATCTCTGCATCTGATATACAGCCGTCCTCCAGAGATTTTTCTTTATTATCTTCACGTGCTGAAACTTCTCCTTGGAAGGCTTTAAATTTTTCAGTTCTCTTTTAAATAAACTAAAGGAAGAAGAAAGAAAACAGATAGTTTTTATATTTACCCATATTTAACATTTCTATTGCAATTCACTCTTTAACTATGAGTTTCCATCTGATATAATTTTCTTCAACGTGAATAACTTCTTTTAGGGCAGACTTACTGGGTAATAACTTTTCTTTATTTCCATTCATTTCAAAAAGTCCATTTTCAAAGGCTATTTTTACTGATTATATAATGCTGGTTTGATAGATTTTTTTGTTTTTGCTCTTTTAAAAAAATTTCCATGCTTATGTATCTTCTACTGTGTTTGTCTCCATTGTGTCTGACGAGAAGCCAGGCATTACTTGTAGCATTCTTCTTCTGTATGTAATATGTTCTGTTCACTTTAGGTGCTTTCAAGATTTTCCATTTATGTTTGGATTTCAGTAGTTTGATTGTGATGTGCTTAGGTATAGTTTCCTTTATATTTATCCTGCTTAAGGCTCATTGAGATTTTTGAATATGTAGGTTAATATATTAAATGCATTTGTAAATTTTAGGCCATCATTTCTTCAAATATTTTCTCCCTCATTCTCTGTCCTCTCCATGGAGGACTTCAATTATATGGATGTAGACCTCTTGATATTATTCCATAGTCATGAAGGCACTGTTCAATTTTTTTCAATATTTTTTTCTTTTAGCAAATCGATCTTAAAGTTCTTTGCACTGCTCCCCACCCCCTGAAATCTATAATCTGTTTTTAAGTTCATTCAGGAATTTTTCACTCCAGATATTATATGTAGTAGTTCTAGAGTTTTCATTTTGTTCTTTTTTTAGTAGCTTTTGTTTTCCTGTTGACACTCCACATCTGTTCACTCTTTACAGTCATAATTTCTCTTAAGTCTTTGAACATATTTATGATAGCTGCTGTAAAGTCCTTTTCTGCTAATTATGACATCTGGGTCATTTCAGAGTTTGCTTTGTCTTGACTACTTTGTGTCTTGACTATAGGTCATATTTTTCTTTTTTCCTAGTTTCTAGTATTTTTAAATTACATACAAAGCATTGAAGATAATTTGTTGTAGAGATTTTGGGGTCTATTACAAAGGTCGATAAGAACGTTGATCTTGTTGTGGAAGCACAGCATCAGCTGAAATCAATTGTTCAGGCTTTCAACAGCTGCTCTCTGCTGGGCTATTTGGAGTCTCCTCCATGTGTGCACAGTTAAGTGGTTAGCCAAGGATTTGAAAAGAGTTTATATGGAGATTCTGGGGCTTTCTCTGTGGTTTCCCCCTTTCAGGGCTTTCTCTTCAATATCCAGTCACTTTGGAATCCCTGAATCCCTTCTCTGACTCCTCAAGTCAGAAAGATTCATTTCTTTATGAATTTCAGCCACCCTGTACCACATGGAGTAAGAAATGTCCTCTGAAGAAAAGCTTTATAAAAGTAAATCTCACCCAGTGCAATTGCCTTCATTCAAGGGTTGAACCACTTCCATCTTGGACTCCTTTTGGCTGTTCTCAAATATCTTCATATAATTTTTATTTTTTATACTGCTTCAAAGTCCATAATTGTTATCTGTGGGATGGTTAATACAGGTATTCAGCTATTTCTAGAACTAGACTCTACTATTACAAAGCTCTTACCTTGTCACGTATTTCTTTAAAAAATCTTCAGTGGCTCTTCCTTGTCTGTAGAATAAAAACAGATTCATTAGACTGTTAGTCTAACAGATGCACGCTAATTAAAAAATTTTCCCCACAGCTGATCCCATATTCCAGCCAAACTGAACTGGTTTTCAAACATTCTGGTTCACTATGCTCCTTTGCTCATACAATTCTTTAGAATAGCATTTCTCCTATATTTGCATGTCCAAATCCTGACTGTGTTTCAATATCTAACTCAAATATCAACTCCTCCATGAAAGCTATCCTTATCCCTCCAGTTTGAAGTGACCTCATTTTCCACCAAACTGTCTTTTTATAGTTCATTATTTCATTCATTTAATAAGTCATTCAGGTGTCAGAAGTCATAATGAGCACACAGGTTTAAAAGATGGATAAAACATAGTCCCTATCCATGAGAAATCTCTGTTCCTATAGTGGCAGAGAAAGTCAAGTCAACAGGAAGGCGATAAGTGCTGCATGCAGAAGTTGCTGTGGGAAGCTTTGCAGTGCATCACAAAGCAGAGCTGAGAAACAGTATCTTAATAACTGGTGCACCTGCTTTTTGTGTGTGTGTTTTCTTCTGGCTGCACCGTGTGACACGTGGAACTTCCCCGACCAGGGATCAAACCCGTGTCCCCTGCAGTGGAAGCGTGGAGTCCTAACCACTGGACTTCCAGGGAATTCCCTTGTGGGAGGCTTTGAAGAGGGAAGGCCAACTCAGTCTAGGGTATTAGGGACAGCTCCTTGAGTCAAGTAGTCCTAGACCTAACTCTTGAACAATGAATTATCTAGATTAGATACATGGACCAGGAGACGAGGAACATTCCTGAAAGAGAAAACTACAAATTTGCAGGCAGAGAAGTAGGCATGAATATTGTATGTTTAGGGAAATGTAAATTATTTATATAACTTGCAAAATGTGCATTATGCATGAGTGGAAAAAATCTGGAGTCATCCTTTTTTCTTCTTTTTTTTCATCCTCCACCTCAAATCCTTCTGAAAGTACATTATCTTCTCTTTAATTCCCATGTTACCATCTTAGTCCAAATCACCATCAACTTTCAATGGACATCTGAAACGCCCTAGTAACTGGTTTTCCTGCTTCTATTCTTGTGCTCTTAAACATCAGTTTTCAATCCATTGCCTAAGTGACCTTTGGAACATGTAAACAAGATGATGTTGCTCACGTGCACATAATCATTCAATAGCTGCCCACTGCACTAAAAATAGAGTCCAAACACCTTTCCATGACCTCCTCGACCTCCTTGACATGTCACAAGATATGGGCACTAGCTACTACTCTGACCTCATTTTTACACTTTTCTCTGCCTTAACGTGCTTCAGAAGTACTTGGCCTTTTCCTCAATTCTCAAACTCTTCAAGAGTCCCTCTACGAGAGGACCTTGACATTTGCTATTCCCCCTGCCTAGAATGCTCCCCTCCTAATCTTTACAGTTGGCTCCTTCTTGTCTTTAAATTCTTAGGAAAAATATCATCCCCTCAGAGGGGCCTTCACCTCCTCAGTCACATCCTTGCTTTAAATTGTTAAGATCACTTGTGATTATCTCAAATTATTTTATTTGGTTATTTAATATCTCTCTGCCAGCAGACAACATGATTTTTACAAGCAGGGATGTACTGTGTATTCTTCATCCTGCTCTGTGTCCTGGGAGGCTGACTTCTAATAGCTGTATCAGCTGGGCTCTCCTGCCCTCCAGCTTCCAACTGAGTTCATTTAAGCAGAGATCAGAGGGCAGGAGGAAAGGCTTAGTGGTAGCTGTGTTTTTCTACCAAAGGTCATAGCTTTTCAGGCAGTCCTCTCCCACAGCTCTTGGATTCATCACTATTTCCTCTCTCTGATGATTTAGGCCTATAGGTGATACATTTTGGCTACTTGGCTTCTCTTCCTAGCTGTTGCTAGACTCAGGATGCTTGTTTCCCCTAATGCTGTCTACATCCTTTACAAATAGACCCTTCATTAAACTCTTTAATTATCTGTTTCAAGTATGCCATCTATTTCTTTCTGGGACCTTGAATTTTGTTCTCTAAGGTATTGCTAGTATCTGACAGAGCCTGGTACAGGTAATGATCAACATCTGTTTGTTGCACGGATGAATGATTGGACTCTTTTGTTCTGTAATCAGAATCTATTAAGCTGTAAGCTCCCTTAATATTTTAAAATGAGGATTCCATTTTTAAAACTTCTCGAAGAACTAAGCTTCTTGAGAGCATAGTCTGTGTTTCATTTTAAATCTAAGCCTAAGATATGGTGAAAATGGGCATCTATTTTTTAAAAATATTTTTCTACTTCTTATACTTTATTTTAAAATTTTATTTGTTTTTTTTATTATTTGTTTTGGCTGTGTTGGGTCTTTGTTGCTGCGCGCAGACTTTCTCTGGTTGCTGCAAGCTGGGGCTACTCTTCGTTGTGGTGTGTGGCTTCTCATTGCAGTAGCTTCTCTTGTTGTGGAGCACAGGCTCTAGGCATGTGGGCTTCAGTAGTTGTGGCATGTGAGCTCAGTAATTGTGGCTTGCGGGCTCTAGAGCACAGGCTCAGTAGTTGTCTTGCATGGGCTTAGGTGCTCTGTGGCATGTGGGATCTTCCCAGACCAGGGCTCAAAACTGTGTCCCCTGCACTGGCTGGCGGACTCTCAACCAGTGCGCCACTAGGGAAGTCCCAATATTTTTTTCTTTAAAGAAGTAATTGTATCTTTGGTTTCTGGAAATACAATGCATTGTTTTTAATATATGCTATTTCCTGGAATATAAATCATGGAATATACCATAAACAACATCTACTTTTACAGATGAAAAAACTGAGGACCAGAACTAACAGTGATTGTTCAAGGATACTATGGTACTGCAACCAGTTTTTCCTTCAGGTTTTTGTACTCTTGATGATATTAGATTGTTTCATCAATTATTAAATGAATCCTCAAGTCAGACTTACCCCAGATCACCTGACCCTTATTAACCATCTTTTTTTTCAGCTGCACAAACTTGCCCTTTCATTCTGGTAACCAAAGCTCTTATAATTCAGAAAAGATTTGGGCACTACCTTGCCACTGAGTTCAGTCTTTCACCAAACGTCCTTCTACAGAGGCCCAGTTAAACTCTGGATGGTACTAAGTATTCTATCCTAGGTGCTCTGGCCTAGATGGTGGAAGATGGTAGGTGGTGAAAGCTGTGGCAGTTTACCCACAACTCCTGCTCCTTCAGGTCACTTGCCAGGTGACTCCCCCATCCTGCCTTCTGCAGAGTCGGCCCTCCCCTGAGGTCCAGCTCTCTCAGTTGACCCTATAAGTTTATATAGATATATATAGTATAGGTCGATGCAGGAATAATCCACATAGGATCTTCTTCACTCTAATTCATTGGCTGTATGTATTATTATGACCTGCTTGTGGGCAAGGACTGAATGTGAAATGCTTTGACTCCTTAGAACCTAGCAGAGTGCTTCAATTCTTAGGAATCATTTAATTCTATTGAATGAAGAAGGAAATTCTTCAAATCATGAACTTTAAACCAACATCATTAAAGTTGTAATGATAAGCTAGCTCATTCTAGGCATGTCCTGGATTGTGAAACTAAAGGAGTAATTAAAAACCTGGAATAAATACAATAAAATTACACATGGTTACAATGATGTATATATATATATATATATATATATACATGGGGCAAGAACAAAAAAATAAAATAGGCAGTTTTAGTGTAGTAAGGTTAATGAATAATTTTCATTTCTTTTGCTTTTTTAAAAAAATTATTTTTAAAGGCTTTGTGAAGTGAATACAAGGTTGGAGGAAGAAAACTTGGAAGAAAATGATAGGTGAGTAACGACAATGATTAAAGAGCTGTGATAAAGACAGTTAGAAATCAAGTGGTTTCTGGATTACAGAATTAAAGAAGAGCCTTGTGTGAGGAGGTTGATCTGTGAAGGATGATGACCATCTCCATTAGGGACCAGACAGGAGGCAACAGGCTTAGGTTACAGCATGAGGGATTTAGATAAGAGAAAAGGAAAAATTTTCAGACAGTGAGATTTGATAGACACTGGAATGTGTAACTGGGGAAGCTTGTGGAATTTCCTTCTCTAGAGGTTTTTTAAAAATAGAACAGCATCTCATCTGCTCAAAGGATGGACTCTATTTGACCTTTCAGAGTATCCACTGAACCCAGAAGGTACACACACCTTAGAGAAGAAAGTAGGGTTGAATGATCCTGGGTAGCTTGTGAAATAAAAATGGGGTGAATAAATTTCATGTTTAATTTGATTTATATATATCATTTGTAAATTATGATGGTTATAGTTCTTCCTTTTCCTTTCAGTTGAATATTTTCATTTTTAAGGCCTGGAGTTTAGGGTTTAAGTAAAAATGTTGCAGGGAGGGAAGAAGGAAACTATCTTACTTTAGAGCCTATTTTTATAGGGACATAGGTAAGGAGAAAAAAACATTTTGAATATTTTGATTTTGATTTCACTTCCTAGTCTAAATAAATTTTTTAAAAAACATTGACCTTTCTGGTGGCTTTAATATTTTTTAGGGTAAAAATTTTAAAAATTAACTTAGATCTGCATGTTTCTTTTAGTGTTTTTGGCAGAACTGGTATTCCAAACTGGAAGAGGTTCTCTGTATTTAATTTCCTCTCCGGAAGTTTACCTTCAGAAGTCCAAGTGTGAGGTCAAGCCTTGGGTTGCCGGAAATGGTAATGTCCTTTACTGTCTGAGCACCCAGACAGCACTTAATGAAACATCCTACTTTGTGGACATTGGTAAGGATTAAAGTGCTTTAACTATTTCCTCTTATTTTGTGATTTCTGATTTCTATATTCAGCCTTGTAAGACTCAAATAAAATTATATGTAAGAGCTGTGTTCTCTGTATTCAGCTATAACTGCAAATTTCCAGGTATAGGTGACATCCCTCTTTTCCTTCCTAAAAACCAAAACGTATTACGGGTCAAAAGGGATGTAAGTTGTATTCATTATCTACCTCAAGCAAAAACAATTCCAGGGTATTCTAAACTTGATTTCTTTCTAACTCTGTTTTGTTGACCTGAGGGCATTTATAGGTTAAAGCAGTGAATCATAATTTCTCATATTTGTCAAAGTGCTTACTCAGCTAGTATCTAATTTGATCTTAATAAGAACCTCATGAATGTCATGATCTTATAGATGAGAAGATGGAATCTCAATAAGGAGATGTAACTTGCCCAAGATCACAAAACTTGCAAATGCAGAGTCAAAATACTTCTGATTTCAACATCTGTGTCTTCCACTGTATCAGGCTATGCTGTCTGTGAAAAACTTTGCTTTCCTGGTGTTTTATTTTTTTCACCATTGATGAGATCTCTGCCTCTGATTCATTCTGAACCAAAATTATACTGAGACCATTACACTAATGTTATTATTACCAAATAGAAAATTGTGCTATCATTCTTGTGGAATAAAACACCAAGGGTTTAAAAAATTTTTGCCATTCCACATATTAAGTCATGTAAATTCTGATAGGACACTCCATATGGAGATTACAACCTATTCTAATTCATACTAGCTATTGATTATTAAGCAGCACTTTGTTTTTATTACAAAACTTACTTTAATTATTGCATCAGTCTCTGACAATGTTGAACACAATTTCTACATCCCCAGCTCTCTGTCCTGGGTGTCTTTAGGGTACAGTGGCTTTATTTCCTTCTCTAGCATTTCGGAAGTTTGTTTAATACTGACTCAGAGGAAGCATTCTAGCTGAGTCCTCACATGGTCTTGTTTACAGCTCTGGAGTGCACATAATAGATAAGCTACTGATTTCCACAAGACCCCCCGCACTTCCTGGGTGTGTGGGTGTGTGTGCTTGCGCCTGTGAATTGAGATTGTGCAATCTCCCTGCTTAGCTGCATCAAGTTGCAAAGTTATTTCACATCTCTTAAACATTTCTCTAGCAAGCCTAATTTCATAACCCCAAAACCATTGTATTCCATAGGAGGTGTGTTGGTAACTAGTAATTAACACTGAAAAGCCCATGAGTTTGTAACAAGATCAAACCTGATATTGAGGCATGGAGTAGAGAAATTTGCCTAAGGAAATATTGTGAAATAAAGCTGCAAACGGCCGTAGATGAACACTGTTCCATCTGCAGGATTTCTTCCCTTGATCATAATTATAACTACCACTTGTCTAGTTATATGGCAAGAACTTTGTTAGGTCAGCATCTCTTATTTGATTCTAATGGTAGCCCTGAAAGATAAATATGGCTAAAGGAATTTTGTAGAAGACAACCAGATAATTCAAACACTGTGTCCTGTGTTGCCCTGATCTCTCTTTGGTTCCTTTTTGAGGTTACTCTGCATGAAATTTAATTGTAGGTTACATAAGGTATAGTAGAATTTATTAGAAGAACTGTCTGTGTATATTAAGGGGGTTTGGGCTAAAGATGTTTGGAGGATGATGATAGTGGGCTGAGGATAGCTCCATTAAACTCTTGAATATTTCAGGGAAAGTGGATCTAAGGCAGAAATGTCACATAGACCTCAGATCATTCTTACCTGGAGATAGAGAATGTGTGCATGAATGTGTATGTAATGTCTTGAGCATAGTACTGAAATGATTAAATCCATCATGAACAAGAACTGAACATTAAAAATCCAGAAGCAGATTTTCTTTAACCAACTCTGCATCAAAACAGAGCAACATTTATTATCTCAAGATTGTGCTTACCAAATTTAGGCATTCTTTGTAACTCAGTTTTTAAAAGCCATCATAATTTCTTCCCTTTGTTTTCTCTTTCCAGCTGCTGCTGCTTCTGAATTATGAGGCTTATCATGCATCACTTCTGCAGTGGATAGCTTTATTTTTGCAAAGTGTATGGAATGAAGTTTGTGGGGATGTAGACTGCAGGCACTGAAAGACCTAAATGAATGTGTAAGAATGACCACAAGGCACCAGACGTGGGTGTATTTATCCGTTTGTGTCATTACTAAGAGGTTTTAGTTCCAAAAAATATCCGGAAGGATTTAGTTTTGGGGAAGTGGGGAGGGAGAAGGAGTGGAATAAGATTTTTGAATTTTTAAACAATTTATTTGAGCTCCCTATTGATATATTCTATTTTCTTTGCATCAGAATCAGAATTTCTTAAGGGACACTTAAAGATTTTCATACCAGTGTCCACAGGCATTAGAAAGTTGATTTTGAAATTTATTTAGTGTGTTAATAAAAGGCATTTTCTTTCAAAGGAAACTGGAAATTGCAAAGTTGAAATATTAGTTATTAAAACAGCAATTAAGACTTTTTGTGGCCAAGAAATACACATGCAGTTAAGACTTTTTGTGGCACATGCTTTGCTCCACTTGCAAGCTAATTGTGTTCATGTAGTTCTAGCTGATGTTCTACTTGTCAAAGAGGTCACGTAGTTTCATTGATAGAGGATATACACTCTCTTTGCAGAGCCAGAATAGGACAGTGGTGAAGCTATTCAATTCTGGAGTCAGACTGCTTGGATTAAAATCCAAGCTCTGTCTCTATCAAATTTTGTGACCTTGGCAAGTTAGTTAACCTCTCTGTGCCTCCGTTTATTTATTTGTAAAACAGGGATGATAATAATATGACCTATCTTGTGGAGTTATTTTGAAGATTAAAATGAAAGAATCATGACAAACACTTGGCACGTAGTAAGAGATCAATATATGTAATTCTTCAAAATTTACATGTAGTCATATTCACCTCTTTCTGGTGTACAGTTCTATGAGTTTTAATACATGCATAGATTGTTATAATCACTAACACACCAACACAACAGGATACAGAGTAACTTCAACACCCCAAAGAATTCCCTTATGCTGTCTCTTTCTAGTCAAACACTAGTACCACTCCCCTCCCTCCCCCAGATCCTAGCCCCTGGCTACCACTGATGTGTTTTCTGTCCCTATGGTTTTGCCCTTTTCCAGAATGTCATATAAATGGGATCATACTGTATGTGATCCCATACAGTATGGGATCCTTTTTGAGACTGACACCTTTTACTTAGCATAATGCCTTTGTGGTACAACCTGATTTATATAGAATCTTATCTGAAGAGCTGACTTCATGGAAAAGGGATTGGTGAGAGTTTTTTTTAAGAATCATTAAAGGGAAGAAAAGCTCAGATTAATATTATCCAAAAGGAGAGTTTGTCTTAGCATGAGAAAGGAAATTTTCAGAGTTATCAAAATATCTAAATAGGATACATCTTCAAGAGGAAGTTATTTCCCTGTCATTAAGGGTCTAGAGACATAAGCTGAAAGGCCACTTGGAAGGCAAGGTGTAGAAAGATATGAGTCAAATATAAATTAACCGAGAGAAAACTGTGTTTGTGTATGGAGGCTTGGAGTGGGGCAAGGTGTTGGAAGGTCACAAATAATCCCAAATAATCTGTAAATGTAGTCATATTAGCTCTGTATCATGTGTGCAAATTAACTATTGTTGAATGCAGAGGGAACTTGGGTCCTAATCACCTCCATGGCTGTATAACTGGACAGGTAGCCAGCTGCTATTATAAAATAGAGGAGTAGCCTTAACCAGAATTGGTAGAGAGAGCACAGTGGGGTGGGGAGATAGCAAGACTGAAGGAAGGGAAGGAGTTGTGGTGGAGGCTGAGCAGACAAAGCTGCAACTGGCGGGGCTGGAGTTGTAGGTCAATGCACTGCATATGTGGTCCCAGGGGCAGCAATTATCACCATATCATTGTGAAGGCACAACTATCATGTGCCTTCTCCTAATTTACACACACAGACACACATATTTATGCACACGTGTAATATATTATGTGTGTGAATGTATGTTTTTAACTTGATCTATCTTTATTTTGCAAATCAGGTAACTTGCTCCTAGAAAATGGAAAGTCTACCATATCAGCTATGATTTCCTGCAAATCAGGTAACTTGCTCCTAGAAAATGGAAAGTCTACCATATCAGCTAAGATTTTCTGGGCATATACTAGGGCAATTTATATGCTATTTAATTTAATCCTTGAGTCAATAGCCTGTGGGAGAAATTACTTTTTCCATTTGATAGATGAGGAGATTGAGGTTCTGAGAGGTGAAGTGACTGTACCCAGAGAAACAGAGATGGTGAATAAAGGCAGAGCCAGATTTTGTTGTGTCTGTTTATCTTTAGAGTCTAGGACTTTGCCTTTGCTGGGCTTTTGCCTTTACTCTGCTTTCACACGATGATGAGAATGGTTAGATTTGGAGACTTTCTACTTGAAAATCCATGACCCAATTTTAAATATGAGGGAACAAAATATAAAATGTATTCTATAATGATACTTTCTCTTTGTATGTTTGTTGTTATTATTATTAGTGGTGATGATACCTTACAAACACAGTTACCAACTGAACTTAGCAAGAAGTTTAGGAAAGGAACACTAAGCTGTGGAAAAATCTTATAATCAGAAGACCTAAGTTAAAATTTCAGTTCTGTTCTTTATAGCTGCCTGATCTCTCTAAGCTTTGTGTTTGTTGGTGAATTTAAAGTGATAATACCAACTTCCCAGGGTTACTGTATGATTTAAATGAGAAAATGTATGGGTAAATGCTTAGCTATGCTTATCACATGGTAAGCATTTAATAGGAGTTTGAGAAATTAGATGAAAATATAATTAAGAAGGACTTTTAATTTCAAGACGTAAGCATAAGAATATAGGATATGGGAGGTTGATTCAAGATGGTGGAATAGAAGAGCGTGCACTCACTCCCTCTTACAAGAGCTCTAGAACCACAACTAACTGCTGAACAATCATTGAAAGGAAGACACTGGAACTCACCAAAAAAGATACCCCACATCCAAAGACAAAGGATAAGCTGCAATAAGACGATATTCAAGAACATGGAAGGGCTTCCCTGGTGGCGCAGTGGTTGGGAGTCCGCCTGCCGGTGCGGGGGGCGCGGGTTCGTGCCCCGGTCCGGGAGGATCCCACATGCCGCGGAGCGGCTGGGCCCGTGGGCCGTGGCCGCTGAGCCTGCGCTCCGGAGCCTGTGCTCCGCAGCGGGAGAGGCCGCAGCGGTGAGAGGCCTGCGTACAGAAAAAAAAAAAAAAAGAACATGGAAGATATACTGCATTCTACATAATTTGTAATAGAAGACAGAAACAAAAGACATAAGCCTTGTGGCTGACAGGGTCTTGGTGCTCCGGCCGGGTGTCAGGCCTGTGCCTCTGAGGTGGCGGAGCCGAGCTCAGGACATTGGTCCACCAGAGACCACCCAGGTCCACGTAATATCAAACGGCGAAAGCTCTCCCACATATCTCCATCTCAACACTAAGACCCAGCTCCACTCAACAACCAGCAAGATACAGTGCTGGACACCCTATGCCAAACAACTAGCAAGACAGGAACACAACCCCATCAATTAGCAGAGAGGATGCCTAAAATCATAATAAGGTCACAGACAACCCAAAACACACCACTGAACACTGTCCTTCCCACCAGAAAGACAAGATCCAGCCTCATCCTCCAGAACACAGGCACCAGTCCTCTCCACCAGGAAGCCAATACAACCCACTGAACCAACTTTAGCCACTGGGGGCAGATACCAAGAACAATGGGAACTACGAACCTGCAGCCTACGAAAAGGAGGCATCAAACACAGTTAAGTTAAGCAAAATGAGAAGACAGAGAAACACACAGCAGATGAAGAAGCAAGGTAAAAACCCACCAAACCAAACAAATGAAGAGGAAATAGGCAGTCTACCTGAAAACGAATTCAGAATAATGACAGTAAAGATGATCCAAACTCTTGGAAAGAGAATGGAGAAAATACAATAAATGCTTAACAAGGACCTAGAAGAACTAAAGAGCAAACAAACAATGATGAACAGCACAATAAATGAAATTTAAAATTCTCTAGAAGGAATCAATAGCAGAATAACTGAGGCAGAAGAACGGATAAGTGAACTGGAAGATAAAATAGTGGAAATAACTACCACAGAG
The DNA here is from genome assembly GCF_949987515.2 of Delphinus delphis. Lineage (NCBI taxonomy): Eukaryota > Metazoa > Chordata > Mammalia > Artiodactyla > Delphinidae > Delphinus > Delphinus delphis. The sequence continues at coordinate 70,871,867 of NC_082688.1, forward strand.
GAGAATAAAGAAAAAAGAATGAAAGGAATTGACAACAGACTTAGAGACTTCTGGGACAACATTAAATGCACCAATATTCGAATTATAGGGGTCCCAGAAGAAGAAGAGAAGAAGAAAGGGACTGAGGAAATATTTGAAGAGATTATAGTTGAAAACTTCCCTAATATGCGAAAGGAAATAGTTAATCAAGTCCAGGAAGCACAGAGAGTCCCATACAGGATAAATCCAAGAAGATATATGCCAAGACACATATTAATCAAACTATCAAAAATTAAATACAAAGAAAAAATATTAAAAGCAGCAAGGGAAAAACAACAATTAACACACAAGGGAATCCCCATAAGGTTAACAGCTGATCTTTCAACAGAAACTCTGCAAGCCAGAAGGGACTGGCAGGACATATTTAAAGTGATGAAGGAGAAAAACTTGCAAACAATATTACTCTACCCAGCAAGGATCTCATTCAGACTTGATGGAGAAATTAAAACCTTTACAGACAAGCAAAAGCCGAGAGAGTTCAGCACCACCAAACCAGCTTTACAACAAATGCTAAAGGAACTTCTCTAGGCAGGAAACACAAGAGAAGGAAAAGACCTACAATAACAAACCAAAAACAATTAAGAAAATGGTAATAGGAACATACATATTGATAATTACCTTAAATGTAAATGGATTAAATGCTCCCACCAAAAGACACAGACTGGCTGAATGGATACAAAAACAAGACCTGTATATATGCTGTCTACAAGAGACCCACTTCAGACCTAGGTACACATACAGACTGAAAGTGAGGGGATGGAAAAAGATATTCCATGCAAATGAAAATCAAAAGAAAGCTGGAGTAGCAATTCTCATATCAGACAAAAGAGACTTTAAAATAAAGATTATTACAAGAGACAAAGAAGGACACTACATAGTGATCAAGGTATCAATCCAAGAAGAAGTATAACAATTGTAAATATTTACACACCCAACATGGGAGCACCTCAATACATAAGGCAAATACTAACAGCCATAAAAGGGGAAATCGACAGTAACAAAATCATAGTAGGGGACTTTAACACCCCACTTTCACCAATGGACAGATGATCCAAAATGAAAATAAATAAGGAAACACAAGCTTTAAATGATACATTAAACAAGATGGACTTCATTGATATTTATGGGACATTCCATCCAAAAACAACAGAATACACATTTTTCTCAAGTGCTCATGGAAGATTCTCCAGGATAGATCATATCTTGGGTCACAAATCAAGCCTTGGTAAATTTGAGAAAAAAGAAATTGTATCATGTATCTTTTCCGACCACAACACTATGAGATTAGAAATCAATTACAGGGAAAAAAACATAAAAAACACAAACACATGGAGGATAAACAATACACTACTTAATAACCAAGAGATCACTGAAGAAATCAAAGAGGAAATTAAAAAATACCTAGAAACAAATGACAATGGAGACATGACGACCCAAAACCCAAAACCCAAAAGCAAAAGCAGTTCTAAGAAGGAAGATTATAGCAATACAATCCTACCTCAAGAAACAAGAAATGTCTCAAATAAACAACCTAACCTTACACCTAAAGAATTAGAGAAAGAACAAAAAAACCCCAAAGTTAGCAGAAGGAAAGAAATCATAAAGATCAGATCAGAAATAAATGAAAAAGAAATGAAGGAAACAATAGCAAAGATCAATACAACTAAAAGCTGGTTCTTTGAGACGATAGGCTAAACTGATAAACCATTAGCCACACTCATCAAGAAAAAGAGGGAGAGGACTCAAATCAAGAGAATTAGAAATGAAAAAGCAGAAGTAACAACTAACACTGCAGAAATAAAAAGGATCATGAGAGATTACTACAAGCAACTCTATGCCAATAAAATGGACAACCTGGAAGAAATGGACACATTCTTAGAAATGCACAATGTTCCGAGACTGAACCAGGAAGAAATAGAAAATATAAACAGACAAATCACAAGCACTGAAATTGAGACTGTGATTAAAAATCTTCCAACAAACAAAAGCCCAGGACCAGATGGTTTCACAGGGGAATTCTATGAAACATTTAGAAAAGAGCTAACACCTATCCTTCTCAAACTCTTCCAAAATATAGCAGAGGGAGGAACACTCCCAAAACTCATTCTATGAGGCCACCATCACTCTGATACCCAAACCAGACAAAGATGTCACAAGGAAAGAAAACTACAGGCCAATATCACTGATGAACATAGATGCAAAAATCCTCAACAAAATACTAGCACACAGAATCCAACAGCACATTAAAAGGATCATACACCATGATCAAGTGGGGTTCATCCCAGGAATGCAAGGATTCTTCAATATACACAAATCATTCAATGTGATAAATCATATTAACAAATTGAAGGAGAAAAACCATATGATCATCCCAATAGATGCAGAAGAAGCTTTCGACAAAATTAACACTCATTTATGATAAAAACCCTGCAGAAAGTAGGCATAGAGGGAACTTACCTCAACATAATAAAGGCCATATATGACAAACCCACAGCCAACATTGTTCTCAATAGTGAAAAAGTGAAACCATTTCCACTAAGATCAGGAACAAGACAAGGTTGTCCACTCTCACCACTATTATTCAACATAGTTTTGGAAGTTTTAGTCACGGCAATCAGAGAAGAAAAAGAAATAAAAGGAATCCAAATGGGAAAAGAAGAAGTAAAGCTGTCACTGTTTGCAGATGACATGATACTATTCATAGGGAATCCTAAAGATGCTACCGGAAAACTACTAGAGCTAACCAATGAATTTGGTAAAGTAGCAGGATACAAAATTAATGCACATTAATTTGCATTCTTGTACACTGATGATGAAAAATCTGAAAGAGAAATTAAGCAAACACTCCCATTTACCATTGCAACAAAAAGAATAAAATACCTAGGAATAAACCTACCTAAGGAGGTAAAAGACCTGTACTCAGAAAACTATAAGACACTGATGAAAAAAATTAAAGGTAATACAAACAAATGGAAAGATATACCATGTTCTTGGATTGGAAGAATCAACATTGTGAAAATGACTATACTCTCTAAGGCAATCTACAGATTCAATGCAATCCCTATCGAACTACCAATGGCATTTTTCACAGACCTAGAACCAAAAATTTCACAATTTGTATGGAAACACAAAATACCCCGAAGAACCTAAGTAATCTTGAGAAAGAAAAGTGGAGCTGGAGGAATCAGGCTCCTGGACTTCAGATTATACAACAAAGCTACAGTAATCAAGAGAGTATGGTACTGGCACAAAAACAGAAATGTAGATCAATGGAACAGGATAGAAAGCCCAGAGATAAACCCACACACATATGGTCACTTTATTTTTGATAAAGGAGGCAAGAATACACAATGGAGAAAAGACACCCTCTTCAATAAGTGGTGCTTAGAGGAAAACACAGGCAGAACACTCTTTGATATAAATCACTGCAAGATCCTTTTTGACCCACCTCTTAGAGAAATGGAAATAAAAACAAAAATAAACAATGGGACCTAATGAAACTCAGAACTTTTGCACAGCAAAGGAAACCATAAACAAGATGAAAAGACAACCCTCAGAATAGGAGAAAATACTTGCAATGAAGCAACTGACAAAGGATTAATCTCCAAAATTTACAAGCAGCTCATGCAGCTCAATATCAAAAAAACCAAACAACCCAATCCAAAAACGGGCAGAACACCTAAATAGACATTTCTCCAAAGAAGATATACAGATTGCCAACAAACACATGAAAGAATGCTCAATATCATTAATCATTAGAGAAATGCAAATCAAAACTACAATGAGATATCATCTCACACCGGTCAGAATGGCCATCATGAACATATCTACAAACAATAAATGCTGGAGAGGGTGTGGGAAAAGGGAACCCTCTTGCACTGCTGGTGGGAATGTAAACTGATACAGCCACTATGGAGAACAGTATGGAGGTTCCTTAAAAAACTAAAAATAGAACTACCATGCGACCCAGCAATTCCACCACTGGGCATATACCCTGAGAAAATCATAATTCAAAAAGAGTCATGTACCACAATGTTCATTGCAGCTCTATTTACAATAGCGAGGACATGGAAGCAACCTAAGTGTCCATCGACAGATGAATGGATAAAGAAGATGTGGCACATATATACAATGGAATATTACTTGGCCATAAGAAGAAATGAAATTGAGTTATTTGTAGTAAGGTGGATGGACCTAGAGTCTGTCATACAGAGTGAAGTAAGTCAGAAAGAGAAAAACAAATATTGTATGCTAACACATATTTACCGAATCTGAAAAAAAAAAAGGTTCTGAAGAAACTAGGGGCAGAACAGGAATGAAGACACAGACATAGAGAATGGACTTGAGGACCGGGCAGGGGGAAGGGTAAGCTACAACGAAGTGAGACAGTGGCATGGATTTATATATACTATCAAATGTAAAATGGATAGCTAGTGGGAAGCAGCTGCATAGCACAGGGGGATCAGCTTGGTGCTTTGTGACCACCTAGAGGGGTGGGATAGGGAGGGTGGGAGGGAGACACAAGAGGGAGGAGATATGGGGATATATGTATATGTATAGCTGATTCACTTTGTTATACAGCAGAAACTAACACACAATTGTAAAGCAATTATACTCCAATAAAGATGGTAAAAAAAAAAGAATAAAGAATATGGTTTTATTTATTTGCACTGTAGTCAATTTTGGGCTCTGGTCTATGCTTGGAGATTTTACAGTAGAATACACGACTATTTTGTTTATATTCAACTAAATCTTACGAATGTAAGTATGAATCTAGTTAGATCAAGAAGGCATACACTGAATGAATTAAAGTATGGGATGGTATATAGATATACAAGATAGTTCACACCTAAAGATATATAACCTTTACACCATTATTCTCTCCTTTTTCTTTTTTTTTTTGCGGTACACGGGCCTTTCACTGTTGTGGCCTCTGCTGTTGCAGAGCACAGGCTCCAGATGCGCAGGCTCAGCGGCCATGGCTCACGGGCCTAGCTGCTCCGCGGCATGTGGGATTTTTCCGGACCGGGGCACGAACCCGTGTCCGCTGCATCGGCAGGCGGACTCTCAACCACTGCGCCACCAGGGAAGCCCTATTCGCTCCTTTTAATTGCATTCATATTGAGACTGATAAATCTCTCTGGAGATTTCACTACTAGAAGTGAAAAAAGCCAAGCTGGGCTGAGAAGTTATTTGTACCTGCTTTAGCTTAGTACATATTATGTTCACTTGAACCTTTTCTCTCTGATTTGAGAGAAATGCAAATTTGAGCAGTCAAGAAATCTATGTTCGGGCTTCCCTGGTGGCACAGTGGTTGGGAGTCCGCCTGCCGATGCAGGGGACACGGGTTCATGCCCTGGTCTGGAAGGATTCCACATGCCGCGAAGCGGCTGGGCCCGTGCGCCATGGCCGCTGAGCCTGCGTGTCTGGAGCCTGTGCTCCGCAACGGGAGGGGCCACAACAGTGAGAGGCCCGTGTACCGCAGAAAAAAGAAAGGAAAAAAAAATCTATGTTCCACTAGAATTCAACTGTCATAAAGTTTGCTTGCTGTGGCTGCATTATTCCATTTTAAGACTGGCATTTTTCACCTTTTTAGTAGCACTTTTTCTGCTATTTATTTGAAATTCAGTTCTACTCACCAAGTATATTTATTGGAAGCTTGCTCTTACTCGTGTTCCATATGCTGGAACTTGTTGACACAAGGGAGGAAGCCAGGCACACCAAGTGAGGACAGAAGTTTGGGGAGCCAGCTAGGAATCGGCCCCTGGCTGGGTAGAAGAGAAGAGAAGGCAGCGTGGGTAAAACTGAGGATTGATGATTATGAGAGCAGGGCTGTCAGCTGTACATAGCCGCAAAGTTGTTAACGCAGGAGGAGGGAGGGCAAGCGCTCCAAATTACTGATGGAAGCCTGGCTGCTTCCCCAAGCCCCAGCTGTTTCATCCCTCCTTGCTGTACTGAGGCATGGGTTGTGCGCTCCTCCATCTTGTTAAAGGCACAGATCACAACTGCCGATACCAGAGAAGAGAAGAGAGTTTACACAGAGCTCACTTGTTGAAAGTATTTTTAAGGATCACTTAAAGCACAATATCTGTGCCCTATTTGTTTATAACTGCAGTGGGGATTTTTTTTCTCTTCTACTTAGAATTCCTCATTATGCAGGTGAAGCCAAGTTGGTAGTTGCCAAAGAGGCACCAAGTAATGAAGTTAGATTTTAGTCTATCCCATACTTCAGTCAAATTGACCATACAGAATTGAAATTAATTGCAAAATGTTTAATTCCATTAATGATGCAGAGCTCCCAAAAGCTAAACAAAAGCTTTTGTGTGTGTTTTTAACTCACCAGCATAGCTGGCAGATTGTATAATTTCCATCTGTATTAAAAGCAGACATCTTTACTGCAGAAATTACTGAAAAAGACATGCCAAATATCTTCAGCAACTTCCCAATGAAATCATTGTTACTTTTTTTTTAAACAGTATTCTGGGCATTATCAATATTTAATTTAAAAAATACACTGTTTTTTATATTTTACAAGAATATCTCACCTACATGATATAGATGTTATTATGTTCATTTTGCAGCAGAGGAGACAGGATCAGAGAAGTTAAGGGCTTTGTCCAAGAACACACAGCCAGTAGATAAATAAAACCAGATTCTGAATCTCTGTACACTGACTCCAGAGTCTTTGCTCTCTTTTCTAGAGCACATAGACTTTGTGTAGATGCTAATAAAATGCTGGATGATATAGATGATACACTATATCTGATAAAAATTTACTGTCCCCATTATAATAATCTCTTGCTCTCTCCTTGTTTCTCTCATTTCCTATCCTAGTTTGTTTAATAAGTCTCTTCACTAGGTACAAAATCATAATAATATGGTACAGGCACAAAATTCAACAGTAAGAGGGAGCCATGTTATCCAGAAAGCCAGGAACAAACAAGAGTACTATATGAACAGATTTATTATGTGTCAGGGTATACTAAACCCGAAAAAAAAAATTTTCAATGAAAAACAGAAATGATTGGCTTATTATTTGGGAAATAATAAAGTAAGATCCCAATTGACCCCATAAGCCATACACCAAGGTGAAATCTAGATAAATTAAAAAGAAAAAGTAAAGTCATTAAAAAAATCTATAAGAAAATGACTCTACCTCATCTTAGGAGAGAAGAATTTTTAAGCATAAAGACAGTGAAAGAAAGCACAGACAAAAGTCTATAGATTTGATTACATAAAAATTTACTTCTGAAAATTCAAACATAAAATAAAAATCAAATAAATGAGAAATATTTGGCAGCAGATTAAGAAGACCTACTATTTTTATATTAAAAAAATCCCTTACAAATCAAAGACAAAAATCACTGACTGCAATAAAAAAAATGGACAAAGGATATAACCAGACAATTCAGTGAAGAAGAAATATAAGTGAAAAATTTTAATTAAAAGATTTCTACCCGGGACTTCCGGGAAGATGGCGGAAGAGTAAGACGCGGAGATCACCTTCCTCCCCACAGATACACCATAAATATATCTACACGTGGAACAACTCCTACAGAACACCCACTGAACGCTGGCAGAAGACCTCAGACCTCCCAAAAGGCAAGAAACCCCTCACGTACCTGGGTAGGGCAAAAGAAAAAAGAATAAACAGACAAAAGGATAGGGACGGGACCTGCACCAGTGGGAGGGAGCTGTGAGGGAGGAAATGTTTCCACACACTAGAAGCCCCTTCGCGGGCGGAGACTGTGGGTGGCGGAGGGGGAAAGCTTCAGAGCCGCGGGGGAGAACGCAGCCACAGGGGTGCGGAGGGCAAAGCGGAGAGATTCCCGCACAGAGGATCAGGGACGACCAGCACTCACCATCCTGAGAGACTTGTCTGCTCACCCGCCGGGGCGGGCGGGGCTGGGAGCTGAGGCTCGGGCTTCGGTCGGAGCGCAGGGAGAGAGGACTGGGGTTGGCTGCGTGAACACAGCCTGCAGGGGATTAGTGCGCCACGGCTAGCCGGGAGGGAGTCCGGGAAAAGGTCTGGAGCTGCTGAAGAGGCAAGAGACTTTTTCTTCCCTCTTTGTTTCCTGGTGCGTGAGGAGAAGGGATTAAGAGCGCTGCTTAAAGGAGCTCCAGAGACGGGCTCGAGCCGCGGCTAAAAGCGCGGACCCCAGAGACGGGCATGAGACGCTAAGGCTGCTGCTGCCGCCACCAAGAAGCCTGTGTGCGAGCACAGCTCACTATCCACACCCGCCTTCCGGGGAACCTGTGCAGCCCGCCACTGCCAGGGTCCCAGGATCCAGGGACAACTTCCCCGGGAGAACGCACAGCGCGCCTCAGGCTGGTGCAACGTCACGCAGGCCTCTGCCGCCGCAGGCCCGCCCCGCACTCCGTGCCCCTCCCTCCCCACCCGCCTGAGTGAGCCTGAGCTCCCGAATCAGCGGCTCCTTTAACCCCTTTCTGTCTGAGCGAAGAACAGACACCCTCAGGCGACCTACACGCAGAGGCGGGGCCAAATCCAAAGCTGAGCCACTGGGAGCTGTGAGAACAAAGAAGAGAAAGGGAAATCTCTCCCAGCAGCCTCAGAAGCAGCGGATTAAAGCTCCACAATCAACTTGATGTCTGTGGAATACACGAATACACAACGAATCATCCCAAATTGAGGAGGTGGACTTTGAGAGCAAGATTTATTCTGTATAGCTTTGCGTCCACCATTTGTCCTAGGGTTCTATCCGTCCGTTTTTAAAAAAATTTTTTTTCTTAGTAATTATTTTTTATTTTAATAACTTTATTATATTTTATCTTATTATATTGTACTTTATATTTCTTTCTTTCCTTTTTCCTTTCTTCCCTCCTTCCTTCCTCCCTCCCTCCTTCTCTCCCTCCTTTCTTTCTTTCTACTTCTACTAATTATTTCTTTCTACTTTTTCTCCCTTTTATTCTGAGCCGGGTGGATGAAAGGCTCTTGGTGCTGCAGCCAAGAGCCAGTGCTGTGCCTCTGAGGTGGGAGAGCCAACTTCAGGACACTGGTCCACAAGAGACCTCCCAGCTCCACATAATATAAAACGGCGAAAATCTCCCAGAGAGCTCCACCTCAACACCAGAACCCAGCTTCACTCAACGACCAGCAAGCTACAGTGCTGGACATCCTATGCCAAACAACTAGCAAGACAGGAACACAACCCCACCCATTAGCAGAGAGGCTGCCTAAACTCATAAGTCCACAGACACCCCAAAACACACAACCAGATGTGGACCTGCCCACCAGAAAGACAAGATCCAGGCTCATCCACCAGAACACAGACACTAGTCCCCCCCACCAGGAAGCCTACACAACCCACTGAACCAACCTTAGCCACTGGGGACAGACACCAAAAACAACGGGAACTACGAACCTGCAGCCTGCAAAAAGGAGACCCCAAACACAGTAAGATAAGCAAAATGAGAAGACAGAAAAACACACAGCAGATGAAGGAGCAAGATAAAAACCCACCAGACATAACAAATGAAGAGGAAATAGGCAGTCTACCTGAAAAAGAATTCAGAATAATGATAGTAAAGATGTTCTAAAATCTTGGAAATAGAATGGACAAAATGCAAGAAACATTTAACAAGGACCTAGGAGAACTAAAGATGAAAAAAACAACAATGAACAACACAAAAAATGAAATTTAAAATACTCTAGATGGGATCAATAGCAGAATAACTGGGGCAGAAGAACGGATAAGTGAACTGGAAGATAAAATAGTGGAAATAACTACTGCAGAGCAGAATAAAGAAAAAAGAATGAAAAGAACTGAGGACAGTCTCAGAGACCTCTGGGACAACATTAAATGCACCAACATTCGAATTATAGGGGTTCCAGAAGAAGAAGAGAAAAAGAAAGGGACTGAGAAAATATTTGAAGAGATTATAGTTCAAAACTTCCCTAATATGCGAAAGGAAATAGTTAATCGAGTCCAGGAAGCACAGAGAGTCCCATACAGGATAAATCCAAGGAGAAATACGCCAAGACACATACTAATCAAACTGTCAAAAATTAAATACCAAGAAAATATATTAAAAGCAGCAAGGGAAAAACAACAATTAACACACAAGGGAATCCCCATAAGGTTAACAGCTGATCTTTCAGCAGAAACTGCAACCCAGAAGGGAATGGCAGGACATATTTAAAGTGATGAAGGAGAAAAACCTGCAACCAAGATTATGCTCCCCAGCAAGGATCTCATTCAGACTTGATGGAGAAATTAAAACCTTTACAGACAAGCAAAAGCTGAGAGAGTTCAGCACCACAAAACCAGCTTTACAACAACTGCTAAAGGAACTTCTCTAGGCAAGAAACACAAGAGAAGGAAAAGACCTACAATAACGAACCCAAATCAATTAAGAAAATGGGAATAGGAACATACATATCGATAACTACCTTAAATGTAAATGGACTAAATGCTCCCACCAAAAGACACAGATTGGCTGAATGGATACAAAAACAAGACCCATATATTTGCTGTCTACAAGAGACCCACTTCAGACCTAGGTATACATACAGACTGAAAGTGAGGGGATGGAAAAAGATATTCCATGCAAATGAAAATCAAAAGAAAGCTGGAGTAGCAATTCTCATATCAGACAAAATAGACTTTAAAATAAAGATTATTACAAGAGACAAAGAAGGACACTACATAGTGATCAAGGGATCAATCCAAGAAGAAGTATAACAATTGTAAATATTTACACACCCAACATGGGAGCACCTCAATACATAAGGCAAATACTAACAGCCATAAAAGGGGAAATCAACAGTAACACATTCATAGTAGGGGACTTTAACACCCCACTTTCACCAATGGACAGATGATCCAAAATGAAAATAAATAAGGAAACACAAGCTTTAAATGATAAATTAAACAAGATGGACTTAATTGATATTTATAGGACATTCCATCCAAAAACAACAGAATACACATTTTTCTCAAGTGCTCATGGAAGATTCTCCAGGATAGATCATATCTTGGGTCACAAATCAAGCCTTGGTAAATTTAAGAACTGAAATTGTTTCAAGTATCTTGTCTGACCACAATGCTATGAGACTAGATATCAATTACAGGAAAAGATCTGTAAAAAATACAAACAAATGGAAGCTAAACAATACCCTACTTAATAACGAAGTGATCACTGAAGAAATCAAAGAGGAAATCAAAAAATACCTAGAAACAAATGACAATGGAGACACGATGACCCAAAATCTATGGGATGCAGCAAAAGCAGTTTTAAGAGGGAAGTTTATAGCAATACAATCCTACCTTAAGAAACAGGAAACGTCTCGAATAAACAACCTAACCTTGCACCTAAAGCAATTAGAGAAAGAAGAACAAAAAAACCCCAAAGTTAGCAGAAGGAAGGAAGTCATAAAAATCAGATCAGAAATAAATGAAAAAGAAATGAAGGAAATGATAGCAAAGATCAATAAAACTAAAAGTTGGTTCTTTGAGAAGATAAACAAAATTGATAAACCATTAGCCGGACTCATCAAGAAAAAAAGGGAGAAGACTCAAATCAATAGAATTAGAAATGAAAAAGGAGAAGTAACAAGTGACACTGCAGAAATACAAAAGATCATGAGAGATTACTACAAGCAACTCTATGCCAATAAAAGGACAACCTGGAAGAAATGGACACATTCTTAGAAATGCACACCTGCCAAGACTGAATCAGGAAGAAATAGAAAATATGAACAGACCAATCACAAGCACTGAAATTGAGACTGTGATTAAAAATCTTCCAACAAACAAAAGTCCAGGACCAGATGGCTTCACAGGTGAATTCTATCAATCATTTAGAGAAGAGCTAACACCTATCCTTCTCAAACTCTTCCAAAATATAGCAGAGGGAGGAACACTCCCAAAGTCATTCTATGAGGCCACCATCACCTTGATACCAAAACCAGGCAAGGATGTCACAAAGAAAGAAAACTACAGGCCAATATCACTGATGAACATAGATGCAAAAATCCTCAACAAAATACTAGCAAACAGAATCCAACAGCACATTAAAAGGATCATACACCATGATCAAATGGGGTTTATTCCAGGAATGCAAGGATTCTTCAATATACACAAAACAATCAATGTGATAAACCATATTAACAAATTGAAGGAGAAAAACCATATAATCATCTCAATAGATGTAGAGAAAGCTTTTGACAAAATTCAACACCCATTTATGATAAAAACCCTGCAGAAAGTAGGCATAGAGGGAACTCTCCTCAACATAATAAAGGCCATATATGACAAACCCACAGCCAACATCGTCCTCAATGGTGAAAAACTGAAAACATTTCCACTAAGATCAGGAAAAAGACAAGGTTGCCCACTCTCACGAGTCTTATTCAACATAGTTTTGGAAGTTTTAGCCACAGCAATCAGAGAAGAAAAAGAAATAAAAGGAATCCAAATCGGAAAAGAAGAAGTAAAGCTGTCACTGTTTGCAGATGACATGATACTATACATAGAGAATCCTAAAGATGCTACCAGAAAACTACTAGAGCTAATCAATGAATTTGGTAAAGTAGCAGGATACAAAATTAATGCACAGAAATCTCTGGCATTCCTATACACTAATGATGAAAAATCTGAAAGTAAAATCAAGAAAACACTCCCATTTACCATTGCAACAAAAAGAATAAAATATCTAGGAATAAACCTACCTAAGGAGACAAAAGATCTGTATGCAGAAAATTATAGGACACTGATGAAAGTAGTTAAAGATGTTACAAATAGATGGAGAGATATACAATGTTCTTGGATTGGAAGAATCAACATTGTGAAAATGACTCTACTACCCAAAGCAATCTACAGATTCAATGCAATCCCTATCAAACTACCACTGGTATTTTTCACAGGACTAGAACAAAAAATTTCACAATTTGTATGGAAACACAAAAGACCCCGAATAGCCAAAGTAATCTTGAGAATGAAAAATGGAGCTGGAGGAATCAGGCTGCCTGACTTCAGACTATACTACAAAGCTACAGTAATCAAGGCAGTATGGTACTGGCACAAAAACAGAAATATAGATCAATGGAACAGGATAGAAAGCCCAGAGATAAACCCACGCACATATGGTCACCTTATCTTTGATAAAGGAGGCAAGAATGTACAGTGGAGAAAGGACAGCCTCTTCAATAAGTGGTGCTGGGAAAACTGGACAGGTACATGTAAAAGTATGAGATTAGATCACTCCCTAACACCATACACAAAAATAAGCTCAAAATGGATTAAAGACCTAAATGTAAGGCCAGAAGCTATCAAACTCTTAGAGGAAAACATAGGCAGAACACTCTGTGACATAAATCACAGCAAGATCCTTTTTGACCCACCTCCTAGAGTAATGGAAATAAAAACAAAAATAAACAAATGGGACCTAATGAAACTTCAAAACTTTTGCACAGCAAAGGAAACCATAAACAAGATGAAAAGACAACCCTCAGAATAGGAGAAAATATTTGCAATGAAGCAACTGACAAAGGATTAATCTCCAAAATTTATAAGCAGCTCATGCAGCTCAATAACAAAGAAACAAACAACCCAATCCATAAGTGAGCAGAAGATCTAAATAGACATTTCTCCAAAGAAGATATACAGACTGCCAACAAACACATGAAAGAATGCTCAACTTCATTAATCATTAGAGAAATGCAAATCAAAACTACAATGAGATATCATCTCACACCAGTCAGAATGGCTATCATCAAAAAATTTAGAAACAATAAATGGTGGAGAGGGTGTGGGAAAAAAAAGCAAACCCTCTTGCACTGTTGGTGGGAATGTAAATTGATACAGCCACTGTGGAGAACAGTATGGAGGTTCCTTAAGAAACTACAAATAGAACTAACATATGACCCAGCAATCCCACTACTGGGCATATACCCTGAGAAAACGATAATTCAAAAACAGTCATGTACCAAAATATTCATTGCAGCTTTATTTACAATAGCCCGGAGGTGGAAACAAGTGTCCATCATTGGATGAATGGATAAAGAAGATGTGGCACATATATACAATGGAATATTACTCAGCCGTAAAAAGAAACGAAATTGAGCTATTTGTAATGAGGTGGATAGTCTGTCATACAGAGTGAAGTAAGTCAGAAAGAGAAAGACAAATACCGTATGCTAACATATATATATGGAATTTAAGAAAAAAAATGTCATGAAGAACCTAGGGGTAAGACAGGAATAAAGACACAGACCTACTAGAGAATGGACTTGAGGATATGGGGAGGGGGAAGGGTAAGCTGTGACAAAGCGAGAGAGAGGCCTGGATATATATAACTACCAAACGTAAGGTATATAGCTAGTGGGAAGCAGCCGCATAGCACAGGGAGATCAGCTCGGTGCTCTGTGACCACCTAGAGGGGTGGGAGGGAGGGAGACACAAGAGGGAAGAGATATGGGAACATATGTATATGTATAACTGATTCACTTTGTTATAAAGCAGAAACTAACACACCATTGTAAAGCAACTATACTCCAGTAAAGATGTAAAAAAAAAAAAGATTTCAACCCATTTCTTAAGAAAAGCATTAACTAAAACAAGATACCCCCTATCTATCAAAATAGAATGAATGTTTCTAAATATATATTCAATTTTGGTGATGGTCTGGTGAGATGGATGCATACGTATTGGTGGGGTTAATAAACTGGTGCAGACTTTCTGGAGAGCCCTTAAGTTTCTTTTTTCTAAGAACCTCAAAGAAGTTCATGCCTTAGACCTCATAATTCTCTTTCTAGGAATATAGTCTGTGGTTTTAGTAAAAATTTCAAACAAAGATACACACACACAAAGATTTTTACTTCAATATTTTAGGAAAATTTTTTTACCGAAAATATTATACCAATATAAAAGTAGAGAAAATATTACAATGAATCTCTATGTACCATTATCCAGCTTCAAGTATTAGTAATATTTTCCTAGTCTTGTTTCATCTGTTTCTGCTCTCTCTATCTCTGTCCCTGTCTCTTTCTCTTTCTCCAGGAGTATTTTAAAGCAAATCCAAGGCATCTTATTTGCTCTGTAAATACTTCAGTATGATAAAAGCTTTAAGAAATATCCAAAGACTGTTATTAAGTCTAAGAGAATTGAATGGGTTTATGTTCAAATTTCTTCATTGTCTCAAGAATGTTTTTCTCATAATTGTTTTGTTCACATTAGAATCCAAAAGAGGTCTGCACAATGCATATGTTGATATTATGTCTTTTAAGTTTCTTCTAATGTATAACAGTTCCCCCCTTCCTCTTTCCCCTTTATTTATTTGAGAAATAAACTAGGTCATCTGTCCTGTAGAATGTCGCATGTTCTAGATTTAGCTGATGTTTGCTTCATGGTTTCATTCATTTTTTTTTCTAGCCCTCTTATTTCCTGTAAACTTGTACTTAGTGTGAGGCTGATTAGAGTCAGGCTCATTTTTATTTTTTGGCAAGAGTACTGTATGTGTGGTGTTTTGTACTTCCTGCTGTATCATGCACAAAATTTCTGGTTGCCCCACTTTTACTGATGCTAAGATCAATTTGTAGTTTCTGGTGAGCCTTTTATCAAGTTCCCTTTTGACTTTTTACATAATTGCTAGTTATAACATTCATTAATTATAACTGCCTACATTCATTATTTCATTAGATTTTTTAAAATTGATGTATAGTTGATTTACAATATTAGTTTCAGGTAGACAGCATAGTAATTCAGTATTTTACAGATTATACGCTATTAAAAATTAATATAAGATAATGGCTATAATTCCCTGCTATACAATATATGCTTGTTGCTTGTCTATTTTATATATAGTAGTTTGTGTCTTAATCCCATATCACTAGTTTGTCCCTCCCCCTTCCCTCTCCCCTTTGGTAACCACTAGTTTTGTAAAGATACACGCACCCCAATGTTCTTTAGAATTTACAAAATGGTATTTTTCTAATTCTGCTAATTCTTTTGCATTAATTAAACTGGAAATTTTCTATAAAGAAAAACCTTTCCTCTTCAACAATTTGGTTACCCTAAAATAATTCATGCAGGAAAGGCATGATACGTGCTTGATTCTTTCCCTTATCAATTTTCAGAGTAATGTGTTAATGCTCTTGCTACCTCTATTCATTGATTTATAATGGTGCAATCTGGAAACAACATAAATGTCCAGTGGTAGAAGATACCCTGTGGTATATTTGTATTATAAATATTGTGCAGCCTTTAAATTTAAAATAATGTTTAATAACATAGAAAAATATTTCAGATAAAATATTAAGTGAAAAAAGACACAGAAATGTGCATATGGTGGGATCCAAATACTATCTGCAGTACACGCATTGTAAAGTACTGTCTCAGCCTCAGACATGATTACCATAGGACAGTGAGTTTTAGGGTCTTTAAATTTCTATATTTATTTTCCATAGACCTTCCTATGAAATACATTTCTTTTGTCATTAAAAGAAAATGTAAATTTATTTAAAGGAAACGTCTCTGGATAAGTCATACTCAAAGAGAACTATGGATGGTGATCTCAGTTCCAGCTTTGACTTCTATTGTAACTTTGCATCTTCTCTCCTACATCTAAATGAGTCTTTATGGTGCTAACCAAACAATTGTAGAGATTCTAAATGTGCTCAGTTCTGTAGACTTGGAGACTTCTTTTTCTATTAAACATAACACTCTCTGTTGACTCACATAATAGAATGAGGTCTATTAAACTGTCATGCTCAACTCAACTTGATCAGTTCAGAAGACGGCCAAACTGAATTTCCTGTTTTTGTTTCTTTCACATGATGTGTGTGTGTGTGTGTGTGTGTGTGTGTGTGTGCGCGCGCGCGCGCGCGCGTATGTGTGTGTGTGTTTTATCAACTCCGTCCATTAGCCCATATCAGATGAACAAAGGGACCACAATCTCAAGATTGCATTCCTTGTCAAGGCCTGTTTAACGTACAAAATTTGTTTGTTGCTTAGTTTCAAGATGAGTGAAAGGGAACAAACACACTAGCTTTGATTTTGACAAGTTCTCAATGATCTCCAAGAAAGTACTTGATTCTACAGGGACCTCCCTGAGGCCTAGGTTCTACTTCTGTAAAATGGGGATCAGATGGTTTGACTCATAGGGTTGTTTCCAGCACAATGTATGTAAAACTCTTGGCACAATCCTCAGTGATTAGCAGGTACTCAACAATGCTAGTTTGCTCTTCTCTCTTCCCAAAGAGAAAGGGAAGCAGTCATTTCCCTTTTTACTATATTCTAATATTAGGAGTAGATTCGGGGGTCAGGCTATCTAGATTCAAGTCCAGCTCCACTCCTGGCTTTGGGCAAGTGATATAAATGAAAGTTTTGTGCCTCAGTTTACTTATCTGAAAATATGGATAATAATAGTTCCTATTTATAGGCTGCTCTGTATATCAAATGAGTTAGTAAATGCAGAGTGCTTAGAACTTTTTCTGCCACAGACTAGGAACTAGATGGTGTAAACTAGTATCTTTATTATCTGCCTAAAGGAATGGAATTTCCAAGCCCACAGTTCAAGGCATTTCCCCGTTGGATGATGCGTGAGATACACTGACCACTTCTTACTTTTAACTTCTCTTTTTCTAGGTCTTATATAGTTCTTCTTCCTTCCGTTGATATATTTAATACAGCCGCACAATCCAGATTTTACTTAATTAGGTCAAGGTTTCCTCCTGTGATTATAATTGATTAGAATTATGTGAGGTTTATCCCCTTTTCCTTGTCCCTTTTCCTCATCATTGTTGTGATGGTAGTGGTGGCGGTGGTCAGTGTCCTGTGTGTGCGTGTCTGTGTGTTGTGGCCCTGAGGTATTGTGGTACAACCACCCTGATGGACTTTTATGTAGCTGCAACTTTCCACGTGTTCATTTTAGGACTAATCTTTTGTTGGGAAATTTCTACAGATTTTTGCTTTGTTACGGGACATTTTATTAGTATCTGTCTCAGAGGGTAAACATTGTACTATGCTTGGTGAGGGGTGGGAATGGAATAACCTAAGTTCTTCCAAACATGTTGACAACAGAGGATTATTAGACAGGTTTAGGACAGGGTGTTATATAACTCAGACATAGGGAAAAACCACATGGCCAAATTATTCAGGAATAGGATGACCTAAGCAGAACACAGGGAGCACTAGATCCCAAATGGGAACATTCTTCTCAGATCACAGGGACTGTATCAGGAAACATTTTCCATTCAAACTGAAGAACATAACAATAGATCCAAAGTAAATGTACTATACCCTCTGTGGCAGTAACCTAAGAGATAATTTTTAAATGTGTTGCTAATGAGACCAAGATGTCTTTTCTATTTATTTATAGGTACCAGGGTGTTTTTCAAATAGCATCAAAGTGATCAGGGTGTGTACCCTAGGAAAACAGCACTGTAAGTATTGCATCACACTTACGGGAATGTTGTACTGTAGAAACAGATCATGTTATGGAAAGGGAGTTTGGAGAAATGAGCACCAATGGCTAAAACCTTCTCACTAGGCAGCCAGCAGTTCTCAGCGCAGAAAGTAATCTGATTTGGCATGTAGGCCCCAGTTGTCTGGACAGAAATACCAGGTAAGGAATAGAACAATCCGCTTAGATACTCTTCTGAAACTATTAAGAGTGTCTATTCCCAGCTGTTTTAATTCTGTGTTCACAAGGGAACAGACTGGGGCATCCTCTTTTCCACTGACTGTTCAAGCCCAAGAGTAGGAAGTGATTTGTGTAAATGCTTGATGCCGGTAACCTTGTTAGATGAACCTTCTGTCTGGGGCAGAAAACACAGGGCCTTGTGGGGGTTGGGAAGCCATTTGTGGGTTTTAAACAAGGAAGTGAGAGAAAATGTGGTGCTATTTATAGATTTATAAAATATGAAATCAGAAGAATTCCTCTACTTTAGCTATTTAAGTTAAAAAGAGTCACTTGTTTTCCATTCATGAAAACTTTGGAAACACACCAAGATAGTATATTAGTCAGGGTTCTCCAGAGAAACAGACCAATAGGATATATATAAATAATATATATTTCATATTAGGATTTTGTATATATATATAATTTATATATTTAAATTTATATCTATTTAATTAAATATTTATATATTTAAATTTATATATGAATGGATTGGCTCTTATGGTCGTGAGGGGCAAGCCAGCAGGTTGGAAACTGAGATAAGAGTTGATGTTACATCCTTGAGTCTGAATTCCACAGAGTAGCAGTCTGGAGATTCAGGCAGGGTTTCTATGTTGCTGTCTCCAGGAGAAGTCCTTTCTGTTCAGGAAACCTCAGTCCTTGCTCTTAAGGCCCTCAGCTGATTGGATGAAACTCACTCACATTAGGAGGGTAATCTGCTTTACTCAAGGTGTACTGATTAAACGTTAATCACATCTAAAAAAGCAGCTTCACAGCAACATTTAGACCGGTGTTTGGCCAAACAGCTGGGCCAGGTTGACACATAAAATTAACCATTGCAGATAGTAAAGACTTACAATGTTACCCTTAGTTTAGAGGTGAATTTATTAGCCCCGGGGAAGTCAGTTGGCCATTTTGCTTTAGGCCTACAATCAGTAAGAGAGAGGAACACTCTCTTTATCTGCTTCACACTTGGAAGGGGAGGCATAAGGTAGCAGGAGTATTTTATAGCCCCCTAGAAATCCAAGGTGATAAGTACCACTATTTGAACACTTCCCTTTTTGTCCTAATATCACACAATCCTTTTATTGACAACTTTGTGATAAGGGCTAATGCCCTTTAGCTTCATTATTGACATTGTGGAAACCTAATTGATGTTTTGTTAGTTAACTGGAATTTTCCACCTTAAAATGAATGTCTCTACTTCTAATGAACAATATTTTCTTCTTAGGAGGAAATATTTACAAAATCCCAATGATTATGTTTGCAGAAGATGAAAAAGGATGTTGGGATGGGTTCTGGAAGTTTTTTAACAATTTTGTTTGATGACATTAAAGGGAGAATTTCCTTCCTACTTTCTTGGTTTAAAAGTCTTTCCCTGTACATTTTGGAGCCATGGTGATAAATACACCAACAACAGAGAAACATAGATATAGTCCCAAGCTCATTACATATCATCTACAGTTGACCAAAAAGTTCTAGTTTCTCAGAAAAATCGACTCATTACTTAGTTACATAAAATTTAAAGGTCACTTTGTGATTAATTATTTGAAATAAAAATAGTCATAACAATTTCTAATAATCTTCCATAAATTTTCTTTTAAACTCTGACTCTAAAACTTATTTACATCAGGTTTTAACAAAACAGATATCACCAAGGGTGTTATCAATTGCTACTGTCCAATGCTAATAAACATGAGTTTGAGTCCCATGTGAGCCATGGGGGTTTTAAGGCCCAGGTTTTAGAGTACATCCCAAGGTTTTAGACTGTATCTCTGAGCCTTTGAAATATATCCTAAGGGAACCTGGCAAGAGGAATGGGTAAACTGATATACACACATGCTCCTGTGAGAAAACAATTCCGAGTTGCAGGTTGTAAGAGTGTGGTGTTGGATAAATTATGTTATTGCCCTGTCAGGGATGGATGTGAAGGGCCAGGATCTTTCTATCTGCATCTTATCTGTTTTTTAAATGAGATTTTGACTTTTTTTTAAAAACCAACTAGCCAGGAATAAAGTTATCGCTGCACATATCAAAGTAGACAATAAAGGTTATTACTATTGTTTACTAGAATTTTAAGATCTTTTCCCCTCCCTCACCTACATTACTCACAAATTCTAAAGGCTGAAAATTGAACTTTAATTTGATTCATCATCTAATCCTGACTTTTATATGCAGGATTCATGTAAATGAATATTCTTCCTTTGTTAATGAGACCTAACCCATAATGGTCCCATTGCAACACTATTGTGCGGTGAAATGGAAACTTTTTGTGAGTCTAAGCTTTGCAGGAGAACCCCCTATGTGACAAGTACTGAGGACAAATATTCAAAGCAATCCCTTACCCTCAAGGAGTTCACAATGTCATGGGGGACTGAGATAAAGGAACACTTGTAAAGCATTTTGATCAATGGTATAAAAGAGGTTTGCCCAGAATTGTGTTTCCTCCTACACTTTTTCTCCCATCACCCACATATAGTTTGTCATGGACCCTGTTGTTTTTGCCAACTCAGCCTTCCTTACTCCTTCTCTTACAGGAACCCAACTTTCCCTGGTGAATCATGCCTCCCAATTATTACCTGTCATTTGAGGTATACAAGACTGTCATGCAAGGTGATTGGACTCTTTTAACCAAGGGGGCCAGTAGTAACACAAGGTAGGTTAACTGACACTGTCTCTTAGTATTTTGAATCTTAGAGAGTGTCTTAAGGAAAGAAAATGGTTGGAGGCTTCATTCCCATGGTCATGTCCTGAAGAGATTATCCAACCTGCCTCGATGACAGGTCATGGCTTCCCTGCCTTCTTTATCCTGCAAGAAGTTAGTTATCAAGTTTCTTTTGATTTTGTGAGCTACTTCATTCCATATCTTGCCAATAAACTCCTTTAAAATTGTGGTTTATGTTGTTTAAAACCAAAGAATTCCTGATATGGTATCATTTAATATGAACAGCTTTCTCTGGCCCTCGTTATTCTGCCCATACCTTTATCCTTTCCTCATATAAATTTCACTCTGTCATTCTCTACATTTTCCTCTAGGGCATAGTGATTGCCATTTGAGGGAGATTCTTGGCCCAGTTGAGGCAGACCTGGATTTTCCCTTATTACATTAATCACAGTGGGTAGGAATTTGAAGAGCTATCATTTATTAAGAATCTACTGTACATATGTTACCTCATTTAATTATTACAGCAAGCCTATGTAATAGGTACTATAGTTCCTTATATTGATAGTTAAAGAAGCAGAGTTCAGACAAGGTAAGGAACTGGTCCAAGGTTACACAGCAGGAATATATCAGAGCTCCAGTTTGAACCCACATCTACCTGACTTCAAAACTCAGTCTTTCCTTGAGGCTTCTCTGCTACCCTCCTCTAAGACCACAACTTTGATAACTTGCACACATTACTTTAGCTTTGTGAATCTTGGTTTCCTTATCTATAAAATAGGAATATGAATACTGTGTTCCATAGTTGTGATTACTAAATGGGATAATGCACAAAAAGCCTTTAGCTTTTATAAGTGGTCAAAAACTGTGAGTGCTTTGTAGTTCAATTTCCAATTTTGATAGGTAAATCTGGATCTCAGAGACTATGGGAATTCAAAATCTCAGTTGAATCTGTCATTTCCAATTATCCCTTAACGAACTTCTCACCAGGGTGTAGCTGTGGAAAAATTTTGAATTCTATTCTCTCCTTTCTTCTCTATCCTCACACCTTTCCAAACTCCTGGAAGAAATGCTAACAAACAATGTAATGCCTATACTATGACATCAATGGCAAGGACCGTTCATGAATTCAAGCTCTGAGAAGTGGGCTGTAGTCTTCTACACATTTGCCTCTAAGATTACATATTTGTGTTTCACATGTCATTTGTCAGTTTAATAAATATATTTTTTGATATAACACTTTAGAGTACATCTAAATTTGTATGTCTAAGGTTTTGTAATTTTAGAGGTAATTTTTAGTTTGGCAGTTGAAAATAACAGCTCCTCTACCTCATAATGTTGCTGTGAGGATTAAATAAAATAATACATGACAATTGCTGTGCCTAGAACAGAGTAAGTAGTCAAGAACTGTTAGCTATGATTATTATGACACATTTACATTTCCAGTATTTTGAACATAACTGATGCCTAGCAAATGTTTACTGAATTGAACAGAGTCATTAGGCCACAAGGAGAACACACTTCATGGTAGAGTGAGTAGCTGAAAAGTATTTTAAGTTACACAATGTTTGAATGCAAACTGGGGGAAAAAATAAAATTCAAATTAAACTTTAAAAAATAATCTGATCAACTTTTCTAGTGTGCTTTTGGTTATGACCATGTTAGAAATTATTGACTCAAATGAAACTTTTGGTTTTAGCTTCAGGTTTAAGTTTTATTCATTTTCCTTATTACCAAGAAGCAATATCTGAACTTAGTGGGTAAGAGGAAAGTCATACTTTTGAAATGCACTAAATTCTAAAGGTGCTTCATTGTCCCCACAACTGTAAATGAAGCCCATATCCTTTCCTTCTGCCCAAGGTGATGGTAAGAACACCGCAGAAAATACATATTATCAGCATTTATTTTATAAGTCTTTGTCAAAGTGGCGTTATTGTGTGAATCACTTGTTTAGAGCTGGTAGATGAGATATCACAACTCTGTAGCCTTGGGAGCATTAGATACCTATTAGATCTCTATTGGGTTGTGGTTAGAGTGGCTGGGGGAGGGCCTGAAAGTAGGGAGGCTAGAAAGACTCAGGGTGGTGGTGGTGTAGGATTTATTGGAACAAGGTGAAGGCAGAGGGGAATAACTGAAAGCATGATAAATCAAGGTCTGTTGGGGGAAATTGAAAGTACAAACAGTAGGGAGGGAATTTAAAATGTCAAGGCCTATAGAGGTACAGGGAAGGATGGAGAAGTCTGGGTCATAGAGTCAAGACTTCAGAGCTGAGTAAGAATCACAAGGATGTGGAAAA
This sequence comes from Delphinus delphis, assembly GCF_949987515.2. Classification (NCBI taxonomy): domain Eukaryota; kingdom Metazoa; phylum Chordata; class Mammalia; order Artiodactyla; family Delphinidae; genus Delphinus; species Delphinus delphis. The sequence continues at coordinate 70,895,503 of NC_082688.1, forward strand.
ATCAAACAAGCCTGATGGCCTCAAATCCCATTGTATTCGCAGATCATGCATGGCAAGTCCGCCACTAAAACAGACGAATTAACTTAAGACTGACTCCAGGACAGGGCAGACTAGAAACCGAAACAAGGCTTGCCATATGTAAGCAGAAATCTCATTATCACTTTGGAAGTGATGAGAGATTTTCCTGAGCAAGAGGTTTCATCTTTTATAATAATATATTTCTATGCTGCCTCCTGTCTCAAATCTATGGTGGAAGAAAAGACAAAAATTGAAATAACACAAGAGAAGTATCATCCCATTCCATCTGAATGGTTCTCTCAAACTTTGTCCCCAACTCTGGCAACAAGAAACATATTACAGGAAATAGCATGGTAGAAGCAGTTTTCGGATGGTACTTTTTTGCATACTGACATTGACTGTTGTATGAATGAATTTTTATTTCTATCTATAACTGATGGGAATATCGACTTCTTTCATAAAGAATGTAACTTTCAAAATAAATCTATAAAAATTTAATAAATACATATGTTTATATTACATAAAATATGCTTTTAATATCTAAATGTTATATACTTTGAAAATATATAATATAAAATATATACATACATTTATATATTTATATGTAAAAGTCTAAAAATATGATAAGCAGCAATAAGATTTATTGAGATTTAAAAAATTATTTTCACCATGGTTCTTGACCCACTTCTAGTACTCATGTAACAGAGTACTAATAACACACACTGTTACTAAAAAGGAAAATAATGTGTGAGAGCACCAAAGGAAGGGAGATAACTAAAAAGCTAGAGATATTTTACATTTTAAGAAGATAAACAGTACTGAGAAAAAACTCTGCTGCCTTAGAAGGTGTCATTCTGTATGATTTCTCTAGGACAGTGTTTTTCTCTCTGTAAAACATATTTATTAGTAGCTGCTAAAACCATTCTACTGACATTTTAAAAATTTTTTATTGTGGAAAATCTAAAGCATGCACAAAAGAAGAGAAAAAGTGTAATAAATTCTCATGAACCTATTATGCAGCTTCAAGAATTATCAATATTTTTCCAATCTTGTTTCATTTAGACCCTCACTTTTTTGGGGGGAGGGGTGAGAGTATTTAAGCAAATTCCAGACATTGTCTCATTTCATCCATAAATATTCATTATGCATTGCTAATTGAACGAGTATGTTTTATGTACCAACCATGTCATTATCCCAACTTACAAAATTAACAATAATTTTTAATATTCAATCCATATTCAAATTTACTTCTCTCATATATTTTTAAACAACATATCTCACTTATTATAATTAAGCAAAAATGTGAGAAATTATTGGAAAATATAAAAGACTTTTGAAGAAACATGTATACTAATGATAATATTTTGATAATGATAATGATGATGGTGATGAGGACAGCCTTGTGATCTATTATAGTAAAAATAATTATTGTCTCTGGGATTGTTGCAAAATGTTTAGTTTTAATTGCATATTGTTTTAGAAGGTCAATTTAAAAGTTCTGCTTTTTAATTTTTATAAAATTTATTTAATTCGATTTCCTAAAATAGGATTACTGTTTTAGGAAATAGTGTTCCTAAATAGTGTTCAAGAGTATGAATGTTTGTAAGGTTTTTAGAATCTGTTACCCAGTTATCCCCCAGAAATTGTTTTCCAATTCAATTTCCAGAAAATGAGTACTTATTTTAATTCAACTTCATTAGTATAAAAATTAACATGTAACTTTTAAAATAAAATGTCTGAAATATTGCATCTTTCCTTTAACTTTTTGTGAGAATGAATTATTTTTCAATGTTTTTTTGAAAATTCTTTTTCAAATGTTTCTATCTATAATTGTAATTCTTTGCCTATCATGATGTTGGACCAACTTTCTATTTCAGGGTTCATCTTATTGATTTGTAAAAACTTTGTCTATAGTAAAAATATAACCTTTGTGTGTACCTTATGTTAAATATTTTTCTGTTTTTTTCTTCTAATTTCATCTGTTTTTTCCAGCGAAGTTTTACACTTTTACAGTCAAGCTTATCCATACTTTTCATTGTTGTTTCTTTCAAAGATTTTACTTAGAAAGTCCTTCCCATTTTTAGATAATAAATATATACTTAAATTTGCTTTGTTTTGATTTACGATTTTTAAAAATGTTTAATTCCTTATTCCTTCTGAATTAATTTTAGGAGTATGGTGTAACGGGAGGCACTGACAGGACTTGTTTCATCTCTGTAGCATATAAAAAATAACTTTTCCTTTCCTTACTGATTTTCTGATAGTAACTTTATCACATACTAACTTTTATGTCCACTTTGGCACATAATGGTGCACTGATTTACAAGTGAATGGGCTGTCTAGTACTATCTTTCCCTAGCAAACTGTTAGAAGACCCTTTTGTAGTCTTATTTTTTATCCTTTACATTGTTTTGAACACGGTAGTCAAAAATTTGTTGTATGAAATAAACGATTAATGAGTCATTAATATACCTGGGAAAGTATTAACTCTAAGATAAATGAATGTTTGTTTTGACTGCTTTAAATATTTGACTTTTGGAAAAAAGAGCACTGGGCCTGACAGGTTCTTTAACTGATCCCTCCAGTTGAAGATTCTTTCGTGTAACTTAACTAATGCAGACACAGTCACTTCCCAAGTTAGAACATCCCATCAGCTCATGGTCCCTAGGATTAGGATTAACATTCGGATACAAGGCATTTGAAATCATTCTTCCGGAACAACTGTGAGGCAGTTGAGCTGTTATTTCTCAAACTCTAATAATGTACAGACACTTCTTACAAAACACCTTTGAAGACTGTACTGCGTCTTGTCAATCCAGCAGGATTTCCATATACACCAGCCAGTTCTGGGACATCTCAGCAACATTCTCCCAAGCATTTACTTCTGAGGACACACACACACACACACACACACACACACACACACCCCTACATCTCCTAACTCCACTATAAACTCCATCCCCTCAGGGACCAGTTCTTCCATTGTTTTTGCAACCTCCTGCAGTATTGCATTCACTCTACAGATGCTTGCTCCACGAATGAGCCCTCACCTTGCTGCGCTCCTCCCATCCGAGCCACGGAGCGGATCTCGGGCCTAGAGGCCACCTCCGCATCTCCTGGAGGCTGCGGAGTCCCGCGGCGTCTCCGGTCTCTGCCGCTCGGTGGCTGCGTGTCTACGCCAGGCTCGGACCAGGGTTCGCCGCCCTCGGTCAGTGGCTGAACGCCCCGCCAAGGGCTGGGCCCCGGGCGCGGGGCGCGGGGATGGACCCCTTCCCCAACTTCCTCCCCTTTCTCGTCCTTCCCTGGCCTCGCTTTGCAGCATAGTAATAATGGATTGAGAAAGTCTTTTTATTTCGTTACTTCATTAAGTAAACGTCTTTGCTTCTTACTGAGCGACCCTAGTGTCTGGCCTTCAGTTCCCTTTAAGTAAAACAAGGGGACCGAAACAGATGGGGATTTTCAAACTGTGATTGAGTTCCTAGGAATGAAAAGGTGTCTCAGGGGCCGCTGTTTAAAAACAATCTAAACAAACAAAGCAAAATATAACAACAGAACACTTCTCTCCTCCACTCTCCCCTCAAAAAACTAACCTCAAAAAACCCAACAACAAAAAACCCCTTGTAAAATCTCTGAGGCAGATAACCCTCCACTGTTCTTTCAACGCTAACATGCGATGCTTTGAATTTTTTTCATTTTCTTTACAACACATAATTTTTTCATCTGTAATGATTTTCATCAATTGGGAATTTTACTTCAACAATTTCTTTACATACATTTCAAAACTTGTGTGCATTATTTCCATTAGCTGATTAAAGCAGCTTATGTAAAAAATCATCACCACACAAATTCCATTTCAGAGAAAATTCTAGAATCTAGACCAAAGATTAGGGTTTTAGGCCTAGGTGTGCCACTGTTTTGTCTTGAGCAATTCATCTGAGCAACCTCACTTTTGATCTCTGAAGAATGAACTAGGACCTGAATGATATCCATGTCTCTTTCCTGTTTTGAGTTCTCAGGACACCCATGCTTGTTGAACTGTTGGCAAGCTGATTATAGTCAGACCCTAGGCTGCATATAGGTTTAACTGCCTAGGGTGGTGCCTTGGCTCCCAAATGGAGGGTTTTGTTTTTCCCTCTTGTGGCTTTGGCCACTCCTTTCTTCATTGACCTTATCAATAGGAAGCAGGTTGAGTCATTTGCTGATGGGTTAGTGGGGGTTCACAGGGTTCCTTGCTGATACCATCTGAACCTAGGTCCCAGGAAGGAACCCATGGCCACACCTCATTACAAGAAGATCAGGCTAAGACCATATTCTTGTTTCCTTTATAAGAAGCCACTCATCAAAACGTACTGGTCTACTAAGGCTGCTAACTATTTTTGACAAAGAAAACTGTAAGTCTGGTGCCAAAAAACTTAAGTGAGATAGGATGCAAAACAGGAGGTTGCCTGGGGTGAACAAAGGGTGTACAACTGAAACCTCCTTATAGGGTCAACTTTCTTGGATTAAAAAAAGTGTACACTTAGTTTTCTCAAGGAGGTCAGGAAAAGCATTAATGACAAACCTCTGATTTAACCGACAGATCTGAGATCTTCCTGAATAACTTCTACCTAATCTAGGAAAAGTCTGTCGAGGCAAAAGATAGATGTGTTTTCCACATTAAGACTACTCAATTTACAAGTTAATTTCCTAGATAGTTTCTTGGTGACATAGATATAGACAGGGTAGTATTTCTCTGACCATATTGAAATTGCTGTTATCCCCAAACCCAGTGAATTCATATCAAAAGCTCATTTCTTTTTTGAATTATGAAATAGGGTTCTTTAAATATTTTAACAAGTTATTTGCCAAAGTGCTGTAGGAATTTTATTTGATTTAAAAATATTAAAGGTTGAGGGTCCTTATATACCTTTCAAAAGAACGTAGCATTTGGAGATTTTTAATCATTAATAATAACTGTTCATTTTTTAAAAGTTAATTAAAAAGTTTTAGTTTGAGCAAGCTGAGTATAGTCTGGTGTCAAGGAAACTAGAATTCCTGGTTTTCTTTAGTGGGGAATGGTGTTAGAGACTAACATCTGGGCCCTGGAGGTGTTCGTTGCTACTGTGATAACTTTGCCTTTAAGCCTTTCTGTGAACATGACTAAGACATATATGCAAATATATAGACATATATGCCCATGCTATATGTATATGTATATACACATACATAAGTATGTATACAGACACATATACATGCATATACAAGTATATATATTAGAAATCTTAAGTCCATGCTGATACTACCAATTCAGATCCATTCTCACAGGGTTTTGCCTTCTCTATTCTATGTTAGTTTGTCCCTTTTTCAACAGTGAGAAAACCATGGCTCCCAACAACCTTGATACATTTCTTTACTTGCTATAAGTCCTATAACATATATAAAATAATTTCAGAATTTCTTTGCCCATACCATTAAAAACAAACCTATTAAAAAGAGTTCACTTTGCTGTACACCTGAAACTAACACAACATTGTAAATCAACTAAACTCCAAAAAGTTTTTTAAAAAAAGAGTTCAAAAATGTGTTTACTTTTCTCCATCCTTTGCTTTATGCCTTGTCTAAGACTGAGGGTCAAACACTGTGATCATAACTTACTTGGAGTAGTTCTCTCCTTGCCATCCCATCCCTATAATGTTATGTTTTTCTTTTGAAATAAGATTGAGTTCATTTGTTCCAGTTTACTTTCAGTTTTAGTTTTTTTCTCCTTATTCTTTTAAAAATATGTATGTTCATTCTTTGAGTATGTAGAACATTAACATAATTTCAAGTCAAAACTAAAAAAATAGAAATTCACAGGGAAATGTCACTGCCTTACATGTCCCTTCCATTCTGTTCCGCTCACCCCTTGTAGGTAACCAACTTCATTATTTTCAGGTTTCTCCTTTCTTGTTTCTTTTTGTAAAGATACGCAGGTATATGTACAATTTCTTACTTCCTTGTCTTTCGTTACACAAAAAGTAGCATACTATATATGCTCTTACGCATTGTACTGTTAGTCACTTCACAATATCGTCAGGAAATTGCTTCACATGAGTTCATAGAGATCTTTCTTATTCTTTTTTATGGCTTCATGGAATTTAGAGAGCAGCAATGAGACAGAGATTTAGAGAGAGAGAGAGAGAGAGGGAGGGAGAGAGAGAAGGAGGGAGAGAGAGAGGGCTACTGCTGTATGATGTGGGGATCTGGGGGAGAGAGATGTGTAAAAAACATTTTTGGAAGTTTTTCTCTGGGTTGTGAGGCATCACTGTATTTCTCTATCCCCTAAGAAAACTTTCAGAAAAGGCCACTTTTCTGTTGTACTGGATATGTCATTTTGCCGAAATAGGTTTGAAAGGGTAACAAGAGGGTTGATTTTATTTGAGTTTTAGGAGAGGACCAATGATATTATACAGGGGGTCACTTAAAAGTCCTGTTTCAACTGTGGCTAATGGTATAGATCCTTCTAGATCTGGTTGGGCTATATTCAAATCCCTGTCCTCTGGGAATTTGAAGGCTCATCCTAGGCAGGATTAGCTGTGTGAGCAGAGTTACAGAGTCAGAATGACATGACATAAAAATTTCAGTGACAGCCTGGGATCCAGAGGGTTAGATGCTGACGTCAGAGCTGGGTTGTTGTGCCAGAATCTGAGAACTGGAGATGAAAGGAGGCCCAAACATTTCAAGAGTAAACAGGGAGGGACTCAGGATGATCTTCCAGCTAGAACAAGTGCTGCTGTTCATAGCTTCTTTTGAAGTTCTGGTTGGGGCGTGGTGGGTCACTTGAGTTTAATGAACCTGAGACACAGAGAGAACTCCAAGGACTAAGATAGAATGCCACAGAAAAGGTCCAGAGAGGGAGTTGCAGTGGGTAAAATATCAGTGTGAAGAGGAAATATTTGAATTTTATTTCTGTATTTTATGAAGGATCTAAGATGGAATGAGATAAAGTAGCCTTGTCAAATTATAGAATACCCAAACTCAGACTCCTGTGTAGAAACATCTGAAAATTAAATTATATTTTAAATGTTAGGTAGTAAATACAAATAATTCATTCCTCAAGAGGTTGAAAATATATATGCTTAATTTCCAGTATAAATTCTTAGTTGAGTGATTTGAAAATAACTAAGAGAAAGTAGAGACATTCAAATATTCTTTTTTCTTTTTCAGTAAGATAGGAGGTAAAAGCATATAGCTTGATAAATTGGAAAACAAATCTTTCACTTCTTCTTTCTTCACTCCTTTCCTCTTTCACTATTAAAATTGTGACAAACATTTACATTAAAACTTGAAAGCCAGGGGACTTCCCTGGTGGCACAGTGGTTGAGAATCTGCCTGCCAATGCAAAGGACACGGGTTCGAGCCCTGGTCCGGGAAGATCCCACATGCCGCAGAGCAGCTAAGCCCGAGAGCCACAGCTACTGAAGCCTGCGCACCTAGAGCCCATGCCCCGCAACAAAAGAAGCCACCTCAACGAGAAGCCCATGCACCGCAAGGAAGAGTAGCCACTGCTCAACGCAACTAGAGAAAGCCTGCATGCAGCAACAAGGACCCAATGCAGCCAAAAATAATAAATAAATAAATTAAAAGAAAAAAACTTGAAAGCCAAAACAAAAATATACTTAGTAAAATTTGTCAAAGGGCTATATTTAAGGGCCAATTTTAGAGTTAAAAAATACAAAGGGAGCTCATTTTAATTTAAATTTGCAGATGGTCATAACATTTTTTCCCTGAGTTTGTTTTTGCCGTATTTTTCTAACCTTGCTTGTGCCACTGGCACCTTTGGCTGTCAGATGAAGCCTAGGGACTTCTCTAAATAATGAATTTTTTAAACAGATGGGATAAAACACAAACGACTACAAAAAGAAGCCAATTATATTAAAATATAGTTATCAAAAATATAAACCTTGTGATATAGTAATATATACACCCTTTAAAATTAATGCATTAAGTAACAGGGAAGTATATAGGTCTATCACAATGAGAAATATGATTCTGATGAGATGACTATAAACAATACTTTGTGATATCTGCAATAATTATTGTGTAACATAAACATATCTGAGATTTATATTGGTAAAAAGTCAAAATTATTATTATCACTACCATGGTTTGTTGTTTACACTCAAAATTGAAAGCAATGCTAGATCCCAGTTAATGAAAATAAATATGTAAATTTTTCCTATTCAAGTTCATAGACTCCCTGAATTCTATGACTTATGGACCCCTCTTAAGAACCCCTGCTCTAAGGAATCATTATATTTTATAACTCAATGGTAAAAGTATGGAGCACAGTTCCATGTTCACTTCAGCACTATTCAGAATAGCCAAGATATGGAAACAACCAACGTTGTCTATCAATAGATAAATCAATAAAGAAAATATGGTAAATACATACAATAGATATTATTCAGTCTTTAAAAAGGAGAAACCTTGCCATCTGTGACAACATGGATGAATCTGGAGGACATTATGCTGACTGAAGTCAGCTAGTCACAGAGGGACAAATATTACATGATTCCACTTATATGAGGAATCTAATAGTCAAACTCATAGAAGCAGAAAATACAATAGTGGTTTCCAGGGACTGGGGGTGGGGAAAATTGGCAGTTACTGTTCAATGTGTAGCAAGTTTCAGTTATGAAAGACGTATAAGTTCTAAAGATCTGTGGTACAACAAAGCACCTATAGTTAACAACACAGTAGTATTGTGCCCTTCAAAATTTGTTAAGAGGGTAGATCTCATATTAAGAGTTCTCACCACAGAAGAAAAAAGAAGAGTATAAAAGCACAGAAGAAAATTTTAGGAGGTGTTGGATATGTCTATTCCCTTGATTGTGGTGATGATGTCATGGGTGTTGCATATCTCCAAACTCATCAAATTGTATAACATTAAACATGTGCAGTTCTTTGTATATCAATTACACCTTACTAAAGCTGTTAAAAAATCACAATTAAAAAAAGCATGGATCAATGATACAAGCCTACAGAAATAAACATGCCCCCATGTGTTGCCTGGCCACTTCCCCCAGTGCATTTCTAATTTCAATGATTAGATTTTTCATTTCCAGGAATTTTATTTTTTAAAAATCTGCCTGGTAATTTAAGTCTCATTTCCTTTTATATATTTTTGTATTTTATTTCTTTAAAATGTTTATCACACATTGAGTATTTTGACTACTTGTTAAAATTTATTATTTCTACTGACCTTCATTTATAGTGTCTGGTTTTATTGTGTGTAAACACCATGTGCCTTGACATCTTATTTGTGGGAATTCTTTGAGGACTGAGTTTAATGTGCTTTCCTCTAGAAAGAATTTATATTTACTTCTGTCAGGTGTGGGTAGAGGGGGAGGACTGAGGAGAGGTAGCACCAACCCAGGAATCTTGTAAATTAAATCATCAGCTTTATTTTTGTTTTTAAGGTCCAAATGGTATTGTGACCAGAAGGTCCTAAATCTTTGTGAGCGCAGGATTATGGCTAGTAACTTTCTGGGTAGGTATACATTTTTTCACCCAGAATTAAGGGTAAGAAAGGAAATATCTAATGCCCCTTTGAAGGTGTGTTCTTCTGAGAATCCTGGATTTAGGTTTTTTTCCCCACCTTACTGGTTCTCTGATTGGGGGTCCACTGTGGGTTGGCAGATGCCCACAAGACAAATGCTGTCTCAAGCACCTGCTTCCCTCTCTGCATATGTGTTTTATCATTGTTTCTGGCCTCTGAGGATTTCCCTGACTTTTCCCCATACTAGCAATGCATTAGTTTTTTTAAAAATTACTTTATAAGGCTGTGTGCACACGTGTGTGTGCGTGTGTGTATGTGTGTGTGAGATATTCTCTACTGAGAGGATTTCTTTGGACACCTAGAACACTGTATTGTCAGATCCAGTTCTGACTGGCTTTTTATCTCGTTTAATCTTTACAATAATACTATGAGATAGCTCTTATGTTCCCCTTCGTTATAAATGTAGAAAAGAGAATCAGCGAGAGAGGCTAAACTGCTACATTAATACAGCAAGTCAGTGGCAGAACTGAGATTTAAAACTGTATCTGCCAGGCCACCAAGTTCATGTTCTTTCCTTTTTGCTGCCCTGGATTTTATCCTGTGCCTTGACGTAGCATTATATTATGTGCATTATACTAGAATGTTAGGTCCAGTATGGAAGAGATGTTTAGCTGTTTTGCCCTTTCATGTACACCCAGTATCTGAAGCAGAGCCAGCACATAGAAGAAAGTCAATAAATATTCATCAGAAGAACAAATAGATGAATTTTTATGTTACCATATAAAATTCATAATGATAATTTTTGAGGCTGTGTAATGTACTAATGAGTTGACTGATTGGGGCAGTGTATTTTAAAATTTATACTAAGATATCGTACTATCTGTCTTCAAAGTGCAAAAATTCTCAGAAACTGGCCAATTATTTTCTTTTCTTGTACTATCTCTGTCCCATATTGGCCAAATCCTTTTCAGTGTTTTTGTTTTGTTTTCTTTCTTTTTCTCAGCAAGTCACATCACGACATCCCTGCATTGTGACTCTCCACATTGGGCTGGTGGGCTCCCTGCTTCTGGTTTTGAGGGCTTTGGAGGTGGTTTCCCTTTCATCTCCTGCACTATTCTTTGTAGAGATTAGTCACAACAGCAATGTGATCTCAGGCATTCCTTCTGCTGTGCAGCTGACCATGAAGCAAAGTAAAAGGGCAAACTATTTATAAGTCAAGCAGTTACAGGTGCAGAGGACAGATAAGAGTTTAGCTTTGTCCAGGTTGGACACAGAATTGAGCTTCGTAGGCTGGTTTTTAGATTTAAGATGTTAATACACACAGAAATGATGCCAAAGTGCTTATATTTATGGAATGAACGTTGATTAGTCACAGGTTTTATCTTTTTTTTTTTGCTTCCTTTTTCAGTTCCTTTCTTGCTCTCTTGCAACCCTGTATTAATTCACTTTTATTTCTGTAACAAAAAAAACCCAAAATATGTATTTATGTTCCTAGCACTTTGCAGGCACAGAGTGTACACAAACTAATAAGACAGGGAATCCACATGGAAGATGGGAGGACATACTGTTCGAAATATCAAGAATCAAGAGCTGGTTCTATGCTATTTTTGTCCAATACATATTTCATGACAGGTTTGACTCTTTCTTTGGTGTCTGTGAACCACCTATTACTTCAGGAGAATTTTGTTACTGATTAAGATTTTTTGCCTTGGAGCCTTAAGCTGCTATGACAGATGCGTTGAATTTTTTATAAAGCTTGAATAAGTAAGACACAGTACCTGTATTGAAGCTGCATGCAGTGCATTTGAGAAAATTGTTTTTTCTGTAAGGAAACAACCCCCTATCACCCTGACTCTAGGCAATGAGTCTTCAGATGCGTTTAGGAAATGTGGTAATGGTTGCTGCCTGTTATCTCTAAGTGTGACTAAATTGAGTTGAATAAATATTTATTGAGAGACCAAAAAGAAGAGCCTCCCAGTGTCTGCATTAGGTTTGATACAAAGGCTGACTGTAATGGGGGAGGAGAGCCATCAGAAGAGACAGGAGTAAATTCATGGTGGCAAGAGAATTCAGGAATCTGTGGTAGCTATGATCATACACATATTTCAGGGTATAGTGGAGAAGCAAGTTGGTGCACCATTTCTGAAAGGGCTTGGAATACTTGGCTGCAAGTGGCGAGTTACATATGACCAACACTATTAGGCCTTGGCATTTCATCCAATAATGAGTCAGTGTCAGGTGAGGTTCTGACGCAGCAGGAGTGCTGTGCCAGCAAACATGTGCAACCCTGAAGAATAGTCTCCATCTGATCTTTGGCTATGACGTGATCAGAGAAAGTAGTCTGAATTGTGGGGCTCCTTAAAGTTTCTAAGCAGAGTTCTGTTCAGCAAGTTTTCTCCTGAAAGGTGTGAGTAGCTGTGAGGGGCCACACCGGTCCAAACCCCCATCCAATTCCCAAATCACAAAACATTCCCATTCATTTCTTATGGTGCTTCAAGAGACACATGGAGTACCAAGGCCATGTGGATATTTCTTCTCTCAATTTTGGAAATGATGTCTATTTAGTGTAGGAAGTATGATTTCTAAGGTCCTTTGACCACTTGGTTTCAATTAGGGGTTGAAATCACTTGCAGAACTTCCAGACAGTGCAAAGGTACTCTATTACTTGAAAAACAAATGATGAGTTGGGGAGACGTTCTTTATCTATACCACTGTCATCGTTTTAACCTTTATATTAAGGAGCTAGCAATTATAGACATTTGACTCTTGGAGGCTATCAATGGCTGGGCCTAGATCTGTGATTTTCAAATTAGGTACTAATTGGGTGGGAGTAGGGATACAGTGGTGTCATTTAGGGACTGGACACAATAAATCCTAAAATCCTTAATTTGTATCTTATTTATTATTTAAACAAATATGTATTAAGCACCTACTGTGTGGGATGGGGATGTTGCTAATTTGCATCAAGAGAATCTATAATATTTATAATAAGGTAGTCTCTGTTTATTACCGCCATTTTATAGATGGCAACTCAGAGGTTGAGAAACTTACTGTAGCTGGTCAGGTGGCAGAGCCTGGACTGGAAAGGGGAGTCTGGTGCTCTTCCCATTGCACAAAACTTCTTCCGCAAATGCCAAGGGCAGCTGGATGTTGGCATTCTTTTCAAACTCCAGTTAAAGTGACTCTTCAGCAATTGGGGTTGTTGTTTGAAATAGTTTTGTTTGTTTTGTATCCTTCCTCTATAGGAAAAGGGAAATATGACTCATCAGCGTGGTTGAAGAAGACAGGTAGCTTGACCTGAAAAGACATCTGCAAATATTCTGATCACCTTGTAAATTCTATCAAATAAATGTTTAATTTTTTTTTTTAAAGTTTGGGTTGCTTTTCTGGATTTTTTTTTTTTTTTTGGTACGTGGGCCTCTCACTGTTGTGGCCTCTCCCATTGCGGAGCACACGCTCCAGATGTGCAGGTTCCGTGACCATGGCTCACGGGCCCAGCCGCTCCGCGGCATGTGGGATCTTCCCAGACCGGGGCACGAACCCGCGTCCGCTGCATCGGCAGGCGGACTCGCAACCACTGCGCCACCAGGGAAGCCCCTGGATCTAGTTTTTAAATGTCATTGTTGACATTTATTTTACTTAACATTTTTTTTGGAAGAACCAGAACTTCCCAATTTGGGGGTGGTAGTATTTGTTGATTAGTTATTATGTGCCAGGCACTGCTACATGTATTCTTTTTAAGCTGTCACAACAACCCTGTGAGAAAAATACTATTATTATCTTAATATTAAGATAAGAATATTAATTAATGGATAAGAATATTGAAGCACAGAAAAGCGACCTGCCCAAGGTGATGCAGGTAGCAGGTAGGAAAACTGGGACTTGAACTTGGGCTGACTGGCTCCAGAGAATGTTTTTAACTACAGTATTAAAATACTTTGTCCTGGCACTGTACTGATGAGTGTGTGACCCTTCTTAGGTCACTTAATGGCTGTGGTCTTCAGATTCATTATTAGCACTAGATAATTTATTTACTTAGCAGTACCCTTTATTTACATACATGCCTTTGTTTAATTCTCACCCTACAACATAGAGTCCTAAACATAGATAACATTATTATTGTCCTCACTTTACATACGGGGAAATTAGGACTTAGAGAGGTCAAGTAACTGCTAAAGGTGGCATAGCTGGTGAAAGAACTGAGATTCAAACCCTTTGTAAGGGCTTATACAGCCTTAAATGTCCATACATTGAATCCTTTTTTTAAAATTTTTAAAAATTTCAAAGTTATAGTGATAACATGTTTGTTCCATAAAGCTATTCTTCCAAGATGTGACCTTAATCTACAAATGGTTGCAAATGTTTGGGAACCATTGACAAATAACAGCAGTCTTAACAATGAAACTGTGCTATTAATATTATATTATTATTTTTTTGAGGAGTCACATGTAGCAAACAGGATGTAGCTGGACATGTTAGGCAGGCTGTTACTAACCCAGAAGACTAAAAGGGATTAAATTCTCATTATTACTCATAGTTAGTCCCCAAATATCTCTGTATGTTCAGTTTCTCAGCTTCTTCAGTTTGGCAGGAAGTTTTAAAGAACCAAACAGCATGCCCTTCCGCCCCTGGCATATTCATAAGCTATTTTGGGGTGAGTCATCGGAATTCTGTGGTTTGTATATCCTGAAAGGAGAGAAGGGACACTGTATGGTTAGCATTTATTTGAAACAGCTAGTTGGGAAAAAAATTCTTTGATAAAAGTTCAACATTAGGTAAGAAATACTTGTGGAAGGATCTTTCTTCTGTTGTTATAAAGATTCAGCTCATAGTCGTCTCTGGGAATATCACACAAATCTAATTCTCTAGCCTATGCATGTTCACAGCTTGACCTAGTGCTTGCAGTAGCCCTGATCTCGTATTTAGTTGGGGGTAACTCACAGAGAATAAACAACTGGTTGAATGACTCTTCTGTCCTTGGAGTCTCTGCTCCCTAATGTGAGTGAAAGTAATGCTCTAAGTTGGGTAGAATTGTAGCCATAAGAAAACAGAAAGCAAGCCAAATCTCTGAGGTCTGTTGGATAATATCACCAATATAATGGTTGTGGATTATGATTCAATAATTACAACAGTAAAAAAATAAGTGGGAAAGAATTAGTTTTTCTCCTTGTAGCTACAAGGGAGCCTAAGGGGGAATTTCAGTCATTAAACACATTTTTTTTTCATCAGGAGAAGAAACTGATTATTAATGGAAGAAGGAAAGAAATACAAGTTAGTTGGCTACTTATGGTGTGCCAGATGCTGCAATAGCACTCCAAAGTCTCATAAATACTATTTACAACTGGGGAAAATATTATTTTCAGAAGCTGAATTGAGCCTATGGTTCACAGTATTAGTGGTCCGTAAGGCAGGTACAAGGAAAGGAAGTGGTGATATTTGACACCCATGCTTAATCACAGTTACCCATTTGATTATGAGACTACTGTTTGGTCCTTAAAATGGTTTTAGATGGAACATGAATAGGGCATTACATAGCATTGAAATACATAATGAATGATGCCTTCTTTTTAATTTCCTCTCACTTTTCTAATTATGTCAAATAGGAAATTTCCGTTTGACATAAGTGAGATTTGAAATCTTCTCAGAGCAGGCAACCACATCTCCCTAGACTTGCATAACTACCTATTCCTAGCACTTCTTCGTACAGTTACATTTTATTGATGGCAAGTGAAATTGGTTTTCCATTTACATGGAGTAGACATTTAAAAATGTATCCATATGGAAGAGTGAGTTGATTTTTAAAATATTAATTAAATAATAATACAAGTGATGAACTGAATGGGCAATGGGGAACTGACCTGAAGAGGTTACTCAGCATATAAAACTTTATAACTTTGGTAAAAGGCAGATGGTTTCACAAATGAATACAGAAAACATAGCTTGTTCAAGTCCTACCTGCTGGTCCAGAGCAGTCCTTCTCAAAGTGTAGTCCGTAGTCCAGCAATTGTCTGAGAATTTTTTGCCCACCTGGAAGGAGATAAGTACAGAAATTGCAAGTAATCATTTAGAAACTGTTATAGCTTATTGACATTATGTTGACATCCAACCTCATGAAATATTTTTCTAGTAACTTATTTTTATTGTATTTTTTCTGTATTTTACAAAAGAATTAGTCTGGAATGGATTAGAAAAGAAACCCTCACATCAACATGTTGTACACCTTAAATTTACACAGTGTTATATATCAAATATATTTCAATTAAAAAGTATTTTTTGAATAAATAAATGAACATTAAAAAAAAGAAAAGAAACCCGGTAGTTTGAGAAGCACTGATATAGAGCATATGTTTAGACCAAGTAAGCGGCAGCCTAAGCAGTTATGATAAAGTACTATGTGTTGGTGAAAGGTACATGATCTTCATGGAATCTAGAATGGGAGTAAAGAGGCTAAGATAATAAGTACATCTGTAAGGTCTGGGACTGTCTCAATATTTTCATGGTTGTATCCACAGGATCCAGAACAGTGTCTGGTATACAGTAAGCACTCTGTATATTTGCTAAGTGAATGACTGAATGAATGAACTGTGGTGTTTGGCAGGCAGGTCTAATGCAATCACCAAAGAGTATGGTCTATTACAGTGCTGTCATAGTTCATTGTGCTTTTCCAGGCATCTCACAACACTCTCTAGTCCCCTTTGTTCTGATTATAGAAACACCAAGACAGCTTCTGAGTATTAGTTGGGTAGTCAATATATGTTGAATCCAGCAAGGTGTGCCTTAATTTAAAATAATTTTTAATTCTGGGCTATATACCACAACAGATAGGATAGGTTGCGTTATGCTTCTGTAATAAACAACCCCAATATCTCGGGGCTTAATCCAGCAATTATTTTTTCTCACACACATGCCCAACAAAGGTTGCCATGGGGCATGGTCATTGCAGTCATCAAAACCTGTACATACATAATAACCAAAAAGAGGAAGTGGCAAATCACACCCTGCCACTTAGAGCTTCAGCCTGAAAGTGACACATTTCACTTCTATTCATATTATTTTTTGACTAAAATAATGAGCATGTCTAATACCAATGGCGGGGGGGAGAAACACAGTCCTACCATGTACCAGAAAAGTGGGGAACCAGGAATATTTTGTGAAGGGTGCTAATAACCAGCATATACACCTATCTATTATGAATTACATTAGCAAGAGTTATTCTTTCTTTGATCTTCTGTGATTGTACCATCTGCACTGAGTTTCTGTACTCTCAGATCTGCAGACTGAATCTTGCATATGATGACTCTGTAAATGTAGAGCAAGCTGACGGCTGCCTCAGCCGTCAGCTTGCTTATTTTAGCAGCTCTGTTTTCTGTTCTTTCTATACTAACAATAGTGACCTCTGCTAGAGAATACCAACTCCTTATGTTCAAATTCTCTCTCTACCAACCAAACTATATTGTTGAATACATCTTCTGCATCTTTCCATAAGAAGGCATGCTGTTGGCCTTAGATCTTGGTCAAGGAGATTTCTTCTAGGGAAATTTTTAAATGACTTTGAATATAAAATTTTTATAAATATTCTTGTGTGAGATTGTTAGACTGAGTCAGCTTCCAGGAGGCTCATCAATCCTGAGAAAATCAAGCATATTAAGTTTCTAGACCTGCAAACCTGAGCAGTAGGCCCTAAGTCCTAGTGATCTATAGATTCCTTCCTTTCCACCCCTCCCTCCTTTCCTTCCATCCATTATCTATCTATCTATCTATCTATCTATCTATCTATCTATCTATCTATCTATCTATCATCTAATTGTCAATCATCCTCCAAGGCAGGACATACCTACATATCTAGATTGGGCTAGAAAGGATACTTCTGAAGTATACAAAAACTTTTACTTTCTAATGGAATATAAAACACTTTTGCCCCTTAGAAATATTTTTATATAATCTGCTTGTAAATTTACCAGGAAAGAAAGGATTTGCTTTAAAAAGATGACCAGGGCTTCCCTGCTGGCACAAGTCTGCCTGCCAACGCAGGGGACATGGGTTCGTGCCCCGGTCCGGGAAGATCCCACATGCCGTGGAGCGGCTGGGCCCGTGAACCATGGCCGCTGAGCCTGCGTGTCCAGAGTCTGTGCTCCGCAATGGGAGAGGCCACAAGAGTAAGAGGCCCGCATACCACAAAAAAACAACAACAAAATAAAAAACGACCATTTTGCAGCTATTGTTAGCATTACCTGGACTTCCAAAATTAGTGCTATCTGAAGCAAGATGGGTGAAATTTGACAGCATATTTGAAAAGCCCATGATTATTGAAATTATTAATAAAAATCAAATTATCAATATCTGTCTCTGTCTACAGACAGATGGTAGAGAGAGGCAGAGGTTTGAGACTTCTAAGTGTGATCAGTACAAGTAGTCAAATCAGTTTACTGAGCTTCTCCAAAGCCACTTCCAAGAGGTTTTCTCCCAGCTGTCTGTATTGAACACGGTAGCAGCTTGATTTCCAGATCTTTACAGGATTGTGCCAGTGGACACAGACTGATCACCAGCTGAATGGTAAGAGGGGAGGGATCTTTTATTACTCCTCAGTCAGCTGTTGCACATCTAGACATGTAGCTAATCATTTATTAGCCTCTAATTTTGGATGCTGGCTCTAGATGATAAGACTCATAAAAAGCTAACAAGGAGATGCCTTTGATAAGGTGGTAAATCATTAAATAGAGAAATGACCAGTTGATTTATGGCTTACTGGACTACTTTAAACTGTGAAAGATAAACCTCAATTTCTGTTTGGCAAGTGATATCCCTGCTGTTCCATAAAAAAATTAAATTACACAACGCAAAAAAGAGCACATTTTCAACCAGTTTCAGAGATTCTGGTTGAGTGGCAGAGCTCAAATCCTAAGATCTCTTCCAATTTACAGAGACTACTATTAAGTTCTTTCAGAGTCTGCATCTCTAATCAGCCTGGTATTGGCATAGCAGGTGTCCTGTGACAATCTTTTGGTTGTGTGCATCAATCCTGGGTTAAAAATGTAAGATTATATAGACAAAATATTACTAAAAACAGAAAGGATTAAGTCCCCTAAAAAAAAAATCTAACACATCCTTCATTACTCTGGTTTCAGGATCTCTGCACTTATCATTCCTTCCATCTGGAACCCTTTCTCTGAGATATTGCTGAGGCTTGGCTTGTTCCTTCACTTCCTTCAGGCCTCTGTTCAAAGTCACTACCTTAGAGATACCTTACTCTGCCACCTTATCTAGAGTATCACTCTCTCCACTGTAGCTCTGTTATTTTCTTCATAAAACTGGATACTACTTACACATTCATTTACCTATTTATTGTTTGTCTTTGCTGTTAAAATGTAAACCCCATGGGATGGGGTGGTGGTGTGAGAAGGACTTCATATTGTTTATACCCCTGTTTCTCTAGTACCTAGCTGTGGGCCTACATCCTACCCAGTGAGTGCTTAATACATACACTTAAGAATGAGGGAATGGGTAAATGAATGACGAGTCAATTAATTCTTAAGACTGGAAAATTACTATGGCTCCCAGGAGCATGATTTTTTTCCTCAAAAGTTAGTTGATCATAGTAAAATCAGCGGTTAAAATAGCTTCTTGTGATCTATCTTTCTATAATAGTCATATGATATAGTCGTCTCCTGTTACTAAGACAACTATTTAAAAGTTCTTTTCTTCTCACTATGTTGTAACCATATATGTACTAAAATGGATTAGAAAAAGGATTTGATTTGGGGAACATAAGGATCTTGCAATAATGAAGTAAATTCAAGTACCAAATGTTACCTCCTGTCAGCTTATAGTAAGAAAATGTTAATTTCTTCTTTTCTTAATTTTGCAGTCAGTATTAGTTCATTATTTTAAAATCAAGTCATATTTTATCTGCAGTGTTTATCATTAGAAAATTGAGTCAACTTTATTTCAAAGTCTTTTTTTTTTTTTTTTTCTTTCGGTACGCGGACCTCTCACTGTTGTGGCCTCTCCCGTTGCGGAGCAGAGGCTCCGGATGCGCAGGCTCAGCAGCCGTGGCTCATGGGCCCAGCCGCTCCACGGCATGTGGGATCTTCCTGGACAGGAGCACGAACCCGTGTCCCTTGCATTGGCAGGCGGACTCTCAACCACTGCACCACCAGGGAAGCCCTAAAGTCATTTTTAGATTAAAGAGACACATTTAAAACAATCAAATACTGTTGATAGGTGAAATAATAATCTCAAACTTAAATTTTTTGAAGCATGCAACCCTAGAGGAAAACAAAACAAAAGTTTAAAAAACTAAGGCTGACTCATGTTCAGTGTGGATCCTAGTAAAGTGTACAGACATGACTGTTTTAGAGTTTAGTTGGATCCCATAAAATAATTTCAAAGCATCACTATGCAGGACTTAGTGTTTGTGCTGCAGGCTGCAAATACTGACTAACGTCCCCAGCTAGAAAATGTTAATTTCTTAAAGAAGAAAGATGGGGACTTCTAGACATAGCTAATTGGTGATAGCTAAAAGTTCTCAAAGTAAAGCTCTAAAATTTAGATATTTTTGCATGTAAATAGATTTTAGAAACTTATGAAAAAGGTATATTTCAAAAATAATGTGAAAATTTGAAAATGAAATCACTTTTCCAATCCTAAAAGAATTTTTCTAATATGCTGAAAGCTGAGACTCTCAAAAGGCAGCACAGCACCTCTCCTGCTCCTTCGAAAATTTCTTTTCCATAAACAAATGGACTCCTAAACAGTCTTTCTGAACTCCAACTGCATGTTCACAGAGGCACTTCTACACTGGGCAGGAGAGCAGGACAGATGGTTTTGAACCTGAGCTTGGGAGAAATGCTGAATGTATGTTGCATGTCATATCTCACAGGGAAAAAATTTGGAAAAACACTCGTCAATCAGGTGCCTAGGACTTTAGAAATACTCAGAATAAATGCTCATTACCCAGTTCTGGTGTCCTATTTCCTCTCTTGACCACATAGTTAGGCAGTTCAGAAATATTTGCCCCAATATTTCCTTGAAAGCAGATAAAAATGGTAGAAATTATGAATAAGTACACAGGAGCAATATAATTTTGTGATAAAATACAACTTATAGCAGTGTTTAGCTGAGAATTTTTTAGGAAAATGTACAATTTTATTATAATTTACTTAGGTGTACATAAAAAGAAATTCCTGTAAATTAATTGTTACTTACACTCTCAGATCAAGTTCTTCAGGGCCTACTTGGAGAAAGCTGTGTGTAGGGGAAGATTATGATGTGTGAAAACAGGAATCATGTGGAAGACAGGCTGTGTTTTCCACATGATTAGAAATTATGGAATCAGGAAATTAGTGGAATCAGGAAATGGTTGCTTCCCCTTAAGTAGACTTAATATCCTGGGAAAGAAAATTACTCTCTCTGGTCCTCATTTGTCTTAGGTGTAGAGTGAGGATTTGACTGAATATAACATTTCCTTGCCACTGAAAGTGCTATGACATGGGAATTCCCTGGTGATCCAGTGGTTAGGACTCCATGCTTCTACTGCAGGGGGCATGGGTTAGATCCCTGGTCAGCGAACTAAGATTCCACATGCTATGCAGCATGCCAAAAAAAAAAAAAAAAAAAATTGCTATGACATATGATTCACCTTCTGAAGTTTTATTCAGCTGAAAAACAGTTGCTTCTTATTTTTACTTTATTTTATAAAGTTTATTTGAGAAGAATTCACTCTGTTGAATGCAATAAGAAAAAGAGCTGAAAAAGAGATAAAACTAGAGGAAAGAAATGGAAGAAGAAAAAATGATCAGTTGTTGATAACATGATATTATGCCCAAAATAATAAATGAAAAATTCTTAGAATTAGTAAAAGTTTAAAGTGAATTGATACAAAATAAATATTCACAAAATGATTCCTTTCTTCCTCTATATCAATAATTAGAAAATAAAAGGTTGTGGGGAGACCCTCATATACCATAGCAACCATAAAAATAAAGCATCCTAAAATTAGCTTATCAATAAATATGCAGAAACTATACAAAAACTGTAAGATTTTAATATGCTTCATAAAAGACAAGAAAATAGATATATGTTCATGAGTGAGAAGACTCAATGTCCTAAAGATGTGTTTCTTTAACGTATATATTAAGAGTAATGTCAATCAAAATATCAACAGGACTTTTTGGAAAATGTGCCCAAATAATTCTGATGCTCATCTGGGAAAATAAATGGAAATAATTTCTCCTACCTCTCCTCCTAGGGAGGTGAAGGTCTAGGCTGAGTGACAGGGTATGGATGGTAGGAAGGTGAGGAGGCAGGCTGGGGACAGAGGACTGCAATCACCTGGGTCCTGTGACTCATTCTCAAAGTGGTCCAGAGCAACTCTTGGACAAGCCTTGAGGTGTTTCCCACTGGGAAATGAGTGTATTTCAATCATTCAACAAAAATTCACTGAACATCAGGAATTAGGGATAGAGCAGTGAACAAAACAAAGTCTCATCCCTCTTGGACAAGACTTGAGGTGTTTCCCACTGGGAAATGAGTGCATTTCAATCTTTCAACAAAGATACACTGGACATCAGGAATTAGGGATAGAGCAGTGAACAAAACAAAGTCTCATCCCTGGGGAACTTAGGTTCAAGTTGGAGAGGCAGACAGTAAGTTTAGGTTTTGCTGAATGATTCTTAAGCCTTATAAGGGAGACCTGGAGACACCTACCAAGATCCTAGTGAAATAAATTAATGCTTCTTAAACTGTTTGTCTTGAAGGACCAATTGTTTTTATTTCTAATCCATGGCAGACAGGTATTTTTGAACATATAGAATCTTTTGCTTGTATGATGTGGTGCTACCAAATTTTTGTTCTTTTCTCATTCACAGATCCTTGGAGCACACTGAGTAGCACTAAAGTTAATAACCTCAGGCAACGTGTTGCAAATGGGATACAGTACTACAGACAAGCTGGTTTCTAATGAAAGTCGGCTATTTGAGTGAATTTTCCTCCATTCCTTTGTCATTTCAGTTTTTCCCCTTCATTCACATAAGAGCACTCAGATTTTTTTTTTTTTTTGCGGTACGCGGGCCTCTCACTGTTGCGGCCTCTCCCGTTGCGGAGCACAGGCTCCGGACGCGCAGGCCCAGCGGCCATGGCTCACGGGCCCAGCTGCTCCGCGGCACGTGGGATCTTCCCAGACCGGGGCATGAACCCGTGTCCCCTGCATCGGCAGGCGGACTCTCAACCACTGCGCCACCAGGGAAGCCCAGCACTCGGATTTTTAAAAGTTTCGGTCCTCTACACTTCAAACTTGGTCTCAAGTGGCAGTGGCATGAGGGGAACCAGCAAGGTAAGTCAGCTGAGCAGAGTCAGAGTCCATGCTCTGAACTGTATCTCCCTGGGTTCAAATCCTGGGCCTTTGCCCGCTAGCTCTGTACCCTTGGGTGCTTTGAGTGGGGAATGGAGTCTACTGGCAAAGAATATGGATAATCTTCTAAAAAAGATAAAGACAAGAACAAGGAACGGTCAGAGTATGTTTCCCTCCTTTGTATATTGAGAAATATCAGTTTCATTTGTGAAGATCTCAAAATTAATAAATGGCCTAATTTCCCGTCTAAATTCTTATACAGTTTGTCCTAATTCCCAAGTTCCTCGGGCTCTCAGGCAGTATGAGGGCCGCAGTCAAATTATGTCAGAGGAAATTGCTGTTCACTTCAAAAGTTGTTTCAAACCTCTCTGAGCAAGTTTTCCTGTCGATGGATATAATAATGATATATAATGGTAATCATATTGCAATATATAAATGTATATATTTATGTTGTACACCATAAATTTATACAATGTTATATGTCAATTATGTCTCAATTTAAAAAGTGATATACACCTTGTAGGGCTGTTGAGAGCATTAAGTTATTTAATGTTTGTAGAGCTCCTAGCACAGAGTCAGGAATATTTTAAGTGCTTGATTAATGTTAGCTCTTATCTTAGAAACAAGAGTTAAACAGGTAGTTATTTGTTTGTATGTACGGTTTACTTCTACCTCCAGGGTTTCTAAATTCAGGACTCCTGAATTTCAGAAAAGTATTTTCTTGATTCCTTTCCCTTTCTGATTCTTACACAAAAGGAAGAGGCGTGCTGGCATATGGTTGTTTATATGGATTTAGTTAACATTTAGGTTTTGAATTAGACTCTGTGGACCCCACTTTCTCTTTCCTTTATGACTTGCTTTCAGAAAGACTTTAGTCATAAAGATCATCTCAGTTAGCCTTGAGGGAAACAGAGAAGATGTGTCCCTGAGAGGCAAAGTGAGGTCAGTGAGGTGCATGAGGAGAGGGATGGTCTGTGGAGCCAGGGAGCTGGCTTCTGCCAGCAGACAGGGTGCGCCCACCATTGTCACCTCCGTTCTATCTGGCCCCAAATAAGGTCACCTTGGACTCATTTTTATTTCCCTCTCCAGGCAGAAGCAAGCTTTAGTCCATGCCAGTTTATCACTTGATTTGGAAATTGTTTTTGACCGTCAGATGCAACTATGTCTGAAATCAAGATTAAGGCCTGTGATTCTTTGGTGAACAAAATGGAAATAAATGCTGAAAATTCCCCTACCCACTTTGAAAGGCTAACATGGAGAGATTGTTTTCTAGGTTAGTTTTATCTTTCCAGGTGTTTTGCAGAAGCCTAAACAGTCAGTCATTGGGTATGAGTCACCCGGCTGTGGTCAGATTAGAAATTCCTAAAACATGATACGGGAGTCCAGCATCTGAAGCAGGGAAAACGAAGGGAGGCAACCCTCTATGGCTTCTATCACCACCCCCCAGCCCTTGGAAGCCTAATTCTCCTTCTTAAGTTTTGGACAGGTACATATAGAGATACTTGTTTTCTAGTCTTCTTTTCCTTCCTTCCTCTTGTGTGTGTGTGTGTGTGTGTGTGTGTGTGTGTGTGTGTGTGTTTCCTGACTTTTAAAACCAGATACTTATTCATGCTGAATGTATAAAAGATCATTATCAGGAAATTGATTTTTTTTGTGTAAAAATGGTTAAAAGAGGGAGAAGATGGAAGAGGAGAAACAGAAGAGGTGGAGATGGGAAAAAGAACTGGGCAGGAGAAGGGGCAGGAGGGAAGGAGAGGAGGAAGGGGACGCTGAGCCTGCAGAGACCAATGGTGAGAAGGGAAGTCTGTGTTCCTTTAAAAGACGGGCTGAGGACAGACATACTTTGCTAAAGTGTTCTTTTTGCCCATGCCAGAACTAAAGAAAACAAAGGCTACTGCAGCCGCTGCTTTAGGAAAAAGCAATTGCTGCAATTCACCTAATTTAAATTTTAAGCTGTTTCGACCTTAAAAATCTTCCAGAGCAGTTTCTGTAGTCTTGAAATTGCTCAGTAGCTCAGAGCCAATGATAAGCTGGTCCCCAGGTGTTTTCTATTCTGCGGAGCTCTCCAGGAGACTGGTAGGTTTGGGCAAGAACAGTGGTTCCACTGCCCACTTGACGTTTCCTTGACCTGCCTTTCTGAAGCAGAGTAATACAAGCCCTAATTAGAAATGAAAGTCAGCAGCTGAAATGTCCTTTTCTTTACAGAACTCCATGTCATTAACAGCAGTCAGATGTTCCTGTTTAACTACTAAATGCCACTCTATCCCTTAGCGCCGAGGAGTCAAAGAACCCGGACAAGAAAGTCATGTTCGTTCTTAAAGGTGCCCAGGTACTTTTGAAGCCGTGATTATTTTTACTTTGAGGACACCTAGTGGCAGTTTATTGCCTGTGTTCTTTAAAGGCGAACTGAAAGGAACTACAGGATGTAGTAACCGCAGGGGAGCCTGTAATTCTCAATGTCTTCCCACCTGCAGGCGGGACTTGCCTTCAGCCTGAAAGCAACCGTGCTCTGGCCCTGGGAGATAGACTAGCCCTTGCCAGGTTCCGCAGCCATATCCCCAGCCCCCACCTTTCACGGTTATCAAACAAAATCCCCTGGGCCCAACTGTTTCACAGGTGTTTTTTTGGTTTTGTTTTGTATTTTGCGATACGCGGGCCTCTCACTGTTGTGGCCTCTCCCGTTGCGGAGCACGGGCTCCGGTCGCGCAGGCTCAGCCGCCATGGCTCACGGGCCCAGCCGCTCCGCGGCATGTGGGATCTTCCCGGACCGGGGAACGAACCTGTGTCCCCTGCATCGGCAGGCGGACTCTCAACCACTGCGCCACCAGGGAAGCCCCACCAGGAAAGCCCCACAGGTGGTTTTTAATGAGCTCATTGTTTATTGGCCACCACAATCTGGTCAATTTATAAACTAATGACGACATACGGACCTTCCGCTTTAGGCAGACATTTTGAGGGGGGTTAGAAAGATAAGACAAAGATCTAGGTGAAAGGGAATTTTTTTTTAACCTTTTACTTCTGGTGGTGAAGTGCTCCTTCCCAGCTGTGTCCTCAGAGTCTACGACATCATTCCTCTTTCCTTTGCCTCATCTGTAAAATGGAGGCGAGCATACTTAGGTCCTAGACTGGTTGTGAAGATTACGTGAAATCTCGAGATAACTCGCACAGCGCCTCGTGTCCGTTAGATGCTAAATAACTGTTCAGATCCTTCCCCCTCTATTCCTCTCACCTTACCCCGGACCTGGGGCATGGCCCTTGCTCTAGTTGTCTTGTCTTCTGGACAGAAGTGTTCACTGCTCCATTCTGATCCATCCCCATCTCAGTCCCGGGAGCTAAACACATCTCACCACTTTCATTCTCACTTGCAGATCTACTGGCTTGCCCTGGATCCCTCTTACAGCCCTGTTCTGTTAGACGGAGATAAATTACACAAAGTTAAATCTCTATAGGCAGAGTTTCCTGTTAGTTATGCTATCCAGCATCAAAACTGGCTGTTTTTAACAGTAAATTCCCTGACATTCAAGAAGAGATGACGTGACTAGCTCTTTGCTAGGAAGCTGCTGATGCCCCCATGCTTTTTTTGGTGTGAGTTTAGACAAGATGGTTTCTACAATCCTCACTGCATTTGGTATAAAATCCAAACGTTTTAATATGGCCTTCAAGGAGCCACAAAGCTGTCTCTACCTACCCCTCCAGCTTCATCATGAGCCACTCTTGGCCTTGCTTATTATGTTCCTACTCATTAATTTAAAAAAAATCTTCCATACACCAAGTGAGCTCTTTTTTGCCTTGTGAAATTAGCACATGAGTGTTCTTTTTGGACCTCTCATTCTCCTACTCTTTATGTGGCTAACTCCTTCCTACTCATTCTTATAGGATTCAGCATAAATGTTGCTTCCCTGGAGAGTTCTTTCCTGACCCTCATCTAAATTTGGTCTCTTCCTTATACTTCTCTTCCTAGCACCTGTCATAATTTCCAACTCTGTGTTTATGTTTGTTTATTTTCTGTGTTCCCACTAGAAATGTATATTCAGTGAAAATAGGGACATGATGGTTTTGTTTATTTCCTGTGCCTAGCAAGATGTTGGCTTATGCAGAGCACTCATTATTGAATGAATGAAACCAACCCTATTAATGTGGAAGGTCCGTGGATCATTTCCACACACTAACCTGCCCTGCATTTCCATTGACAAAGCATTTGTTTGTCCAGCAGCCTTCTGGGGAATCCTCTTTGCCTCAGAAGTTATTTTCAGTTATTGATAGTTTTAAATGAACAAAAATTGGTTCCTAAGAAGCCTTCCTAAGAATAATCTTTATCTTTTTTACCATTCAGAAGATATTTTCCCCTGCTTAAAACAAGCAATTTAATTAATGCCCCTGTGTAAACTTGTAATAGGTCAAATTCCATTGGGACAAATCCCCATCACAGTAGATAGCTTTGTGTAATGAAAAGATTTCTTATGCCCTGAGTTTGTGGGTTGAGAACTAATCCAAAAATCCAAGTCTGTTCTTTAGTCAGTGAGTAATGTACAATTCCATAGTTCTTACTCTTTACATGTGGCTAAGCCTTACCGACTACTGAACTATTATGGGAGGTATTAAGGTATTTCTAAAATTTGGTGTTATAAGCACTAGTGCATTAATGAAGTTCATCAAAGATTTGAATTTCTCCTTCTTTGAACATATTTGGCTGACACATTGTCTTGGCAATTACAAAGCTCCCAAGTAACTGGAATTTCCAGAAGTACATATTGTTAGTTATCATAGTATGGTTTTGACACTGGTTTTACATTTCATTTCCTGTTAATATTGCTTTTTTAAAATTAGAAATTGTTGTTTATCTAGCTTAATAATTCTCAATTTCACTTGTTGTGAATTGTTTGGGTAACCCTATAGTATGAAGAGAGGTATATTCAGATCACCAGGATTTTCGGCTTACAATTTTTCAAAAACTAACTAGACCTTAAGACTTGCACACTTTAAAATATGAATCATTTTGTTTTGTTTTGGATTCCCAGAAAGCAGAGCCTGAAATAGTCTTCTGTGCAAGTATTGGGCTGGCGAAAAAGTTCGTTCGGGTTTTTCCTTAAGATGTTATGGAAAAACCCGAATGAACTTTTTTGGCCAACCCAATAGTTTATTTGGGAAGTGATTTCAAGATTAAGACAGGGAAGGAGGGAAATCCAATGTGAGGGTGTGTTATCGAAGTTGCTGCCGTGATCAATGGGGGCCTAGATTCCCCTGAAAACTCTTGAGAACCTGCAAGTTTCACCTTAGGCAACCCTTCAGGTGATGCCTTTCTACCCTCCTCGAATTCCTAGATCACCCAGTATACGACCCTTTCTTATTTGAGGATTGACCCCAGGGGCTCAGGGGCACTTCTGGGCTGCACAGCCCAGAGTCAGTGAAGGTTCTGAGGCAGAAAGTAGGAAAATGCACGAGGATATAAGTGAGTTGAGTCTGAGCTTGTATGGAGCTGTCTCCTGCTGCTTGGCTGATATCAGAGGTAGTCCAAGGGGTCATGCTGCAGGGCTCCAAAGGCTTTAACAATATTTGTGTAATATTAAGGGGAAACCCCTTAAATCTTTTGTCTTTCTAAAAAAATAGGCTATAAAAACATCTCTGACTCACGTTGTCGGACATCTAAATATTGCTTTTCTATCTAAGAAAGTCTACCTATAAAAACATCAATGACTCAAGTTGTTAGGTGTCTATAGACAGTATTTCTTTTATAAATTTTAAATCAAAATAGTGACTCAGGCTGTTTGAACAGAGTGAGAAATGAGAAAATATGTAGATAAGGCACTAGATGAGTCAAATTAAATTTAGAGTGAGAAACCAATTTTGAAAGCCTGCCTAGTCATTGCCTTCCTGGGATCTCCCTGATAGTGTGTAGCAGTGCCTGCAAAACAAAGGTATCTTGATATGTGTTTGGTTGACTTAAGAGCGTGATCTTGTGTATTGCAAAATGGATGTTTTGCATTGATTACATTACAATGATTTTTGTAAAGCTTATTGTTTTTACATAATACTTCTTGATACTTATTTCCATTTCCCTTTTTCTATTTTTATAGCTTAACTTTGGAGAGATCTGAAATGCTCTTATAATACAAATCTCTATTTCTATTAGTAGAAAAAGTAATATAGAGAGATTCTTAAGGTCAAGTACAAAATTCTTAGTGTAAAAATTATCATTCTCTTGATTTTGACCTATTCTCCTTCTCTTTCCTTCCAAATTTGATTCTTTACCCTCACATAAGTCTGACCTTTTGGTCCTTACAGGAAACAATTGTGCATGTTAAGAGTGGTCTTGAATTCTTGTAGTGGGGGGAGGGAGGGAAAACTTTGTATTCTATAGTAAAGTTGAGGCTTATAAGGCAATTCCCAGGAGAAGTAACACATGAACTTCCTTGCGTATGAAGTTGTAAATGGCTGATAAATGTATATTTGATAGTGGAGGATGGTTCTGATCTTAAGGGTATTCGTTGTCTGAGGATAATGAAGATAAGCACTTATATTCCAGCCCAAATAGTTACAGCCAATAAGTAATAAATAAATAAGGTGTGGGGTTCTCAAGAAAAAATGAGATTTCTTTATTTTTTATTCAGGAATAATTCAAATTAACAATCCATTCAAAAGTCAGATATTTCTGGGAGGATTAAGTGTTGGGGGGTGTGCAGCTGCATGAGCGTGTTATGATGTATACTGCTGGGAGAGAATTAGAACTCTTCTTTTTCTTAATGTCAATTTAATCAAACACGAATACACACATATAATACATGCATATATATATATATATGTATATATAGTTTTTACTACCTAGGTATTTTGAAAGAATAACTATTTAGACCAGGGTCTGGGTGGGGAGGAGAGAGACATTTGGAGCATGGAACACCTCATGAAGAAGGCAAGCCTAGTCAGCCCATTAGGCTGACGGCCTTCAGAAAGCATAAGGGTGCATGGAGGACTGTAAGTGTGGTGGTTTAGACATGTTAGATTCCCAGCTTCACCACATACCGGCTGTGTGAATTTGGGTAAATTATTTAATCACCCTGGGCCTTAGTTTGTTTTCTCATTTGTAAGATGTGAATAATAATAGTACCATCTCATTGGATGTTGTGCTAATTAAATGAGATTAATATCAATACATAGAAGATGCTTAGGATATAAGCAGTCAATAAATATTAGTCTCTGTCCTCCTCCTCTTCTTCCTCCTTCTTCTTTTTCCTCTTCTTTTCTCCTCTTCCTTCTTTTCCTCCATGGTCCCTTGGTGGGTAGAAGACAAGAATGTACCAAGAGATGCGAGACACATAAGAAGAAGGCAGACATATATGAGATAGTGCCAGTGAGCCATGATCTTTCTCTTACATTCTCTGTCCATCCTCTGTCCTGACATGGAGGAGGCTTCAGGGAGCACAAATTTCTCTACTCTGAGACTCTTAGTCTCATGTAACCACTGAGCCACTGAGCCCCTGGTAACTTTAAGGGCTGTAGGGAGATGCTGGGAGCATTTTCCTTCATACTAGGGCTGAAAGGTGAAAGTGATCACCTCTGAGGTAGCTGGTTCTCTAGACTTCCCCATGGTGTCCTTAGAGAAAGGAAGGAAGTGTCTGCTTGTGAGCATCCCTGGGCTGGTTCCTCTACAGAACATGTGTGGAGGGAGAAAGAGTCTCAGCTCCCATTTGTGCATCATTTGGTGACTGCCTCCCTTTCCAGTCCATAAGTACTTATACTCCAGCCAGAATAGTTACAGCCAATAAATGTTGAGCACTTGCTGTGTGCCAGGTGCTCTTCTAAGTGCATTCCGTTTGTTAACTCCTTTCATCCTCAACAATTACCCTGTGTGAGAGATATGGTTACTATTCCAGTTTGATGAATGTGAAAACCAAGACACAGGAGGGTAAAGTAGGAGAATCAAGATTAAACCAGGCCATTCTGGCTTCAGAGTCTACTTTTTCACCATTGTGCCTTTCAGAGCCTCCTGCTATAATCAGTTCCCTGAAAGCCTTCCAGTCTGTGCTTACAAGCTATCACAAGGCTGTTAATTCTTCAGGCCTTGCCTTTTCCCTTGAGTCTTCACTTGGATACCTCCTGTCATTCTTAAAAGTCAATTCAGGCGATAAACCCCTATTACACTCTCTTGTATTTGATTCCTTGTTTCTCTTCTCTACCAGACTGTTAGGTCTTGGTTTCCATCCTAGACCATTGTACAGTGCCCAATACAAAGAAAGCACTCAATAAGGCCTGTGGTATGAAAGAATGAATCGTCTATTGGGCTGAATTTCTTTCAGGATATGAGTGTGTAGATATATCCAGGCATCTATGGTTGTCATAAACGTTGAGGTTTGCAAGGAGCTAAAACACTTCACAGTTTCTATTTGTGGAGAAGAGGTTAACAGTTCCCCAGGTTGCTTTTCTAAGGAAAAGAAGAAAGTGGCAGTGTATGCTATGAATTCCAAGTCATGTTTATTGTGTAATTTTTGATTGCTTGGCACTAGGTGGAGCCAGGGAGCCTTGGAGGGAAGCTCAAAAGAAACATGAACTACTGTTACCAACCCTTAGATTGTGCTCAAAATAATTTTAAAGGTTATTATTTTTTACGATTTGCAAACTGGTGCATTATTTGAGCCAGATATTTAATTATATTCATTCTCCAATTTATTTTTTGCTCCACTGGTTATCTTATTTTTTAAATGGAAAGGTCTTAGACTTTATTTCTTCCAGTTTCCCAATACTTAGAGTCGATTTTCATATTTAGGTGAAGGCTCTTTTCGGTAATTAAGACCCAACATCCCAGATCTTTCTGCCCCACCCCCAAGCCCCCCTGTTTTTCAGTGCAAAGTGGTTGCAGACACCAAAGATCTGGCATATTGTGAAAAAAAGGCCTGGGCTAGCAGTGGGGAGTTTTTCTTTTCTTTTTTTTCTTCCTCTCCCTTTGCCTTCCTCCTCTCCCTCCTTCTTCTTTTAGCATTTTTTTAGGTCAAATAAATACCAGTAATTGCAATTGGTTCAGCCTCATAGTTCTGACTCTGCCTTTGACGTGCCTTGTGACCTTGGTAAGTCACCTATTACCTTTGGGCCTTACTATTTTCATCTGTAAAATGGCAGGAATGGGTATCTATTTGAAGGACCATTTATATGTTAATTTTCCATAATTTTGCCACCTAAATTCTCCTGTGCTATGTCCTTGACTGGTTCTCCATGTCTTTGCCTAGCATGTGTTCCTGACTTACAGCTTAAATATTGGTTAATTATGGGTATTATTAAACATTCATTAGTTACGGACTGCTAGAGACCTGAAATGTGCCTCCTACATTCTCCCAGGTCATTGTTACTTTCCTGGAATAAGTTCTTTACAGGGTACAAAGCTACTGTTCAGCCTATTTAGTCCAATTAAAGGAATATAATAATAGAAATTCATATTTCATTATATTGTCACCCTAGGTTTTTCTCTTTATAATTAGTTTAGTGAGGCAGCTGATGTGGCCTCTAATTATTTCTGTAGAATATGTGATGATCTCCTTGCAGAGAAACATTTTACTCTGGAACTTTTAATCCTTCATAGTAAGATTATTACATGGAAAAGTAGAACCAAACCTCAGTTTTTCATAGTATCATTCGCCCTGGGTGGGAGGTTGCACCAAATAGGTTCTAATATCTTTCCCAAATTTCAGTATTCATAGCAATTCATAGTTGGTTTTTTATACCATTTCTATCTGATACTATATTTAATTGGTAAAAACCAGACGATGATCCTGTAATGGCTAACATTGTAGGTGTTTGCAAATAAGAATAATACCATCTGTGAGACCAATAATCCCCCCAATAAGTTCCTTGACACATGAATCCTGAGAACACTCCTGAAGAAAATTGATGATTAAAAGCTTAGGAAGAGGTGGAGTCAAGATGGCGGTGTGGGATGACACAGTTAGCATCTCCCCACAACTAGGGTGCCTGCCGGCCACTGGTGGGGGACTCTGACGCCGAAAGAGATAGGAGGAACTCCAAAATGAACTGGTAGGACGTAGGAGAACTGAGGGGGGAGGAGAAGTGGAGGCCAGACATGATTGGCAACCCTGAGGCTGGGGAGATCAGGAGAGGCAGGTGGGAGGAGCCATCTGGGAGGAGAGGGAGAGGAGCAGAGGGTGATTGCCCTGCCCACTTGGGCCTAGGGAGCCTGCTGAGCTCCCAGGCTGGTCCCCTGCCCTCAAAGCCCCCTCCAGGCCGTGGAGGTCCTTGGGGGCATAGGAGGCAGGCCGGGGACATCAGGAGAGGCAGGTGGGAGGGGCCCTCCCAGACAACAGACTAGAGGAGCAGGAGAGGAGAGGAGGGCGTTTGCCCCACCCACATGAGCCCGGGAAGCCTGCTGGGCTCCCAGGTGAGGTCCCTTGCCCTCTGAGACCAGGGATGGGGGGCACACCTGGGTCCCTTCTGTTCCTTGAGCCTAAGTGCCACCCCCCACATCCCCCAGGGCCTTTTCCAGCCACTTTTCCAGTGGGTCCTGAGCATAAGCCCCGCCCAACACCCAAACCTCACCCTTGCTTATGCCCGGCTCTCCACAGCCAAGGCCTTTCCCCCTGCCCCCCCTTTTTTTTCCTTTTCCCTCCTTCTCTTTTTTACTTTTGTGGTACTGATGTACCTTCCAGTTGTTGATTCATCTATATTTTTATGTTTATATTCTTCCTAACATATCTGTTAGTTTCCTAGTCTAATTTTAGTTTTTACTTTGTTACTGTTTTCTTTTTTTTTCCTCCCCGGGTGGCTTGCGGGATCTTGGTTCATGAGCCTGGGATCAGGCCTGAGCTCCTGCAGTGGGAGCTCCAAATCTGAACCACTGGACTAACAGAGAACCTCAGACCTCAGGGAGTATTCATTGGAGTGAGGTCTCACAGAGTTCCTCATCTCAGCACCAACATCCAGCTCTACCTAATAGGCTACAAACTCCAGTGTTGGAAGCCTCAAGCCAAACAATCAGTAAGACAGGAACAAAATCCCACTCATTAAAAAAAAAAAAAAAAAGAGATGGAAAAAAAATACATCACAGATGAAGGAGCAAGGTAAAAACGTACAAGACGAAATAAATGAAGAGGAAATAGGCAATCTACCTAAAAAGAATTCAGAGTAATGATAATAAAAATGATCCAGAATCTTGGAAATAGAATGGAGTCATGGATTGAGAAAATACAAGAAGTGTTTAATAAAGATCTAGAAGAACTAAAGAACAAACAAACAGAGATGAACAACACAGTAACTGAAATGAAAAATACACTAGAAGGAATCAATA
This sequence comes from Delphinus delphis, assembly GCF_949987515.2. NCBI lineage: Eukaryota > Metazoa > Chordata > Mammalia > Artiodactyla > Delphinidae > Delphinus > Delphinus delphis. The sequence goes on from NC_082688.1 coordinate 70,929,673, forward strand.
ACAGAATAACTGAGGCAGAAGAATGAATAAGTGAGCTGGAAGACAAAATGGTGGAAATAACTGCCGAGGAGCAGAATAAAGAAAAAAGAATGAAAAGAATTGAAGACAATCTCAGAGATCTCTGGGACAACACTAAACACACCAACATTTGAATTATAGGGGTCCCAGAAGAAGAAGAGAAAAAGAAAGGGTCTGAGAATATATTTGAAGAGATTATAGTTGAAAACTTCCCTAACATGGAAGAGGAAATAGTCACCGAGTCCAGGAAGCACAGAGAGTCCCATATAGGATAAACCCTAGGAAAAACACACCAAGACACATATTAATCAAACTAACAAAAATTAAAATCAAAGAAAAAATATTAAAAGCAGCAAAGGAAAAACAAAAAATAACATACAAAGGAATCCCCATAAGGTTATCAGCTGATTTTTCAGCAGAAACTCTTCAGGCCAGAAGGGATTGACAGGATATACTTAAAGTGATGAAATAGAAAAACCTACAACCAAGATTACTCTACCCAGCAATGATCTCATTCAGTTTCAATGGAGAAATCAAAAGATTTACCGATAAGCAAAAGCTAAGAGAACTCAGCACCACCAAACCAGCTTTACAACAAATGCTAAATAAACTTCTATAAGCAGGAAACACAAGAGAAGAAAAAGACCCACAAAAACAAACCCAAAACAATTAAGACAGTGGAAATAGGAACATATGTATAGATAATAACCTTGAAAGTAAATGGATTAAATACTCCAACCAAAAGACATAGACTGGCTGAATGGATACAAAAACAAGATCCATATACATGCTGTCTACAAGAGACTGACTTCAGACCTAGGGACACATACAGACTGAAAGTGAAGGGATGGAAAAAGATATTCCATGCAAATGGAAATCAAAAGAAAGCTGGAGTAGCAATACTCATATCTGATAGAATAGACTTTAAAATAAAGACTGTTACAAGAGATCAGGAGGGACACTACATAATGATCAATGGATCAATCCAAGAAGAAGATATAACAATTATAAATGTTTATTGCACCCAACATAGAAGCACCTCAATACATAAGGCAAATGCTAACAACCATGAAAGGAGAAATCGACAGTAACACAATAATTGTAGGGGACTTCTAACACCCCACTTATACAAATGGACAGATCATCCAAACGGAAAATAAGTAAGGAAACACAAGCTTTAAATGACACAATAGACCAGGTAGATCTAGTTGATATTTATAGAACATTGTATCCACAAGTGGCAGAATACACTTTCTTCTCAAGTGCACATGGAACATTCTGCAGGATAGGTCACATGTAGGGTCACAAATCAAGCCTCAGAAAATTTAAGAAAGCTGAAATTGTATCAAGCATCTTTTCTGACCATGCTATGAGATTGGAGATCAATTACAGGAAAAAAAAACTGTAAAAAACACAAATCCATGGAGGCTAAACAGTGCATTACTAAATAACCAAGAGATCACTGAAGAAATCAAAGAAGAAATAAAAAAAATACATAGAAACAAATGACAATGTAAACACGACAACCCAAAACCTATGGGACGCAACCTAAGCAGTTCTAAGAGGGAAGTTTATAGCAATACAATCTCACCTCAAGAAACAAGAACACTCTCAAATAAACAATCTAAACCCTACACTTAAAACAACTAGAGAAAGAAGAACAAAGAAAACCCACAGTCAGTAGAAGGAAAGAAATGAAATAGAAATGAAGAAAACAATAGCAAAGATCAATAAAACTAAAAGCTGGTTCTTTGAGACGATAAACAAAATTGATAAACCCTTAGCCAGACTCATCAAGAAAAAAAGGGAGAGGATGCAAATCAATAAAATTAGAAATGAAAAAGGAGAAATCACAACTGACACTGAAGAAATACAAAGGATTATAAGAGACTATTACAAACAACTATATGCCGGTAAAATGGACAACCATGAAAAAATGGACAAATTCTTGGAAAGGTACAATTTTCCAAGACTGAACCAGGAAGAATTAGAAAATATAAACAGACCTATCATAAGTAATGAAATTGAAACTGTAATTAAAAATCTTCCAACAAACAAAAGTCCAGGACCAGATGACTTCACAGGCAAATTCTATCAATCATTTAGAGAAGAGCTAACACTGATCCTTCTCAAACTCTTCCAAAAAATTGTAGAGGGAGAAACACTCCCAAATTCATTCTATGAAGCCACCATCACCCTGATACCAAAACCAGAGAAAGATATCACAAAAAAAGAAAATTATAGACCAATACCAAAAATCCTGAACAAAATACTAGAAAACAGAATCCAATAGCACATTAAAAGGATCATACACCATGATCAAGTGGGATTTATCCCAGGGATGCAAGGTTTCTTCAATATACGCAAATTAGTCAATGTGATACACCACATTAACAAAGTAAGGAATAAAAACCATATGATCACCTCAATAAATGCAGGAAAAGCTTTTGTCAAAATTCAACACTGATTTATGATAAAAACTCTCCAGAAAATGGGCATAGAGGGAACCTACCTCAACATAATAAAGGCCATATATGACAAACCCACAACAATCATCATATTCAATGGTGAAAAACTGAAAGCATTTCTACTAAGGTCAGGAACAATATAAGGATGTCCACTCTCACCACTCTTATTCGACATAGTTTTGGAAGTCCTAGCCACAGCAATCAGAGGAGAAAAAGAAATAAAAGGAAAACAAATTGGAAAAGAAGAAGTAAAACTGTCACTGTTTGCCAATGACATGATACTATATACAGAAAATCCTAAAAATGCCACCAGAAAACTACTAGAACTAATCAATGAATTTGGTAAGGTTGCAAGATACAAAATTAATGCACAAAAATCTCTGGTATTCCTATACACCAACAACGAAAAATCAGAAAGAGAAATTAAGGAAACACTCCCATTTACCATTGCAACAAAAAGAATAAAATACCTAGGAATAAACCTGCCAAAGGAGGTGAAACATTTGTACTCAGAAGACTATAAAACACTGATGAAAGAAATCAAAGATGACATGAACAAATGGAGAAATATACCCTGTTCTTGGACTGGAAGAATCAATACTGTGAAAATGACTGTACTGCCCAAAGCAATCTACAGATTCAGTGCAATCCCTATCAAACTACCAATGGCATTCTTCACAGAATTAGAATAAAAAATTTTACAATTCGTATGGAAACACAAGAGACCCCAAATAGCCAAAGCAATCTTGAGAAGGAAAAATGGAGTTGGAGGAATCAGGCTCCCTGACTTCAAACTATACCACAAAGCTTCAGTAATCAAGACACAAAAACAGATATTTAGATCAATGGTACAGGATAGAATGACCAGAGATAAACCTATGCACATATGGGCACCTAATTTATGACAAAGAAGGCAAGAACAATGAAGAAAAGACAACCTATTCAATAAATGGTGCTGGGAAAACTGGACAGCTACATGTAAAAGAATGAAATTAGGACACTACCTAACACCATACACAAAAATAAACTCCAAATGGTTTAAAGACTTAAATGTAAGACCAGATACTATAAAACTCTTAGGGGAAAACATAGGAAAAACACTCTGACATAAACCACAGCAAGACCTTTTTTGACCCATGCCCTAGAGTAACAGAAACAAAAATAAACAAATGGAACTTAATTAAACTTAAAAGCTTTTGCACACAAAGGAAAGTATAAACGAGACAAAAAGACAACCCTCAGAATGGAAGAAAATATTTTCAAATGAAACAACAGACAAAGGATTAACCTCCAAAATATACTAATAGATCTTGGAGCTCAATATCAAAAAAACAAACAATGCAGTTAAAAAAATGGGCGGAAGACCTAAATAGACATTTTACCAAGGAAGACATACAAATAGCCAAGAGGCACATGAAAAGATGCTCAACATCACTAATTATTAGAGAAATGCAAATCAAAACTACAATGAGGTATCACCTCACCCTTGTCAGATTGGCCATCATTAAAATATCTACAAACAATAAATGCTGGAAAGTGTGTGGTGAAAAGGGAACCCTCCTGCACTGTTGGTGGGAATGTAAATTGATACAATCTCTATGGAAAACAGTATGGAGGTTCCTTAAAAAACTAAAAATAGAACTGCCATATGACGCAGCAATCCCTCTACTGGGCATATACCCTGAAAAAACCATAATTCAAAAAGAGACATGTACCACAATGTTCATTGCAGCACTATTTACAATAGCCAAGACGTGGAAGCAACCTAAGTGGTCATCGACAGATGAATGGATAAAGAAGATGTGGCACATATATACAATGGAATATTACTCAGCCATAAAAAGAAACGAAATTGGGTTATTTGTAGTGAGGTGGATGGACCTAGAGTCTGTCATACAGAGTGAAGTAAGTCAGAAAGAGAAAAACAAATACCGTATGCTAATGAGCATATATGGAATCTAAAAAAAAAAAAAATTGGTACTGATGAACCTAGTTGCAGGGCAGGAATAAAGAGGTAGACATAGAAAATGGACTTGAGGACATAGGGTGGGAGGGCAAAGCTGGGGTGAAGTGAGAGTAGCATCGACATATATACACTACAGAATGTAAAATAGTTGGCTGGTGGGAAGCAGCAGCATAGCACAGGGACATGGGCTCAGTGCTTTGCGATGACCTAGAGGGGTGGGATAGGGAGGATGGGAGGGAGGCTCAGGAGGGACGGGATATGGGGACATGTGTATGCCTACAGCTGATTCTCTTTGTTGTGCAACAGAAACTAACACAGTATTGTGAAGCAATTATACTCCAATAAAGATCTATTAAAAAAATAAATAGCTTAGGAAACACTGCATATTATGTATGGGGTTTCACAATGAATAACATATTAAAGGCTCTGAGAAGGTTGGCAGTATCCATTCTTGTTTGACTTTCATGTACATTCCCAAATTTCTGTGACTTTTTATTCCTATAGTACGGTGCAAAGCTTGGAATCCATGGAACATATTTTACACTGATTCTCTCTTATTAATATTTTCTTCAAGGCACGTGTTTATATTAATTTCCTGTAATAGCCAGTATCAATATTTAACCTCAGGGCCAAGAAAGAATACTCAGCATTTAAACACTCTTTGGATTTATTTACTTAGTAGTAAAATAACGTTGAAATTATAGTTGGAAATCGTATTTTGAAATCGTAGTTTCTTTTATTTTGAGAGGGATTTTCATGTCCAAAATTCTTGGCTGCTATCAGTGGACCACGTAGATGCATTTTCTACTCTAAACATGATGGAGGGAGGCAATTGTGGACCAAATCCATGATAAATTTACCTGTGTTTCTCATTCCCCTGATGCTAAAATCTTTTTTTTTAATATTTAATTGAGATGGTTCCTATTGGCATCTAATCCATGTCTAAATTAAAATCCTGACTCCCTGCTGTGTACCTTTTTACAAGTTAACTAACCTCTCTGTGCCTCATTTTCCTCATCTGTAAAGGATGTAATATTAGTATCTCTGTTATGAGGTTGTTGTGAGGATCAGGTAAGTGAATGAAAAAAAGTGCAAAGCACTTGGAGCACTGCCTGGAAAACCTTCCATGGTGTGAGTTATGATTAACGTTCATGATGCTGTGCTTAGGTGGTGACAGAGAGGTGATGCATCACCCTCTCCTCAATACCTTCATCATTAAGATGCAACATTTTTAAAGAAATAAGTAAATCATAGGCAAGGATTTCCAGATCATATTTTGTTTTTTGGTCAAAATTCTATTTTCTTTTCTGTATTTTTAAAATCAATTAATTAATTCACCTATTCATCCATATTAATAGTAATTGAGTGGCTACTGTTTTCTAGGCACTACGCTAATTGTTGTAGATACAGTGTTGAACAAGTTATATATGGTTCCTCTCCTTGTGGGCATCCGAATTAAAGAGGGACAAGCAAAGAGCATCCTGGATGCTATGAGAGGGGAACTGATGAGAACCGACAGGAGTTATCCAACTTGGGGTGGGGTGTGTATGCAGGCTTTCATGGAGGAGGTGACAGCAAAGTTGAGATCTTAACGGTTAATCAGAGCTACTTGTTGGGTGAGGTGACTGAAGAACAGCCTGAGAGATGATGAGAGGGAGCAAGCCACGTTCAAAGAATTCATAGAAATTCCACAAGGTCTAAGGATGGAATGCAAGGTTAGAGAGGAGGTGTGTGTGGTGAGAGATGAGGCTAGATGTACATTATTTAGGGCTTTTGTGAATTGTAAGGTAGAGTGATAATCTGACCAGCTGTTATCTATTCATAGCCAGGCAAGAGATTCTCCTTGGAAAACCTTCCTGGTGGCAGGAGGTTTCAAGGAAACAATTCTTTTTTTTTTAAAGTTTTTTTTTTTAATGTGGACCATTTTTAGTCTTCATTGAATTTGTTACAATATCGCTTCTGTTTTATGTTTTTTTGGTCTTTTGGCCACGAGGCATGTGGGGTCTTATCTCCCCAACTAGGGATTGAACCCGCGTCCCTGCATTGGAAGGTGAAGATTTTAACCACTGTACTGCCAAGGAAGTCCCCAAGGCAACAATTCTTTATAGAGTGTTTAATAACCGTGTTGCTGTCTACCATCTATAATATTTACTTGTGATTTGGGGGCTGGCTTGGAAGCCAATGTACATAAACAAATAACCTTTGTTATTGTGGTTGCAGACACCAAAGATACGGCATGTTGTGTGGGAAAAAAAGCCTTGGTATCAGTGGGTAGTTTTTCTTTTTTCTCTCCCTTTTTAACAGTTTTTTCAATAACCTTGCGACTCTATAACTGGGGTTCAGCAAAGCTGGCCACAGGGTGAAGTCATTTGTGGTGGTTAGCTGGAACAGAGCAGCTGGCCCAGCTTATCTCTGTGCCTAGAGTCAGGAAATGGCAAAACCCTTTAGACTGTGCTTCTATAAAGGAATTGATCAGAGAGCTTTGCTCTCTTAGGTGCCTTAGTAGCTATAGAGTATCACAAAATTATACACGATCTCCAATGGCATTTTCGTTAAAGAGATGATTTCCTTTGTTATTAACCTGAGACAGGAATTGAAAATTGTTTCAGAGTCTGAGTCCTGAGCCATATTTACAGACAAATACACAAACCCTAATTTTAGTCACTTGCAGCAAATATGCTCACTCCACTCCCTAGTGTTTTGAACTGTAGTTATGAAAGATCAATTCATAATGAAACCCAAGTTTCTCCAGACCGTGATGTATGATCATGCCATGGGGAATATAGTCACAATGAAAGTAACAGGCTTTCTCACTTTTTCCACAACAGAATTGTAGATCCTCTTTTCTCTTATAATGTTGATGTTTCATCCTGAAATGTTCTTGCTTGTATCGTCCAACTTAACTCCTCGCAGAAAATTCTGCAATAGTACTACATTCACTTTAAGCACTGAGTCTTTATTGTTTGTATCACAAAATGGGACTTACATTTCCTGAATATGTCTTGCAAAGCATCTGAAAATTCTCCTGATTGACTTAAAATGCCTTTGGTTTGTTCAAACAAACCACTTGCTGACTTGGTTATTTCACTGAAGTCTTTTTAAAGTCTCCTTTAGTCTGGAATAGTGGCTTTTCCTCACTCCCCTTTTCATGGTTATGTTGGTCAGTCGTCCTATAGATTATTTTACTGTAGCAGATGCTGTTAGTGCCCTGCTCATATTCCTTTGGCACTCATTGTTCTCATGCACCCTGACCCAATAGCCTCCAAAAGAAAGCAGCTAACTGTGACACTGCCTTTGGGCTTCCTTGCGTCTTCCCACCATCAGCCATGCACCCTCCTCCTGTTACCGAAAGTGGGGGCCTGGCTGCTCACCACTCAAAAGCCAATAAAGAGGCAAGTTGGTGGAAAGGAAAGTCTGCTTTATTTAGGAGGCTGGCAGGGAGGTGGGCGAGGGTGGACTCCTGTCTAAAGGCCAACTTCCCCACTGACAATCAGTGGGCAAGAGCTTTTATAGTTGGAGGGAGGGGGCTACATGCAGAAACAGCACAGTCAGCTCTGATAGTCGTCTTAAAATTGGTAATGCAGTGGTCTGACCAGCGTCATCTTGATTGTTTTAAGTACGGTTAGTCTTTAGTTCCAGGGTCGGTTTGTTCCCATTTCTTTGAGGCCAGTTCTCAGAATTGTGGCAGCTTATGTCATGACTACAGTCTTGTCATGATGTAGTTAACTTCTTCCACCTATTGGGGGTTTCAGTATCTATAAGACAGTTCAAAGGATATGGCTCAGAATATTATCTATAGCCCTTGAGGAGGAACTAAAAGTCCTTGACTTTACTTAATGACTAAATTCTTATTATTTGGTCTCGTTTGACTGTTTTCCTTTGTTTCTGCATTTTCTCACTTCTCTGATTAAATTTATTCTTTGGCTAAAGTTTTTGTACAGACAAAAGGCAGGCTGAGGACAAGGTGGGCAAGGACCATAGGGTCCTGTTCCATTTCACTCCCACTCCACCACCCCAAGCGGCCTTCAACCAAAGAACTGAAGAGAGTGGATAAAGGATCTAGCTTCCTAAACTTGGGATAACTCTGAGTTAGGTTCTACTCTGTCTTTCAGAGTTCCTTAGTGGGATTGAACCCCAGTTACCTGCAGCAGTAACCTGCTCAGTTATACTCCTATTAGTGGCTTCCTTCTCTTCCCTTGCTTGTTTTGCTTCCTCATTTCTCTGCCAATGACATTCCACAAATAAACCATAAACCTAGTCTCAAGGTCTTCTTTGGGGGGAACCCAAGCTATCTACTCTCTAAATTTAGTTAAATAATTTTCATGATGTCAGTTAAAATTTATTAGTCTATTTCTATAGGCTGGAAGTTAGGACTAAAGTTTTTTTTTTTTTAGATTTAGTGTTTCTTGTGGGGGGAATCAAGAATTCTTCATAGACAGTGCTGAGGACCTCATATCACATCACATCTGGGATCAAATAATGTCTGGTTGTCTCACTTTTAGTATATTAGTAAACTGAGATGGTGAAAGTGTGTTATTCCCCATCAATCTTATGCTTAATGGTTTTAATATCCATCGATGACCATTGCCTGAATCAGTTATTTCATTAGGAATTATAAAATTATGGTTTTCTGAATTCTATTATTTGGAGAAGAAAGTTCTAGGCAGAGGGATCAGTATGTGCAAAGACACAGAGATGAGGTCAAATATAATATAATCAGGGAAATAAAGTATGCTTAGTTCACAAGGTGTGTTAGGAAAGAGTAGGAGATGGATTTGGAAAGGTAGGCAAGACTTTATAATGTTAAAGACAAGATTTTGTTCTAAAATTAGTGGGGGTGACACTGAGGGATTTTAAATGTGTCCATTGTCATGAATATATTTTTTTGAGTGATCACTCTCTTAATATTGTGAAACATAGATAGGCAGTTGGTGAGAGTAGGTAGGTAGATGTTGCCATGGTCAAAGATAGTGGGGAGGGGAAAGATAAGTTATATACTTACGACAATAGACTCAATAGGACTGAATGACTGATTAAATGTGGGATGAGGGAGAGGAGGGGTCCAGGATCCTTTCCTACTGGGACAAATGTTTCGACAGTTGGTGTGCTTCATAAAGATTGGGAATGTGGCAAGAATAGAAAGTCTGATGAGGAAAATAACTGCGTTTGGCTTTGGACATATTGAGCTTGACTGTGGAGCAGATGAAAGTGTCTAATTTATAGCTGGTAGTTGTGTAGGAATTCAGGAGGAAGGTTAGGGATGAAGACAAAGATTTGGGAGTCATCAAAAGAGAGTGGTTGATGTAAGGAGAGGAAGGGTCTTAGTGAAAATATCAACACTCTCCCCATCGTAGGCACGTGACACGTACTCACACCTACAAGGGAAGCGTGGGAACAAACAAGCTGTCTCCTCACCTCCCCACCCCTCATCCCCCCACCCTGGCTCTACAGACCATCTGAGACTCAGAGGTTCATACTTCTACTTGCTGTTGTTAGGGATCCCTAAAATTCCTTAAATTCTTTGTTGGGCAGAGGAGAAAACTGAAATCTATTAAGGTAAGAGCTACATAGCTGGGGTCACTGCTCAGCTCAAGACTCCATTTTCTGGTCCCCCCAGTTGAAAGCTCATCCCGCCCCCCATCCAGGGCTTGAAGGCTCAAGCAGTGAGAATTGAGAACAACAGGAAATCCAGATTCTAAAACTCCCAGTGGGTAGCAGAGAAGAATAGAAAAGCTACCTCACCTCACAGGTCAGGACACAAGATCAGGCCCAGAGGTCTTACAAAAGAGGCAGCTAATTCACAAGGCCAAGCTTTTTTAAAACTTTGCTGAAATGGGACCTGATTCCAGGGTGGCTACCCTGTATTTTGCAGATGGTGACGTATAATTGTGACCACACGTATGAGGTGGTCCTCCTATAAAGCAACAAGAAATGTCAGCTTCCAGAAAATATAAATGACTTAGAAAATTGTCCTCTCATGAGACCCAGTGGATCCTGCATGAAATCCAGGAGGACAAGGATGCGTCTGATGCAACCTTTATGCCCAGCCCCTAGCTTGGTGCCCACCATAGAGTAAACAGTCAGTAAACATGTGTTGAGTGAAAGAAGCAAGGAACAGTCATGACTATTCTGGTAGGTGAGCATACCAAATGTATGCAACTGGTTAACCAGTTCTCAATATGTGTTTGTTTAACTAATGACTCAGTTGACTCAATTCTTTTATTTCCTCTGAATTCCTCATGCATGTATATTCATGTATGTTGTATAAGCTACGCTAGCTCATATTGACTTAAAGATCGCTTGAATTATTTTGGACTCAATTTATTTTTAATTTTTTAAATTGGTTCTACCAAAAATAAGACATTCTTAGTGATAGAAAGGAATTTGGCAATTGTTTTGTGTGTCCCCAGTAGGAAACTGCAGTAGTGGAGTTGACCCTCATCAGATTATATGATTCATCCATTTGGTTTTGTCTCTGCAGAGCTGAGGTACATCAATTCAGAGACGTATTCTCAGTGCTTAAAAGAGTGCTGAGCACTTAGTAGGCACTCGATAAATATTAATATACATGTGATTATGCCAGGTCTTTATAATTTAGCACCACTCATGAAAAACTTTCTAGTAGTCATTCTGTCTTCATAAAAAGATCCCCCTTAAGAGGAACTTTATAGTGTAAATTGGGAACACACATGGCAAACTTCCAGTGATTATACAACAGACCACTCCTCTTCAGACACATACACAAAATTTTAATTAAGAAATGCATAGAAACAACTCCATCAATTTTGGTGTCATTTGCTGAGACGAGGAAGATTAGGGGAGGGGAAGATTTGAGAGAGAACCAAGTGCTCTATTGTAGACATTTTAAGTTTGTCACGTAAGAACAGTCAAGAGACAGTTGGATATATGGACTTCTTTGTTTTAGAAATTGATTTAAAATTTGAAAACTATTCTGCAAAATATCAAATGTCTACATACAGCATGACCCAGTTGGGGATCAAAGGCAGATTTTTTAATAAGTCTTAAGTGTGCAAAAGTCTCTTACATATGCTATTATTAAAACTGTTTGGACGTATGGTCCCAGAAGGAGACATCATTTTTCTTCACCCACACATTCACGTGTGCATGCACTCACACACACACACACACACACACACACACACACACACACACACGCAACTACCCAGGTGTCAAAGTAATAAGCCCTTTGTAATATCCACATCCACATAACCTAAAATACTAACATCTGTAATTCCAATAACACACCTTAACTTTATGAGCCTTCCCTTCTCAAGTGAAATTGGCTTTAGAGAAAATATTAATTCAGCCCTCTTAGAAAACCTTAACAACATCTAATAAAGGCAAGTTTGAAAAACCAACTATCTGTTCACATTTCACAGAATTATATACATGCAGGAATATTTTGTTGTATTTTGGAGCACATTGATTTTTCCCAAATACACAGTATCAAAAATATATACCTTCTCTATATTATGCGTAAACCATACATGTACCATCCGCCTGAAAGAATCCCAGAAACTTCATGCTGAATTCGAAATCTTTCTGGTCCCTTTTTTGAAATACACCTACTTTATGGTTACCTTTCATTAAATAAGGATTCTTATTTATTTTACCATTATCATAAGAAATGGGAACCAAATATCTAGATATCCATATACGTCTGATAAATACATGTTTTTTACAGAGCATTTACAATTAATTTTGTCCTAATTTCTGAGTTTTCTTTCCTGCTTGAGTAAAATTATTGATGTAATAACCAATCTATGTGTACTTTGTGATAATAAAAAATATATACTTAGTTTTCTATTGATCTCATGTAAGAGATACCCCTGTAGTCATATTTACAATTTCTCACATGCTTCTATTTGAATATTCTGACTGCAATTTCTGGATGTGTTTGCTTTAAATTCCTCCTCCCACCCTCCTCCTCCTTCTCCTCCTCCACTTCTCCCTCCTCCTCCTCCCCCTCCTCCTCCTCCCCCTCCTCCTCCTCCCACTCCACCTCCTCCTTGTTCTTCTCCTCCTCCTCCTCCGCCCCCTCCTCCTCCTCCTCCACCTCCTCCTTGTTCTTCTCCTCCTCCTCCTCCTCCTCCTCCCCCTCCTCCTCTTCCTCCTCCCCCTCCACCTACTCCTTCTCCTCCTCCTCCTCCCCCTCCTCCTACTCCTCCTCCACCTCGACCTACCCCTCCTCCTCCAAGCCCTTCTCCTCCTCCTTCATCTCCTCCTACTCCTCCTCCTTCTTCTTCTCCCCCTCCTCCTCCCCCTCATAATCCCCCTCCTCCTCCCCTTCCCCCTCCTCCTATTCCTCCTGCCCCTCGTCCTCCTCCCACCCTCCTCCTCCTTCTCCTCCTCCACTTCTCCCTTCTCCTCCTACCCCTCCTCCTCTTCCTCCTTCCCCGCCTCCTCCTCCCCCACCTCCTCCTCCTCCTTCTTCATCTCCTCCTTCTCCTCCCCCTCCTCCTCCTCCTCCCCCATCTCCTCCTCCCACTGCTCTTCCTCCTTCTCCTCCTCCTCTTCCTACTCCTCCCCCTCCTCTTCCTCATCCTCAACCTCCTCCTCCCCCTCGTCCTCCCCCTCGTCCTCCCCCTCGTCCTCCTCTTTCTTCTCCTCCTCCTCCCCCTCCTCCTTCTCCCCCTCCTCCTCCTCCTCCTCCTTCTTCTTCTCCTCCTCCTCCTCCTCCTTCTTCTCCTCCTCCACCTCCTCCTCTTCCCCCCTCCTCCTCCCCCTCATCCTCCTGCCCCTCGTCCTCCCCCTCATCCTCCCCTTCCTCCTCCTCCCCCTCCCCCTCCTCTTTCTTCTTCTCCTCCTCCTCCCCCTCCTCCCCCTCCTCCTTCTTCTCCTCCTCCCCCTCATCCTCCTACCCCTCCTCTTCCTCCTTCTACGCCTCCACCTCCTCTTCCTCACCCGCTCCTCCTCCTCCTCCTTCCCTGCTCCTCCTCTTCCTCCTTCTTCTTCTCCTCCTCTTCCTCCCCCTCCTCCTCCCACTCTTCCTCCTCCCCTACTCCTCTTCCCCCTCTTCCTCCTCCCCCACCTCCTCTTCCTCCTGCCCCTCCTCCTCCTCCCAATCCTCCTCCCCGTCCTCCTCCCCCTCCTCCATCTCCCCAGCCTCCTCCTCCTCCTCCCCCACCTCCTCCCCCTCCCCCTCCTCATCCTTCTTCTTCCCCCTCCTCCTCCTCCCCCTTCATCCTCCTCCCCACTTCCTCCTCCCCCTCCTCCTTCTCCCCTCCCCCTCCTCCTCCCCCTTCTCCTCCCCTTCCTCCTCCTCCTTCTTCTCCTCCTCCCTCTCCTCCTCCCCCTCCTCCTCCTCCTTCTTCTTCTCCTCCTCCTCCTCCCCGTCCTCCATCCTTCTCCCCCTCATCCTCCTCTTCCTTCACCTCCTTCTCCCCTTTCTCCTCCTCCTTCTTCCCCTTCTCCTATTCCCCCTCTTCCTCCTAAACCCCCCTTCTCCTCCACATCCCCCTCCTCCCCCTCCCCCACCTCCTCCTCCCCCTCCCCTCGTCCTCCTCCTTCTCCTCCTCTTCCTGCTACCCCTCCCCCTCCTCCTCCTCCTTCTTCTTCTCCCCTTCCTCCTCCTGCTCATCCTCCCCCTCCTCCTCTCCCATCTCCTCCTCCCCCTGCTCCTCCTCCTCCTCCCCCTCATCCTCCTCTTTCTTCTCCTCCTCTTCCTCCCCCTCCTCCTCCTCCTTCTTCACCCTCCTCCTCCTCCCCTCTTCCTCCACCAACCCCTCCTCCTCCTCCACATCCCCCTCCTACTCGCCCTCCTCCTCCTCCCCTCCTCCCTCTCCTCCTCCCCCTCCTCCTCATGCTACTTCTCCCCCTCGTCCTCCTCTTTCTTCTCATCCGCCTCCTCCCCCTCCTCCGCCTCTTTCTTCCCCCTCCTCCTCCCCCTCCTCCTCCTCCCCTCCTTTTTCTCCTGCTCCTCCTCCTCCTGTCTTCCTCCTCCTACCCCTCCTCCTCCTCTTTCTTCTCATCCTCCTCCTCCCTATCCTCCTCCTCCTTCTTCTCCTCTGCCTCCTCTTCTTCCTCCTCTTTCTCCCCTCCCACTCCTCCTCCTCCTTCTACTCCTCCCCCTCCTCCTCCTCCCCCTCTTCCTCCTCCTCCACCTCCTCCTCCTCCACCTTCTCCTCCTCCACCTCCCCCTCCTCCACCTTCCCCGCCTCCTGCTCCATCTCCCCCTCCTCCCCCATCCTCCTCCTCCCCCTACCCCTCCTCCTCCCCCCATCCCTCTCCTCCTCCTCCTCCCCCTCCTCCTCCCCCTCATCCTCTACTTTCTTCTCCTCCCCCTCCTCCTCCCCCTCCTCCTCCTCCATCCTCCTCCTCCTCCCCCCTCCTCCTCCTCCCCCTCCGCCTCCCCCTCCGCCTCCCCCTCCTCCTCCTCCCCCTTCCGCATTCAAATGAGAACATTCAAATGAGAAGTTTTCTGAGGATGTTTGATCACAGCACAAGGGGAATCTATTTCTTCCTTTCTGTAATATAGGATAACATTAATATCACATTCTTATGGTCAATGTAAAGTAGACATAAAATTTTGGAAAAAGATTTTCCCACAGGAAAATCCTATATCAATATTAGTCATTGCTACCGTGGCTATAGCAGTCTGTCATTCTAAAGAGAAACATTAAATTGTAGAGCTACTTTTCCTTATATTTAATTTTAAAATATTTTCTTTTAAAAACTCATAGGTTTGAGTTATTATAATGATTTTCAGGTTCTATGAAATTTCATGTACAGGCAAAGAAGGAAATGCCTTTGAAAGGCAGAGAAATATTTTTCTTAATCCAAAACGACTTCATCTGCGGCAGTTCCAGAGAATTTTATTTTAACTTTAGTTCACAGATGCTTTAACAGTGTTAATCTGAAGCAATGGTGACAGCTTTATTAATTGGAATCTTTCATTACAGTCATGATTTCTTTGCTAGGGGAGTAAGTGGCTTATATTTTTAAAATTTCAATAAAATGCCAGTAAGCATCAATCATAGAAATCATTTCAAAAATCTTTTAATCTTAAAATTAGGTTTAAAAGGACCTTCACACTCACTTCTTTCAACCAACAAGGGCTGAGATAAGCAATGTCTTGAGTTAGAGCCCAGATTGTATATACTGGCTGAAGAACTGCTGACTGATTCAGTTTAGTGCACAATTTTTTTAGCATCACTTGAAATCAAAGAGTTAACCCAAAGTTTTAAAAAATATTTACATAAGGGAAGAGCAGCAGCTTATGCAGATTGTTTGCCAAGTTGTACTTTACAGGATAAAAGGCATATAAAAATTTTAGTTTTTATAGGAGGTTTTTTTAAACATCTTTATTGGTGTATAATTGCTTTACAATGGTGTGTTAGTTTCTGCTTTATAAAAAAGTGAATCAGTTATACGTATACATGTCCCCATATCTCTTCCCACTTGCGTCTGCCACCCTCCCACCCTCCCTATCCCACAGCTCTAGGTGGTCACAAGCACCGAGCTGATCTACCTGTGCTATGTGGCTGCTTCGCACTAGCTATCTATTTTACATTTGGTAGTGTATATATGTCCATGCCACTCTCTCACTTTGTCCCAGCTTACCATTCCCCATCCCTGTGTCCTCAAGTCCATTCTCTAATAGGTCTGCGTCTTTATTCCCATCTTGCCTCGAGGTTCCTCATGACCATTTTTTTTTTTTAGATTCCATATATATGTGTTAGCATATGGTATTTGTTTTTCTCTGTCTTACTTCACTCTGTATGACAGAATCTAGGTCCATCCACCTCACTACAAATAACCCAATTTCGTTTCTTTTTATGGCTGAGTAATACTCCATTGTATATATGTGCCACATCTTCTTTATTCATTCATCTGTCGATGACCACTTAGGTTGCTTCCACGTCCTGGCTATTGTAAATAGAGCTGCAATGAACATTTTGCTACGACTCTTTTTGAATTATGGTTTTCTCAGGGTATATGCCCAGTAGTGGGATTGCTGGGTCATATGGTAGTTCTAATTTTAGTTTTTTAAGGAACCTCCATCCTGTTCTCAATAGTGGCTATGTCAAATTACATTCCTACCAACAGTGCAAGAGGGTTCCCTTTTCTCCACACCCTCTCCAGCATTTATTGTTTGTAGATTTTTTGATGATGGCCATTCTGACCGGTGTGAGATGATATCTCATTGTAGTTTTGATTTGCATTTCTCTAATGATTAATGATGCTGAGCATTCTTTCATGTGTTTGTTGGCAATCTGTATATCTTCTTTGGAGAAATGTCTATTTAGGTCTTCTGTCCATTTTTGGTTGTTTGATTTTTTGATATTGAGCTGCATGAGCTGCTTGTAAATTTGGGAGATTAATCCTTTGTCAGTTGCTTCATTTGCAAGTATTTTGTCCCATTCTGAGGGTTGTCTTTTTGCCTTGTTTATGGTTTCCTTTGCTGTGCAAAGGCTTTTAAGTTTCATTAGATACCATTTGTTTATTTTTGTTTTTATTTCCATTTCTCTATGAGGTGAGTCAAAAAGGATCTTGCTGTGATTTATGTCTTAGAGTGTTCTGCCTATGTTTTCCTCTAAGAGTTTGATAGTGTCTGGCCTTACATTCAGGTTTTTAATCCATTTTGAGTTTATTTTTGTGTATGGTGTTAAGGAGTGTTCTAATTTCATTCTTTTACATGTAACTGTCCAGTTTTCCCAGCACCACTTATTGAAGAGGCTGTCTTTCCTCCACTGCATATTCTTTCCTCCTTTATCAAAGATAAGGTGACCATATGTGTGTAGGTTTATCTGTGGACTTTCTATCCTATTCCACTGATCTAAATTTCTGTTTTTGTGCCAGTATGATACTGTCTTGATTACTGTAGCTTTGTAGTATACTCTGAAGTCAGGGAGCCTGATTCCTCCAGCTCCGTTTTTCTTTCTCA
Organism: Delphinus delphis; assembly: GCF_949987515.2. Lineage (NCBI taxonomy): Eukaryota > Metazoa > Chordata > Mammalia > Artiodactyla > Delphinidae > Delphinus > Delphinus delphis. The sequence goes on from NC_082688.1 coordinate 70,947,032, forward strand.
AGATTGCTTTGGCTATTCAGGGTTTTTTGTGTTTCCATACAAATTGTGAAATTTTTTCTTTTAGCTCTGTGAAAAATGCCAGTGGTAGTTTGATAGGGATTGCATTGAATCTGTAGATTACTTTGGGTAGTAAAGTCATTCTCACAATGTTGATTATTCCAATCCAAGAACATGGTATATCTCTCCATCTATTTGTATCATCTTTAATTATTTTCATCAGTGGCTTATAGTTTTCTGCATACAGGCCTTTTCTCTCCTTAGGTAAGTTTATTCCTAGGTATTTTATTCTTTTTGTTGCAATGGTAAATGGGAGTGTTTTCTTAATTTCATTTTCAGATTTTTCATCATTAATGTATAGGAATGCAAGAGATTTCTGTGCATTAATTTTGTATCCTGCTACACTACCAAATTCATTGATTAGCTTTAGTAGTTTTCTGGTAGCATCTTTAAGATTTTCTATGTACAGTATCATGTCATCTGCAAACAGTGACAGCTTTACTTCTTTTCCGATTTGGATTCCTTTTATTTATTTATTTTCTCCGATTGCTGTGGCTAAAACTTCCAAAACTATATTGAATAATAGTGGTAAGAGTGGGCAACCTTGTCTTGTTCCTGATCTTAGTAGAAATGGTTTCAGTTTCTCACCATTGAGGCCGATATTTGCTGTGGGTTTGTCATATATGGCTTTTATTATGTTGAGGAAAGTTCCCTCTATGCCTACTTTCTGGAGGGTTTTTAACAAAATGGTGTTGAATTTTGCGAAAGCTTTATCTGCATCTATTGAGATGATCATATGGTTTTTCTCCTTCAATTTGTTAATATGGTGTATCACATTGATTGATTTGCGTATATTGAAGAATCCTTGCATTCCTGGGATAAACCCCACTTGATAATGGTGTATGATCCTTTTAATGTGCTGTTGGATTCTGTTTGCTAGTATTTTGTTGAGGATTTTTGCATCTATGTTCATCAGTGATATTGGCCTGTAGTTTTCTTTCTTTGTGACATCTTTTTCTGGTTTTAGTGTCAGGGTGATGGTGGTCTTGTAGAATGAGTTTGGGAGTGTTCCTCCCTCTGCTATATTTTAGAAGAGCTTGAGAAGGATAGATGTTAGCTCTTCTGTAAATGTTTGATAGAATTCGCCTGTGAAGCCATCTGGTCCTGGGCTTTTGTTTGTTGGAAGATTTTTAATCACAGTTTCAATTTCAGTGCTTGTGATTGGTCTGTTCATGTTTTCTGTTTCTTCTTGGTTCAGTCTCAGAAGGTTGTGCGTTTCTTAGTATTTGTCCATTTCTTCAAGGTTGTCCATTTTAATGGCATATAGTTACTTGTAGTAATCTCTCTTTATCCTTTGTATTTCTCCAGTGTCAGTTGTTACTTCTCTTTTTTCATTTCTAATTCTATTATTTGAGTCTTCTCCCTTTTTTCTTGATGAGTCTGGGTAATGGTTTATGAATTTCTTTTATCTTCTCAAAGAACCAGCTTTTAGTTTTATTGACCTTTTCTATCATTTCCTTCATTTCTTTTCCATTTATTTCTGATCTGATCTTTATGATTTCTTTCCTTCTGCTAACTTTGGGGTTTTTTTTTTCTTCTTTTTATAATTGCTTCAGGTGTAAGGTTAGGTTGTTTATTTGAGATGTTTCTTGTTTGTTAAGGTAGGATTGTATTGCTATTAACTTGCCTCTTAGAGCTCCTTTTGCTGCATCCCTTAGGTTTTGTTTCATTGTGTTTTCATTGTCATTTGTTTCTAGGTATTTTTTTATTTCCTCTTTGATTTCTTCAGTGATCTCTTGGTTATTTAGTAGTGTATTGTTAGCCTCCATGTGTTTGTATTTTTTACAGATCTTTTCGTGTAATTGATATCTAGTTTCATAGCATTGTGGTTGGAAAAGATACTTGATACCATTTCAATTTTCTTAATTTAACCAAGGCTTGATTTGTGACCCAAGATATGATCTATCCTGGAGAATATTCCATGAGCACTTGAGAAGAATGTGTATTCTGTTGTTTTGTTTTTTTATGGTATGCAGGCCTCTCACCGCTGTGGTCTCTCCCGCTGCGGAGCACAGGCTCCGGACGCACAGGCTCAGCGGCCATGGCTCGCGGGCCCAGCCGCTCCGTGGCATGTGGGATCCTCCCGGACCGGGGCACGAACCCACGTCCCCTGCATCGGCAGGCAGACTCCCAACCACTGTGCCACCAGGGAAGCCCTATTCTGTTGTTTTTGGATGGAATGTCCTATAAATATCAATGAAGTCCATCTTGTTTAATGTATCATTTAAAGCTTGTGTTTCCTTATTTATTTTCATTTTGGATGATCTTTCCATTGGTGAAAGTGGGGTGTTAAAGTCCCCTAATATGACCGTGTTACTGTTGATTTCCCCTTTTATGGCTGTTAATATTTGCCTTATGTATCGAGGTGCTCCTATGTTGGGTGCATTATTATTTACAAGTGTTATATCTTCTTGGATCGATCCCTTGATCATTATATAGTGTCCTTCTTTGGCTCTTGTATAGTCTTTATTTTAGAGTCTATTTTGTCTGATATTAGAATTTCTACTCCAGCTCTCTTTGGATTTCCATTTGCATGGAATATCTTTTTCCATCCCCTCACTTTCAGTCTGTATGTGTCCCTAGGTCTGAAGTGGGTCTCTTGTAGACAGCATATATATGGGCCTTGTTTTGTATCCATTCAACCAGTCTATGTCTTTTGGTTGGAGCATTTAATCCATTTACATTTATGGTAATTATTGATATGTATGGTCCTAGTACCATTTTCTTAATTGTTTTGGGTTTTATTTTGTAGATCTTTTCCTTCTCTTGTGTTTCCTGCCTAGAGAAGTTCCTTTAGCATTTGTTGTAAAGCTGGTTTGGTGGTGCTGAATTCTCTTAGCTTTTGCTTGTCTATAAAGGTCTTAATTTCTCCATCAAATCTGAATGAGATCCTTGCTGGGTAGAGTAATCTTGGTTGTAGGTTTTTCTCCTTCATCACTTTAAATATGTCCTGCCACACCCTTCTGGCTTGCAGAGTTTCTGCTGAAAGATCAGCTGTTAACCTTATGGGGATTCCCTTGTGTGTTATTTGTTTTTTTTCCCTTGCTGCTTTTTTTTGTGTGTGTGGTACGTGGGCCTCTCAGTGTTGTGGCCTCTGCTGTTGTGGAGCACAGGCTCCAGAAACGCAGGCTCAGCAGCCATGGCTCACGGGCCCAGCTGCTCCACGGCATGTGGGATCTTCCTGGACCGGGGCATGAACCCATGTCCCCTGCATCGGCAGGCGGACTCTCAACCACTGTACCACCAGGGAAGCCCTCCCTTGCTTCTTTTAATAATTTTTCTTTGTATTTACTTTTTGATAGTTTGATTAATTTGTGTCTTGGCGTGTTTCTCATTGGATTTATCCTGTATGGGACTCTCTGTGCTTCCTGGACTTGAATGACTATTTCCTTTCCCATATTAGGGAAGTTTTCAACTATAATCTCTTCAAATATTTTCTCAGTCCCTTTCTTTTTCTCTTCTTCTCTGTGACCCCTATAATTCGAACGTTGGTGCGTGTAATGTAGTCCCAGAGGTCTCTGAGACTGTTCTCAATTCTTTTCATTCTTTTTTCTTTATTCTGCTCTGCAGAAGTTATTTCCACTATTTTATCTTCCAGGTCACTCATCTGTTCTTCTGCCTCAGTTATTCTTCTATTGATCCCTTCTGGAGAATTTTAAATTCCATTTATTGTGTTGTTCATCACTGTTTGTTTGCTCTTTAGTTCTTCTAGGTCCTTAAACGTTTCTTGTATTTTCTCCATTCTATCTATTTACAAGATTTTGGATCATGTTTACTATGATTATTCTGAATTCTTTTTCAGGTAGACTGCCTATTTCCTCTTCCTTTGTTAGGTCTGGTGGGTTTTTGTCTTGCTCCTTCAGCTGCTGTGAGTTTCTGTGTCTTCTAATTTTGCTTAACTTACTGTGTTTGGGGTCTCCTTTTTGCAGGCTGCAGGTTCATAGTTCCCATTGTTTTTGGTGTCTGTCCCCAGTGGCTAAGGTTGGTTCAGTGGGATTGTAGGCTTGCTGGTGGATGAGACTAGTGCCTGTGTTCTGGTGGATGAGGCTGGATGTTGTCTTTCTGGTGGGCAGGTCCAGATCTGGTGGTGTGTTTTGGGTTGTCTGTGGTCTCATTATGATTTTAGGCACCCTCTCTGCTAGTGGATGGGGTTGTGTTCCTGTCTTGCTAGTTGTTTGGCATAGGGTGTCCAGCACTGTTGCTTGCTCATTGTTGAGTGGAGCTGGGTCTTGGCATTGAGATGGAGATCTCTGGGAGATTTTTGCTGTTTGATATTACATGGAGCTGGGAGGTCTCTTGTGGAACAGTGTCCTGAACTTCACTCTCACACCTCAGAGGCACAGCCCTGACGCCTGGCTGGAGCACCAAGAGCCTGTCATCCACAAAGCTCAGAATAAAAGGGAGAAAAGAAAGAAAGAAAGAAAGAAAAAGATAAAATAAAGTTATTAAAATAAAAAATAGTTATTAAAAAATTGTTTTAAGTAATAAAAAAGGAAGAAAGAAGAGCAACCAAACCAGAAAACAGATCCACCAATGATAACAAGTGCTAAAAACTATACTAACAAAACAAGATAAAACAAAACAAAAATGGACAGACAGAACCCAAGGACAAATGGTAAAAGCATATCTCTACAGACAAAATCACACACAGGAGCATACACATACACACTCACAAAAAGAGAAAAAGGGAAATATATATATATATCGTTGCTCCCAAAGTCCACCTCTTCAATTTGGGATGATTCGTTGTCTATTCAGGTATTCCACAGATGCAGGGTACATCAAGTTCACTGTGGAGCTTTAATCCGCTGCTCCTGAGGCTGCTGGGAGAGATTTCCCTTTCTCTTCTTTGTTCGCAGAGCTCCTGGGGTTCAGCTTTGGATTTGGCCCCGCCTCTGCATGTAGGTAGACTGAGGGCGTCTGTTCCTGCTCAGACAGGACGGGGTAAAGGAGCAGCTGATTCGGGGGCTCTGGCTCACTCAGGATGGGGGAGGGAGGGGTACAGAATGCTCGGCGAGCCTGCGGTGGCAGAGGCCAGCGTGACCTTGCACCAGCCTGAGGTGTGCCATGCACCCTCTTGGGGAAGTTGTCCCTGGATCACGGGACCATGGCCGTGGTGGGCTGCACAGGCTCCCAGGAGGGGAGGTGTGGATAGTGACCTGTGCTTGCACACAGGCTTCTTGGTGGCGGCAGCAGCAGCCTTAGTGTCTCATGTCCATCTCTGGGGTCCGTACTGATAGCCGCGATTTGCACCCATCTCTGGAGCTTGTTTAAGCTGCACTCTGAATCCCCTCTCCTCGCGCACCAGGAAACAAAGAGGCAAGAAAAAGTCTCTTGTCTCTTCGGCAGCTCCTGACTTTTTCCCAGACTCCATACCGGCTAGCTCTGGTGAACTAGCCCCCTTCAGGCTGTGTTCACACCGCCAACCCCAGTCCTCTCCCTGGGATCCAACTGGAGCCTGAGCCTCAGCTCCCAGCCCCCGTTCGCCCCGGCGGATGAGCAGAAGAGCATCTCTGGCTGGTGAGTGCTGGTTGGCACTGATCCTCTGTGCAGGAATCTCTCCGCTTTGCCCTCTGCACCCTGTGGCTGTGCTCTCCTCCGTGGCTCTGAAGCTTCCCCCCTCTGCCACTAGCAGTCTCTTCCGCGAAGGGGCTTCCTAGTGTGTGGAAACCTTTCTTCCTTCACAGCTCCCTCCCGCTGGTGCAGGTCCTGTCCCTATTCTTTTGTCTCTGTTTTTTCTTTTTTCTTTTGCCCTACCCAGGTACATGGGGAGTTTCTTGCCTTTTCGGAGGTCTGAGGTCTTCTGCCAGCATTCAGTAGGTGTTCTGTAGGTGTTGTTCCACATGTAGATGTATTTCTGGTGTATGTGTGGGGAGGAAGGTGATCTTGACGTCTTACTCTTCTGCCATCTTGAAGCTCCTCTATAGGAGTTTTGGCAGGCTTAAAATCATCACTCTTGTTTAAACTAAGGTGGTAGTTCTTACCTTTTTTGTGTATCTTAGATCATCCTGAGGGCCTAATGACAGAAACAGATCATCTCCCCAGAAAAATGCTCATATTTACAAATATTTTACAGGTTATTTTGAAGCGTTCTTGGCACACTTCCTCCCCCAAAGTCCATAGATTTTAGGTAATGAACTGCTTGTTTAGGTGTTCAGAGACAGTCATTGAAAGGACAATTCAAATTTTAATCTTGAGTTTGAGCCCTGATATCACATAAATCTATGTTATAGTTTGGTTTGAAAGGGGTCTGAATTTCAAGGGATGGTGTGATCAATACATTGGCTTTCACAGTGGGATATATCCATTCATACTTACTTTACCTAGTCATTCAGAGAAAACAAAGCAGTCTTTCAATTCAAAACTAGTTCAAAAAACCTAATAATTAGAAAAAAGACTCTCTAGGGTGTTGGATATAGGCATTAGAATGCAGTTCAAAAAGCATACAGCCATGGAATATATTTCCATGAATGTCCTTTTAGGTCCCAGCTGGATAATGAATACCTGAACCCTCCACCTGAAGAGTAACATGAAGCGTTTGGATTAGAGAAGTACTGTGTTTGTTCTCTGGCATCTATTTTCTGTTTCTAAGCACATGTTCTCTAATCAAGAATTGTTTCTACTTTTTGCCTCAAAAAAGATCTGGACAGTTAATGTCTTGATTTTATTTTTAAAATTCAGCACATTTCTTTTCTTCATCAGACACAGTTAGCACCATCTGAAGTTTGGTTCAGCGGAACTAAGGATGAGTACATTCCTAAGAGGACTTATGTGTCTGGGAACTTTGTACTGTTTCAAATAAATACATGTAGTTTTATAAGAAGACACCCCTAGTGACAGCCAGTGTACCTCCCCACATTTGTAAGGCATTTATAATTCATAAAAGGCTTTCATATTAATGACCTATGTTGTGAATAAAGGGCAGGCATTACTATGTCAAACTCATGGGTGAGGAAATGGAGGCTTTCAAATATTTGAGGCATACTATTAGTAAATGAAAGCTGAGATTGCACCCTGGGCTCCCTGGCCTTTATTTCGATGCTTAAGTTCTCAAATGTACTTTAAAATCCATTTTGTTCCTTTATACTTATGTTGGTAAATTGAATTTATTTAATAATATTTATCAGTGTGATTAAATATCACCTTGGGCCCATTTCTGGACGTCTTTCCATCCTGTGAGTCCTTGCATGGATTGGGTGGATTTTAAGCCAGAACTAGTCTGAATTCTGCTTCTGAATCTGTTTGTCTCATGAAGAAAGTAGTTCTTTTGTTTTTTATTATCTCTATATGAATTAGTGCTTCTGTTTGATGTCACTTTTTAGAAGAAAAACTCATCCATGAAAGGTCATTTCACATCAGTCTTACAAAAGAATAACCTTAATTTTGTATGAACTAGTCGTATAAAGGGTTGTAGTTATAATAAAAACCCATTGCCAAGAACGCCAGAGAGAAAGCCTCTTGCTCATACATCGTGTCATTTCTACATTCCTAGTACCTCACAGAGTGCATGGCACTGGGTGAATGTCTGTTTAATTGAATATTTCAAAATGTCTCCACATAGGTCTTGTGGAAGTAAAATTTGAATTTAGAAAGCCATTTCCTAAAGTTCCTAAATTTTACAGAAATCTTGGCCTCGTAAAGGAGAAAAATCCTAAAAGTGTTAAAACTATAGAGCTCCAAAACGCACTTCATCCTAGTATCACACATGAAACAGGACTAGGAAAAAGCAAAAGCAAGCTCACCGAACACATAAATGTGCTATGCACTCAACTTGACTTCTCAATGCACAGGAAAATCAAAGCCTCTCTTTTCCTATTTGTGCACCTTTGCTTCTGAATGTTGACTGATTGCCTTTAGGTAAATATGTGTTTGTTGCTATGCATTAAAAAATAACTACAAAACCCCTGTAATGCTGACAGTAGGAAATGCATGCCTCTGTGGTCTGAGCAGCTCAAACAGTACCTTTCTTTCAGTTTTATGTAGAGTAGAGCTGCAGCCTCCTTCTGTCATTAAGCACTAATTGCCCAATTACAGTGCTTTGGGACACGGTTAAAATTGTGCCTGAGGCTTTTCAGCAAATTCAGCTTTAAAGCAAATGATCCCAGTAGTCAAAATTATTTACTAAACACTGTACAGAATTTCTTCTAAAAGATTATTTAAGGCCTATTACACTTGCTAGATCCTTATATTACAAAGTACTGGAGTACTTAGTGAGGCTGTTGCCTCTTCTCATGAAGACTTTTTTTTTTTCAGCACCAAACTTTAAGGAACATTATGTATTTGAGAAGAGGAGACTCATGCAGATATTCTTAATCTGAAAGCAGTTTCCTTCATTTTAAGCCATTTTTGAAGAGGGATAATGAGTTGTTCTGTATCGGGGCATTATTTATAAATACAGAGTTAAAAGGTTTATCTTAAAATAATACTCTCTTTGTGTTAAAATATATATAGTCATGCAAGCTGTAAGGGATTTGAATGTGTCCTAAATCACTGCATTATTTGAACATATTCCTTCTGAAATATCTGTGTGGAAAATTTTATGAAACATTTTACGTTATTGACAATATATAATAGCCATTGAAGACTGTGAGGCATTTTCTCATACATTTCTTTTTAGTTTTTCTCAATAGCTCTCAGCTAGCTTTCTCCAGCTCCATTTTACAGAAGAGGAAATTGAGGTTTTGGTTGGACAAATATCCTTTTAAGGTCACACTGCTGGTAAGGGGCAGGAAAGTGATTATTATGAATAGGTTAATCTCTAAAGTTCTTGGACTCAATTCCAATATGTGTGTGTGTGTGTGTGTGTGTGTGTGTGCGCGTGCGCGTGTGTGTGTGTGTGTTTGTGAATGGGGGGGTGGGATGCTGGGGGTTTCCCCACAAACCACCAAGGAATTCTTGGACACCAGCATGGTGTCCGAGAATCTCAATTCAATTCAATTCTGACTCTACCTAAAGATAACATCAGGTTCCACAGGTTAAGGGTTCAGCCCTACAAGACTGTCCTCCAGCCCCCCACTTCAGACACCAATTGCAAGTCCAGGTTATTACCTATACTTCTGACAACTGGCTAGGAATCAGAGGTTCCCACCACCTCCTCCTTGGGTTTGAAAATTTGCTAGAGCAGCTCACAGAACTCAGGGAAACATTTTGCTTACTAGATCCCCTGTTTATTATAAAAGAATATAAATCAGGAACAGCCAGATGGAAGACATGCATAGGGAAAATTATGGGAAAGGGCTCAGAGTTTTTATGCCCTTTCAGAGTGCACCATTCTCCCCAAACCTCCATTGTTCACCAACCTGGAAGCTCTCCAAACCCTGTCCTTTTGGATTTTTACAGAGGCTTCATTACATAGGCATGATTGATGAAATCATTGGCTGTTGATGACTGATTCAGCTTCCAGCCCCTCTCCCCTCCTAGGTGGTCAGGGCATGGGACTGAAAATTTCAACCTCTAATCACATGGTTGGTTCTCCAGGTAATCAGCCCCCATTCTTAAGTGGGGGTCCCAAAGTCACCTTATTAACATAACATAAGACATCATTATTGCTCTCATCACTTAGAAAATTCTGAGCTCTGGGCCAGAAAAGGGGATAAAGACCGAATATATATTTCTTAGTATAAATCACAATATCATAGTTAAAAAAGGAAAACAGTGATGAAATTTATACAGAAGATAGGGATAGAAAGGGGAGATTTTATTTTGATATTTTTAAATTTTTAAAAACATCTTTATTGGAGTATTATTCCTTTACAATGGTGTGTTAGTTTCTGCTTTATAACAAAGTGAATCAGTTATACATATACACATATCCCCATATCCTCCCTCTTGGGTCTCCCTCACACCCTCCCTATCCCACCCCTCTACGTGGTCACAAAGCACTGAGTTGATATCCCTGTACTATGCAGCTGCTTCCCACTAGCTATCTATTTTACATTTAGTAGTATATATAAGTCCATGCCACTCTCTCACTTTGTCCCAGCTTACCCTTCCCCCTCCCCATGTCCTCAAGTCCATTCTCTATGTCTGCATCTTTATTCCTGTCCTGCCGCTAGGTTCTTCATGACTTTTTTTTTTTTAGATTCCATATATATGTGTTAGCATACGGTATTTGTTTTTCTCTTTCTGACTTACTTCAGTCTGTATGACAGTCTCTAGGTCCATCCACCTAACTACAAATAACTCAATTTTGTTTCTTTTTATGGATGAGTAATATTCCATCATATATATGTGCCACATCTTCTTTATCCATTCATCTGTCGATGGACACTTAGGTTGCTTCCATGTCTTGGCTATTGTAAATAGAGCTGCAATGAACATTGTGGTACAACACTCTTTTTGAATTATGGTTTTCTCAGGGTATATGCCCAGTAGTGGGATTGCTGGGTCATGTGGTAGCTCTATTTTTAGTTATTTAAGGAACCTCCATACTGTTCTCCATAGTGGCTGTATCAATTTACATTCCCACCAACAGTGCAAGAGGGTTCCCTTTTCTCCACACCCTCTCCAGCATTTATTGTTTGTAGATTTTATGATGATAGCCATTCTGACTGATGTGAGATGATAACTCATTGCCGTTCTGATTTGCATTTCTCTAATGATTAGTGACGTTGAGCACTCTTTCATGTGTTTGTTGGCAATCTGTGTATCTTCTTTGGAGAAAAGTCTATTTAGGTCTTCTGCCCATTCTTGGATTGGGTTGTTTGTTTTTTTGATATTGAGCTGCAATGAGGTACTTGTGAATTTTGGAGATTAATCTTTTGTCAGTTGCTTCATTTGCAAATGTTTTCTCCCATTCTGAGGGTTGTCTTTTCGTCTTGTTTATGGTTTCCTTTGCTGTGCAAAAGCTTTTAAATTTCATTAGGTCCTAGTTGTTTATTTTTGCTTTTATTTCCCTTTCTCTAGGAGGTGGATGGAAAAGGATCTTGCTTTGATTTATGTCATAGAGTGTTCTGCCTATGTTTTCCTCTAAGAGTTTGATAGCGTCTGGCCTTACATTTAGGTCTTTAATCCATTTTGAGTTTATTTTTATGTATGGTGTTAGGGAGTGTTCTAATTTCATTCTTTACATGTAGCTGTCTGGTTTTCCCAGCACCAGTTATTGAAGAGGCTGTCTTTTCTCCATTGTGTATTCTTGCCTCCTTTATCAAGGATAAGGTGACCATATGTGCGTGGGTTTATCTCTGGGCTTTCTATCCTGTTCCACTGACCTACATTTCTGTTTCTGTGCCAGTACAATACTGTCTTGAGTACTGTAGCTTTATAGTATAGTCTGAAGTCAGGGAGCCTGATTCCTCCAGCTCCGTTTTTCATTCTCAAGATGGCTTTGGCTATTCAGGGTCTTTTGTGTTTCCATACAAATTGTGAACTTCTTTGTTCTAGTTCTGTGAAAAATGCCAATGGTAGTTTGATAGGTATTGCATTGAATCTGTAGATTGCTTCGGGGAGTAGAGTCATTTTCACAATGTTAATTCTTCCAATCCAAGAACATGGTATATCTCTCCATCTATTTGTATCATCTTTAATTTTTTTCATCATGTCGTTAGTTTTCTGAGTACAGGTCTTTTACCTCCTTAGGTAGGTTTATTCCTAGGTATTTTATTCTTTTTGTTGCAATGGTAAATGGGAGTGTTTCCTTAATTTCTCTTTCAGATTTTTTATTGTTAGTGCATAGGAATGCAAGAGATTTCTGTGCATTAATTTTGTATCCTGCTACACTACCAAATTCATTGATTAGCTCTAGTAGTTTTCTGGTAGCATCTTTAGGATTCTCTATGTATAGTATCATGTCATCTGCAAACAGTGACAGCTTTACTTCTTCTTTTCCCATTTGGATTCGTTTTATTTATTTTTCTTCTCTGATTGCTGTGGCTAAAACTTCCAAAACTATGTTGAATAATAGGGGTGAGAGTGGACAACCTTGTTTATTTCCTGATCTTAGTGGAAATGGTTTCAGTTTTTCACAGTTGAGGATGATGTTGGCTGTGGGTTTGTCATATATGACCTTTATTATGTTGAGGAAAGTTCCCTCTATGCCTACTTTCTGGAGGGTTTTTATCACAAATGGGTGTTGAATTTTGTCAAAAGTTTTATATGAATCTATTGAGATGATCATATGTTTTTATCTTTCAATTTTTTAATATGGTATATCACATTGATTTATTTGCATATACTGAAGAATCCTTGCACTCCTGGGATAAACCCCACTTGAACATTGTGTATGATCCTTTTAATGTGCTGTTGGATTCTGTTTGCTAGTATTTTGTTGAGGATTTTTGCATCTATGTTCATCAGTGATATTGGCCTGTAGTTTTATTTCTTTGTGACATCTTTGTTTGGTTTTAGTATCAGGGTGATGGTGGCCTCGTAGAACGAGTTTGGGAGTGTTCCTCCCTCTGCTATATTTTGGAATAGTTTGAGAAGGATAGGTGTTACCTGTTCTCTAAATGTTTGATTAAATTTGCCTGTGAAGCCATCTGGTCCTGGACTTTTGTTTGTTGGAAGAGTTTTAATCACAGTCTCAATTTCAGTGCTTATGATTGGTCTGTTTATATTTTCTATTTCTTCCTGGTTCAGTCTTGGGAGGTTGTGCGTTTCTTAGTATTTGTCCATTTCTTCAGGTTGTCCATTTTATTGGCATATGGTTGTTTATAGTAATCTCTCATGATTCTTTGTATTTCTACAGTGTCAGTTGTTACTTCTCCTTTTTCATTTCTAATTCTATTGATTCGACTCTTCTCCCTTTTTTTCTTGATGAGTCTGGCTAATGGTTTATCAATTTTGTTTATCTTCTCAAAGAACCAGCTTTTAGTTTTATTGATCTTTGCTATTGTTTCCTTCATTTCTTTTTCATTTATTTCTGATCTGATCTTTATGATTTCTTTCCTTCTACTGACTTTGGGTTTTGTTTGTCCTCCTTTCTCTTGTTGTTTTAGGCATAAGGTTAGGTTGTTTATTTGAGATTTTTCTTGTTGCCTGAGGTAAGATTTTATTGCTATAAACGTCCCTCTTAGAACTTCTTTTGCTGGGTCGCATAGGTTTTGGATCATCATGATTTTGTATCAGTTTGTCTCTTGGTAGTTTTTGATTTCCTCTTTGAATTCTTCAGTGATCCATTGGTTGCTTAGTAGCACACTGCTTAGCCTCCACATGTTTGTGTTTTTTACAGTTTTTTTTTGTTGTACTTGTAGATACACATACAAAAACATTAAAGGAATACAAACACAACACTAAAGATAGTCAAATCACAAGAGAAGAGAACAAAAGAAGGGAAGAAAAAAACCTGCAAAAACAAATTCATAACAATTAACAAAATGGCAGTAAGAACATACATATCAATAATTTCCTTAAATGTAAATGGTTTAAGTGCTCCAACTAAAAGACATAGATTGGCTGAATGCGTACAAAAACCAGACCCATATATATTCTGTCTACAAGAGATCCACTTCAGATATAGGGACACATACAGACTGAAAGTGACAGGATGGAAAAAGGTATTCTATGCAAATGGAAATCAGAAGAAAGCTGGAGTAGCAATATTCATATCAGACAAAATAGACTTCAAAATAAAGACTGCTACAAGAGACAAAGAAGGACACTACATAATGATCAAGCATCAACCCAAGAAAAAGATATAACAATTGTAAATATATATGCACCCAACATAGGAGCACCTCAACATATAAGGCAGATGCTAACAGCCATAAAAGGGGAAATTGACAGTAACACAATAATAGTGGGGGACTTTAGCACCCTACTTCCACCAATGGACAGATCATCCAGACAGAAAATCAATAAGGAAACACAGGCCTTAAATGACACATTAGATGGGATGAACTTAATTGTTATTTATAGAACATTCTGTCTGAAAGCAGCAGAATTCATATTCTTCTCAAGTGCACATTGAACATTCTCCAGGATAGATCACATGCTGGGCCACAAAGCAAGCCTTGGTAAATTTAAGAAAATTAAAATAATATCAAGTATCTTTTCCAACCACAACACTATGAGATTAGAAATCACATTTTGTGTTTTTAATGTCATATTTTATATATTCATGTTTATCCCTTAACTGCTTATTATAGTTATAGTTGATTTTTGTCTTTTAACCTTTGTACTAGCTTATTTAAGTGGTTGATCTATTGCCTTTACTATATATTTGCCTTTACTAGTGGAAATTTCCCTTTCCTATATTTTCTTGTTTCTTATTATAGCCTTTTCTTTTTCACTTAAAGAAGATCCTTCCTTTAACATTTCTTTTAATGTTGGTTAAGTACTGAACTCTTTTAGTTTTTGCTTGTCTGAGAAGTTCTTTATCTCTCCTTCAATTCTGAATGATAACCTTGATGGGTAGAGTATCCTAGCTTGTAGTTTTTTCCTCTCAGCACTCTAACTATATCATGCCACTCCCTTCTGGCCTATGATGTTTCTGCTGAAAAATCAGCTGATAGACTTTTGGGGTTCCCGTGTATGTGATTCTTTGTTTTTCTCTTGCTGCCTTAAATTTTTTCTTTATCTTTAAGTTTTGCCATTTTTATTATAATGTGTCTTGGTATGGGTCTCTTTATGTTCATCTTGCTTGGGACTATCTGTGCTTCCTATACCTGGATATCAGTTTCCTTCTGCAGATTAGGGAAATTTTCAGCCATAATTTCATCAAATACATTTTCTACCCATTTCTCTCTCTGTGTCTTTTTTGAGGGGACTCATATAATGTGACTATTAGTATGATTTATGTTGTCACAGAGGTCTCTTAAATTATCTTCATTAAAAAATTATTTTTTCTTTTTGCTGTTCTAATTGAGTGATTTCCACTACTCTGTCTCCCAGATCACCTATATGTTCTTCTGTATCACCTGATCTGATGTTAATTCCTTCTAGTGTATTTTTTTAGGTTAATATAATTTTATGTAATTTAACTAATTAATTTAGTATTCTTATATCTGAAAAGTGTTGCTTCTAGTGTATTTTTCATTTCAGTTATTGTATTCTTCAGCTTTGGCTGGTTCTTTCTTTTTTTTTATTTTTAACATTTTCTAGTTCTTTGTTGAAGTCCTCACTGTGTTTGTCTATTTTTTCCCAAGTTCAGTTACCATTTTTCTTACTATTTCTTTGAACTCTTTATCAGGTAAGTTATTTACCTCTCTTTAATTAGGGGTTTTTTTCTGGGTTTTTATCTTGTTCCTTCATTTGAAACATGTTCCTCTGTCTTCTCATTTTGTTTAGCTTTCTCTTTTTGTCTCTATGAAATTAGTTGAAATAGTTACCTATCTTGGTCTTGAAGGCATGTCTTTGTGTGGGAGCATTCCTATGCAGTCTGTGTATTCCCACGTGTTTTGGTGGTAGAGCTGGATCTGAAGTGAGCACAAAGCATGTCTTCTCCGGGGGTGTGCTGGCAGCTGGTGCCTTGGTGAGAGGTATAGCTAGAGATGGATGGGCTTGAGCTAGAGCCAGGTATGAGCCAGGGATTCTCCTGGGCTCAGTAAAAATCTCCACTTTGTTTGGGGGCATGGCCAGGGCCCAAGGGCTTGGAGCTGCTCTACTGAACTGTTTTTTCTCCTTCTTTTGTGCATGTGTGCACACCAGCAATGGCAGTTTCTGCCGTGACTATGCAGCAGGGCTGGGGCCCAAGCTGGTTCCACTCCTTCTCTGATGCATGCACACACATTGGCCTCCTCCTTAGTGGGAAGCAGTTTTGGAGCAGGAGGGACTGAAGCAGGAGGCCAGTGTGGGCTGGAGGGCATGTGGGGCTGTCCTGGCAGGACGGCCAGAGCATGAGGCAGTTTTCAATCTGCTGCCTCTGTGCTGAGACTGGGAGCAAGCAAGTCTGTGCATGCGTTCATTGAGAGAGGAGTCTTGGTTTTTCACAGCCTTCTGTTAAGCCCCACTGGTATTCAAATCAGCTAAGGTGATTTGTCTTCCTGGTGTTAGACCCCACAGCTGGGTTGCCTAATATGTTGCTGGAACCCATCACTCCCCAGGGAGGATCCCCAAGCCTGTGATATCCCCCTCCTCTGTGAGTCACCTGCTAGGGGTGTGGGTCCCGACTACATCACCTCTCCTCCCTCCCTACCGTACTCCATATGGTTCTTTCTTTACAGCTTGGTTGTAGGAGAGCCATTCAGGTCATTCTCAGAGAACTTTACTCTATATGTATTTGTAGTTTTGATGTGTTTGTGGTGGGGAGGTGAGCTCAGAATCTTCCTACTCCATTACCTTTATCCCATCAGTCCCACATTCATTTTAAAATCTTAAAATCACTCTCCATCCTTTATGTTAGTCTGAGTTTTCATGTATCAGATTTGCACAAAGTGGATCCACCTGAATCATTTAGAACTATATCAATATAACACTTGAAAAGTGAGTCATCCTTTAACATGTATAATTCATTCCTTTCACCTCTCTAGGTCTTTAAAGTTAATAGAGATTTTGTTGTCCTTTATTGTATTGATAATATATAATGTTTATATCAAATATCACCTATATAGGTGATGTATAAAGTCCTTTTATGCCATCTTCTGATCTATTTGAATTTATAGTCAAGCTGTACACATAATTATGTACTTCAGATGTAACATAGAAATATTAATGACTTTCATCATCAACTGTTTCTCTTTTGGTGTATTTTTAAAGACTATTATTTGTTTTAGTTTAGACTGTGAGAAAATCCAGAAGTAGGTAAATTTACTCAGAAGAATCACCTTACAAGTTAGTGTCTATGTATATTTGATTCACAACACCAAACCAAAACAACAAATAAACAAAAACAATGAAAAAAATTCTCAAGAGAAAATCTCAAGGGAAAATTTACTTTGGTAGACTTGCCTTGTACACAGTAGGCATACAAAAATATTTGTTAAACTGAATTGAATGCCCTTGTTAAGGGCATTTCTTTGTCGTAATTCTGACACTGATGTTATGATTTGACACTGCTGCGAGTTGGATTTTCTGGAGAGCATATTCAGATAGCAATTGGTATATAGGAAGTTTACTAGAGAGTATTCTCAGGGAAAGAGCTAGGAATGGGCAGAGGGAGAAGTCGGTCCACAATTCAGTCTAAAGCAACACTTTAGCCAACCCCTTAGGGAGCTTTGAAGATGGGTTGGCCCTTCTGATTTGTGTCTTATTCTGGCAAGAGAGACCAGACCTTTATAATCTGGCATTGCCCAGTCATTGAATATGGGCTTCCCTGCTCCCTCCTTAGTAATATAGCCTGACCTTGGCCAGGGCAGCTGACTCTAGCTAAGGGCAAATTCTGCAGAGGGTTGACTGCAGAGATAGCAGTACTTCTAGTGGCTGGAGTAATAGGAATAAATCCTGGTACTTTGTAGGGGGATCTGAGAGGTACAGCACTAGATTCTGTTTCAACACAATGGCCAGTGAGCTAAATTAAAACAAAATGGAAAAAGGCAGTATTTTGACTTCATCGTTCCTTCTCCACATCCCATCTTTCAATCTCTAATTCTATTAAAGGACAGGCATTTTTTGTTTGTTTCTTTACTTTCAATTCACAGGTAGACTTGCAAGATCTGACTTGGCTAATTATGCTGACAATTTCCTATTCCTTATTTCACATAGCAGGGATCCTCTTTGGACCATCAAGCCTGTAAATTTACGATTGCACATTAATCAGTGGAATATAATTGCTAGCTGCTGCCTCTAGGTTTGGGGTTCACTGTACATGCCAGGATGTATACAGTTAGCCCCAAGATTTGCTCAGGAGCACTCGGCCATCCAACAAGAAAAGGAGAATTACAGTAACTGAGAAAATGAACACTTTGGGTCATTATCTTGCTTGTAGCAGTTAGAAACTCTTATCATTGAGTTGCCCTGCTTTGTTTCTCACTAACTGTCCAAAGCATTACTAGGCAAGAAGCTATTTGGCACACATGGAATTTTAGATTGTTTGGGGGTGAGGAAAGTGAACTACAAGAAGAGGAAATGTTAAGTTCTAGTACAGTACAGATTCAGGGCTTGGACTTTTATATTTTTTCATTACATGGGTGAGATGGTAGAACTCAACCTGGGAGTTCTGAAAATCTAAAACTCTATATACAATTTAGTTATATATACAAAAATGTACATATGTACATTTTTCTTTGCTTTTTTTTCTGAGTGTAGAGTATATAGCTGTCATTAGATGCTTCAAGTGACATATGATACTAAAAAGCTTAGGAGTCTTTACACTAAACATAAAACAAGATAAGGCAGAAAACCCCTCATTCATTCTCTGATTTTAAGCTCTTATCTCTACATCATGCTTAAACTCGTTTTGGACACTCCACAAGTACCTTCTTCAACTTTTCTACAACTCATTCATCACAAGCAAGCCCTAACACTGTTTTCTCTATTTCTGTTAATAACACCACAGTCATTTAATCCTTCAGTCTAGAAATCTAGGCATTAGTTCCTTCTCTTTTCCTTTGTCCCCCACTTCTGAGATCCATATCATGACATGGTTGAAAGACAAAGTTTCTGCTTTCCTAGAAATCTCACTTATCTTGGTGGACTCTTAGTGTACTGTTTCTCATGGTGTTTCATGAAGCCTTGTTCAATGAGAAAGAGTTCTGGGACAGGGTAGTTATAAGGAAGGAGTAGAAAATGTTTCTTTATTATCAAGATAGACAGAAAGAGCCAATGAAGTCTAGTTTGTGGGAAAAATGACTAGATAGCCTTTTTGCTTTGTGGTGGATGGATTAGGAGAGGACCTTTCACAGATCAGTCTGAACCTTGCTACCTTAGCTCAGTGATTTTACAGGGGAAGGTACGTGAGCTGGAATCAACCCCAGGTAGGCTGGGTTTGGGAGGTCAATAATCTTTTTTATTAATTTTACTTTTACTTTTCACTTTTTTTTTGGGCCACACCCGCAGCTTGTGGGATCTCAGTTCCCTGATCAGGGATTAAACCTGGGCCCTTGGCAGTGAAAGCATGGAGTCGTGACCACTGGACCACCAGGGAATTCCTGATCAATAATCTTTGAGAAGATTTGGTGTGAACTCTGCTCAGTAGCAATGCTTCATACCTAGAGGGACAAAAGGACCCATTTGAATTCACAATCTGGGGGAAATACAAATGCCTGTTAAGCAAAGTCAGGTCACTCAAGCAAAGGTTTTTTTCCCTAGCAAAGTCAGGCAGATTTTCCTGGTGTCTTATGAAGTTTGCCGCACATTCCTGAGCAGGAAGTTGCTCTTCTAAGACCTCCCTTTCTATTTCCTATGTATCCTTACAATGAATTCATCCTTGGAAGCAATTTGTATATCTCTTCCTTGAAACTCTTAAGAATCTGACCTGATGGACTAGTAAAACCTCTCTAGCTGAGAGGAAACATTTCCCTGCCAATGACCTTACAGGTGTTTACTGATGCCAGAGAGTCTAGTTATAAGGTATTAAAGCCTTTTATTCCACAAGGAAGGATGAGGAATAAGGGAGGAAAAGAAGGAAGTCAATTAATATTTATTGGGCATCTATCATGGGACAGGCACTGTACTAAGCCCTTTATTCATATTATCTATTTGTACACATGATCCTACCATCCAAGGTAGAAGTAATTGTCCCAGAAGAGGAAACTAATGCCAGAGGAAACTTAGGCAACTTGCCTAAAGTCAGTTACCTTTCCCTTAGGGGAATTTGTCATGACTATGACAACCAACATTGTGACCTAGGGCAAGTCACTTAATGTTTGGTGCTTAAGGAAGGCTATAATGACATTTACTTCTATTCTTTTGGTTATATTTAGACCAGTAGGGTAGAGAGTAGAGTCTGGAGGAAGCTATGGAGGAGAGAAGTCTGCTGTAAGGCTGGCTATTTAACTGTTTTCTCTCAGCTCCAAGTCAACTCTCCTATGACTTCTTTGCTAAGGTGGTTCTCTTTTAGGATCTGCCAATAGGGGCACTACAGAGAGACTGGAAAGTGGGAGGAGGAGGGAGAGGACTTCTCTCCCTTTTTACCTATTTCTACCGTGTGAAGTACAATAGTAGGAGGCCCTAGCAGCAAACGTTTGTTCCAACCTCTAATTACTTCCAACACCCTAAGAACATGTGTCTTCATACCCACTCAGGGGTACCAGCCATAGCAAATGGTGCACCCCCTCTTTAGAGGCCTGAGCACCAACACCAAAGGCTCCTGGTCCAAGCTCATAGGCTCTTGTAAACGCCTCTCTTCCTTGCCTTCTTCCAGTGTCGTAACTGCTTCCTGCCTGGGCTAACTCAGAGCTCCCCTTTTCCTCTTTTAGTCATCCAACACCTGTTGTAAACAATTCCCTGTATTAAGCCCTTTGTATTTGTTTGCTCATTTTGTTTTTTTGGCCACACTGCGTGGCTTGTGGGATCTTAGTTGCCTGACCAGGGATTGAACCTGGGCCACTGCAGTGAGAGTGCCAAGTCCTAACCACTGGACCGCCAGGGAATTCCCAAGTCCTTTGTATTTTGACATGTCACAGCAGTTTCTGTTTTCCTGACCAGATTGATTGTGTGTGTTTGTGAGTCTAACTGTGGAGTGGTTACACAGGCAACTGGGAGTACCAAAGGCTGGAGAAAAATAGAACAATCTCTGATCTGGTCCAGCAAACTGCTGGCTGCATCAGAGCATTGTTAGAAGAGGCATCATCTTGACTGAGAAGCTCTTGGAAGAAAATATCTGAATTTCATGTTATCCACAGTAAGAATATCCCTTAATGCATGGAAGTGTGAACTTCAGAGAGACGCTTTAGATGATATGTCTCTTTTTTTAAATTAACATCTTTATTGGAGTATAATTGCTTTACAATGGTGTGTTAGTTTCTGCTTTATAACAAAGTGAATCAGCTATACATAAAGTAAATGCAAAAGGCCACATAGAGGTATCAGGTTTTCATACTGTGGCCTCTTTTCACTGTCAGGCGGTAAAAGAGAATCATTTGCAATTTGATCCCTTTCACTGGCGACACCAGAATAGTCTGCCCTCATGTGTCCAATCTCTCTCTTGCCTTCAGAGAGCTTGGGGTGAGATGCTGCGTAAGATTTGATCCTCTCCCTCCCACCACAAATTACCCAGTTTTTCTTTTTGCTCAAAAGTCATTGAATGCTTTCAACTGCTTTCTAAGGGAACAAATTATGTATTTATTGACATGAGTTAACTGTAGCTTGCTGACAAACAGTATTTCATTTTCAGGAGCAGCTGTCAGACTTTTAAAACATTAAAAGCCCATCAAAAACATTTTAGAAAGTACAGCCAAAACCTTAAAAGTGACTTTCTAAAATCTGTTCTGCTCAGATGTATTTGAGATAATTAACTGGCGTAGTAGTTTTTATATTCTGGGTAGAGGTTTTTCCTTTCTGTTTTTTGTTTTTTTGTTAGTGTGTTTTAGAAGTTTTCATGAAAAAAAAAAGAAGTTTTCATGGACATATACTCTTTAAGTTCAACAAACATACATCACGTGAAACAATGAAGATAAAAATGACCATATTACATCGGAAACCTACAAGATATAAAAGGGCAATGAAACCTTCTTCCACATTATGGTGGTGGGGATCACCCTTACTTATCCCTCTCCTTTGCTTAGCATTCTCCTTCACCCTGTCCTCCAACTTTGTTTTCGTGTAGAGCTCTTTGGGAGCTCACCAGATGGAATGATCAAAGGACCCCTAAATGCTAAGCAGTTTGGCATAGAAAAAGAGTCTGGAATTCCAGCTGGATCCCCATTTTCTGAAATGTATTTCATGTAATCTTGTCCTATAGTTACTCCATGAAAATAACATTTCTACAGCCACACACACTGGGGGAGTTAGACATACTATGACCCTCCCTTGGAGATTTAGCACATAAATCACATGTCAAAGACTCTGAGAAGTCTTGCAGGAAAGAAACCCATCTAACTTTGCAGAAGGAAGTAATTTCCACATTTCTGTGACCATGGAGCATCTCTTTCCTTTTACATTTTGTATGGCACAGTAACCCAAACTAATTTCCCTTGGGACACATTTTTGGGCTACTGTGTATAAATGAAAGAAGGAAGATGAAGATGTTTAAAGGTCCTTCAGCAAGTGAAGCCTGAAGAAAGATTAGATTTAGTCATATATACTTTCTGAAAAATAGAAGACATCTTAGGTCAGTAAGGACTATCTGTTGAAAGAGCTAGGAGAACAGTTTCAAAAACGTTTAAAGCGAAAAAGAGAATTTAATATTTCATAATGCTGAAAAATCCAGGGTAGATGTGGCTTCAGACACTGCTAAAATCAGGGATCAAGCAGTTTTCCTCCACCTCCAGTGCCACCTTTATGTTCAGCATTCTTGTACAGTCTCTGGAAGCTCATTCTGTCTAATTGCTGGGGCGCGAAATCTGCAGAATCTCCATCCTTTCCTGTTTTCAGGATAGAGCCCCCTTCTTTGGTGGAACTAGTAATGGAGACCCTTTCAGGACAAATGAATTGAGAGGGGAGGCAGTGTGGACTCTTAAAAGGAAACAGAGAATTGCTTCTATAAGAAGAGGAAATGGATGCTGAGGGAGGCACACAATCAAAATGTCAAAATAATAATCTAGTGCATCTCCCTGGCCTGTTTTTTTGCTGTTCTAACAGGAAAAACAAAACAAAACAAAACACCTTTAGAATGTGTGCTGAAGGTGTGTGTGCTTATCTGAGTGACAGGAGAAGGGGAGAAGCCTGGAGTGTTGACCAGATTCCCATACTGTGCTGGAACAGATTGGAAAGAGATCCTGGTTAGAAGCAGTCACTGGTGGAGCAGAAAGGGAAGCAGAAGCACTTAGAAGAAAAGAATGTGTTTAACCATTAAAAACCCCTCGACTGGAAATGTGGTCCTAGTAGTTTGCACTAGCAGGAGCCCCCAGCGTCAAGGAAAGAAGAAGCTAAAGAAGACAGAGAAGGAAAAAGGAAGCCCACAATTGGCCCTTATAGAATATCATTCCTTTGGTTGCCATCCCCATCCCAGTGTCTATTCCCTTACAATTTTTCATCACTTAGAGGGTTACCCCAGCTCTTCACTTTGCCAGTCCTTCTCTCCCTTCCGTATCACCAAGATTCTGTCTCTACAAATGATCACATAGCCCCTGACCTCTGTGGCTTGCATCTAGGAATCTCCTTATTTCTGGTGCCTGGTGAGAAGTGGGATGTAAATTATTATTTATTGTAAATAGGGAAGATACTTTCCTTGCAATTCAAGGTGGGATTCTGAGTGAGCTCCCTCTCTCTACTCACATCAGTACTTTGTATGTATTGAAGTTCAATGTGTGTGTGTGTGTGAGTGAATTTTGATGCTTTTATGACGTGTTCCCCACAACCCCTCAGAGACTGGCTCCTCCCACCCTTCCAGCTTCCTTTCTCACCAGTCCAAACTTACACTTTATGCTCTGTCAATGCAACCTCCCAAAGTTCTCCAGGCATTCCTCTGCTGTGTACCACTGTCTTGGGTTAGGTTCCCTGGAAACAGCCTGAGATGGGGATTCTTGTGCCGGTGTTTGACTGAGGAACTGCGTTCAGGAGAAACCTGGAATGGAGTGAGGGAAGCAGAATAGGACAGGGAAAGAAGTCAGGCCAAGATGTGGGTTCAGCTGATCCTATGGGGAGCTCTTGGAGCATGAATTATACCACAAAGTTTTTCTGCCTTGAGGTGAGCAGCCTAGCCTCTTATATCTCCATATCAGTGTATCATTGGCAGTGGGCCACTTTTGGAAAGGGCAGTAACTCCCAGCCATTCCCAGGTGAGCTCCTTCCCAAAGGTTGTGAGACCAATTCTCAGAAGAATGCAACTGGGAGCTCTTAACGACCCATCCTCAGAGCAGCTGAGAGATCTACTACAATGACTCCAAGTGTTCACTTACACAATTCACTCCATGAAGAATCATCAGCCCCTCCTCCTGTATTACTGCCAGAAAACTTGCCTTAATACAGTGGTTTTCAAACCTTACGGTGCATCAGAATCACCATCTTAAAACTCAGATGGCTGACTCCCACCCTCAGAAATTCTGATTCAGCTCTGGGGTGGAGCCCTGTAATGAGTAATTCTAACAAGTTCTCAGATGCTGTTGGTATGAAGCCCATATATTTTGAAGATCAGTAGCTTAATAAATTCTTTACATCCTTCACGACTCAACTGAGCTATCATGTCCTTTAGGAAACCTTTCTCTTCATTCATACCCTCATCACCCCTCCCCATCTTGATCAGTACCCTTTTTGCTTCACTAACACTCTGTGCACTTATCACACTGCACTGGAATTTTATTTGGGAGAGTCTTTGCTCCAGGTGGTAGGCGGAGGGATATGAGGAGTCCATGAATAGAGTGAAGGATGATACATGTTTAGACTTCCAAGGAAGAGCTTTGAATGGATTTCCTATAAAAATAAATTCTGTCTTGTTACCTTGCAAATCCTTGAGGACAGCACTCTGTCTTATTCATCTTAATATACCTGGCTCTTAGAACCTCACCTGATGCCTTGTAGGAGTTCCAGTTCAGGTTTGTTGAATTAAACAATATCAATCTTGTTTAGGGTTGATTTCATGGGAAAATATGTTGAACTTACATAAGTCAAATACTTACATAAATTAAAATATGTTTAAATTACCTATGGGAAAATATGTCAACCTAGAATAAACTTTTTGAAACTAATTTATGTTTTAGTTGAGGGTTGCCATCTCTAGTATGCTGTGTCTATCCCTAAATGTACAGAAAAAGGCATTAACCTGACTTTTCATACACACACAAATGAGTCACTTCCAAAAACAAGCACCATGTCTCGACCAACATTTACTCAATTCATGAACCTGTAATTTGCTTTTGGAAAAATCATCTCATAAAATGATGATGACTTGAGGTTTAAGAAATCTGGTGCAGAGTTAGAAAAAAAGTAAACTTTGTGGCAACACTGTAAAGAACAAACTGTAAACTGCATTTAGTGTCAGTAGCTGTTAAATGCAAGCATTTACTGTAGCAGACAGTCTTCCTTTAGAAAACACGGAAGGGTAAGCTGTGACAAAGTGAGAGAGTGGCATGGACATATATACACTACCAAACGTAAAGTAGATAGCTAGTGGGAAGCAGCTGCATAGCACAGGGAGATCAGCTCGGTGCTTTGTGACCACCTAGAGGGGTGGGATAGGGAGGGTGGGAGGGAGGGAGACGCAAGAGGGAAGAGATATGGGGATATCTGTTTATGTATAACTGATGCACTTTGTTATAAAGCAGAGACTAACACACCATTGTAAAGCAATTATACTCCAATAAAGATGTTAAAAAAAAAAAAGAAAATACAGGCCAATGACAGAAGATAGGCGCCATTCTCAGTGAACGTATGAGAGTTCTCTCCAAGAAGAAACATAATAATTGGGGGGAAAATTAGCAAAAGGTGACTTTGGAAGAGTGGCTAGAGAGTATATAATGTAACGACTGTTCAGGTGTATATTCATCAAAGATGTTGACATAGTTCTCAAATTAGCTAATATGTAAAACATTGTTTTAAGGAAATGGTGCATCTGAAAAGTACCAGAGGCAAGAGGGTATGGAGTGGTTGCCGTTAAACCTCTTTGCTAATTGGACACGCCAGCTACTCCTATAACATTAATCTGCAGGCTTACCTGACAGGCTAAACAGCCTGAGCTAACCAAACATTTAGAATTAATGTGTTTACTTTAAGAAACACAAAGTCTGATACAATTAGCATCCAAAATCATGGAGGCTCCAGAATTCAATGTTGGAGGTTTTTCTTTCTTTCTTTTTCTAATTTATACTCCAGTGTTTACAGAACCTAATTAATGATGAAGAGATGTAATTTTTTTTTTTTGTCTTGGAGGCTGAAAACAAAAAATTGGGTTAAAATTATGAAGCTACTCTGACATGATATATTAAGCGCTCTGAATGATGCCTAGGGATGAGTAGAGAAGAAAAACACTTGAGTAAGTAAACAGAGTTTATGAGACTTGTTTATGCCAGGAAAGCAGGATGAATATTCCTGACTAAAAGTTAATTAACTATTTTGACTCAGTGAGCCAATTTGTCGTCTTAAACTTTGATTCATTAACTGCAAACTGAGACGTTTGCTTGTTCCTTGGTGTACTCGTAGACTGAGTTTGTGTTAAATGGTGCTGTGTCTGTTCTTTCCAATTGAAACTAACCGAAAAGGCTATTATACCGAAAGTAAGACTTTTTAAGTGGCAGTAAGTAGATGGGTACTCTTTCAGAGCAATGCCTAAAGACTGTATGGCTTAATTGCAAAGCTAATCAACCCTTATTAAGTAAAACAAGGGTATATTCAGGATTTTTCCGTCTGCACATTGGATGGGGCATGGAAGTTGCCCCGTTGGTGATTCTAAAGTCTTAAAACTTGTGAACTTACCAGCAATGCCTCTTCAGGTTTTGCCACTTGGAGACTGTAATTTAGAAAAAAATCTGTTGTGATGAGAAAATAAATCTCCATTTGTCAAGATATTGGCTTCATTTCTAATTATGACATGTTTTGTGAAAGGCTGTTTGCTGTGTATGGAGTATCTTTGAGCTCATGAACGGGCAAATGAAAAGAGAAGCACTTAGGATAAAAGAATCCCTACCATACTCCTAGGATAATGATCTTTAAAGTTATAATCACAGCTGCAGAAGATGTTTGAGAAGTCAGAGTATGTGTTTATAAAATGGAAAGTTTGGACACAGCCATACACGCATGCATGACTAACTCTGTATCATAAGACATATTTGAGAATATTTGTGAAAATTCATGTAACTTAGGTAAATTGGGTCTGTAAACCTTGATCCAAATAGAAATAAAGGAAACGTTATTCTTCTTCCACAGTGAAGCATATGGACTTTGTCTTGCACTGGCTCTCTGTCCCTAGTGTGAAAGACAGAGAGCATTCTGCCCCACTCTGTGAGAAGCCTTTTCATGTGTGAGGATTTTAAACATGGACTTGAACATGGACTAGACCATAAGTTCATGAAAGTAGGGTCTTTGTATGTACATAACTGTACATCCAGTATCTGGAATAATGCTTATGGAATGAATAAAGGAATGAATGAGTGAACGAATAAATGAATGAAGGCCTCAGGGCATTTTAAATATACTGAGGAGATTATAGTGTTGTTTTGGTAAAATTAATAACGAGTTAATCTGTGTTTCTCCAGGGATTTAGATATTGTGTGCATGGGCAGTAAAGAAGTAACTAAGCATAGAGTGTGTGGTCAGATGGGTCAAAATCTTTGCTGTTACTTACTGTGTAAGTAACAAATAGCTTTGGGCAAGCTATTTGATCTCTCTAAATCTTAATTTTATCATTTATAACTTAAGGTTTATAATGATAATATCTGTCTCATAGACTCATTGAGGAATTTTTTCATTGAGAAATAAAAAAGGTAATGTTTGTAAAGTGCCTTGCAGAGTACCTGCTTCTTAGCTGTACTTTATGAAGAATTGATGCAGCTGCCATGTGGTTATTAATCCAAAAATGGAAATTGTCCCAAAAGAGAGTCAGAAAATATCAGTATTTACAGCTGAGGCTCTATAAAGACAGGAAAATTCAGCTAGTAGAAATTTACAAAATGAATTTTGCATTTCCAAAGATTCCAACTTGTGATTTATACTGGTAATGAGTTAAATTCATGCCTGCTGTTTTGACTCAAGAAGAAACATGAAAGTTGGGCAAATTGAATGTCTCATTACGTAAAATGAATATAAACATGTCTGACATTAGAACGAATATCAAGAACATCACCAAAAATGGGCAGAGCCATTATTCAGATTAACTGTCCCAAAGTTATAGTTATCAGCAAGATAGTCACAATGGTGAAATAGAATTTTTTTTCAAAGTTCCTGAGATGTTAAACTTTATCATAGGATAGAGTGGTTGTGCGTGTGCGCACGTGCATGTGCAAGCATATGCGCGAGTGAGGGGGTGGGGGGAGAGGAGGAGAAAGAAGGGTGAGAGAGAAGTGGGGGAGAGGGAGACAGAGAGAGACAAAGAAAGGCTTTGGGTGGATGAATGCCTAAAATTTTCCATTGGCCATAGTAGAAAGTTTGGAGGCTAGACCCTGATGGAGAATATAGTACAAGACAGGAATACTCTACCATTCACAAAGCAGTTTCACATGTTATCATAAGTAATGAGGGCTGCAACCTTATATAGGACATGCTTTTAATCCTTGTAACTTGGCACCAGGCAGTCTATCTTTGGTCCAGAGTGGGTACCTGTAAGTTCTCTGCGGAAGGAGAAAAGGGAGAATTGTCCTTCATTTCTTCCAGCTGGGTTATCTCCACGGGTGATTCTCTTGCCACTTCATCACCTAATTAAAGGTATCATGACAGGTTGCTATTGCTTGGGATAGTTGTGGTGGCTGACCACTGTGATTTACTCATTACTCTCAGCCAAAAGAAACACAGACACACACACACAAACACACACACACACAGAATGCTAGAAGAAGATTTAAGCAGCTGTTTTAAAAAAAAAATTGTGGTGAAAAACACATAACATAAAATTTACCATTTTAACCTTTTTTTTTAACTTTTGAATTTTATTTTATTTATTTTTTTATATAGCAGGTTCCTATCAGTCATCAGTTTTATACACATCAGTGTATACATGTTAATCCCAATCGCCCAATTCATCACACCACAAACCCCACCCCCCATGGCTTTCCCCCCTTGGTGTCCATACATTTGTTCTCCACATCCGTGTCTCAACTTCTTCCCTGCAAACCGGTTCATCTGTACCATTTTTCTAGGATCCACAATATGTGTTAATATATGATATTTGTTTTTCTCTTTCTAACTTACTTCACTCGGTATGACAGTCTCTAGATCCAACCATGTCTCAACAAATGACCCAATTTCGTTCCTTTTTAAGGTCGAGTAATATTCCATTGTATATATGTACCACATCTTCTTTATCCATTGGTTTGTCGATGGGCATTTAGGTTGCTTCCATGACCTGGCTATTGTAAATAGTGCTGCAATGAACATTGGGGTGCATGTGTCTTTTTGAATTATGGTTTTCTCTGGGTATATGCCCAGTAGTGAGATTGCTGGATCATATGGTAATTCTATTTTTAGTTTTTTAAGGAACCTCCATACTGTTCTCCATAGTGGTTGTATCAATTTATACTCCCACCAACAGTGCAAGAGGGTTCCCTTTTCTCCACACCCTCTCCAGCATTTGTTGCTAGTAGATTTTCTGATGATGCCCATTCTAACTGGTGTGAGGTGATACCTCATTGTAGTTTTGATTTGCATTTCTCTAAAAATTAGTGATGTTGAGCAGCTTTTCATGTGCTTCTTGGCCATCAGTATGTCTTCTTTGGAGAAATGTCTATTTAGGTCTTCTGCCCATTTTTGGATTGGGTTGTTTGTTTCTTTAATATTGAGCCGCATGAGCTGTTTATATATTTTGGAGATTAATCCTTTGTCCGTTGATTGTTTGCAAATATTTTCTGCCGTTCTGAGGGTTGTCTTTTATTCTTGTTTATGGTTTCCTTTGCTGTGCAAAAGCTTTTAAGTTTCATTAGGTCCCATTTGTTTCTTTTTGTTTTTATTTCCATTACTCTAGGAGGTGGATGGAAAAAGATATTGCTGTGATTTATGTCATAGAGTGTTCTGCCTATGTTTTCCTCTAAGAGTTTTATAGTGTCCGGTCTTACATTTAGGTCTCGAATCCATTTTGAGTTTATTTTTGTGTATGGTTTTAGGGAATGTTCTACTTTCATTGTTTTACATGTAGCTGTCCAGTTTTCCCAGCACCACTTATTGAAGAGACTATCTTTTCTCCATTGTATATCCTTGCCTCCTTTGTCATAGATTAGTTGACCATAGGTGCGTCGGTTTATATCGGGGTTTTCTATCTTGTTCCATTGATCTATGTTTCTGTTTTTGTGCCAGTACCATATTGTCTTGATTACTGTAGCTTTGTAGTATAGTCTGAAGTCAGGGAGTCTGATTCCTCCAGCTCCATTTTTTTCCGTCAAGACTGCTTTGGCTATTCGGGGTCTTCTGTGTCTCCATACAAATTTTAAGATTTTTTGTTCTAGTTCTGTAAAAAATGCCATTGGTAATTTGATAGGGATTGCATTGAATCTGTAGATTGCTTTGGCTAGTATAGTCATTTTCACAATATTGATTTTCCAGTCCAAGAACATGGTATATCTCTCCATCTGTTGTTGTCATCTTTAATTTCTTTTATCAGTGTCTTATACTTTTCTGCCTACAGGTCTTTTGTCTCCCTAGGTAGGTTTATTCCTAGGTATTCTATTCTTTTTGTTACAGTGGTAAATGGGAGTGTTTCCTTAATTTCTCTTTCAGATTTTTCATCATTAATGTATAGGAATGCAGGAGATTTCTGTGCATTAATTTTGTATTCTGCAACTTTACCAAATTCATTGATTAGCTCTAGTAGTTTTCTGGTGGCATTTTTAGTATTCTCTATGTATAGTATCATGTCATCTGCAAACAGTGACAGTTTTACTTCTTCTTTTCCAATTTGGATTCCTTTTATTTCTTTTTCTTCTCTGATTGCCATGGCCAGGACTTCCAAAACAATGTTGAATAATAGTGGTGAAAGTGGACATCCTTGTCTTGTTCCTGATCTTGTGGACATGCTTTCAGTTTTTCACCATTGAGAATGATGTTTGCTGTGGGTTTGTCATATATGGCCTTTATTATGTTGAGGTGGGTTCCCTCTATGCCCACTTTCTGGAGAGTTTTTATCATAAATCGGTATTGGATTTAGTCAAAAGCTTTTTCTGCATCTATTGAGATGGTCATATGGTTTTTCTCCTTCAATTTGTTAATATGGTGTATCACATTGATTGATTTACTTATATTGAAGAATCCTTGCATCCCTGGGATAAATCCCACTTGATCATGGTGTATGATCCTTTTAATGTGTTGTTGGATTCTGTTTGCTAGTATTTTGTTGAGGATTTTTGCATCTATGTTCATCACTGTTATTGGTCTGTAATTTTCTTTTTTTGTAGTATCTTTGTCTGGTTTTGGTATCAGGGTGATGGTGGCCACATAGAATGAGTTTGGGAGTGTTCCTTCCTCTGCAATTTTTTGGAAGAGTTTGAGAAGGATGGGAGTTAGCTCTTCTCTAAATGTTTGATAGAATTCACCTGTGAAGCCATCTGGTCCTGGACTTTGGTTTGTTGGAAGATTGTTAATCACAGGTTCAATTTCATTACTTGTGATTGGTCTGTTCATATTTTCTGTTTCTTCATGGTTTAGTCTTGGAAGGTTATAACTTTCTGAGAATTTGTCCATTTCTTCTAGGTTGTCCAATTTATTGGCATAGAGTTGCTGGTAGTAGTCTCTTAGGATGCTTTGTATTTCCGTGGTGTTTGTTGTAACTTCTCCTTTTTCATTTCTAATTTTATTGATTTGAGTCCTCTCCCTCTTTTTCTTTATGAGTCTGGGTAATGTTTTATCAATTTTGTTTATCTTCTCAAAGAACCAGCTTTTAGTTTTATTGATCTTTGCTATTGTTTTCTTTGTTTCTATTTCATTTATTTCTGCTCTGATCTTTATGATTTCTTTCCTTCTGCTAACTTTGGGTTTTGTTTGTTCTTCTTTCTCTAGTTCCTTTAGGTGTAAGGTTAGATTGTTTATTTGTTTATTGTTTCTTGAGGTAGGCTTGTATAGCTATAAACTATAGCTTCCCTCTTAGAACTGCATTTGCTGCATCCCACAGGTTCTGGATCGTCGTGTTTTCATTGTCATTTGTCTCTAGGTATTTTTTTTTATTTCCTCTTTGATTTCTTCAGTGATCGCTTGGTTATTTAGTAATGTATTGTTTAGCCTCCATGTGTTTGTATTTTTTACGTTTTTTCCCTGTAATTGATTTCTAATCTCATAGCGTTGTGGTCAGAAAAGATGCTTGATATGATTTCAATTTTCTTAACTTTACTGAGGCTTGATTTGTGACCCAAGATGTGATCTATCCTGGAGAATGTTCCGTGTGCACTTGAGAAGAAAGTGTAATCTGCTGTTTTTGGATGGAATGTCCTAAAAATATCAATAAAATCTGTCTGGTTTATTGTGTCATTTAAAGCTTCTGTTTTCTTATTTATTTTCATTTTGGATAATCTGTCCATTGATGTAAGTGAGGCATTAAAGTCCCCCACTCTTATTGTGTTACTGTCGATTTCCTCTTTTAGAGCTGTTAGCAGTTGCCTTATATATTGAGGTGGTCCTATGTTGGGTGCATAAATATTTATAACTGTTATATCTTCTTCTTGGATTGATCCCTTGATCATTATGTAGTGTCCTTTCTTGTCTCTTGTAACATTCTTTATTTTAATGTCTATTTTATCTGATAAGAGTATTGCTACTCCAGCTTTCTTTTGATTTCCATTTGCATGGAATATCTCTTTCCATCCCCTCACTTTCAGTCTGTATGTGTCCCTAGGTCTGAAGTCGGTCTCTTGTAGGCAGCATATATATGGGTCTTGTTTTTGTATCCATTCAGCAAGCCTGTGTCTTTTGGTGGGAGCATTTAATACATTCACATTTAAGGTAATTATCGATATGTATGTTTGTATGACCATTTTCTTAATTGTTTTGGGTTTGTTTTTGTAGGTCCTTTTCTTCTTTTGTGTTTCTCACTTAGAGGAGTTCCTTTAGCATTTGTTTTAGAGCTTGTTTGGTGGTGCTGAATTCTCTTAGCTTTTGGTTGTCTGTAAAGCTTTTGATTTCTCCATTGAATCTGAATGAGATCCTTGCTGGGTAAAGTAATCTTGGTTGTAGTTTCTTCCCTTTCATCACTTTAAGAATATCATGCCACTCCCTTCTGGCTTGTAGAGTTTCTGCTGAGAAATCAGCTGTTAACTTTATGGGAGTTCTTTGTATGTTATTTGTTGTTTTTCCCTTGCTGCTTTCAATAATTTTTTTTGTCTTTAATTTTTGCCAATTTGATTACTATGTGTCTCGGCATGTTTCTCCTTGGGTTTATCCTGTATGAGCCTCGCTGCTCTTCCTGGACTTGGGTGGCTATTTCCTTTCCCATGTTAGGGAAGTTTTTGACTATAATCTCTTCAAATATTTTCTCAGGTCCTTTCTCTCTCTTTTCCTTCTGGGACCCCTAAAATGCGAATGTTGTTGCGTTTAATGTTGTCCCAGAGGTCTCTTAGGCTGTCTTCATTTCTTTTCATTCTTTTTTCTTTATCATGTTCTGCAGCAGTGAATTCCACCATTCTGTCTTCCAGGTCACTTATCCGTTCGTCTGCCTCAGTTATTCTGCTATTGATTCCTTCTAGGGTAGTTTTCATTTCAGTTATTGTATTGTTCATATCTGTTTGTTTTTTAATTCTTCTAGGTCTTTGTTAAACATTTCTTGCATCCTCTCGATCTTTGCCTCCATTCTTTTTCTGAGGTCCTGGATCATCTCCACTATCATTATTCTGAATTCTTTTTCTGGAAGATTGCCTATCTCCACTTCATTTAGTTGTTTTTCTGGAGTTTTATCTTGTTCCTTCATCTGGTACATAGCCCTCTGCCTTTTCATCTTGTCTATCTTTCTGTGAATGTGGTTTTTGTTCCACAGGCTGCAGGATTGTAGTTCTTCTTGCTTCTGCTGTCTGCCCTTTCGTGGATGAGGCTATCTAAGAGGCTTGTGTAAGTTTCCTGATGGGAGGGACTGGTGGTGGGTTGAGCTGGCTGTTGCTCTGGTGGGTAGAGCTCAGTAAAACTTTAATCTACTTCTCTGCTTTGGGTGTGGCTGAGTTCCCTCCCTGTTGGTTGTTTGGCCTGAGGCAACCCAACACTGGAGCCTACCTGGGCTCTTTGGTGGGGCTAATGACAGACTCTGGGAGGGCTCACGCCAAGGAGTACTTCCCAGAACTTCTGCTGCCAGCGTCTTTGTCCCCATGGTGAGCCACAGCCACCCCCCACCTCTGCAGGAGACCCTCCAACTGTAGCATGTAGGTCTGGTTCAGTCTCCCCTGGGGTCACTGCTTCTTCCCCGGGGCCAATGTGCACACTACTTTGTGTGTGCCCTCCAAGAGTGGAGTCTCTGTTTCCCCCAGTCCTGTTGAAGTTCTGCAATCAAATCCCACTAGGCTTCCAAGTCTGATTCTCTAGGATTTCCTCCTCCGGTTGCCAGACCCCCAGGTTGGGAAGCCTGACATGGAGCTCAGAGCCTTCACTCCAGTGGGTGGACTTCTGTGGTATAAGTGTTCTCCAGTCTGTGAGTCACCCACTCAGCAGTTATGGGATTTGATTTTACTGTGATTGCACCCCTCCTACCGTCTCATTGTGGCTTCTCCTTTGTCTTTGGATGTGGGGTATCATTTTTTTTTTTTTTTTTTGCAGTACATGGGCCTCTCACTCTTGTAGCCTCTCCCGTTGCAGAGCACAGGCTCCGGATGTGCTGGCTCAGCAGCCATGGCTCACAGCCCTGCCTCTCCGCAGCATGTGGGATCTTCCCAGACTGGGGCACGAACCCGTGTCCCCTGCATTGGCAGGCGGACTCTCAACCAGTGCACCACCAGGGAAGCCCGTGGTTTATCTTTTTTGGTGAGTTCCAGTGTCTTCCTTTCGATGATTGTCCAGCAGTTAGTTGTGATTCTGGTGTTCTCACAAGAGGGAGTGAGAGCACGTCCTTCTACTCTGCCATCTTGGTTCCTCTACCCCATTTTAACCATTTTTAAATGGTTAAGAACTTTAAAACAGTTTAGTCATGTTAAATATATTCACATTGTTGTGCAGGATATTTCCAGAATTTGTTTATCTGTAAAACTGAAACTCTATAACTCTTGAACAACAACTCCCCATTACCCTCTCCCACAGCCCCTGGAAATAATTTATATTTCTGTTTCTATGAGTTTGACTATTTCAGATACCTCATATAAGTGGAATCATACAACATTTGGTTTATTTTACTTTGCATAAAGTCCTCAAGGTTAATCCAGGATTTCTGTCTTTTTTAGGGCTGAATAATATTTCATTATATGTATGTACCATGTGTTCTTTATCCATTCATTGATCAATGGACATTTAGGTTACTTCCACCTGTTGGCTCTTGTGAATAATGCTGCGATGAACGTGGGTGTAGAAATATCTTGGTGATCCTGCCCAAGCAGCTATTTAGTCAAGGTTCCTGGGGATTAAATCCAAACCAGATAGAATGGAGATACTAACATGAGAAAGTAGTCATTGCTTGCTTTAATCTAGCAAATTCTTTCCTATTGATTAAAAAGTATGTAGGACCTCACTGTGCCAATCTGTATTATCCCTAAATGGATGTTTTTTTAATGCAGAAATGCAGCCTCTTTGCTTCTCACAGCACCCACCCCCATTTTCTCGCATCTTAGCTCTTATTACTTTGATGCTTCTGAAGTTTCTGCTTTGTGTTCCCCCTTTTCCTAGGGTTTTATCTTTCCTTCTGTATCAGACAAGTCCACAGCATCCTCTTGTATCTGTGAAATTTTTCCCTTTTCCCATGTGTATCTGAGTGCTAGGCATTCACTCCTGTATCTGTTTGTGCTGTTTTGAGCTGCAAGTGTGGAGATAAGGAGGAAGAAAGTAGGGATGATCATCACTCTGATTGCAGTAGGCTCTTTAGTCTTCAGTTGTACTTAAATAGATAAATAATGAATAAAGGGCTCAGTGAATGGTTACATGACACCTTGTGTTGTTGGGTTTCTGTTGAGCTGATTTGTAAATTGGTTGGTCAGTGTTTGAGCAGTACTTGCAAAGGGCTGTTTATTAAGCAGAGACTTGGGATTCAAGTTGGTGCCCATATCCTTTTCCTGATTTCATATAGGAGCAGCATAAGTTTATACATGTGCAGTGAGGATTAGGAGCTTCAGCTATACTGGAGAGGATTGGCAGGGCCAGTGATCAAGGCAATGGAAGCCAGCTTGGCAGAGAGGTTCAGTGGGGTGACTTGTGCCATCATTCCTTAGGGTGAAAGTACATAAGAAAAGGCAACAGAGATCAAGAACAAAGAGTTAGAGACCAGGGCAAATGGATGTGTGCAGAGAGAGGTCAAAACTAGGCAAGCTGTTTGGACATCAGGAATGGGACCAAAGCAGCAAGAGCTGAGGTATTTACAGAGCTCATGGATTAATAATATTAACAGAACTAGTAAGAGTTGCTTTTTTTGCCTACTTAATCTGTGCCAGATACTGTTAAGTATTTTTATACATTGTGTCATTTAATCCTTCCTACAACCCTATGAGGTAGCTTCTATTATTACCTTCATTTTACAAATGAGGAAACTAAATCTCAGAGAGATTAAGATTAAGGATACAATTAGTAAATGGAAGAGTTAGTTTTCAGACTCAACACTGCTTTCTGGCTGTAAGCAGGCATGAACTGGACTGAGGGAATAAGGGGTAAGTACAATATCATTTATCTCTCTGTAATGAGCCTTGTAATACATTTTATGGTGTGTAGCAGGTATCATTTATCATTTGATTACAATTCAGTCAATGGCTTTGTTTGGATAAGTGATATTTCAACTTAGTTTCCTTCAAATTCAATAGTTATTTCTGTATAATCAAACAAAAAAAGGATGTAGGACTGGAAACCTTAAGTTTTGAATTTTTGAGAGACTCTGTTTCCAAATACTTCATCCTCAATTGCAGTCCCATACTTACCAAAATTATCTTAAATTCCTGTTCAAAAATATTGTCACTGTGGAGAGAGGTATTAGCATTAACTGATGAATATATATATATATATATATTTGTGTGTGTGTGTGTGTGTGGTACGCGGGCCTCTCACTGTTGTGGCCTCTCCCGTTGCGGAGCACAGGCTCCGGACGCGCAGGCTCAGCGGCCATGGCTCACGGGCCCAGCCACTCTGCGGCATGTGGGATCTTCCCGGACCGGGGCACGAACCCGTGTCCCCTGCATCGGCAGGCGGACTCTCAACCACTGCGCCACCAGGGAAGCCCCTAACTGATGAATATTTTAAGGGTTAGAAACATCTGGCTTCCCAGCCAGATTTTTTGTTTTAATTTTTCAATCATATATCTGGTATGAAAGTTTCAAAGAAAGAGATATTGGAACAGTGATCTGAGACTTTGAAACTTGAGAAAGAATCTCTCCTTGGAAGGAGGAATGGCAAGACTGCCAATATGGAAGGGCAGGGACTGGGTGGGATGGAAAGAATGTTAGATTTTGTGCCAAAAGATTTAGGTTTATGTTTGTGCCCTGCTGACTCCAAACCTGAAACTGAGAATGGTAATGTCACATTTTCAGAGTTATTGTGCAGTTCAAATGAGATAATGTTATATGAGTGTACTTTATAAAATGTAAATTTAGTAAAGCAAATAGTAGGCATGCATTGTCACAACCAAGTTTCTAAAACTTTTTTTTTTTATGCACAACAATGATTCTAGGATTTATTCAAAGAGTCAAGAGAAGTTCCCAGAGCAACTAAGCATAGCTTGAAATGGGGATAGTTCATTTGGTAAGATATTTGGTGAGGATGGGACAAGACACTAGACCTTCTCTTGGAGACAAAGACAATTTCAAATTCACCTACATTCAATTTGAGTGGCTGGAGCTTCAAGTTTCAGAAGTGACTTCCAAGACCCACGAGAGGGAGCTCATGCACTTCTTAGGCACTGCTGGTTAGCTTTCCAATATCTCATTCAAAACAGGCAGTAGTTTGGGAGGTGAGGTGTGATGGAGAAAATGGATCATGAGAAATGAACTCCTTCAAGAAAAATCTTTGGGAGATGCAGACTTAAGTTCTTTACTGTGTTTGAAAGCTCTTGAGAAAATTCTGGCCAGAATCCTTTAAAGGAGAAAGAACTGCTGCTACCATTTTAGATGAATCTTTCTGGCTTAACACCCATTGCAAATATTCTCTTCCTGAAGAAGAGCACTGAGAAATGATGTTCCAGTAGAAATGATGTCCAACTCCACTTAGCCCAGGCAGCTTTGCAAGGCAACCAGGAATATCACAGTTTTGGCATTTGTGATCACAGCCTGTTTCAGTTAAACATTCGGGGAGCAAGGAGTCCATGCCCACACATTTAAACAAATGTTGATTGCCTTAAGTGTGTGTGTGTGTGTGTGTGTGTGTGTGTGTGTGTGTGTGTGTGTGTGAGATGGGGGGATAGGATTGGAAGGCAGCATGGAACAGTGGCAGTGGAGAAGTCCTCAGTTTTTATATTTTTCAATTTATGATGTGGCACATTTCTAAGGGCTACAAAACATGACCAAAGGAAAGATGTCTAAAAAGCACTAACCCCTCTGCTTGTGAAGCAACACAGCCAATGTAAGAGATGAGTTTTTGGCTCACCCATACCTTGTTATAAATATTATATTACAATAGAAAAGTAGATTCAATTATAAATTCAGTCAATGTATTGTTGATATAAGCATTAATCATTTTATGGAATGCTTATTTTCCAGATGAACTTTGTGTAAACTGCATTGTTATACATGAAATGGAATTTTATCCTTCAATCTTATAATAAAATTGGAAATGTATTTTGCTATACACATTTTTGGCCCAATACCTAATAAAATTACTAAGGCAGTAAATTTAAAAAAATCAAACAATTAAAGGAAAATAATGCTTGTTTTGACCAATAATTAACAAGAAACTATTTTACTATCTATTAGTAAATCAGTAATGAAACAACCACAAAATGCCAATTCACAGGGTTACAGTTTAAATTGAGATGGAATGAGGTCAAGTTGTTACCAGGAAAGGCCACTGGCTGTCTCCCGAAGGATCTACACAGGGGGTAGTCATTGTCTGCAAAATCAGAAACTGGCTTGGATAACCCTTTCGAAGTGAATCCATTTTGCAAGGATTAACTAATGCTTGAATTTAAAAAAATGAGAAATGTAACTTGCATTTTCAAATCAACATGACTAGAGAATTATTTTCTAATAGGAAAAACTCCAAGGGATGTTACATTTAAACAGAAGGTTGATTTGTGTGAGATCAAAATAGAAGGGCTGATTTAAATCATTTGAGGGTTTTTCCCAGGTAAGCTGTTTTGAGTCACTGTTCCTTCTTGCAGGGATAGTTTTTCCAACGGGATAAAAATATTCATTCCCCAGGGGCCAACATCCTCTTCTCTAAACTCTTTTGGGATGGTGACTAAGGCATAGCTTTTGCCCTCATGGGATTTCCAGTCGAGTGGGGGAGTAGACAGTAAACAGGTAGTGAATTAAATATTATGATGAGGATGCTATGAGATGACATAAGAAAAGGGTATTTCACCCAGCCAGAAGATAGGGAAGGGTCAAGGAATACTTCAGAGGAAAACAACATGAGCTAAGTCCTTGATTTATCTGGAGAACTGCATGGAGTTAATAGACACCTGTCTTTAAGGATGTCTCAAATCCAGTTGGCAACAACTTTTACCTTCCATGTGATTTAGGATGTAAACAATTATTCAGCGTGCCAGGGCAGGGTCAGCTTATTTGAAATCCACTTCAAGGGCAGCTGTTGAGCCACAGCCTCCTGAAAATTGGATGTGAGCTTTTGCCTTTTGTTGATGTAGTGATCAGCTTACTCCATGGTCTCTATGGCATTTTCCCTTGTTGAGCTTGGTGTTGACAGGCATTAGTAGTTTTGGTTAATGGTTCACAAAGGGAATCCATTCATCAAGAGACTAAGGCTTATTAAAGAACATATGACTGATAACATAAAATGAAATTTTAGATTATGTAGGAAACTTTTCTTCAAGGGCCAAAGCAAACATATGGCCAAATGGAATTACCAATATATTAGTCTGCAAATATGCTCCACCAAGGGCATCATCATCGTCTATTCAATTGCTCAGGTCAAAATCCTAGGAGTTATTCCTGATTCTTCTCTTTCCCGTATAATCTACACCTGATCTCTCAGCAAATCCTATTGGCTGTACCTCCAGAATTATCTCAAATCCTGCTCTTCTTATAATCTGTTTTGCTAAAACTCTAGTCCAAGCCACCATCAGTTCTCACCTGGAGCTTTTCAACCAGTTGATATCTTTTTCACCCATCTCCCCTCACTCCTCCTCCCCTGTCCTAATCTATCTTCTAAACGTTATAGTCAGAATGATCTTTAAAAATGTAAACTGCAGAATGTCATCCCAGTCCATCTAGAATAAAATTCAATCCCTACCATGGACTAAAAGACCTCACCCAGACCTATGTCCTGCTATTTCCCAGACCTCACTTCCCACCATTCACAACAGCCACACTCATCTTTCTGACTTGAGAGGTCTTAGATCTTGTCTTCGTCTCAGAATCTCTGTACTAGCTATTGCTTTGACTTGCGACAGTTCTTCCCAGATTTTGGCTGACTGCCTTTTCTCAACATTTTGCTCATACTGTATTTCCAAGATAGGTCTTCCTTGGCTATCCTAGCTGAGTTAGGCCTTCTGCTCTTCCCCAGTAAATCTGGCATGTATCCTTTTTTCCTCTTCTTTATACCATTTATTAGTGACTGTAGCTTGGCAAGTTTTTCAACTTTTAAAGACTTGTGTGATTAGATTGGGTTCTTTACCTTAATCTCATATGCAAATTCCCCTTCTCCCTTAAGCTAACATATTTACAGGTTCCAGATTTTAGGATCATCATTGCGAGAGGGGTGTCATTAGTCTGCCTCCATCCCTGTGGAGGTGGGGGGCTCTGATTCTCTACCCCAAGTAGCTGAGAAATGTACTTCTTCC
This sequence comes from Delphinus delphis, assembly GCF_949987515.2. Lineage (NCBI taxonomy): Eukaryota > Metazoa > Chordata > Mammalia > Artiodactyla > Delphinidae > Delphinus > Delphinus delphis. The sequence continues at coordinate 70,987,683 of NC_082688.1, forward strand.
ATGAAAGGAAGACTGTTAATTTGGTTACATTTTGGTAAAATTAATATATAAAATTTTATACTTCTACAGAAAAGTATAATATAAATAAAGTGCCCAAAATATAAAATAATATATCAGTGACTTACTAAAATATGTTTCTAATAACACTTAAATCAGAACATTTCCATCATCCAGAAGTCCCATCATAACCCCTCTAATCACTAATACCTTCCTTTTGCCAAAGGAATCCAATGTCACCAAAGATAAGTTTTGCTAGTTTCTGAAAATTACATAGAGTCATAGAGCAGTAATTATTTTCTTCTGTCTTCTTTGACTTAACATTATGTGTGTTAGGTTTATTGATATTGTTGCATGTAGTTGTAGTTCGTTTGTTTTCATTGCTGCATAATATTCCACTCTATGAATATACCAAAAAAATGTTTAGGCTAGTATACTGAAGATCAGGAGTCAGTAGAATTCTTCTGTAAATGGCCAAATAGTAAGTGTTTTAGGCTGTGTGGACTACATGTTTTTGTTGCAACTATTCAACTTTGATCTTATATCATTAAAGCAGTCATAGACGATGTGTAAATAGTAGATGTGGCTGTGTTCCAATAATTTACAAAATGGGTGACAGGCTGGATTTGGCTTGTGGATCACCCTTGAATATTTGGATTGTTTTCAGTTTGATGCTACCATGAATAAACCTGTGTAACTTCTTATACGTGTCTTTTGGTATTCTTACATATGTGATTCCCTTAGATACCCAGCAAGGAATGAATTACTTTTTTCAGCTTTAGTAGATGCTGCCCACTTTTCCAAAGTAATTTTCAAAACTGTGTAGTTTCTCCATGTTTTTGTTGACATGTGGAATTTTCATTTGTTGAAATTTTGGCCCTTTTGATGTGTTATGTGGTGGCATTTCCCTAACATAAGTCTTTTCTGATATGTCAACAGAGAAAACCAGTGGGCAAATTCTGTCATATGAATATATAAATTCCACTGATTGTTCTATGAGTTTGTTTTGTTTTTATGCAAAAAATTATCTGAAATAAAATAAAAATCAGAAAATTTAAATGTTGCAGTTAAAAAAAAAAGCCCACTGAAATTTGGCTTGGCATTGAGAACAATGGTGTTTAAAATTAAACGGAAGAATGAAGAGCCTTTGAACTGCTTTTACCTGAGAAATTTTTAGGCTTTCAGAGCAGAGAGTTTAAGATTTAGAATTAGTTCTAGATTTATAACAGTTAGTATCGAATAGGTTATGATGCTTACAAACTATATGAGCTTGAATAAGTCACTTTGATAGTATTGTTATATAGTAGAATTAATAATATCTCTACCATCATTTCCACATGAATTTTTTGAATATGAAATGTGATTATATTTGTGATAATGTAAAATATTCAGAGAGAATTAAATTTCATTAAGGATGCTTTATCCACTCAGGATAACAAATCTTAACTGTCAAGAATCTCCTAAGGTCCACTCAGTTCACATCCATCTGTAAAAATAGTTGAAGAAATTCTTTAACTCAAAACCCTCTGAAGATAACAAAAGGGTCAATTAGACTAAGAAAAGTATGATATTGTGATCTATAATAAGAAATATATATTTGGTTTCATCCCCTTTTCTGGCACAGAGCTCCTAAAATCCTTGGAATTTCCTAAGTGAGAAGAGCAATAAATGTATCTTTTGTTATGTTAATAAGGTGACTTTGGGACCCCGTATAAGGGTGCCAGTAGATTGCCAGGAGAACCAACCATATGATTAGGTGATTGGAACTTTCAGGCCCACCTCCTACATCTGGGAGGGGAGAGGGGCTGGAGGCTGAATCAATCACCAATGGCCAATGAGTTAATCAGTCATGCCTATGTAATGAAGCCTCCATAAAAAACCAAACGTGGAGGATTTGGAGAGCTTCTCAGTTGGTGAAACATGGAAATTATGTGAGATTGGCAAGCTTGGAGAGGGCATGGAATCTCCTTGCCCTTTCTCTATACTCGCCCTATGCTTTTCTTCCATCTGGCTGTTCCTGAGTTATATCCTTTTATAATAAACTTGTGATACTGAGTAAATGGGTTTCCTAAGTTCTGTGAGCTACTCTAGCAAATTCATCAAACCCAAAGAGGAGGTCATGGGCACCTCTGATCTAGAGCCAATTGGTCAGAAGTACAGATAATAACCTGGACTTGCAATTGGCATTTGAAGTTCAAGTATAGTAGATGGAATCCACAATCTATAACCAGTTGGTCAGAAACACAGTTAATAACCTGGGCTTGTGATTGACATCTGAAGTGTTGGGCAAGGGACATTCTTACAGGACTGAACTCTTTAACATGTCAAATCTGACATTATCTCAGGATAGATAGTGTCAGAATCGAGTTGAATTGTAGGATCCCTAGCTGGTGTCAGAGAACTGCTTGTATTGGTGTGGGAATCCCACCGCCCCCACCCCCCAGACACACATACATAGAAATTGGTTTCAGAACACCAAAAAACAAAACCACACTGCATAACAGGAACTACATATATGACACAACTAGCTTATGCATAGATACATTATCCTGCTGTGAAGTGGAGTTTTGGCATTTTCTAGCTCTTTTTCACAAAGAAAGAAAGTTGGAGAGAAGGTTCAGTAATTGAGGCTAAGGAAGTGTTTCTCTTTTGGTTTGGGTTCATTGTTTCCTAGGTGCTAATAATTCTTTTCTGTTTTCTAATTTCATTGGAATTTGATAGCTCTTTTCTTCATTGGATCATAGTATTCTTTGCATATTATTCTCAGATTCTGCTAATGTTATTGTCTGAAGTTCAAATCTTTATCAGTTAGTTTTGATGAAGGTGTGTTTTTTCCATTAAGTTCTGCATATTGACTGACTATGCTTTTTAACAAGGAATGGCATTCTTTCCCCTAATTTTCTTGTTTTTGCTGGCTGTCCCACTGCAGTAGTTGGAAAGTCTACATATCTTATCTCTTTCAGCAAGAAAAATAGCATCTTGTTTAGGGATCAACCTGATAATTAATTTATCTCCCATCAGGGGAAAATGTCATACTATTTTGCAAAAAAATTATTAAACATCCACAGCTCAGAGTTTTTTGGTTTTTTTTTGACCATTTCACTCCTGATGTTGGCTATCCTCCAAAAGTAGTTTTTAAGATGTAAAGTGCTATACAAATATCAATATATAATATTATTATTTGTATTGAACCTTGAAAGACACATTCTTTTTTTCTCTTGCTCCTTGAAATGCTTTGTTCTTCCTGCAAAAGCAAGGGAGAAAGTCATGAGGATGAATCCTAGACAAACAGGAAGAAAGAAAAATTTCTTGTCTATTTCTATTATTTCCAGATTTTCCAAAATTAGTACCATAAAATAAACCTGTCTTCTAAAGTTTCTTTTTCCTAACAGCTTTATTGAGAAATACTTGATATACAAAAAACTGGACATATTTTATGCATACAATTTGATGGGTTTGAAGATATGCATACACCTGTGAAACCATAACCACAATCTTACTTTCCTTGTACCTACTAATTCTGTGTCCTTGGAACACAAAGAAGCCCGAGCTGTAAGGTTTCTGATCTTGTTCTTGCTCTTAATCTCACTTTTGGTGAAGCATTCTAAATTTTTACACAGAGGCTAAGGGCTCCAAAAGCTCTGGACATAAAGTCTAACTCGGTCTCAATATGTAAAATTTTCTTTTCCCCCTCTGTACCTCGTGAAATTCACACTCAGGGTATGCTCTAATTAGTTTCACTTTTAAGAGTCTAACATGGGATTGGTCTCAACTGCACAACTTGACATCTCATTAACACTTGCATTACAGCATATGGTGCTTAGGTGATTTGAGTTAATGTGGGTGTCAGGGAGGTGGTGGAGGTGGGGTAGAGTCAAATTTTCCTGGCATTTGACATGTTATTTTAAGGAAAATATTAGTTACATTTTCTGAGCACAGTAGACGATCATGAATGTAATAGAATCTTTAGGTCCAGCAATTTAAATGAGTTACTATGTATATGCTTCTGATATTTAAGTTAAAACATGCCTGACACCAATATAATAGAGCACAATATAATTTGACGGAGAGTTGCCATGTTTTGGCATATTTATTACAAAGGTAACTGTGGTCTAATCAAGTTAATTACCTGAAGATATAGTGTTTATAGTTATAATTCTGTTTTCCTATAGTTTCTGTAAATTACTCAAGTTCTTTCCTCATGCCTTAGATTTGGGTATTTTGACAAATTGCCACCTACAGTTTAAACAAGTTTACTGAACAGACTGTATGTTTATTTAATATGAGATATGCCTTATTTTGTAGAAGAGAAGAAGAGTGGGAAATCCTGGTATAGCTAGTTCTAAAAATTAGGCTTATGCTATTTAAAAATCTAAAGTTTAAGTGCCTTTACTTTAGCTATTCATAAATACTTTACAGTTAGTCTACATGGTAAGTACTTCATTGAACACTATAAGCCTGAGGTGACCAGATGGTAGAATTATAGGATTTGGAGCTCAGAGGGACTCAGGGGTCATTTAATCCAACATCTTAACTTTACAGAGGTGAAAACTAAGCCTCAGAGCTGAGGCTTATATTTTTTAAACAGCAATTTCTTCCTTTACAAATTAAAAGAACTTTAAACAGACAAGTGAGTCTATGATGAATAGATGCAGACAACCGATTCACTTATGACATTGTATTTAACATTCTAAACAAACAAAAGTAGAACCTGTGGGAAGAGTTATGGTACAGAATGCATTAAGGCCTGATGTCACACGTCATGCAATGACACCGCTGTAGGCAGTGATTCTCAATTCCCAGAGTAAGAAGTTATCATTTTTTAAGTAACTATAATCGGTTTTCAAACCGAGACCTAGGATTTCAAGGTATATGTTCTGTACAGTTGTATATACCACCATGGATAAACACCACCATGCTTTCTCATCTGTTTCACTACCTTACCTGTTTAAAACAATATAACCTATTCTCTTAACGTTTTGTAGCTTTTGCTTTTTAACATGTTTTTTTTTTTGATACAGCATTGTTTCCTTAAGAACACATAATAGAATTTCAAAGTAGTCCTTTAAATTCCAGTGATGCTTAACTTGATCAGAATGTTGTTTTATTTATTTATTGTACAAAAATTACTCTTATGGATAGTTTATGACATAGGTTATGGGAGAAAGAAAAACATAAATGCCACATGATGTTCTGAATTCTTTAAGGCTGATTCACATAGTGTTTGAAAATATGGAAACAAAGAGGAAAATCAGCATATATGACAGTTATAGGAGATTGTTTTCACTAAGATAATGTTAAAAAAGTGTAAGAGTATTTATTTGTTTTTCTGTTTTTCTTTTAATTCCTTTAAATATGCAGTTATTTTTTATTTTCCTAATGTTGTAGACAACATCTTTTCTTTGTAAGACAGTTTTGAGAGTACATATAATTGAATGTATTTCTTCCATTATAAATATAAAGAATAAAATATTATCTAATAATATGTCTTGAATATGATGAAAACTTTGACATGTAATGATTTCATTCCTTCCTTCTTTACCCTCAATTTTTTTATGTTGGCTGGGACTTACATCCAACTTAGTATTATTTCTTTCAAGACGAAACTTTTAGATATCGTTTTGCTATTTACTTTGAAGTTTAAGGACTTATTAATAATTATATTCTAATTATAAGATTAACCATATTTATAAATACAGAGAGTATTTGATTGGGTTATTTTATCACTATCAATTCTTTTATTATGAAATTTCCAAAGTTGGTTTCTTTATGTGAATTCATCCCTTAGTTAGAGTATGTTTTTGAGCAATTTCTCAGGAAGAGAATATAGCTGTCACACTCTCTTCCTTATTTGTCTAAAATAACTTTTAGTTACTCTTGAACCTGCAAGACCAATTGACTGTACATGGAATTCTTATTTTAGAATCATTTCCTCCTCAAGCCATTGATACCTGGTATATTTGGTGCTGTAGAAGAGAATTCCGATTCCAAACTGATTCCTTTTTTGCCCCTATTTAGGTAATACTTTCTTTTCTTTGCTGTGGTGATTGTGGAATAGATCTCTTAAAATACAAGACTTTAAAAAATACAAGATGAAAAAATTTGTTCCCATTCTGTGTGCGTCTAGAGTTTGACATTTTGCTAGGTAGGAAGTACTCTTACTTGGTAAAAACCTTTTTATCTAGAGTCATGTCTTGCTTCATTCCAGAATTTTTCCATTATTCTTTAACTATTGCTCAGTATCTATGTGCTCTGCTGTTTCCAGTACACACAGGTATCTTCAAATCTCTTTACGTTTTATTTTATTTACCTATTAATTATTTTTGAGTTCTGGAAAAATTTCTAGAGTTTGTCTTATACTTTTTAATTGCATTGCCTGCATTTTTGTATATGTTGCTTATTATCGTCATTGTATTTGGTAAATTTACAACTGAGTTTCTAGTTTCCATGCTATTTTCTCTGATCTCAGAAAGCAACCTGTTTTTGTGACTGCTTACTTTATTTAATATTATTGAGAATGTTAATCCAAAGTTTCCTTGCATTTTTCTCTTGTTTCTTGATACTCACTGACTTTGATTCTTAAAGTCATTCTCCTCCTTTAGAATACAGTTCTTCATACATTTTATGACTTTTCCCTACTCCTGTTTTTTTCATCTTGATAGAATGACTTTGATCTGCCAGTCTAGCCCTCTTGCCTCCTGGCCATTGACTCCGAAGGAAACTCCACCCTACCGGCCTTGGCCTGATGTATTCTAACTCCTCATAGTCCAGGGGTATAGAGTGGGATTCAGTTACAGTTTCCTCTATTTCCTCACCATTGTATTCTCTCTCATTTGTTCCACACTGTACCTAGTAGAAATTCCTTATACTTCTGACAGTAGGGTAAAATTCTAGTTTTCACGGCTGATAAAAGTTATTGCTTATTTTTCATATTCTGTGGCTCCCATATTTATCTATGGAGGTCTAGCAAAATGCCTTTGTTATTTCAAAATATTACTCAGAAGTACTCAGGATTTTCTATAGACCAATTAGTTTTTGCTTTTCACATGTGAGTAAATTAAACAGTCATCTGGCTTCTGACTCTATGACCTGTCAGCTTTCCATATACTGTAATCCATGTACTTTACTTTCCATCCATGTAGAACTACCTTCTGTTTCCCCTCAAACAACTACACTATCATATCTCTGCCTTAAATGCCTGGCACACTCCTGAAAATGCATCCATCAATTTTCAGATCAAAGACTTTCTGCCTTCTTCTAGCCAGATCTATTCTCCATTATAAAACTTATTCTATTGTTTAGTTGTTATTTGTATACAGACATGTCTTCCCACTAGGATATAAATTTTATGAAGGCAGGTAATATGATTTATTCAGTCTTGTATCTCTAACTCCTAGCAAAGTGCCTGATACATAGAAGGTACTTGAATGATTGGATGGGTGGATGATTGAGTGGAGCAAACCCATTACAAGCACTTCGGATAAGCAAGTCAATAGAACTTGTGTAACTGCTGAGTATGGAATGATATACTTTGGTCAACAGGTTACACAGGAAAACATCTCAATAAACAAATCCAACAATTGCAACCAGTTATTGACCTACTCTTTAAAAGACTAATGCTGGAGATGTAAAGACTTAGCAGGCAGCTTACAGCCTCCCCTTTCTCCTACATCTTTCATTGGCCTCAGAGCTCTCATAGAACACATCTGTGTGGAGTTTTAATTTCAGTGAGTAGTAATTTTGAAAAAAAAATTTATGTTGGAGAGGCATGTCGGATTAAGGACTCTAATAGACCTTTCATTCAAATCCCACATCCAGCATTTACTGGTTGCATGGCAATATTTGAAGCTCTTTGATCATTAATTTTCATTTTGTTTTTAAATATGTAAATGCAAATAAACATGATAGATATATGGTACCGATTTGAAGTCTTCCTTCCCCTTAAACTTATATTAAGAATGTAGGAAAGTATAGTCTTTCTTCATGTTAATTATGTGAGGAATTTATGTTTGAAAATAAATTGGTGCCATTAATATCACAGTTAATATTAATATCTTTCTAAGTTAGAAAGATAATTCTCAGTAAAATCTTAAAATTTGACTTATGCATTTATGACTAGTGGGAAGAATCATCTATATAACCCCTTATTGTTATCCCCTTATGGTTATGGTTTGTACCCAGTATTTAAAGTTTATAAATCACTAAATATTTATCGGTGAGGTTTCAAAGGCCTGCCCACTTCGTGTATCATTTGATACTAATAATGGAAACAGCAGCTACCCTGTTTCATAACTTTATAGTTTTCAAAGCTCTTTCTTACACATTTCATCCTTTGATGCCAGCTGGTAATGAAATGTTTTCTAATTATTATGTATCATCTGGCAGGGTGAGCCTGAAGGCCAAAAGCATTTAACAGGTATTAATTATAATATTTACTTTCCTCTGAACTTTAATTGACATTCCCACAGGTTAAAATCCTTAAATATTCTATACACTTGCTTCCTCAGCCTCTCCTCCATTCATTTGTCTTTAAACTATACTGAGTATTGACCACCTGATAAATTTTTGTGGCTCAATCTTGGTTGTTTCCTACTGCAGGTGATTTAATGCAGGTTTCTGAGATTTCTTTGTTTTCTACTGAGCATATAGTAATTTTTGCTGGAAACATAATAAATAAATTCCAAAAACTGGTTATTGAAACTGAAAACAGTTAAGAAAGACTCTTTTTACACAGCCAAGTTACATAGATATAGTGTAGTTGGCCAACACCATATTGATTTTTGTTGTTCTTGTTTTGTTTTTAATATCTTTATTGGAGTATAATTGTTTACAATGTTGTGTTAGTGTCTGCTGTATAACAAAGTAAATCACCTATATGTATACATATATCCCCATATTCCCTCCCTCTTGCGTCTCCCTCACACCCTCCCTATCCCACCCCTCTACGTGGTCACAAAGCACCAAGCTGATCTCCCTGTGCTATGCAGCTGCTTCCCACTAGCTATCTATTTTATATTTGGTAGTGTATATATGTCCATGCCACTCTCTCACTTCGTCCCAGCGTAAACTTCCCCCTCCCCGTGTCCTGAAGTCCGTTCTCTACGTCTGCGTCTGTATTCCTCGCCTGCCCTTAGGTTCCTCAGAACGGTTTTTTTTTTTTTTTAGATTCTATATATATATATGTGTTAGCATACAATATTTGTTTTTCTGACTTACTTCACTCTGTATGACAGTCTCTAAGTCCATCCACCTCATTACAAATAACTCAATTTTGTTTCTCTTTATGGCTGAGTAATATTCCATTGTACATATGTGTCACATCTTCTTTATCCATTCATCTGTCGATGGACACTTAGGTTGCTTCCATGTCTTGGCTATTGTAAATAGAGCTGCAATGAACATTGTGGTACATGACTCTTTTTGAATTATGGTTTTCTCAAGGTATATGCCCAATAGAGGGATTGCTGTGTCGTATGGTAGTTCTATTTTTAGTTTTTTAAGGAACCTCCATACTGTTCTCCATAGTGGCTGTATCAATTTACCTTCTCACCAACAGTGCAAGAGGGTTCCCTTTTCTCCACACCCTTACCAGCATTTACTGTTTGTAGATTTTTTGATGATGGCCACTCTGATTGGTGTGAAGTGATACCTCATTGTAGTTTTGATTTGCATTTCTCTAATGATTAGTGATGTTGAGCACTCTTTCATGTGTTTGTTGGCAATCTGTATGTCTTCTTTGGAGAAATGTCTATTTATGTCTCTGCCCATTTTTGGATTGGGTTGTTTGATTTTTAGATATTGAGCTGCATGAGCTGCTTGTAAATTTGGGAGATTAATCCTTTGTCAGTCGCTTCATTTGCAAATATTTTCTCCCATTCTGAGGGTTGTCTTTTCGTCTTGTTTATGGTTTCATTTGCTGTGCAAAGCTTTTAAGTTTCATTAGGTCCCATTTGTTTCTTTTTGTTTTTATTTCCATTTCTCTATGAGGTGGGTCAAAAAGGATCTTGCTGTGATTTATGTCATAGAGTGTTCTGCCTATGTTTTCCTCTAAGAGTTTTATAATGTCTGGCCTTACATTTATGTCTTTAATCCACTTTGAGTTTATTTTTGTGTATGGTGTTAGGGAGTGTTCTAACTTCATTCTTTTACATGTAGCTGTCTGGTTTTCCCAGCACCACTTACTGAAAAGGCTGTCTTTTCTCCATTGTATATTCTTGCCTCCTTTATCAAAGATAAGGTGACCATATGTGTGTGGGTGTATCTCTGGGCTTTCTATCCTTTTCCATTGATCTATATTTCTGTTTTTGTGCCAGTACCATACTGTCTTGATTACTGTAGCTTTGTAGTATAGTCTGAAGTCTGGGAGCCTGATTCCTCCAGCTCTGCTTTTCTTTTTCAAGATTGCTTTTGCTCTTCAGGGCCTTCTGTGTTTCCATAAAAATTGTGAAATTTTTTCTTTTAGTTCTGTGAAAAATGCAAGTGGTAGTTTGATATGGATTGCATTGAATCTGTAGATTGCTTTGGGTAATAAAGTCATTTTCACAATGTTGATTCTTCCAATCCAAGAACATGGTATATCTCTCCATCTTTTTGTGTCATCTTTAATGTCTTTCATCCATGTCTTATAGTTTTCTGCATACAGGTAGGTCTTTTGTCTCCTTAGGTAGATTTATTCCTAGGTATTTTATTCTTTTTGTTGCAATGGCTAATGGGAGTGTCTTCTTAATTTCTGTTTCAGGTTTTTCATCATTAGTGTATAGGAATGCATGAGATTTCTGGGCATTAATCTTGTATCCTGCTACTTTACCAAATTCATTGATTAGCTCTAGTAGTTTTCTGGTAGCATCTTTAGGATTCTCTATGTATAGTATCATGTCATCTGCAAACAGTGACAGCTTTACTTCTTCTTTTCCAATTTGGATTCCTTTTATTTCTTTTTCTTCTTGGATTGCTGTGACTAAAACTTCCAAAACTATGTTGAATAATAGTGGTGGGAGTGGGCAACTTTGTCTTCTTCCTGATCTTAGTGGAAATGGTTTCAGTTTTTCACCATTGAGGACGATGTTGGCTGTGGGTTTGTCATATATGGCCTTTATTATGTTGAGGTAAGATATCTCTATGCCTACTTTCTAAGGGTTTTTATCATAAATGGGTGTTGAATTTTGTCAAAAGTTTTCTCTGCATCTATTGAGATGATCATATGGTTTTTCTCCTTCAGTTTGTTAATATGGTGTATCATATTGATTGATTTGCATATATTGAAGAATACTTGCATTCCTTGGATAAACCCCACTTAATCATGGTGTATGATCCTTTTAATGTGCTGTTGGATTCTGTTTGCTAGTATTTTGTTGAGGATGTTTGCCTCTATGTTCATCAGTTATATTGGCCAGTAGTTTTCTTTCTTTGTGACATCTTTGGTTTTGGTATCAGGGTGATGGTGGCCTTGTAGAATGAGTTTGGGAGTATTCCTCCCTCTGTTATATTCCGGAAGAGTTTTGGAAGGTAGGTGTTAGCTCTTCTGTAAATGTTTAATAGAATTCACCTGTGAAGCCATCTGGTCCTGGGCTTGTTTGTTGGAAGCTTATTAATCACAGTTTCAATATCAGTGCTTGTGCTTGATCTGTTTACATTTTCTATTTCTTCCTGGTTCAGTATTGGGAGGTTGTGCATTTCTAAGAATTTGTCCATTTCTTCCAGGTTGTCCATTTTATTGGCATAGAGTTGCTTGTAGTAATCTCTCATGACCCTTTGTATTTCTGCAGTGTCAGTTGTTACTTCTCCTTTTTTATTTCTAATTCTATTGATTTGTGTCTTCTCCCTTTTTTTCTTGATGAGTCTGGCTAATGGTTTATCAATTTTATCTTCTCAAGAACCAGCTTTTAGTTTTATTGATCTTTGCTATCATTTCCTTCATTTCTTTTTCATTTATTTCTTATCTGATCTTTATTATTTCTTTCCTTCTGCTAACTTTGGGGTATTTTTGTTCTTCTTTCTCCAATTGCTTTAGGTGTAAGTTTAGGTTTTTTATTTGAGATATTTCTTGTTTCTTGAGGTAGGATTGTATTGCTATAAACTTCCCTCTTAGAACTGCTTTTGCTTCATCCCATAAGTTTTGGGTTGTCATGTTTTCACTGTCATTAATTTCTAGGTATTTTTTAATTTGCTCTTTGGTTTCTTCAGTGATCTTTTTGTTATTCAGTAGTGTATTGTTTAGCCTCCATGTGTTTGTATTTTTTACATAATTATTCCAGTAATTGATATCTAGTCATATAGCATTGTGGTTGGAAAAGATACTTGAAAATTCATTTTTATTTTCTTAAGTTTACCAAGTATTGATTTGTGACCTAGATATGATCTATCCTGTAGAATGTTCCATGACCACTAGAGAAGAAAGTGTATTCTGTTGTTTTTGGATGGAATGTTCTATAAATATCAATTAAGTCCATCTTGTTTAATGTATCATTTAAACCTTGTGTTTCCTTATTTATTTCATTTTGCATGATCTGTCCATTGGTAAAAGTGGGGTATTAAATTCCCCTAATATGATTGTGTTACTGTTCATTTCCCTTTTTATGGCTTTTAGCATTGGCCTTATGTATTGAGGTGCTCCTATGCTGGGTACATAAATATTTACAATTGTTATATCTTCTTCATGGATTGATTCCTTGATCATTATGTAGTGTCCTTCTTTGTCTCTTATAATAGTCTTTATTTTAGTCTAGTTTGTCTGATATGAGAATTGCTACTCCAGCTTTCTTTTGATTTCCATTTGCATGGAATATCATTTTCCATCCCCTCACTTTCAGTCTGTATGTGTCCCTAGGTCTGAAGTGGGTCTCTTGTAGACAGCATATACATGGGTATTGTTTTTGTACCCATTCAGCCAGTCTATGTCTTTTGGTTGGTGCATTTAATCCATTTACATTTAAGGTAATTATCAATATATATGTTCCTATTACCATTTTCTTAATTGTTTTGGGGTTTTTTTGGTAGGTGTTTTCCTCCTCTTGTGTTTCCTGCCTAGAGAAGTTCCTTTAGCATTTGTTGTAAAGCTGGTTTGGTGGTGCTGAATTCACTTAGCTTTTGCTTGTCTGTAAAGGTTTTAATTTCTCCATCAAGTCTGAATGAGATCCTTGCAGGGGAGAGTAATCTTGGTTGTAGGCTTTTCCCTTTCATCACTTTAAATATGTCCTGCCACTTCCTTCTGGCTTGCAGAGTTTCTGCTGAAAGATCAGCTGTTAACCTTATGGGGATTCCCTTGTGTGTTATTTGTTGTTTTCCCCTTTCTGCTTTTAATATTTTGTTTTTGATTTTTGATAGTTTGATTACTATGTGTCTTGGCATGTTTCTCCTTGCATTTATCATTATGGGACTCTCTATGCTTCCTGGACTTGATTAACTATTTCCTTTCCCATATTAGGGAAGTTTTCAACTATAATCTCTTCAAATATTTTCTCAGTCCCTTTCTTTTTCTATTCTTCTTCTGGGACCCCTGTAATTCGAATGTTGGTACATTTAATATTGTCCCAGAGGTCTCTGAGGGTGTCCTGAATTCTTTTCATTTTTTTTTTCTTTATTCTGCTCTGCAGTAGTTATTTCCACTATTTTATCTTCCAGGTTAGTTATCCGTTCTTCTGCCTCAGTTATTCTGCTATTGATTCCTTCTAGAGAATTTTTAACTTCATTTATTGTGTTGTTCTTCATTGTGTGTTTGCTCTTTAGTTCTTCTAGGTCCTTGTTAAATGTATCTTGCATTTTGTCTATTCTGTTTCCAAGATTTTGGATCATCTTTACTATCATTATTTTGAATTCTTTTTCAGGTAGACTGCCTACTTCCTCTTCATTTGTTAGGTCTGGTGGGTTTTTATCTTGCTCCTTCATCTGCGGTGTGTTTTTCTGTCTTCTCATTTTGCTTATCTTACTGTGTTTGGGGTGTCCTTTTTGCAGGCTGCAGGTTCGTAGTTCCCGCTGTTTTTGTTGTCTGCCCCCAGTGGGTAAGGTTGGTTCAGTGGGTTGTGTAGGCTTCCTAGTGGAGGGGACTAGTGCCTGTGTTCTGGTGGATGAGGCTGGATCTTGTCTTTCTGTTGGGCACGTCCACGTCTGGTGGTGTGTTTTGGGGTGTCTGTGAACTTATTATGATTTTAGGCAGCCTCTCTGCTAATGGATGGGGTTGTGCTCCTGTCTTGCTAGTTGTTTGGCATAGGGTGTCCAACTCTGTAGCTTGCTGGTCTTTGAGTGGAGCTGGGTTTTGCCTTTGAGATGGCGATCTCTTGGAGACTTTTGCCATTTGATATTACGTGGAGCTGGGAGGTCTGTGGTGGACCAATGTCCTGAACTTGGCTCTCTCATCTCAGAGCCACAGGCCTGGTGCCCAGCCAGAGCACCAAGACCCTGTCATCCACACAGCTCAGAATAAAAGGGAGAAAGAAAGGAAGAAAGAAAGGGAGAAAGAAAGGAAGAAAGAAAGAAAGAAAGAACGAAAGAAAGAAAGAAAGAATGAAAGAAAGGAGAAAAGAAAATAAAGTTATTAAAATTAATTATTAAACATAAAAAAATTTTTAAGTAATAAAAAACAAAGAAGAGAGAAGAGTGCAACCAAACCAAAAAACAATCCACCAGTGATAACAAGTGATAAAAACTATACTGAAAAAAAAAACCAAAACAAAACCCAAAACAGACAGAATCCTCAGACAAATTGTAAAAACAATGCTATACAGACAAAAATCACATACAGAAGCATATACATACACACTCACAAAAGGAGAAAAAGGAAAAAAATATATATATGTTGTTGCTCCCAAAGTCCACCACTTCAATTTGGGGCGATATGTTGTCTATTCAGTATTCCACAGATTCAGGGTACAGCAAGTTGATTGTGGAGATTTAAGCCACTGCTCCTGAGGCTGCTGGGAGAGATTTCCCTTTCTCTTCTTTGTTGGCTCCCGGGTTTCAGCTTTGGATTTGGTCCCGCCTCTGCATGTAGGTCGCCTGAGGGCATCTGTTCCCACTCAGACAGGATGGGGTTAAAGGAGCAGCTGATTCGGGGGCTCTGGCTCACTCTGGCCGTGGGGAGGGAGGGGTACGGAGTGCCGGGAGAGCCTGCGGCGGCAAAGGCCAGCATGACGTTGCACCAGTCTGAGGCGCACCATGTGTTCTCCAGAGGAAGTTGTCCCTGGATCACGGGACCCTGGCAGTGGCAGGCTGCACAGGCTCTCAGGAGGGGAGGTGTGGATAGTGACCTGTGCTTGCACACAGGCTTCTTGGTGGCAGCAGCAGCCGCCTTAGCGTCTCATAACCATCTCTGGGGTCCGTGCTGATAGCCGTGGCTGGCGCCCGTCTCTGGAGCTCAATTAGGGGGCAGTCTTGATCCCCTCTCCTCGTGCATGGCGAAACAAGAAAACAAGAAAAAGTCTCTTGTCTCTTCGGCAGCTCCAGACCTTTTCCCAGACTCCCTCCCGGCTAGCTGTGGCGCACTAGCCCCTTTCAGGCTGTGGTCACGCAGCCAACCCCAGTCCTCTCCCTGCTCTCCAAGCCTGAGCCTCAGCTCCCAGCCCCGCCCACCCCGGCGGGTGAGCAGACAAGCCTCTCGGGCTGGTGAGTGCCGGTCGGCACCGATCCTCTGTGCGGGAATCTCTCCGCTTTGCCTTCCGCACCCCTGTTGCTGCGCTCTCTTCCGTGGCTCCGAAGCGTCCCCCTCCGCCACCTGCAGTTTCCGCCCGCGAAGGGTCTTCTAGTGTGTGGAAACTTTTCCTCCTTCACAAATCCCTCCCACTGGTGCAGGTCCCGTCCCTATTCTTTTGTCTCTGTTTTTTCTTTTTTCTTTTGCCCTACCCAGGTATGTGGGGAGTTTCCTGCCTTTTGGGAGGTCTGAGGTCTTCTGCCAGCGTTCAGTAGGTGTTCTGTAGGGGTTGTTCCACATGTAGATGTATTTCTGATGTATTTGTGGGGAGGAAGGTGATCTCCACGTCTTACTCTTGCACCATCTTGAAGCTCCTCCCCTATAGCCGTAATATAAATGCAAAATGCTCCCACTTCTGCCTTCTATAAACAAACCTGTTCTTGCCTCTGGCCCATTCATTGAAGCTTCCAAAGACCAACATCCAGTAAATAGTACTGAAATGAGTTTTATCCTTTACAAGGAACTCACAAATCTAAACGCAAAAAGAGAAATAATTTGACAAATTCTATTTAAGCTCCCACACATCTCCTAATTCCAGACATTATATGAGCATTGTGGAGATCCTTAAAGCTAATACACACAAACAAAAGGAGGATTTTATGGCTTCTGATTAGAATTAAAGGAAAATCTTTCTTGAAAAGATTTTATAATGGAAGAGAATGCTGTTCTCTGTTTTGTTCCCAGTTATTATTTAACATTGAGTACTGATGCTGAAGTGATATAAGAATTTATTTTCAACTATTTTTAGTTCTGAAGACTTACAACAAATAAAGAGACGACTCCATCTTTAATTTTTTAAAAGGAAACTGTGAGACTACACCATTTTAAACATTATTTTATAATGCTGGTGAATAAATTGTCTACAGAAAAATGCCTAAGGCATCAGCTAGCTATATAGTAGACTATGTTGGGAAATCTTGCCAAGTATGAACATGATGTTTTTCCCAGCCAAAATGGAAAGTTTACAGTAATTATTTTTGTTATTCATACTTTAAATTCATTTGGTCTCAAATATCCAAATAACTGAAGCAAAACTAGAATTTTTATCTATGGAGTGAATGCTAAAACGATTTAAGGTCTAGTAAAAAGTTGTGATAAAATGCAAAAAGAGGCATTTTCATGGCTACATTTTTACAGTCTTTTTTTTTTTAAACCTCCAGACCAATGTTTTCTTTTTTTTTAATATATATTTTTACTCTCTTGGTTTTGAAAGTAAAAAAAAGTGATTTCATGTAATTGAATTACTAGTTGAACTGCAAATCATATGTGTTAAACAAAATTGTTCATCACCTAGATTTCATATAGGTGTTGTAAAAAGATTGTAATTTCTTTTAATGAAATTTCCATAAGGTATAGGGAGGAAGAAATTCTTCTGCTAGGTGAAGCCTATAAAATTAGAGAATTTTTTTTAGCTGATATTCAAAGGCTTACTTTGGGTCTGTAGGATAAAGTTTATGTACCTTAGCTGGTAATTGCCCACAGAGAGATGATATTTAAAAATTTGCTGTATAGCTTATAAAAGATATTTCCCTTCTCAAATTCAGCCACTTCTTTTCCACCAAAACGTTAGTTCAGAATAATCCACTATTTCTTGCATTTACACACACAGACTCACATACATACATTGGAAAAATATAAATGAGATCTTATCACACACATTTTGAGATATGATTACTGTTTTAAGAGTTTATCCTGGTGACTCTAATGTCAGTCTATATAGATAGACATCATTATTTACTAAGTACAACGTATTCCATAGAACTGACAAGGCATGATTTATTTAGTTACTCTCTGACAGAAATTAGATAGATTTGATTTATTTGCTTTAAAAAATACAGCAGTGAGGGGCTTCCCCTTCCCTGGTGGTGCAGTGGTTGAGAGTCCGCCTGCCGATGCAGGGGACGCGGGTTCGTGCCCCGGTGTGGGAGGATCCCGCGTGCCGTGGAGCGGCTGGGCCTGTGAGCCATGGCTGCTGAGCCTGCGCGTCCAGAGCCTGTGCTCCGCAATGGGAGAGGCTGCAGCAGTGAGAGGCCCGCGTACCAAAAAAAAAAAAAAAAAAAAAAAAAAAAAAAATACAACAATGAATTTATACATGTATCTTTGGGCAAATATGAATTTCCATAGGCTAAATATATAGAACTAAAATTCATGCTTATGGTTTACAGAAATGTTAAATTTTGATAGTGACAAAAGTACCCTCTAAAAATGGTTTATGACTTCAAACTTCCACCAATGGCTTATGAAAGTAACTGTTTCTTCATACCCTCCCCCAAATGGGCATTATCAAATTTTTTTTTTTTTTTGCGATACGCGGGCCTCTCACCGTTGTGGCCTCTCCCGTTGCAGAGCACAGGCTCTGCACGCGCAGGCTCAGCGTCCATGGCTCATGGGCCCAGTCGCTCCGCGGCATGTGGGATCCTCCGGGACCGGGGCACGAACCCGTGTCCCCCACATCGGCAGGCGGACTGTCAACCACTGCGCCACCAGGGAAGCCCGGCACTATCAAATTTTAAAAGTGTTTATAACCTGAGTAAAAATTACATAGTGATATTGTTTTAGTTTCAATTTTTCTGATAGCTATGAAGGTTTAGCATAATTATATATATATATATATATATATATGTAGTGTACAGTGTTTTTTTCTATGAATTCTTTCCTTGTATCTTTTATCCAACATCTTATAAGAGGATTGCCTCTTCTTAATAACATGGGAACTCTTTATATACAGTGATAATTACTACTTGTTTCTTAAACGTTTTGCAAATATTTTCTCTCAGTATTGTCTTTTATTTTTATTATTGTGTTGTTGTTGTTTTTGTTCATAATGATCTTTGCCAGCAAGAAGTTTTAAGATTTTTATACAGTTGATCCATTAATCATTTTCATTAGTGTGAGGCCTTCTCATTCCTTAAGATTAAAAGTCATTATTCTATTTTAAAATTTTAATAGTTTTATTTACATTACCACTTTAATTATTCTATAATTTGTTTTATGTATAGTGTTCCAATTTAATTTAATTTAAAGGGCTAATTGCACTTTTTTAAAGATGTTTTATCAAGTCAGCTTTCTTTAATTGTGCATGCAAAAATCAGTTTTGGAACGTCCAAAAAGTTCCATCCTGGCCATTGTGGGGTTAGACAAGTACTTGCAAGTATTAGCTCCATACCAATTGTAGAAGCCAGCTAGAGTTCTTGTGGGTGGCTGCCTCTCTGGGAGCTGGTAGGCTTTAGAAGCGCAGTTTCCCACTTTCTTCTAGCTTCGTTTTATTAAAAAGTACATGTCAGATTGAGGCTAGGGGGCTCAAAGGGCCCATGCTTGGTCCCGAACGCAAGTCCAAGGTAGATTCCAGGTGACCTCAGGTGGGTTTTTCTGAAATCCTGCCAACTATGCCAAGTAATGTTGGTGAAAATAATCAATAAACAATCGCGACCTCTGAGTCCAGCGCAGTTTCCGGCTGTAGCTCTGGCCTCCTCTCCCGGTCTTTCCCCTTGGGAGCCTCAGGCACTTTCTAAAATCTAAAATTTAAATTTAAATAATACAACCTTTCTCTGCTAATTTAAATTTCCATTTTCTCTCATACATTAGTACACATACACACATGTTCACTCACCCACACTTCTGGACTCTCCATTTTGTTCTGTTGATCTACCTGTCTATTCCTGTGCTAATATACTGCTTGCATTTTCAGAGTTTTAAAGTATGTTGTGATATCTGTTATGGCAGGTCATCTCACTTGTCCCAAATAGACTCGTCTAGTTCCATGAAAATCCTATTATGAAATTTGTTGGGATTATATTGAATTTATAATTATTTTATGGAAAATTATTGTCTCTACAATGTTGAGCTTAGTGGCTCCTAGTTATACAATCATCCTTATGTTTAAAATTCCCCCTTCACCTGTCTATGGACAATATTTCTATTTAGGTTGCTTACAGACCATGGGAAAGGTGTGCAACATGCTGCTGGGTTGGCCACTAGCTTTTTTCCGGGCATGAAGCTACCTGGAGTAATGCCCTGCCTCTTTCATCTCAGTGCTCATAATCCTGGATTTAACTTGCATGCAAATGCCACTGTCCTCTTTAGTTCTCCCAACACTCACCTGCTGCTTTCTCCAGGGCCAAATGTGACATTCTGCACCTATTGATTCTGGCTTTGAAGATCTTTCAACCACTCCTAGCTCCACAGCAGTTTTCACCTCTGTGTTTAAAATTGTGCATTCCTCTGGTTTTGATTTTCTGATATAATCCCATTGACTTTTTATCATTCAGGAATTCCTTCCATTTCTTGTTTCTCAACAATGTTTTGAATTAAAAAATATTCTTCCACAGTTTTGGTAATTTTCAGTGGAATGGTGGTTACCTTTCTTGCACATTCTCAGTAAGTTATTTAAAATATTTTCTGGAAGAAAGCAATTAACAGACCCCTCATGAGATTCAGTTTCTGTATTTGTAAAGCAAGGATGATGATAACCTCTTTTATGGGGCTATTTTGGGGATTAAGTGAGACACACATGTATCTTAAACTCTTACCATAAAATACATTCAATATATATCAAAGAATCTCACTTTTCTTTAATCTTAACAAAAACTCAACCTCATGAAAAAAATTCTGACTGAAGGGTTGTGAAAGGTGCAAAATAGGTCATCTTTTGAAAGCATCTGCAGCAACTGAAACTTCTTGGTAAAATCTGCTAATAGAAACACCACAGGCAGAATAATGGGAAACTGAAATTTGCTAAGTTTTCCAAATGTGTTTGGCTCCATGGCTATAATCTATTAGCAGCAAGAAAATTTCATGAGAAAAATGATATTGGGATATTCCCAAGAAATGATAGTGACACTGTACTGTCAAGCTTCTTTTCTGTTGTGTAACTACTACAGTAGCAATTCATTACCTTAATGACATCTCAGTGAAGGTAGGTTCCAAAACAGCAGCAGTGAAAGCATCATCATAGAAAAAGCCATGAAACATCAAAGTCACCTCAATATGATAATATCATAGTGGCACCTTTTAAAGCACTGATGGTTGGTTGTTCTAATTAACATCTAGTTTGAAAAAGTAATCATCTGTCCTATTTGTAATCATAAGCAGTTATTGCATGAGCTCTGTCAAAAGTCAAAATGAAAAGTTTACAAGTACAGGTAGCTTTTTGCTTATTTATCAGTTTTTAATTCAAATCTGAATGCATGTAAAAAGTAGAGGCTTATATCAGGTAATAATATGGCCATTGCCAATGAGAAATAGAAAAGGTGAGTGATGGCCCCTGAATAGTGTGGCAAGTCAGGGTAAAGCACAGATCTCTGATGAATTTTTCTGGTGTTTAGACTAGCCTTTTCCTCTTTTCCTTTTTTGATGTTCATGAAGGGCATTTGCTCTGATGCTAAATTTTGTACATTCTTTCATAACATAGTTGGCATCCAAATCAAAACATAAATAAATGAAACAAAAAAAGAGAAGTACTGTATGTATCTGGAAATATCTACAGTGAATTCGAAATTTCAAGGGCAACTTGGAGGTACCAGTGATTCATGAAACAGAAATGTTAGCCAACCCTGATGTAATATTTTATATGAAGGGCTTTTCACTTACAAAGGTCTTAGTATTTAACAAAATTAAATATCCAAAGACATCCATTTCACCCTGCACAGACTAATGATGTGCAAATCGGATTGGATGGCTCTGAGAAGTCATTCAACATACAGCAAGTGTTTATAGCAACTGAGCTAAGCGGATAAAAAAGACCCTGTTCTTTTGTGACTACAGGGGAAGGCTCTACACAGGTGGCCACAGGCGTCTAGCTAAGTTGACTCTGTCTAGGACTCCAGGCTGTGGGGACGTGACCATGGCCAGCTATATTTGCTAACTACACATTAAAAGTTATGAAATGTTTATTTTTGGCTTCTCAGGCTGGGGAAAGTTAAAGATCATATCTGTAACTAAATAGGCTTCTGAGCCCTCTGTACTTCAGGCCTTCTCTGTAACCTTAGTCTGTGCAAACAAACTTAGATTTATCCCTTTTATAAGGGAGAAGAGATTATCATTCCTTATCAGTAGGCTACCACAAGTACTGAATTATATACAGCTGCTAACATCAGAATTATTTTTAGCCTTATGCTTTGTGAGACTAATGTTGTAGAGGACCAGCACTACCATCTGTCTGCCTCTTAGAGACCAAAATCTTACTTGCTTCTGTTGGAAGAGTTCTTTTGCCTTGAAAAAAGAGCTTGCTAGTACTATACAAGAAACTACTGATATCAAGTCTTTAAATTTTGTTAAGGAGCCCACTCTGTACAACCCATTCCATGTCCCTATAATGTGGAGCACCGGCAAGCTATGCAGATATACAGCTTTGGTCATATAGGTTCATCTGGTCCTAAAAAGAGACATTTTGCATTAACACTTTCTTCCCCAAAGTATTTAAGACATTGGTTTTTAGAGTTTTTAGTTCTGTTCTGGACTCTATTCCCAAGGCCAGGTTAAATTAGACTATACATATGAAAAAAAATCTCATTAGCCTGAATTTATGGAAAAGGGAGGAAGAACACACTGAGAAGTATGGATTATTTTAAGTGAAATGCAATTTTAATGCATTCAGGTACATCTGGCAAGGAGAAGTAGGCTAACAATGTTTACCTATGCATGCTTTCATGAATGAATAAGAATGCACTGTAATTTCCTCATAATTCTGTGCTTTTGACATTCCTGCAAAAGTTATGGTAGAGCACAAAATTTTCTGACAGCTAAAACAAAAAATGAAAACCATTGGAATATGTAGTGCTATTTGTCAGATGAGAGAAATACACAATTTTCTGAACAGGGACAGCATTTTTACTGACATTGAACTGAAGGTCAAGTTATTGCTCTTTATATATTTACTAGACCAAATTAGTTAATTAATTAATTATCTTCTTTTATTGAGCACCTACTACATGGTCAGGCACTGTGCTAGGTATTGAGGTTTATAGACAAATAAGACAATGTCTGTGTACTCCAGGAGCTAACAGTCTACACATAGAAGATGGTGCATAAAGATTTTATAAAAGTGCAACTTTATTCAAGTGGTTGTATTTTCCTTATAAATATGGGGACATAATATTAAATCTTAATTGATGAATGTTATTCCTTGGATATTTGAGATAGCACTTTCAGGACCACACATTTAATCCAGAGCATAGAGAATTGAGAGCAACAAAAGCTTAACATGTCTACTGCATTGTCTTTCTCAAATATCAGATATATGAAATGAGCCTTTGGCCAATTTAAATTTTCTTGTGAAACTTTTAAGAGTGTAATTGGAGTTTGGGTTTTTTTTTTTTTTTCCCCCAAGACATGTGGCCACTCACCATCTGCTCTTCCTGGAAATCCAGGGGGCTAGCAGAAAGAGCTAATATTTTCCTCCAGTAAGATCTCTGAATCTGTTTGAACTCTTTGGCATGCACTTGGTTGGCCATAGAGCACAGAGAAGGTGATTTGGGATAACTCAGTGACATATCTGTTTATTGATGTCAAGAAGCCACAGCTTATTCACAATATATTCCTATCACATAATACACTGCCTAACTTTTTGGCCAACCCAATAAATGGAATCAAATCATTTTTTAAGTTAACAGCCATTCATTCTTTTTCATTGCTGCGTAGTGTTCCATTGTATGAATATATATTTTTTATTGTACTATTTATAGACATTTGGGCCATTTCCAGGTTTTAGCTGTTAGGAACACAGCTGCTAAAAACAATTTTGTACCTGTCTTTTCAAGGGCATAAAGATTCATTTCTTGGCTAAAAAACTAGAAGTTAACCTCATCTTCATATAGATATAGATATATAAATATATACACATAATTCTTAATTCCATGTGGTCCTTAGCACATTCTAGATGATCACTAAATGACTGAAGATAAATTATTAACTAATCATGTACTGTGAGATTATCTCAAACTTATTAAAAATATTGGAGAACAAAAAATAAAAATACACTGCCTGGTACACAGTGTTTAACAAATGTTTGTTGAACTAAAATAAAATCAGAAGTAGAAGTTAGCACAGTATAGGAATTCCACATTGAAAGTTCAAATAACTCAATTGTTTTAGTACTAGGATACAAAGATTAATATTCAGAAATCCTACTCACAAGAAATTTGCAATACTTTTTGGGAGGTGGACATTAGTCACTACAGTTGGGTATGTACTGAGGACCAGAGAAGCACAGAAGAAATTATAATTATAATTGATTTTGCTTTAGTAGGTTGGGGAAGGCTTTATACTCTTAAACGAGGTAGCATTTGGTTTGTATCTTTAAGAATGAGAAGACGTTAATCAGGCAGAGGAAAATGGAAACGTATTTAGTGCTGTTTCAGGTATACTATTGCTGTATAACAAAACACACCAGAAGTTAGCTTAAAACAATGATAATCATTTATTTTGCTCATGAATCTGCAATATGAGCAGGGCTTGAGAGGGACAGCTTATTTCTATTCAATGTGGCTTCAACTGGGTGGCTTGTCAATTTGGTGACTGGTTGTTGATTGGCAGACCAACAAGAGCCACCAGCTGGAGTCTTCTCTACAAAACTGCTTGGACTTTCTCACAGCATGGCAGCTGGGATTCAAGAGCAAACATTCTAAGAGATAGGAAGTGGAAATCTCTTAAGTCCTGGGCCCACAAACTGGTACAGCTTCCTTTTACTGCCTGCCAAAAATCAAGGAGCGGGAAATAGACTCCCAGAAGTTTTGTAGTCATCCTTAATCCACCACATCTGCAGATAAAATGCTATCATCAATATCCTACCAAATGCACAATTTGGTTAGAGAATGTAGTGAAAGCAGTTGTGACAAGTGGAAGAGTAAGAAGGTGATAACGGGAAGATGATTGGGGGGGGGGGACACATTTAAGCAGATTGTGAAGAGCCTTTCATGCTGTATTCTGAGTTTTACAACCTTTTATGCCCGGAATTGTCCTGATCATTTCTGTGTTTTGAAAGGTCAGTTGGGTAGCTGTGTGCAGGACTGATTAGAGGAAAGTGGAATTGCAAACAGCATAAATGGGCAGAAGCTCTTAAATAGTTTAGGAGAAAAGTGATGAACTTGAGCATAAATGAGAATAGGGGACTAGGAAAAAAGATGGAGTCCAGTGAAATTTCAGATATAGATATAAAAGAAACTGGTTTCTAAATGGATGTTTAATTAAGAGACAAAAGAGAATCTGGGTGGCACTAAAGTTTCCAGCTTGAAAAGTGGGAGAAAATACAGAAAGGGATAAAGAGGTATAAACTTCCAGTTATAAGATAAATAAACCGTGGGGATGTAATATACACATAGGGAATATAGTCAATAATATTGTATCACCTTTGTATAGTGATGGATGGTAACTGGTCTTATTGGGGTGATAATGTATAAAAATATCAAATCGCTCTATTGTACATCTGAAACTAATGTAATATTCTATGTTAATTACAACTCAGAAAAGAAAAAATTGAACAAAATATATAGGAGAGAAGGTAAAATATTTTAATGATCAATAGATGCTCTATAAGAATTCAGAACACCAAAAGAGAATCACGTTTGGGAAAAGAGAGACAAGGGAATCAGTTTAATTTAAGACATGCTTGACTTAAGATACACCTAGCATTATTAGGCTGAAAAGTTTAATAAGCAAGTGGTTGTATGAGTAAAGAAATCAAAAGAATAATTAGGTGTGAAACATCTAAATTTGTAGTTATCAAGCTTTGAGTGCTAGTTGAAACTAGAAGAATACATGAGATCAACAAGAAAGAAAATATTTTTTGAGAAAAAAGAAACTTTAAAAAAATAAATATATTTATTTATTTATTTATTTTTGGCTGTGTTGGGTCTTTGGGTCTTCATTGCTGTGCGCGGGCTTTCTCTAGTTGCGGAGAGCCGGGGCCACTCTTCGTTGCGGTGTGTGGGCTTCTCTTGTTGCAGAGCACGAGCTCTAGGTGAGTGGGCTTCAGTAGTTGTAGCGTGTGGGCTCAGTAGTTGTGGCTCACGGGCTTAGTTGCTCTGCCCCATGTGGGATCTTCCTGAACCAGGGCTCGAACCCGTGTCCCCTGCATTGGCAGGCAGATTCTTAACCACTGCACCACCAAGGAAGTCCCCCCAAAAAAGAAATTTGAAAGCAGAATCTGGGCAACAGAAAGACTTAAGCATAATAAGACTGAAAGAAGTGGAAAAGGCAGTAGAGGTAGGGTAAATGCCTTCCTTATTGATCCCATGAATCAGAAAGACCAAACATAATCATATCTGGGTCACAAAGCTGTTGGGTTAGCAATATAGTTTTACTCAAACTAATTTTTATGATCCATATATTTATTCAGGGTTACACAAATGAGAAGGTAGGAATATAATTTGAATATAATATTTCCCAACATTTGCAGCAATTTTAAAGAAGGTGGTGCTCAATGGTTGCAAATGCAGGAACTTTAAAAAAATTCTAAAGTTATAATAGCTTTCAAAAAGATTGGAAAATACAGTCTAAAGTTTCTTTGTATAGTATATGTGTAGAATAGCCCTCTTCCTTAAAACTGTCCTTTCATCTTTAGCTATCAGGATCACTTATTTGGCTATGAAGTCACGGACTCATCCAATACCTAGGATCCTAGCACAGCAGGGTAAGTACAATGTGCCCAGCCAAAAATTCAGGAAAGAATATTACTTAAGTTGGTTAGGGGATTTCTCTAAACTGTACCATAATTCTTGGATTATAAACTTACATTTGAATAGTATTTGCTTTGAATATTAATAATGAAGGCATCTCAAGATCTCCTTTAGTTTTTCTTTGCATATCTCTTGTGGTGAAATTTGGAAAACACAATTTACACTTTGTCCCCTGTGAGCCATAGAAAGAAAAGTCGGCTGGTAAACTCCCAAGAAAAATGTGAATGACTTGTCAGAACCTCTTGGTCCTATACTACAACCACTGGAAGCTTCCTTTACTATGCATAGAACTCATCTGAATCAGTGTCAGTGGGTCTATGCCCTGCTATGGGCAATGGCTGGAAGTGGCTGGGCATCAGTGTAATTCTCAAAAGATGGTGTTACATAGACACATTTCCCTGACCCAACATTAGGAAGCTATGTAGCAACAACTTGAAGAGTCAGCAGGGGGCATTGCTGCAAGCAACTCTTTAAAAGTGAGAAAAGGAGATATATGGAACTGATGGCTTGAGTGACATGAATAGTTAAAGGAAGTAAGGAATACTGCACCTTTGAAGTCTAAGAACTGCTGTTGGCTTGGGCAAGCGTTAGCAGCAGTGAAGAGAATGCCAGACTTCAAGGTTTCTATCCATTTATAGTTCCATTCCAAGGAAGTACATTATCAACTCTTAAAATGAATGCTTATTAAAAGTTATACCTTAGTTCTAGTAGGCACTCATCAATATATTACTTCCTATCAGTTTTACAGTTTTTCTGTGATGATATTCATTGTCTTTCTCATTTTATCAATGAGGAATCTAAGACTCTTTGAAGTTAATTAATTTGCCCAAGACTACCAAATTGGGACAAGGTTTAAGCCAAATCTCTTTCACTCCAGGGTCTATGTTCTTCCACTATACAACGATGTCTCTCTAAAATCTTTTATCCTATACTCCTAACAGAAAGGGATAACATTTTTTGAGATATAATTTACATACCATAGAAGTCACCCATTTTGGGTGTGCAATTCAATGATTTGTTAAAATTGTATTTACAGAGTTGTGTAACCATCATCATAGTCTATTTGGGGCATTTAGTGCAAGAAAGTATTTAGAATTCTTTGTGCTTTGCATATGGTAAATACTTAATGACTAATTTTGAGTAAGTAAATGAAAGATAGGGTAGGGAGGCAGACTTCAAATGGGACCAGCTTCAGATGTTTTGAATCAGGACCTCATATTTTCTTGAGAGGGAGTCATCTGGGATAAGTTTACACTAGCATATAGATGTAAAGTCACAGTCTTCTGCTTTATTTGACCTAAACTTTCATTGCCCCTTGAACCAAGTATTTAATCACTCTTTGGAGATGAATAAGGTTGAAAATATCTCATATTTTGCTTCTGCATTTCCTCAAATTATTATTTTTCTGACAGCCTGAAGAGCTATATATAAGACAGTAAACATTGAAGAACATGGATTTAACAACTAACTAGAAACTTCAGAACAATAATGCCCCCATTCTACCAGATCTTTAAATGCCTGTTTAAAGAAACCGATTTATTTTCTCTGAGCCACTTTTTTTTCTCATCCATAAAGTGCTGTTGCAACAGTTTACCACATGGAGACATTGTGTTCATACAGGGATTTTCCTTTAGATGTGGTCTATTTTTCCAAAGGAGACAGTGCAACATGGTAGATGGAACGTGGTACTAGTTGTGTGACTTTGGGATAGATAATCAACTTTCTAAGCTTCTGTTTTGCATAAATAAAATGAATGTCATTCTGAGGCTTAAGGAGTTAATGTAGGTGACCCACCTGCTTTGGTACTTGGCAGATAGTAAGTCCTCAATAAATATCCCTGAATGAATGATTGGATGAATGGATAACTGAGTGAGGAATTTCTCTGACTCAATGAGTTCTCGTAATTATCTTCCTGCACATGACAACAAGTGATTGTGCTACTGAGAGAGGACTGATAGCCGAGGGGAGGAAGCAAAATGGCTTAGTAGAATTGGATTGGTTAGAGAGGGAGGTCAGTAAGTGGAAAAGACAGAGCTGGAGAGACCTGGTTCCACATTCTGATTCTCTGTGAAATGTGAATATTCATGCACTTTACTTAACCTTACAATATTTAGGCCTTAGTTTATTTATTTTCAAAGTAGAGATGATACTCCCTATATGGTTGGGTTGGGGAGAAAAGTTTTTTCTTTTATGAATTTATTTTATTTATTTATTTATTTTTGGCTGTGTTGGGTCTTCTTTGCTGCGTGCGAGCTTTCTCCAGTTGTGGCGAGCTGGGGCCACTCTCTGTTGCGGTGTGCAGGCCTCTCACGGCGGTGGCTTCTCCTGTTGCGGAGCAAGGGCTCTAGGCACGTGGGCTTAAGTAGTTGCAGCACGTGGGCTCTAGAGCACAGGCTCAGCAGTTGTGGCGCACTGGCCTAGTTGCTCCACGGCATGTGGGATCTTCCTGGACCAGGGATCGAACCCGTGTCCCCTGCATTGGCAGGTGGATTCTCCACCACTACACCACCAGGGAAGCACCAGGGAGAATATTAAATAAGGTAATAAATAGAAAACATCTACCACAAAGTTTAGCTAATTGTCCTATTCAGTAAGTGTGAGTTTCTTTTCTCTCTGCCCTCTCCTTTTTTCATGTACTAACACACATGATTTGTAGAT
Source organism: Delphinus delphis (assembly GCF_949987515.2). Taxonomy (NCBI): domain Eukaryota; kingdom Metazoa; phylum Chordata; class Mammalia; order Artiodactyla; family Delphinidae; genus Delphinus; species Delphinus delphis. Next base: position 71,016,693 of record NC_082688.1, read on the forward strand.
GCTTTGTTACTTTAAAATTAGGAGAGAGGTATGTATGACTTTGTGATATGCAGGAAAGCATTTGGAGTTTGAAGGGTTTGTTACATTGTGGGTAAACATGGGGACAGGAGTGCGGGTGGGTGTTGAATTTGCAAACACTTGTGACTTCGGGTAAGTTACCCTCTCAGAGCATTAGTTTTCTCCTAAAATAGGGAAGTTAAGAGTATCCAGTTGATAAAGTTGTTGTGAGGATTAAATAAAATGCTGCATTGAAAATAATTTTACAAATTTCTTGGAACTTAGTTAGGCCTTCAATAAATATTAACTATTAGCTGTTACTTCAGTCCCCCAAGTTGGATTCCCATTTTTGGACTGAACTCTCAGAGCTGGAAATGGCTGTATCAAGAATAAAGTGACATGGGACACAAACATTTAACCAGACTGGAAATAACCACCAAATTATAAATCAGTGGTGCATGATATTAAGGATCTTACTAGAAGTCTTTTAGTTAAGGCTGGGAAATCTAACTTATGAGTTGTAGTTAACTCGGGTTAGTTTTGACATTGTGTTCAAGACAGATGAATGTTGGTTCACACCCTGGTCCCTGGTACATAGAGGGTAAGGAGAGACAAAGAAAGAGGAAAACCACTCCAGATTGGTAGGTGGCAGTTTTAATAAGCAAGGGAATTTACACATGAGGATTTTCTCGGGCCACAAGATGAGTAGATCTTTGCATCTGCCTGCCAGAATCTTAAGTTTATTATAGAGACCTTAACTGAGTTAAGTCACTTATACCATCCTAAGGTCTCAACAACACATTACTCTCTTAAGGCTGTGTCCTCAAAAATAATTCCTACTGTGGGAACTGTGGGCAGAACGTCAGTTTCAAGGACAGGGGAGGGGGTGAGGAGCCTCTGATTGTTCGTGTCCAGCCTGGGGATTAAACAGCAGTCACATCCTCTTGATGACTTTCTTCAACAATGAAAGCAGCCAACATTTATGTATTTATTTAAATTTCTCTCCATTCTTCATATTCAACAAAATTAATTATTCTTTCTTTTTCTTTTATTGTTCATTTATATTTTAACAGCTTTTTTGTGATATAGTTAATATATAACTGCACATATTTAACATGTCAATTTAATGAGTTTGGACATATGTGATACTATCACCATAATCAAGGTAATAGACATATCCAACACCTCTTAAAGTTTCCTTGTGTCCCTTTGTTCTTGTTTTTGTGTTAAGAACATTTAACCAGATCTACCCGCTTGACAAATTTTGAAGGGCACAATACTGTATTGTTAACAATTGGCACCATGTTGTACAGCAGATCTTTAGAACTTATTCATCTTGCATAACTGAAACTTTATACCATTAAACAAGAACTCCCCATTTTTCCCACCTTCCAGCCCCTGGCAATCACTATTGTATTCTCTGCTTCTATGAGTTTGAGTATTTCAGATACTTCATATAAGTGGAATCATGCTGTATTTGTCCTTCTGTGACTGACTTATTTCACTTACCGTAATGTCCTCCAGGTTCATCCATGTTGTTGCAAATGGCAGGATTTTCTTCTTTTTTAAGGCAGAATAATATTCCACTGTGTGTGTATACTATATTTTCTTTACCTATTCACCCAGACACTTGGGTTGTTTCCATATCTGGGCTGTTGTAAATAATGCTGTAATAAACATGGGAGTGCAGATATCTCTTTGAGATCCAGATTTCAATTCATTTGGATATATACCCAGAAATGGGATGACTGGGTCATATGGCAGTTCTATTTTTAGTTTTTTGAGGAATCTCCATACTGTTTTCCATAGTGGCTGCACCATTTTAATTTCCCACCATCTGTGTACAAGGGTTCATACCAGGTGTCAGGTTATATCTCACTGTAGTTTTGGCTTGCATTTCCCTGGTAATTAATAATGTTGAGCAACTTTTTTTTTTTAATATAGCAGGTTTTTATTAGTTGTCTATTTTATACATATTAGTGTATATATGTCAAAACTTTTCTTATACCTGTTAGATATTTGTATGTCTTCTTTGGAGAAATGTCTGTTCAAGTCCTCTGCCCATTTTTAAAAATTATTTATTTATTTATTTATTTATTTATGTATTTTTGGCTGCATTGGGTCTTCATTGCTGCATGCGGGCTTTCTCTAGTTGGTGGCGAGCGGGGACTACTCTTCCTTGCGGTGCACAGGCCTCTCATGGCAGTGGCTTCTCTTGTTGCGAAGCATGGGCTCTAGGTGCACAGGCTCAGTATTTTTGGTACACGGGCTTCAGTAGTTGTGGCACACAGGCTCAGTAGTTATGGCTTGCAGGCTCTAGAGCACAGGCTCAGTAGTTGCCTTGCACGGGCTTAGTTGCTCTGCGGTATGTGGGATCTTCCCGGACCAGGGCTCGAACCTGTGTCCCCTGCATTGGCAGGCAGATTCTTAACCACTGCACCACCAGGAAAGCACTGCCCATTTTTAAATTGGGTTATTTGTGGGGCTTTTTGTTTTTTGGGTTTTTTTGCTATTGAGTTGTGTGAGTTCCTGATATGTTTTGGAAATTAACCCCTTATCAGGTGTATTTTTCACAAATGCTTTCTCCCATTTCAAAGGCTGCATTTTCATTCTGTTGATTGTTTTCTTTGCTGTGAAGAAGCTTTTTAGTTATTGTTCATTTATTGTGAGGAGTGATTTAGTTCCTGAACCAAGGGATTGCCCAATGCCATGGCACATTACCCTTGCATAATTTTAAGTGGCAGTGTTCAGAGATAGCATTTTCTCTTAAGTTGTGTTATCTATGATACTGACTTTATATTGAAGGCATGGCAGTAACTAAATGATGGAAAGTCCAAAGCAGTGATGATCACATATCCATGCCCCATGTGAAAAGGCTTTGTTTTAAAAAAGGGGAAAGGGGTTAAATCTCTACAAAATGTAGGGAGATGTACTCTTTCCTCAGAGTATTTCCATACCGGCAAACCAGCACTCTGAAGTCCAAGTTGTCAAGAAGCCTATGTCTCTTGTAAAGTGGGAAGAAACCACTCCACAATCCTGCTATTCTCTAAGCTTAATGAAATGCTAGCAGGCTGCCCTGCTGTTCCCCGTATCTTATATTTCCAGGCCTTGCCACCTGTGCAACAAAAGCAAGCAATCTATTTAGAAGAGTGTTTTTCATTCTCTTAACTCTGAAGGTCTTTATTCTCAGCACGAGATTATTGCAACAACTTAACAAGCCGTGTTTTCTCCCCCTATTTTCCTTTCTTTTCTTTTTTGCACCTATGTCCTTTTAAGTCCATTCAGGCCTTAGGGAAACATTTAGTACTTAAGCTTTGGTTTTTCAAGCTCAATCGGGTAGAAAATCTAACACAGAATGTGTGCACAAATGATAGCTCTGCACAATAGAGACGAACAAATAGCACAAAGAGAAAAGAAGAATATGAGTGTTCAGGGAGCAGGGCTGCACTTGAATTCAATTTCCCAACAGCAGACCTGATGCTTTCTCCCAAGATTCCCAGGTTTCAAATTGGTCATATATTGAGGGCCAGTTACCTGGACAATGGGGGGAAATGGCAGTCGGTAATTATGATCTTGGTTTCTAGGTTGTTAGGAGACTAATATTAATCCTGAAATTGTATGAGGAATGTGTTCATCTGGCCATAATTGTAAAGTCTTGAAAGCATTTACTAGCAATGCTAATTTAACTCAAATCACCCCAGGGGAGTATTTCTGTGCTAGTGGGGTTGCCAATTTATTGGTTAACTCAGGACAGTTTCTCCAGAACAGAAATAGCCACAGGAAACTCACAAAAAGATACAGGTATATATTTTCATTTTCTATCAGGTGAACAATTCAGTATAAAGATTATCAGAGCACATTTTGTTCTTTGAAAAACGAAGTGCCTGTGTTGGCCGGCTGGCAAATGATTGCGAATGTTACTGAATTACACAGAATTAAAATCATTGTAAGGTATTAACACCAGGAGATAATAATGCTGTTTACAGAAAACACATTCAATTTGAATAAATGCATCAAAATGTCTTTCACAGTGAAATATCTGTGTAAAAGAATTTTCATCCTACTCTCTCAATTTCCCTCAAAATTAAAGCATAGATTATAGGTGCCTTGTTTGTGCTTGTTTTTGTTTGGTGAGAGAAAAGAAGATTGAAAATCCCAAGAAGATTCCAAAAGTGTTACATCTTTAGAAACAAGACAAAAGAACCATGAGCATTTGCTTACACTTGCCTTTTAGGATTATTTTGTTGTTCACAATGAAGATTATTCTTTTGTTCCTTCTTTTTTCTTCAATTGCTTACTTATTTCATCATAGTTGTCTGATAGGAAAAGGCAAATTTCTGAACTTTTGGAAATAAAGTTCATAAATTTTATTTTTTAGACAACGTATTTTAAAGTTGTGTAGAGAATAGTATGAAACTAGGTAATTTCATTGATTCATGGGGCCAACTCTGTTGTGCATATAATTGTGTATGGGAATAATGTTCCCACAAATTTTATAGCTCTTGGATTGGAAGGGAAGTGTAGAAATATTCTCAAAAAAGAGGCAGCTTTGTTACCACATCCAAGCTTATACTGCTCGCCACATTACATGCCAATAAATCAAGAGACCAGTTGTTGGGGCAAGGAATAGTGACTTTATTTGGAAGGCCAGCAGACTGCTAAGATGGTGGACTAGTGTCCCAAAGAACAATTTTGCCTGGGTTTGGATGCTAGCTTCTTTTATAGAACAAACAGGGGGAGGTGAGGAGGTAAAGTAAAAAAGGTGATAAATTGTTGCAAATATTTCCTGTTTCTGGCCATACTTCAGAGGGGAGTGTGTTAATTTCTTCTTTCCTGCAGCCATTCACAGGTGGGCCTGGTCAGATGCTTCCTGTGAGCTTAAACAAAGGTATTTTAGTTTAACATTCATTGCATGGGAGGCAGAGTTCCTGGAGATGGGCCATTATGTATACTTTAAGGTATAGGCAACAATCCATTTAGAGATTAACTTGTAGCAAAAGCAATAGAATATAAAGTTTAAAGTAAAAGAAACAGATCCAATATGGAGTCTGATTTGTTCTTCCCTATTACAGCTTTATCTATTGACAAGATTATAATATTGTTTGTCTCTACCACCAATGATAATGATTTGGCATCTTAACATTAAGCAAATACCAGGAATAATGGGGATAGAATACAGTATTCATATAACCACTAAAATAAATGATCCAAAAAAAAGAAATCTTTCCCCACAGAGTGTTGTTTTAAACATGTATACACACACGCATATACATATATAAATATAAACACAATGTATATTAACGTATATATGTAAATTTACATACATATATAAATATATATCTCTATGTTAACAAAGTTGTCAAATAATTTTTGTATGTTGAGAGCTGAATGGTTGTATAGCAGGTTTGCTTGAAGATTTCAATAGTTGTCCTGTTGAGGGAATAAGTGTTCATAAAAGTACTTGGGAAGATAGAATTGGCCCCATCTCTTAGATGTGGTTCATTCATGTTATAACTGGATCCTACTCTGAACAACTTGGTGTTTCTAGAAGACTATGTAAGGAGTAGCTGTAATCACACGTGCCTTTATTATTAAATAATTCATCACACTGCTTATGGTCAATACTCCAAGTTGTAAATATAAGAAGCAATTAGATATTCACTAAGATAATTGTTGTTTGCTATTGTGTTGTATACATTTTGGATATTAACCTCTTATCAGATATATAATTTGTAAATATTTTCTCCCATTCCTTAGGATTGCCATAGGTTGCTTTTGCCCTCTGTTGATTGTTTATTTTGCTGTGCAGAAGCATTTTAGTTTTGTGTAGTCCCAGTTTTTTATTTTTGCCTTTTGTGCTTTTGGTGTCCAAGACCAATGTAAAGGATCATTTCCCCTTAAGTTTCTCCTAGGAGTTTTACAGTTTCAGTTTCAGATCTTACATTTAAGTCTTTAATCCATTTTTAGTTAACTTTTGTGAGTGGTGTAAAATAGGGGTCTAGTTTTATTCTTTTGCATGTGGATATCCAGTTATCCCAGCATGATTTATTGAAAGGACTCTCTTTTCTTGGCTCCCTTGTCAAATATTATTTAACCATATGTGCATGAGTTTATTTCTGGCTCTTGATTCTGTTCCAATGGTCTACATGTCTATTTTTATGCCAGTACCATACTGCTTTGGTTATGATAGCTTTGTAGTATAGTTTGAAATCAGGATGTGTGATGCCTCTAGCTTTGTTCTTCTTTCTTAAGATTGCTTTGGGTATTTGGAGTCTTTGGTAGTTCCATACAAATTTTAAGGTTGCTTTTTCTATTTCTGTGAAAAATGCCATTGGAATTTTGATAAAGATTGCTTTGAATCTATAGATACCTTTGGGTAGTGTGGACATTTTAACGATATTATTTCTTGTGATTCATGAACATGGGATATTGTTCCATTTATTTGTGTCTTTTCTCAGTTTCTTTCTTTAGTGTCTTATAGTTTCTTTGTACAGATCTTTCATTTCCTTGGATAAACTTATACCTAAGTATTTTATTGTATTTGATGCTGTTGTGAATGGTATTGTTTTCCTTATTTCTTTTTTTTTGATAACTCATTAGTGTATAGAAACACAACTGATTTTTGTATGCTGATTTTGTATCCTTTACTGAATTCATTTGTTAGTTTTAAGTTTTTTGTGGAGTCTTTAGGGTTTTCTGTATATAAGATTATGTCATCTGCAAACAGAGAAAATTTTACTTCTTCATTTTCGGTTCAGAGACCATTTATTTCTTTTCCTTGCCTAATTGCTCTGGCTAGGACTTCCAGTATTATGTTGAAGGTAAGGGGTGAAAGTGGGCACCCTTGTCTTGATCATGTTCTTAGAGGAAAAGCTTTCAACTTACCATTGAATATGATGTCAGCTGTGGGTTTATCATATATGGACTTTACTGTGTTGAGGTACGTTCTCTCCATACCCAATCTGTTGATTTTTTATCATGAAAGAATGCTGTATTTTGTCAAATGCTCTTTCTGCATCTATTGAAATAATCATATGATTTTCATCCTTCGTTTTGTTAATGTAGTATAACACATTTATTGATTCGCGTGTGTTGAACCATCCTTGCATCCTAGGAATAAATCCCATTTGATCAAGGTGTATGATTCTTTTAATGTGCTATTGAATTCAATTTGCTAGTATTTTCTTGAGAACTTTTGCATCTATATTCAGCAGGAATATTGGCCTGTAGTTTTCTTTTCTTTTAGTGTCCTTATATGGCTTTCATATCAGGGTAATGCTGGCCTTGTAAAATGAGTTTGGGAGTGTTCCCTAAGAGAGTTGATCTTAAGCATTCTCACCACATACAAAGGACATTTATAATGAAGTGAAGTGATGGATATGTTAATTAGCTTGATTGTTATAATCATTTCATAGTGTATACATATAGCAAAACCACATTGTACACCTTAAATATATAGAATTGTTGTCAAGTATACTTCAATAGAGCTGGATATAAATAATAAATAATTGTTAAATAAAAATGCAACATTAAGCATAAAATAAATTATGTTTAAAAATGGAAAATACATTATCTTGAAATTTCCAGACATATTAAATTAAATAAATGGTGTTTTTTTTCTTAAAAAAATGGAGATAGCAGTTTGAATCTGCATCTAGGATAACATAAAAAGCTATCATAACAATTTTGTGTAATTATGACTCATGTTCCTCCTCCAAGCTTGCTTGAACTGTGTTTCACGTGTCAGTGTATGTTATTAACTGGTCATAGACACTAGAAATCTAAGAATTATATTCAACTGATTACTGCTTATGTCTAAGTCACCACTCCAAGTTTGCCATCCAGTGCTCCTAATTTTAACTCAAAAAAATTTTCACATCAGTTCCTGGCCTTTTCTGTTCCTCACTCTCACTGTCTTAGTTCAGTGTGTTATCTCAATGCATTGGCCTTTTAACCAGTCTCCTTATCTCTCCTCTATTAAACTCCATCTTACAGTCAACACTGCTCCTAGAATAGCCATTCTAAAATACAGAATTAATTTTTTTGATTATCAACTTTGATGACTTCCCATTGTGTGCAGAATCAGGTTGAAACCTGACTGAATACCAAGCTCCTGAATCCTTCATGAAGGCTTGAATACCAAGGCTTCCTTCCCATGGTCATCAACTACCAGGCCCTTCCATGGACATTACAATTCAGTTTTATTTCTCTGAACATAATTTTTAATTTCTTCTCTTTACGCTTTGGATTTGCCTTTTATTTTTCCTGGATTGACTTTTCTTTTCTTCACTCAGAGAATTCAGACCCATCCTTCAAAACACTCTAAAACATTAACTCCATATAGATTTATAGAACCAAATTGTACACCCTAGTAAGGGTCACAGGGAATCACTGAAGGATATTTAGCAGGGACATGGCATGATCAGGTTTTCATATTGAAAGGTTTCACCTTGGTAGCAGGAAGGAGGTTGAGCAGCACAGGGACTAACCTGAAGCATAGGAAATTCATGAGGAAAGTATTGAAATAGAGGATGAGGGCTTACCAGTAAAGAGAGACTGTGAACTTGGAACAGAGAGAAGATAGAACAGATTTCTCTATATCTTAAATAGCGTTATTTAATGGGGTTTTAAAATGGAATCTTAGGGAAAATAAAGCATTAAGACAAGTATTTTTTGCAGACAAATCCTGTTTAAAACATCTCTTGGTTTTGAGGCAGAAGAAAGATAGGTTTCCTGGATTTAATTTTCTTCCTTTCAGCTCTTTCCATCTTCCCTTCCCAAGGGTCAGTAGGGATCACTTGCCTTTGCTCATTGGCACCCTTCCTCAACTCCTTTCTAGCACATATATCACCACACTGCACTTTAGACGGTTTCCCCGAATAGATGAAGAGCTCAAAGAATGAAGAGTGTATTTTTCTGAATGCCCAATACTTAGATAATGTCTGGCACAGAGCAGCTATTCAGTAAATGTTTGTTGAATAAATGAATGAGTAAACAAGTAAGAGCATAGTAGTTTAGCATAAGATCCCTGAAGTAGGCCTGATAACTTTTGAATCCTGATTCCACCACCAATTACTAGCAGGATAACAACCTTCTAAGCCTGTTTACTCATTGATTAAATGGAAATTCCAATATCATAGTGTTGCAGTGAAGTTAAATGGCACAAATATATGCAAAGTGCTTAACCTACTCCCTGACACACATTTATTTAATTAAACGAGAGCTGTCACTATTACTATCAATATTACTATCTTGAAGACAACTAGAATCTTAATTCCTAACAATTTTCCTCCATCCCTGTACTTTCTGCTGCTCAATATAACCCTGATTTTAAAAATTAAATTGATTGAACCGGATGATTCTATTAACTAAACATGCTAAACAGTAGGATAGGTTGATTATTCTTTTCTTTCATTATTCCAGCTTACTCCCTCACTTTCTTCCCCATGCAATCAAAGCCCTAGCATATATCTATATCTATGTCTATATCTATGTCTATATGTCTATATCTCTATAGACCCACATATGAGATATATATATATAATATACATACACACACATCTCCTACCTAACCTATTGTCCCATATATCATATAAAAGATATATATGTATATATACACATTGAGGAGATATATATGTGTATATATACATTATATAACCTATATGTCCTATGTATCATATAACTCTATAGCTATAGATATTTCCATGCCATAGAGAAGTATTAAAGAAGGAAGATCAGATCATTGGGAGCCCAGAAATAGAAATAGCTTGACCTTTCTGGGGTAGTGAGGCAAGTAGTTGTCTGTGAAGAATTAGACCAATATAAACAGGAGTCACTGGGACAAATGGAAAGTAGATTTCACAGCTTTGTTTTCTTAACAACTGACCAAACATGAAAGATGAAACTCAATATGTGGCAAGGGCTCCCCTTTATACACTTTCTCTAGCACCTTCCATGTTTCCAAATAATTTGTTTGAGAAGCACACTTTGTGCTTTTTATTAAACGCATGATTGGTCTGGATTTCTCTGTATTAGGAGACTTAATTTGCCAGTGAACTATTGCTTCAGGTTGGCCATCTGGAAAAATAAACTCCTCAACAGCCATGTAATTTGTCTTTTGTCTGGTTTCAGGCAGTGGATTTTGGGGGATTAGTATTGAGCAAATAGCAAGCAGACACTTTCCTGGCTCCTTGAAGCCCTCTCCCTTCTCCAAAGGGGCATCTTGCTAAGTTACAATTTAACAAACGGTCCTTTTATACATTATAGGAGTAGCAAATACTCCCATAATGCCTTTGTCAACACTATGTATATATGAACCTAATTTAAAAAAACAAAACAAAACAGCTTTTCCTTTTTAACATGGGGAAGCAATGCCATGTGGACCAAAGCCTAAGGTCAGGAAAGCATATTGTCTGGAACACAGGCCAGCGCACCAGCTGTGCCCTTGCACCAGAAGGTGAGGCGGTGGCAGGAGGAAACCTTTCTCTCTCAGCTCAAATGCTAACCCCACACACCCCAACCCACCAAGGTACTAGCCTGGTTCTTTGGGAAATGTCATAGGAGAAGATCCCCATGTTTGACCAAAACTAATTGTATTTTTTCTCCCAAAGCTTAACTACCAGGTCATCTTTATTAGACCTCAGCATGTAAGAAGTAGGGGCTTGGCAAGCCAATGTCAAAAAACTGTGTTCACTCAGAAAAACACCACAGTTCCTGATAGCTTGCACTTGTTACAGTTCCAGGTACAGTTACATAACCACTCTCCCCTTTCATTTCCTCCATAAGAAAACAATTAGAGGGACACCAAAGTTGTGGTTAAACTATGGGCTAAGCATTCAGATAGACTTGTTTTCCTGGCCTGATTCTGTGACTTATTAGCTAAGTAACCTTTGCTGAATTACTTAACCGCCTAAGCCTCAGTTTTTCCTCACATATAATGGGGATAACATAATAGTCATAGACTTATGGTGATTCATGGGCTTATGGTGATTCCATGAGATAATGTAGACAAGTAAAGGTGCTAACATAGGTCTGTCAAAAGTACTCAACACATTTAAAAAATAAAATTAATTAGGACAAATGTACACTTGTTAGGCTCATACCACATACTTCCATACACTGTGTTAGGTTTTGAATATAATAATTATACTTAGTTTTTATAGTTGCGTTCTGTGCCAAGAACTAGGACAAGGACAGCTACCATTTCTATGGTATAGGAATTGTTGAAACTCAGAGGAGTTATCTAGTATTTCCAAGTTCTTTTGTGGAGTCAGGTTTTAAATTAGGATGCTCAGACTTTTTGTGTGTACCAAATTGCTAAAACCCTGATTATAGGGGGAAAATGTAAAACTTCATTCAATTGCCTTAGTGTTTAAGCAGTAACTTACTAATTTTATACTATTCTCACAATCTTCATAGAACAGTGGCCACAAGTGGGAAGTGACTTCGCCTAACTCCATTTAACATGTATGCTTAATGGCTTTATCCAAGTCTAGTGCAAAAGAAACCAGTTCCTTCAGATATCCTGTCAAGAAGATTTACCATCAAAGTGAAAAGCTACTGTGTTCTTCAACTCTGTATTAGTTTGCTAGGGCTGCTATAATAAAGTACCACAAACTGATGGCTTAAACAGAAGAAATTTATTGTCTTTCAGTTCTGGAGACTAGACACCTGAAATAGAGATGTTGGCAGGATTGGTTTCTTCTGAGGGCAGTGAGGGAAACATCTGTTGCAAGTCATTCTCTTAGGCTGCCTTCTCCCTATGTCTCTACATCCCTGTGTCTCTCCCCTTTATGTGTATGTCTGTGTTCATGTTTCCTCTTTTTCTAAAAACACCCATCTTATGGTATTAGAGCCCACCCTAATCACCTCACTTTATTTAACTTGATTACCTCTGTAAAGACTCTATCCTCCAAATAAGGTCAAATTCTGAGCTACTGGGGTAAGGTTAGGATTTCTACATCTGAATTTAGGGGTAGGGGTGGCACAGTTCAACCCATAACAGGCTCATTAGTGAGAGTATGCCTTGTCTGCTGCAGAGTTTAATAAGTATGTGTTGAATTAGAATGCACACCATCAGCCTCAATTAATAATCTCAGGGCCTTTTTTAAAAATTGTTTTCACTCTCTTTCTCTGTTACCTACCATCCCACCAAACACACCAAACTTTAGTCCTTTCTATGCAAATTCTTTTTATTTGACACTTTTCATTTACCTTTATATCTTTTTAGGGAAAGCCCTGGATATGCTCTTAACAGAAAATATAATTCTGTAGTAGAAAATGTTGTTTGCTTACCCTGAAGTCATTCTCCCCGAAAGGTTCTTTCTTATTGTGACAACTTGCCCCCAAAATGCCAGATAAATGTTTCCCTTTCTTTTCATAGTTTTGTTTTGTTTTTTACAGCTAAAGGCAAAATTTCTCAACCTTAGCATTATTGAAATTTTGGGCCAGATAATTCTTTGTTGTCAAAGGCTGTTCTGTGTGTTTTAGGATGTTTAGCAGCATCCCTGGCCTCTGCTCAGATTCCAGTTTCACTAGCCTAGTTATGATAAAAGTGTATCCAGACATTGACAAATGTCCCTTGAAAGGAGAGAGAACCATTGAGCTAGAGAAGGCATATAAGGCAAAGTATGGCAGATGGTAGGCACTCAAGAAATGATATTTTCGTTTCCTAACATTTCCATAACTTTGGATATTCTCTAAGTCTGTTTCAGCCTTCTTTCTTTTCAATAAATGTTGGCCATTAAAAACGAATAACATCTTAAAGTTTCAGCTTCATCCAGGATGTGTCCCAAAGATCTCCTGTTAATCTCTCCAGCTCTTCTGAATGCCCTACTAGACATTTCTTTTAGATTGTCTAACCATCACCATACAATAAGCATACCTAAATGAAACTCACAATTTTACCCACTCAAAACACTTCCTTTCCTCATTTCACTATTTTAAATAATAGACTCACTTTTCCTAGCCACATAAACTTGTGAGGTGTAAGTGCATGCAGCCTCTTAAGCACTGTTGCCTCTGGTGGACCTAAGTTCATATTCTGCCACTAATTATGGGCAAGTCATATAAACTCTGAACCCATTCACACATATATAAGTGTAGTTTTGAGGCATAGAAATGGTATGAAAATGACATAATTATTAGGGTCTTAATAAATGTCAGATAACATTGTTTTATTAGGAATAATGAGATAAACAATTTTATACAGAATAATTTCCTGCTTACCATCTAAAAGCTTATGTAATGAGTAAGTTACATTAAAAAAACATCAAAATAGGTACATAAATGAAATGGGATCCTAGAGAAAGAATGAGAAACATTAACATTAAATATATGCATAATAACATGTTCTGGTTATTTATCATGTATTTATCATATGTCAGGAACAATCTGAAATTTCAAGTATAGTATATTGAGGCCTTTCTGAGGAAGTAGAAATAGTACTGAATTGAGGAGCATCCCTAGCTCTCATACTTAGTCGTTATGCAACCTTAGGCTCATTATTTCTTTATATGTCTGAGCTCATTATCCACAAAAATTGGATAATATCCCTACCTCATTGGGTCGTGGTTGTGATGAAAACACTGGAAGGACAAAGTGTTTTGCATGGAATCAGTGACAATCCTCTTTTAGTTAAATGGTATCCTGGCTGTGATTCAGAGATTTCCCCAAACCATTTGTGACAGAGGGCTCAAACACTTGATAATGCCTAATTCATCAGTAAGGTGGTCACTATATCATGTTAGCCTAGACTAGAGAATCTTAAAATATCAATGGAATGCAAAAAGATGCTTTTTTCAGAGTGGTTAATATTAGTTCTAGGGTGTTGTTGGAGGCAAATGTGCACTCAAGATAATTCATAGATTTTCTGGGAAAATTCTAAGTACTGTGAAAGCTGACTCTTCTTCCTAATAAAGTGAGCATAGGTCAGCTGAAGCCCAACTTCACACATTCTACACCTTTGTTATTCCTTGTCCTTCACTGGCATTAGTACTAATTTGGGTGATGGAACACCTGATATTTCTTGCCATTGCACTTGTCTAGAATTTTGGTGCCATTAGATACTTCTAGTATGTAGTATGATAAGTTCCGTGTAGGTGGAAAAACTCTTCTCCTGTGAATTGTGTGTCAACTGTAAGGAAGGAAAAAGAATGTTCCCTCTACCTTTCTGAGTTCTTAGCTGAGACCCCTGTAATAAAAGACATATTAACAGGAGAAAAAATAGAAGTTTATTAATATGTATACCTCATCTATATATGGGAACTATACAGGGAAAAATGAGTAAATCCCTGAGGTGGCTTAGAATTCAGGCTTAAATGTTATCTTAATAGATAAAAGGGAGGGGGGGATGCAGGCCTCTTAGGGGAGAGTGAATGATTTGTAGGAAAGTTGAATGGGCCCTTAGAAGACTAGGTAGGAGGTATGATGGTTTGTGACAAAGTTTGTCTGGGTGTGATGTCGACTTCTAGTCTCCTCACTGGTGACAAGAGTCAATCTTCCCTGGTTGATGAAACTCCCTGGGAGGGGATTTATGATAACCGGGTTCCTTTTGGAGGATCTGTCTTTAGGCAGATAAGGTGAGTTCAGAGAAAGCCTCTCCCTGCATTTGCTGTTTTTCAAGTGCTTACAGCTCAAAATGATCAATATGTCAAAGAAAAATATTTTGGGGTGGCATGTCCTGAACTCCTACAGTTATATTTTGGGGAGGCATATTCTGCCATCCTTCACAGTTTTCCCATGTTAAATTCAGAAACTAGGATGATTGGTGAGCTACTTGTCCTCTCTGAAACTATGTGTTCTCCAGGAAGCGAGGCTAATATCTGCAGCTCAGGAGCCCTAATAACCTAACTACAGAATCTCTACCACACACACCAGACACAATGCCTGCTGACTTTTGTAAATCCAGGAGGCGGTATTGGCCTCTCACATATAGTGCTACAAAGGACCCTTAGAAGTCCCCATCTTTTGTTTGGAAAGCAAGAGAATGACGTGGTGTTATTGCACCACAAGCCCCTAGTGCCCTTGGAGTGAATCTTCAAAGGATTCTCTGGGAGGAAAACGTCATCCTGAGGTTCGAAAAAGAATTTCTAGAGGGAGTAAGATTTGTTTAAATCTGTATACTGATTGATTTCTCAAATGGCACTGGGAGTGGGGGGTTGATGGGTAGCAAGGAGTGGGGAGAATGAAAAGGCTGCCTTTCTTATGCTAAAACCTGTCACTTAAGGGCACATGCCTTAATTTTTTCTCTTTCATGCATGGGTGCCCTGTTTGCTAAAGGGGTTGTGAAAAGTTGCCAAGAGATAAATTCAACTATTTATGAGAATCATTACGTGGTTCTGTGTTTATTTTCCTGGCACTCTCCATGATCTACGATTTGGAGCTGAACAGCTGTTTTCTGGTGCTTGTAAATAAAAGTATTTAAATATGTCTTAAACACATTGTTTAGAAAGTGTACCCCAAACAGGATGCCTTTCTAGTATTAGGGAACCTATAAGAAGGAAAGGAAATGTTATCATTTGACTACTGCTAACATTTATTGTGTGACTGGGATAGTGTTACTGTCTCTTAGGGCTGGTTATAAAGATGGTATTTAAGTGGGTGGTTCCTGCAGGGTTCCAACCAACTTAGAAGCATTTCTCTTTCTCAGGTTTCAGCTACTACCTCCCCTAAGTGGGAGCTGGAAAAGCCAAATAAGAAGACCTTTGAAGCCACACAATGTCTGGTCTGTTTTGGCTGTGTCGTAATATAACTGACATTATAGCAGAGTGCAGGATAATTCATGTCAGAACAAGACAAGCCCTCATTTCCTTTATAACAGGGAACAGAATGTGCACTGCCACACTTCTGGGCAACCACTTGCTCCCTGACTAGAGAAGATGATGGCTGAGTCAACCGTTGACCTGAAAGTGCTACCAAAATGGCTATATCACAGTAACCGTTTATCAAAACAACATTAAAAAGCTGATTCTTTTAATTCAAAAGGGTATACTCTGATGTTCCTCTTTTCCTTCACCCATGCTCCCAGAAGCCTATCTCATGGATCCTGAGGACATTCAGTCTGGTTCTCCAACATGTGTGTGACTGGAAAGCCAAAGCCTAGTAATCATTGTACTGGGTAAGCAGGACTACGACTTATGTATTAAGTACTCATCTGTGTTGAGTTGAGAAGCCATTGCTCTCCCATAGTCTTTTTTTTTTTTTTTGCAGTACGCGGGCCTCTCACTGTTGTGGCCTCTCCTGTTGCGGAGCACAGGCTCTGGACACGCAGGCTCAGCGGCCATGGCTCACGGGCCCAGCCACTCCGCGGCATGTGGGATCTTCCCGGACTGGGGCACAAACCCGTGTCCCCTGCATCGGCAGGCGGACTCTCAACCACTGCACCACCAGGGAAGCCCTCCCATAGTCTTTGAAAAAGAGCATCTCTATATCCCTCTGGTTACTTGGCAAAAGAAAGACAACAAAAGAAGTCAGGATTGCCACATTGTTGTATAAGGACAAAAATGACTGTTAGGGCATTCCTGTGGATTTGTGGAATAAAAGTGTACAGACTCGATGACCTCTCTAATAAACTTGCTTAAACTCCTGAGGTTGCCACAGGGCTCCCTTTCTTTTAAACCGAGGGTTTTGACTTTGAATCATTTAGCTGGGGTGTAGCCTACTCTACGTGGTTCAGTCTTGGAGATTCCTGATACATCCTGAAGGCATCAGATTACCTTACATCCAGAACTATTTGCCAAGATGTGAAGGAAAATTTGCTTAATGAAGGTAACCATTTTGGGGCCTCTGCATCCAGACTCATTTCAGACTTTTGTCTAAGACTGCAAAATGTCAAATGCTAGGCTGACCATGTATTGTGGTAAGACCTGACTGAACCCTTTAATTCAAAAGGGTGAGCTGAAAAGAAAGAATCCAGGGGAAATCTTCACTTCCTCAAATCTGATTGAAGGTTGAGAGGGATCAAGGGAAATTTCAATAGCTTGGAAACTAGTCCCCAGGAAAACAATGAATAAAGCTTGGAAGAAAAGAAAGGAAGCCTTGATGATTAGCTCCCCCTGTGGAGAGAGTCTCTGCCACTTGGCTCCCTTTGATGAGATTACAGACTTCTGAAACTTGTTCCCACAAGGAAGGTAGACATGTTGAAAGAACATCCTTCTAAGTAGGCAGGGAACACATTCCTTGCTCTTGGGAAAGTATACTGTTTTGCTCTCTGGAATGACTTAATCATGTTTTTCAGCCCTGAGACCACAGCTTTGCTTCAAGAGGTTCTGAGCTAATCTAGTCTAAGTTGAAGCTCAGATTCATTTGAGGAAGTTGCAAGATTTTCAAATAGCCGAAGTGTTGTGTTTTTATGTTTATATAATATTCCTCAATAGGGTGGAGAGACCTTAATGGTCCTCTTACATTCCTTGTCCTTAAGATTGCTCCAAAAAAAAAAAAAAAGATTGCTCCAATTGCATTTCTCCATTGTCCCCCCATGCACCACCCTGTTGGTTGGGGAAGGAGGATCCAAGCTAACTTTTTATTGATTTGGGTATCATAACCTGAGAAATAATTTCTGCCCCTTCTTCTTTTCATGTGCCCTCAACTCTTACTCTACCCATATACTTCAATTTATACTCTCATAATTTAAGACACTTAGAGTTGAACAGGATTTTAGTTTAGAGTTAAACTTCCCAGCCTAAGTGGGAAGTCCCATTCCTAACTGATGGTCCCTAAGTCTTCCTCAAAACTATCAATGTCAGAACTTCTCCGTTGACTTAAAGCTATTTTGGTACAGCTTGTCTTTAATTCACATCCTCCACATACACCTCTCCTCATGTCACTGCCTTTCTCAACCTCATACATCTTTCAAGGCCCAGCTTAAGTCCTACCATTTCTTTGATGATTTCTTAGACTAAATATGATCATATAAACTTATAAATCCAGAAGCATCATAGAATCTTAGTTAAATCCAGAAGAGGATGTACAAGTGTTCCAGTATTGTCTCCTCATTTTACAGATGTGGGAACTGAAGCCAAGGGAGCTCTGATAAGAAACCAGGTCATATCCTATATTTTGACATCCTCTCTAATGCAGCCATAAACAATATATATATTTTTAAAACACTGTGAGTATATTTGTATTTTTTCTCCTAATTGCAGTCTTTTCGCAGGCAGTGATTATAATTTCTATGTCTGATTTTGCATGGTGTTTCATACATACTTAGGTTGCTCTAACTCAATGCTGTCCAGTAATCTTTCTAAGATGGTGTAAATGTTCTGTATTAACTGCCCTGTCCAGTATGGTAATCACTAGCCACATGTAGCTTTTAAGCACTTGAAATGTGGTTAGTAGGCCTGAGGTATTAAATTTTTAAATTATTTTATTTTTAAGTACCTTAAATTTAAATTCATATTGCTACATGTTGTAAGTGATTACCATATCGAACATTGCAGTTGTTATTCATTTGCTGATTCACAGCAGCAAGTAAAGAAAACTTAGGGTATATATTGACTTGATAATGTCTGTTAATATTGTTTGAATCAGAATAACAGAGGTTTAGAGATGAAATGTGCCAAGTCTTACCACCTCAATTAATATTCCCAGAAAAGTGAAAGCATTAGTTCAAGGTCACATGGTTAATTAGGAACAGAGCTGGCACCAGGGCCTAGGCCTCCTGGCTATAGTTTTTATTTATTATTGTTTCCTTCTTTGTCATAATGTCTTGGTGAAAGTGGAAGGGGGAATCAGGTAGTAAGTGGAAGGGAAAGCCAATAGAAATTTTTAAAAATATGATGAGAATGAACAAGGATTATAGATAAGGAAGAAGAGAAGAAAGGATGTCATTCAAAAGTGGAGAAATATGTCAATATCAGAGAATTGAGATGAATAAAAGAAAAAAGTTAAAAGCTCATACTTTCATCTACGGGCCAGTGAAAATAAGGAATTCTCTTTTAAAGACAAAACAATGTAACTATAATAAATCAGGGACCATTACATAGGTGTGCCCAGGATTACAAAATGAAGAGAGTTTAGTGGTTACTGAACCATGACAAAGCCCTCATACTAATGAATTACATTCTTCCAAACCTTTGTCAAATCAATCAAAGAACTCTCTATGAATGAGATGGAATGTTAACATCTGGTTCACCGAATGGAGATAACAGTTTCATCCGAAGCCTTAGTTAGTCAAGCTTTTATCTCTTCCCGGTGTCCGCTGATCCCACTTTATCCTTTCTCCTTGCTTTGCAGCTGCTCAATGAAGGAGAGCTCTCACTGAGGAGCATTGGATTCAGTGGCATGTAAATTACCCAGGAAGTAGAGAACCCTGGTGGAAGTGAATGGTTTTGAAGCTGAAAGTGTGCTTCAGATGCCCCTTCTCCAAATGCCCCTTCTGATAATCTCAGTAGCTTCAACAACCTTTCAAGAGAAATACTTTGCGTAGAGACTGTTGCTTATCATTAAATAAGAGAAGCAACTAGTTCCCCAAAACTCAGTGATGTTCAAAACAGGATGTTACAGTTTTTTGGGTTTGTCTCAGAGTATTTTGTATAACAAAGAGGGAAGGAAAAACTAAGGCTAAACTCTGTAATATCATGATTTGTAACATGCATTTTGTTTCTTTTTATCTTTTCCCATTCCTGCAGGGAAGTAAAATGACACTGAAGTTTTCTCAGAGTGTGTGGAATATTTTTCTTACTAATTTAATGGTTGTTCAGTTAGGTCATAGGCATAGCAAGCTTTTCTTCTGCATCTTGAATGCTACTTTACCTGTTGATGTGACACTAATCTCAAAGTCACAAGCTCAGGTTAGGGTTTATTCATTCAGGATTGTAAGGTGGAATCAATCATCAGTCCCTTCCAAATCTTCTTCTCTCTCTCCTCCAGCCACCTGTTTTCTTTTTCTGGGTTCCCAATTTCTTATTAATACTACTACCATTCTGGCCAATTGCATTAGAAGTCTGTGGGGCGTTTCGACTGTCTCTTTTCTCTTATGCCCCACCTCTAAATGATTGCTCCGTCAAGCAGCTTTCCTTTCCAGGGTGTCTCACATTTGTTGCCCTCCTTTCCATTTCACTGGCCCTACGCTAAGCCAGAGTGGTGTAGTTTTCTGTCTTTTCTGTCACCAGTACAAGCTACACAGTGTCCCTAAATGAATCATTCTAAAGATCGGGACTAGTTGTATTACTTTATCGCTCAAAAACTTTCTATGGTGTGAGGTACTTAAAAAGAAGAAAAAGGAGGAGAATGAAAGGAGGAGGTGGAGGAGAAAGAGGAAAGGAGAAAGAAGGAGGAAGTTGCCAATGGAACAAAATAGAAACCTAAGAGATTTTACTATATATAAGAATTGAATATATAGTACTGATGGCAAGTCAAATCAATGGGAAACTATATTTCATGCAATAATTGTGAATAATTGTTTTAAAATATTTAAATTGTATTCTTACCTTCCAACATACACCAAAATAACTATCAGATTAATTAGAATGTTAAATGTAGAAAAATATTCTACAAAAACTTGAAAAACATGAGAACCTATTATTTCGTGTCAGGATTAGAAAGACCTTTCTAAATAAAATAAAAGCCAAGGAAGAAAGAATAATATAAAAGATTAAACATAACACAAATATTAAAAATCCAATAAAACACTCATCATCGGTCTTCCCTGGTGGCGCAGTGGTTGAGAGTCTGCCTGCCGATGCTGGGGACACGGGTTCGTGCCCCGATCCGGGAAGATCCCACATGCCGCGGAGCGGCTGGGCCCGTGAGCCTGCGCGTCTGGAGCCTGTGCTCCGCAACGGGAGAGACCACAACAGTGAGAGGGCTGCGTACCGCAAAAACAAACAAACAAACAAACAAAAAACCATCAAAAGTCCAAAGCAAACGGTCATTTGGGAAAAAAGTATATCTAAGATACAAGGCATACAAAATGTGAGTGTATTTATAAAATATCAAGAATTCTTACAAATCAACAGGGAAAAGAATACTCCAAAAGAAAAAATTTGCAAAAATTATGGAGAGGAATTTCACAAAAGAATATAAATTACATATCATGAAAAGAAAGACATTAGAGCTTTTTTCCTCTGTGTGTTCTTACATGTGTTTTAAGCTCAAATCTTTCCTCATTTTATGATTGCTCAGTCATATTTTTTCCAGTTTATATTTTCAGTTTACATTTAATATTTTAATTCATTCAATTTATTTGGATGTATGCTCTGAGACATTAGAGTCAATTTAGTTGTAATCTTTTCCCACCTTCCTAGGTTGTAAGCTCCTTGAGGGCAGGAAAAATGTGCTATTTATTTTTGTGGATCCTGTAGCATGTATCAAGTGCATAACACACGAGTTAACACAGGAGGGACGAAGAGGGAGGATCAGAAATGTTTTGAAAGAGGAGGCATCTTTTGAGATTGGTCTATCTAAACATTTTCACAGCACTGTGCTTTCTTTTTTTCCTTTTGTGTGTCTCTTTTGGGTTAAACATGGCTTAAAGGCAAGGTAACATGACAAGAGAAAAGGGTACTGAAAAATGACAAATGAGGCTTCAAATACTGACATTACCACACAGAGTGAAGTAAGTCAGAAAGAGAGAAACAAATACCATATGCTAACACATATATATGAAATCTAAAAAAAAAAAATGGTTTTGATGAACCTAGGAGCAGGACAGGAATAAAGACACAGACATAGAGAATGGATTTGAGCACACAGGGAAGGGGAATGGTAAGCTGGGATGAAGTGAGAGAGTAGCATTGACATATATACACTACCAAATGTAAAATAGCTAGTGGGAAGCAGCTGCATAGCACAGGGAGATCAGCTCCGTGCTTTGTGACCACCTAGAGGAGTGAGATAGGGAGGGTGGGAGAGAGAAGCAAGAGGGAGGAGATATGGGGATAAATGTATGCATATAGCTGATTCACTTTGTTATAAAGCAGAAACTAACACACCATTGTAAAGCAATTATACTCCAATAAAGATGTTAAAAAAAATACTGACATTACTAATCACTTTTGTCACTCTGAGCCTCAATTCCTTATCTCTT
The DNA here is from genome assembly GCF_949987515.2 of Delphinus delphis. Lineage (NCBI taxonomy): Eukaryota > Metazoa > Chordata > Mammalia > Artiodactyla > Delphinidae > Delphinus > Delphinus delphis. The sequence goes on from NC_082688.1 coordinate 71,038,717, forward strand.
TAATATAGATATACCGGTTACTACTTGCAAGGTTGTTGGGAAGATAAAAACCCATGTTTGTAAGGTGATAGGCATACTGATTTCATTCCCTTCTTACTACTTATTCTGCTTCTCTGGGAGGGACACCTGTCATCCCTTAGCCTCCTTTCCTGTAGTGAAGTAAAAGCATGATAGTTTGTGTGAAAACCTCTTGTAACATTCGTTTTTTGAATAGCATAAAGTAGCATTAATTTTTTTTCTCTCTAAGTGTAAATTGCTTGTTATGCTTTTGTTCATGATAAGATGAATGGAAGTGGTGTTTGGGTGAGAAGGTTCAGAATAGATACATAGAGGTAAGAAAACAAAGTTAAATGTGAAAAACAGGTAATTAGAAAAAATTCTGTTAAGTTGGAATCATATTGTAGAAATAGAACAGATTTGGGGGTCAAGCAAACATGAGTTTGAGTCTCAGCTTTGCCACAAACTCTCTGTGCAACCTTGCGCAGGTTAATTGCCTTCACTGAGGCTCAGCTTCTCTACCTATCAAGCTGGGATTAATAACATTCCCCGGCAGGGATGTTATGAAGTCCTATGATATTAGTAAACAAAGCATGTGGCACATAGATGACATTTGACAAGTGCTTCTTTTTTGTTTCTTTTGATTCATTATAATGTGTCTGGGCATCTATATGTTTAAAAGACCTAAATATGATTTATTAAGTACCCAACAAACTACCAGTGAGTGACTTAGTCCTCATGGAGAACAGATCCTACTTTTTAAAATGTATTCGGACTTGCTCCCTGTGTTTACAAAAGGATTTCTGGGTCCATGTATGTCTCATGACACAGAGTCTAAATCTCCCTTGTTTTCAGTTAATCACCTCAGTTTGTCTTGCAGGGCCACAGCCATCATCTTGCTCTTGGGAAGACAGAACACTGTGTACCAATTCTTCTTTCAGGGGCCTATTTAGTTGTTATCACTGCCTGCTTTTAAAATTTTGTGAGCTGTAAAATGTAGTACTATATATTCCTGGGAAGTTTTTTCCCCACTGAGAGTATTTAAGTTTAATGTTTTTTTAATAGTCTGGGAGAGAAGATACTGGTAATAAAACAAAGTATTTGAAAATTTAAAAATAAGCAGTACATTTATAGCAATTATGTAGGGATGTTATTAGTGATTAAATATAGTATCATAGAATAATATACCTAGAGTGAAAATTGTTAGTCATTGTAATCCAGTGATTTTTTTCTAGTTCTTTTTGTCTTTTAATAAAAGAATGCTTATATTTTAGCATGAAGGAAGTATGGCCTACTATATTTGCATTAGTTTATTTCATGTAATAGAATATAGCAAAGTACTTATGTTGCTACTTTGCCTTTAAAATTATTAGTTAAGGCATATGATTCCAACCTCTCTTATATTCTCTTTAGATATGACCTTGAATGACAAGAGGGAACACCCTTTTTCTTCAATGGAAAAACATGGCACACACCATTTTCCCTTTCATTCCTAGGCTATGGAGATGTGGATTTGCTGTTTCCTTTACTTGAATGTCCTGAGTCATACCTATTGTGCTAGAATCAATAATTTACTAATTAGTCCATCTATCTTAACATTTGACTAGAATCTACTATGCCCACTTATGCACTTTATAAAAATTATCTCATTTTATTACTTACTTTAAGGTTTGGTTATATAGTATTGATTGTCCCATTTCAGAGCTGAGGAAAATGGGGCCCAGAGAGTTTTTAGAAATTCTCCCATGTTCTTGTCTTGTGAGTTAAAATTATAAACTGGTTCTTAATAGCCGTAAATGTAAGTTCTTTACAAATTAGTACTCTACTGGAATTTTATACTGATTTATAAGTGTTCTTAAATGGCCTTTTTATGATTAAAAAATTATGTAAGGATAATGATTATATCCTCTTTATATCTCAGAATAGGGAATACAGGTAGAAGAGCAGGCTTTTGAGGGGAGGGATGAAGAGCTTGGCTTTCCACATGCTCTTTCAGGAGCCTACCATATATCCAGGTTGAGTAGATATATAGCACCTAATCTTCAGAGAAAGAGACCAGGACTGGAGATAGAGGCTTGGGAGCATCAGTGACAGGTACACAGTAGATAAAAGGCACTTGCCATCTTGACTCATTTTTGGTCCATTTTCCCCATTCCTAGAATGGTTTGTGAGGCTGTGAAATTAAGGGTAGACTGATTTAACATATGGGAGTTTCTGTTCTAAATAAGACAGATGGAGCCAGGAGTCTAAGAGGCTACACCATTAGGAGATGTGGGTAGAATCAGCCTAAGTACGTACTTAACATTTGTCTAAGCCAGAGTTTCTCAAGCTGGTGTATATTAGAGTCACCTGGAGAACTAATAAAGCATCAGAGACCCAGTATAGTAGACCTGGACACTCTGTTTTTATCAAGTTCTCAAGAAGATTCTGATAGGCTCCAAAGTTTGAGAAGCACCAGCCTAAATCATATTTTGGAATTAATATCTCTTCACCAAGTAATAACTATAAAAAAGCAATTATAAGACCTTTGTTTTTTATAATTTAGAAGGATCTGCTGATGATTTGAAATTTGAATTTAAAAATATTTGTTTAAGAGATTACATATCTCTGTTTCATTTGGATTTTTCTTTTCCCCACTGGTGTTTTATCTTACTCTTTCTTCTGGAACATATTTCTGTGTTTTCTCATTTTGTTTGACTCTTTTAGCTTGTTTTTATGTATTAGGCAAGGTAGCTACCTCTCTCAATCTTGAAGGAGTGTCCTTATGTAAGAAATAAACCTTACTGTTTAACCTTGAAAAAAATATTGGTTTATATTTTATGCGATTATCTGAGGCTGACAAACACATTCACATGGAGAAATCTTTCTTTCTAAGGTGATTCCATTTTGCCTCTTCTACACAAGGCAAGGATGAGCATATCTAGGTCATCTGAAAGATTTTCCTTCTCAAATTTTGCTTTCCCTGTGGGAAACAGTGTGAGGAAAGGAAATGAGTCCTAACCCTCCCTGGAGGTAATACTTACACATATTTTGGAATCTGGGGGTCAGCTGCCAACTTCACCTGTAGGCAGGAAGTACACACCTGTTAGCTACATGGTTTTAAAAACAGCCTGTACTTAGCCAGATTACAAGGAACGCTGTTGTTACGGCATCAAAATAGGAAGCTGACTTACATGCAAGTAATCCTTATTAAAGGGGATTTTAGGAAGCAGGACACTTGAGAAAAGCAGGCAACTGTGAAAAGAATATCTCCTGCTTACCTTTGTAAAAGCCAACAATTACCCCCCAAATTAGGTTGGGATTAGATAGGGCAATCAGTTGTAATAGAGTTGATATCTGGGAAGGGGAGAAATTTGAGTCATTCAGAGATAAACCTCTTATTATGGTTCCCTTTCCTTGATCATCTTTATCCTTCTACCCCACCCCTAACTTTATACATAGTGGTTGCTGGTGGGGTGAGGAAGGAATGACTTTGGAAGCGCTCCTTAACCAGGCTTTTGTATGCATTGTCCCAGGCTCAGGGCTTTCTCATCAGCAGGCTTTCCAGCCCTGTCATTAGTCCTAGTGGCAAAAGAGCCTCATTCTCATGAACTGACCCATGCTGCGAGTAGGTCACCTCAGATGGAGGCTTGCTGCTTTATTCAAAGGCTTCTGAAATTCCCAGATGTTGGGGCAAGATGCAAATGTGGGGACACTCTTTCATTGCTCCTCAGTTTGTTTTTGGACTATTGGAAGAAACGGGGTTCTATCTGCTGACCAAATGTGTGTTTCACATGGGGATGGTGGATTCTCACCTTTCATAGTTGTAATCGTGAGAAGAGTCTCTTTGTGAAAGCAACAGTTAATTCTCTCTGAATGTTACTACAGTTTAGGGAGAAAAAGTATTTTCCCCCCTCCTTTATATTTCCCCTTCACTTATGCTTAAAAACAGGTAATTGGAGCAGGGCTTCGAAGTGTAATCTTGCCCGAAGGCTAAGCTTGCCACCTAATGACACAGGGTTGTTCTTCTTTATTGAGGCAGTCTTGCACTCATTATCCCTAAATTAGTTCCCTTTTCTCCTTTGCTTTATTATTCATCCACCTCCTCCTTTTTCATTTGGATTTTTCCAAGCGAACCATGACAAAGTGTGTCTTTGTGAGGTTGTGTGTCTGTGCAACAGTGCATCTGTGTGAGTGAGTGAGTGCCCCTTCCTCCCCGGTGCCCCTCGTTTACATGAAGTGTTTATTTAAGCCGAGGCAGTGGAACACTGACAAAAGTCTTTGGCACCGATTGCCTTATAATGATCTCACATCAATCCAGGGAGGAAAATCTAGCTGAAAGTGGAAGAAGCTGAGATTCAGTTGCAGGGTTCCCTTTGCCACAGGCAGACGCAGGCAGCTTAAATTCAGAAAAAAGTTGAAACTGGTTTTTGAATGAAGACTGTTTGTGTAAAAGTATATAATTAAGACTTTTCTTCAAAAGAAAACATTTTTTATACCACTCGTGTGATGCTTTATACAGTTGGACATATAGCATGAGGTAAAGACAAGAAAATACTGATGTGTTTTTTCTCTCTTCAGACCTGGGCTGGAATCCCTACTTTACTCCTGATAACGTACTATTACTTAGACTGAGTCTGTTTCCTCATCTAAAATAGGGATAATAATGTCAACTTCACAAATTTGTGGTGAAGATTAAAGGAGATGATATTCAAAGTGCTTAATACAATGACTGTTATACTGTAAACAACACATTATATTAAAAATTTGGTATCCTTCTTGATTCCCTTATAATAAACTGAAACACAGCTTGGAATAGTTTTGGCTTAATAGCCTAAGAAGCTGAGCTTGGATTCTTTTTCTCTCTCTAGGATCATTTCTTTCTTGAACTTAAAAAGGGACCTAGAATTTCTGAAGCACACCCAGCATTCTCATTAAATACCAGACCCTTTGCTTGGCAGTGTAATCTTATCAAAACACTTGTACAGGGCTTCCCTGGTGGCGCAGTGGTTGAGAGTGCGCCTGCCGATGCAGGGGACACGGGTTCGTGCCCCAGTCCGAGAAGGTCCCACATGCCGCGGAGCAGCTGGGCCCGTGAGCCATGGCCGCTGAGCCTGCGCGTCCGGAGCCTGTGCTCCGCAACGGGAGGGGCCACAACAGTGAGAGGCCCGCGTACCGCCATAAAAACAAACAAACAAACAAAAAAACACTTGTACAAACTCTGCAAAGGCTTATTATCATTCCCATATTGTAGATGTAAAAGGAAGGCTCAGAAAGATTAAGTACCTCGTCTAAGGTTCTAAAGTAAGGGTTGGAGCAAGTATGCAAACAAGGGTTTGTCAAGTCCCAAAGGGTCTAAATACAACTGAGAATTAGTTCTATTTCATTCACCTAAGTTTGCTTTAAGAAAGTTATTTCCTCAAATATAATGTAACAATTTTACTTTTTTTTGATTCAGAAGATTAGTGGACTCTTTTAGTCTGTACAGAAGAGAGAATATTAGCAACTTTGACTGCTTCTTTTTTTTTAATTTTAAAATTTTTATTACTTTTTTAACATCTTTATTGGAGTATAATTGCTTTATGACTGCTTGATTCTTAAGGTAAATATGTGATATGTGTATTCAAAATATCAAATTTGCTCTTGATATTATTCGACAGACTCAGTTATTATTTCTGCCTCTTTACCAAGGTGATTTCTTTCAGACACACATCTCATAGACAGATTTTCCATCTCCTCTTCTTTATCCTACCTTGACATTCCAGAGGTAATCATCTTTCTTAGCTCCCACCATATCTCCTTTCTCTTCATTAGGACATGGGTACCTAGGTGTTCTTCAGCCTTTATAGCACTGACAACCCTGGGTTGTTGGTTATGTTCTATTACTCCTTCCACACATATCTCCTTTCTTATCCTGCAAAGTCTTTTCTTCCTCCTCTCCTTTTTATCCTTCTTCCACGAAACCAGTTAGCCAGGCGAGTGTCCAGTAAAGTGGTGTAGGGGGGAGACATAAAGGTTTTAATTCTAGCCTGATGACCTTGGTAAGTGATTTAACATCTCCAGGTCTCAGTTTCCTCACCAGTAAAAATAAATGTTCCACTTGTAACTTTCTGTGATTGTTTCTTGACCATGGCTCCAAAGGCTTCAGATGCAATTTGTATGCCATGGTTTCCATCAGAGGTACAGTCTCTTATTCAATTCGGTAGCAGTAATAATATGTATATATAGCACTTTGTATTCATGAGAACAGTATGCAGACAACATTTTACTTGTTCCTTTCAACAGAGCAACTTGGGCCAGGTCACCTAGGTAGTCAGTGGCAGAGCCAGGACCTGAATATGGTCCTCTTAATTCTGAATCTTGCGTTCTTTGCTCTGCGCCTCAGCAGGGTAAGGTAAACTGGCTGGGGCATGAGGAAAGAAAGATCAAATGGATTTTTGTATGTTGTCTTTACGTAAAATGTGCTGGGGTAGTGAATGGATAGTAGAAAATTAAAGGGTAGAAATGGTGGTATGAATTTTTCAAAAAGAAAAATCTTCCAGATTATTGTTTCAGGCTTTGTAGCTTTTTCTAAACATCTGTAGGACAACATTTGAGAAAAGGGAGTATAACAGAAAATATAACTTCAATTTAAAAATCCTAAACCCAACACTAAAGAATGAAGAACAAGTTACTCTAGTGACTTAGGGGATTTTTCTTTTTTTCTGGATATTTTCCCCAAAATGGAAATAGTTTTTTTTTTTTTTTTTAAATTCCTTCTATAATTAGCTCAAAGATGAACTTATACAGTCCCTTGAGTTACAAGCTAGGGATTTATAACTTTTTTTTTAACGTCAAGATCAACAGCTCCTTCTCTGGTTGACCCTGTCCTGACTTGGTAAGAAGGATCAAATTTAAATCTGTCTATTGTATACTCAGTGGCCTCTTTTGGCCATAAAAGAGTTCATTCTCCATTAAAAAGCCAGTGATATATTCCAGATTCTTTGTGAAAGAATCAAGCATATCTCTCTTTGTTCAGGAGGTGACTGTTAGTAGGGGAAGTAAAAGGGGAACAGGGAAATGGTGGTGGCTTCATCATATGTCACAGAAATCTAATTTGATGCATTAGCCCAACCTTTTCTCATTTAAGATTTAAACCAATATTTATTTTTGAAAGGAAATTCAACCCATATGTATCTGTCTTAGTAGCCTTGTTGGCTTTTATTGATAGGAAATAGGAAGTTACTTTTTTGCCAACATTACAAAAGGCCTAAAGTTCAAGTGAATCTTGATCTTGGCAAATGTAGCTTCTATCCTGAAAGGTGGAACATAGGTTCCAGGTAATAAGAAAAGAAAGATAAACATTATCTTTAACTGCCTTCCAAGATAGGGGCAGAGGAGACTGAGGCAAGTTCGAAGAATTACTGATTGTTTAATTTTGTCCCAAAGCCAATATAATTTGTTCTTGAATGCAGATTCTCACATGCATAGGTGATGGGTCCATTTATTCAAGCAATTCCAGTTGTAGATGCTGAAGGCTTAGCATAAAAAGAAAAAATTACTGTAATAACATCTTTGACTTTGATCATTTGTGCCCTTCAAAAAGAAATTATGAGTGCATGGAGACTTACTATTTTGATCTATACTTTTATATAAAATAGAGACATGTTTCAGCATAGGAGATATTTTCCCTTCATCCTGGAAAAAAGTCTGTCTTTATTACCTTATATTATTTTCTAAATTAATTAATTCAAGAAAAAAATTGTTTCACAGAACATATTCACTACTTTTTCTCACCCACTGTAAAGATTAGACACTGTGAATTGTTCTGATTTTCTGTGTTTAGCTAACTCAGCCTAAGATTTACTCATGGAGAAGTGCTCTCTTTAGAGTGACTGTCCTTGGCTTAAATAATGGTTCCCAGGGGTGGTGGAGAGCATTGGAAACCAAGTTCTACAGCCCCAGGGCCAGATTTATAACCTAGCCCAGAGAGACAGGCACAGAATTTGGTAACTCTCAGGAGGTGACTTGCAATACTTAGTTGAAGCAGGAGGCTTGGACTGGATGAAGTCAGGAGGCAAGGTGCTTAGTATCACAAGAACTCGAGCACAGAATAAATTTTATTTCTGCTTAGAGTTTATCCAGGATCTGAAAGTCCACTTTCCCCATGAGGTCCTGATTTGGTAAGGAGTCCCCAGGATTGTTCCTTCCTCCAAGCAAAAGTTACATTTTAACAAGACTTTCTTTGACCACAGGCATTCCTCTAAGCAGTGATTCTGAAAGTGTGGTTCCCTAGACCAGGAGCATCAGCATGACCTTGTTATTAGAAATGCAAATTCTCAGGCCTTTCCCAAGTATTACTCAATCATAACCTCTGAGATTGGGGCTCAACAATCCATATGTATTTTTTTTTTTTTTTTTTTGCGGTATGCAGGCCTCTCACTGTTGTGGCCTCTCCCATTGTGGAGCACAGGCTCCGGACACACAGGCCCAGCGGCCACGGCTCACGGGCCCAGCCGCTCCGCGGCATGTGGGACCCTCCCGGACCAGGGCACGAACCCGTGTTCCCTGCATCGGCAGGCAGACTCCCAACCACTGCGCCATCAGGGAAGCCCAACAATCCATGTTTTAACAAGCCATCTGGGTGATTCCAGTGCTTGCTAAATTTTGACAAACCCTGCTCTAAAGTAGAGAATACCTTTAGGCTTTTGTGTAAAACTCTGCAATGTAACCATATTACAATTTGGTTTTATCACAATTTGAACTTATCACAATTCTATGAATTTAAGTGTCAGTTCTATGTGAACGATTAGCTATTAGCCACATGTTTTAAACGAGTGTATGGATTATTTTTCCCTGGTGGCCTCAACTCTGACCTGGTCAGCACAGTCAGCTCAACCTCTAAATAATGGTTACCATTTATGTGTAATTAGGCTGCTCGAACCCTGCATATCTTACCACACCCCAAAAGAATTAGGCTAGATTCAGGTGGCTCAGTATGGAAAAAGTGCCTGTCAGTCTCTTTCTAGGATATTCTGAAGCAATAGGTCTTGTGCTACTTCTCCTGCTGTACCTTCTTGGACCCCTGATGGAATTTCTGATTGTCCTTGGGCCAGATGAGAAAGGACCCAGATTTCTGAAAGCTCAAAATTCTTGGAATAAAGCTCAACCCCTTCCCCAGTACCAGATTGTATAATATACTGCTTGAAGTGAATAAAAAACTAGCACCTTTAATTTCCCTTTCAGTGAAGGGTATTCCCCATCATTCCCCTTTGTTCTGAGGTAGTGGCAAGTAGCTCTCAACATTGTTTTTGTACATGTTCTGCGAGTCTTATGTTTATGCAAAAGCCACTCATCTAAAGAGACACAAAACTATTCTTGCTCCTACTCTGCCACCAGAAAGTCGGTCCTGACTTTGACCCCTGACTGATATATATTTTTCAGAGGTTCCTCAAGGCAAAGGAATTATTTATGGCTAGTTTGATCTCATTTTCAAATCCCTATAGGAGTTGGGGCTACGCCACCTGTGACCTCAGGGATTCCTTTGTCACTTCTAGCCTAAGCTTATCTCCTGTTTTCCAAGTTCCACCTTGCCTTCCAGTTTGACTCATAATAGGAGAGGCATCTCCTTTCAAAAATGTAATCTAAGCTGCAGGTACCCAGTGATGCTGGTATGAGGTAGGTAGAAGTTTTTGTAAACTTCCTTCTAGGAAAGTAACCAAATCCTACTAGTGGCCAGTTTGGAAATCTAGTCAGTGGGCATATTTGATTGCAGATGGATATACTCAGAAAGAGGTAAGTCTTAAAAGTCATCCAAATACTTAATGGACCACTTTCTACCATAACATATGCTCAAAGAATTGAGTGCTAAATGTGTGTCAGGCATACATACATTACTTAAGGTATTTTATTTAATCCTTGCATCAGCCTAGTGAGGTAGGGATTATGAGGATCCCTAGCTTGCATGATGAATTAACCAAGGCTTACATAGTTTAGATGAATTGCTGTCAAAGAGCAAGTGAATCAGGAAATGCATTCCAACCTTAGATGATTCTTTTATAAATTCTGTGCTGTTAACCACTATACCATTAGTTCTCAGTCTATCACACCCAATCGCCACCCCCATCCTCCTTTATAACAAATATTTGAAAGGTCCCCTTTACTATCATGACATAAAGTGTATAGATAATATAACCTGCCTACATACAAAACTTGAAAATTTATAAAATGGAATACTGCTCAGCAGTAAAAAGGAGCGAACTATGGATACACGGAACAACGTGACTGAATCTCAAAAACACCATGTTGAGTAAATTTGGGAACAAAAGAGTACATTATTTGTGATTCCATTTGTATGATATTCAAGAGCAGGCAAAACTAATCAATGGGATTAGATGTCAGAACACTGGTTGCTTTTGGGAGTGGAAAAGGGCGGGGATTGAGAATAAAGAGACATGAGGTGAGTAGAGTGATGGAAATGTTCTATTATTTGATGGAGTATTAAATGTATGGATTTTATAGTTGTTAAACTCATCGAAATATACATTCAAGATCTGTGCATTTTACTTTTTGTAGTTATAACTCAACATAAGTTAAAGTCAATATAAAATTCTAACAGTAATATATAGGACAAATAAAAGGAGTTTTAAATAACATATATTTCAATATATATATGCTAGGGATGATCTATTTGAAGATATAATGACATAGATGCATGCATCAAATATTAGTAAATAAATTTGGATTTTCAATTTTGAATTGAATTTTGTCTAGTGTTTTTTTAACATCACATTTCGAAGATACTATACATACATACATATATACACAGAGATTCAATTATAGTGAAACAGTTGCTAATGCAGACAGATAAGAGTGTCATATTGGGTTCACCAATGTCACAAGTAGTGCTGTTTTTGATGGAATGATGGACTATCCTTGGAAGAATTTCCAAAATACATTTTCCAATCTTTCCTCTATTTACACAGTCATGTTAATTCTGGAAAATTCAGTGAATAAATTATGCAAAAATTATTCTTGTTTTTATATATAAAACAGAGTTGAGTTTAAAGTTCAGATGATTAATAGTTGGGTTTTTATCTATAAGACTGTCCAAATATTAAAAAATATTAAAATTGACATTTTACATACCTGGCCCTTTTCCACAAAACATATGTAGGACTGGGCCCAAACGTTGTGACAGCTGGAAACCCCACACAAATCTAAATCTCTTCAAGAGGAGTGACACTGGCTGAGTTGAAAGCTATGCTCCACACAAGACTGCAAATTTTGAGATCTTTCTCAATTGCTACCTCTTCTGCCAAGCTTATCAACATGCCCTTCTGTCCCCAAGATGAATCCGAAGGATGTTTTCATTTGTCCTCAAGAGAATCCTAAGCATGTTTCTATCTTAGAAATCATATTTTTAGTTTTTATTTTTGGTAATTGTTAGTATACTTATCTATGTCTCTCCTGAAATTATAAGGTCCTTGATGTTAGAAATGTTTTTATCTAACACCCAGTAAGTTCAGGTGCACGTTCCACATTTAGTATATATTTACTGAAAGCGTACATGACTGGATTAATAAAATAATGAATGCAGACATCAAATGTACTGAGTACACATGATCCAAGCAATAGGCTGAATTTATATTTCTTTGCTTTGGTTATTTATTACATGCACACACTATTATGTTGTATAGTTGGGATTTACTAGCATTAGAACAAAGGCAGATTGAGAAACAACTAATTTTTTCAATCAGATCTTTTTAAGAAACATGCTAGTGGCATTGAAAGATAAATAAATAGGTGTATTTTACATAAAGACCTCCTTCTCATTTCTTTTTACTGAAATTAAGATGTAATGATAAGTGCTGTATTGGTTTTTAACCTCAAACTGTCACTACTGTGTAACAAAAGAAAAAAAAAAGAAATTAAGAAAAAGGGCAGATTACATAACGAAATCTATATTTATTTGAAAAGACAAAATGTGATTCAGATACTGCTGTTACCAGTGGGAAAAAGTCCCAGGCAGCCCATTATGCCCAGAAGGGCAGCTCTGTTACCACTGCACCTGAAGCCTTATCTGGGTTCTTACCTGTTGTTATCTGCAAAAAATCTCAACAGACCTACATTAGTAGCTGCTAGGGACATAGATATGCGACCTTCCTTGTTGTGAAGTGAGCTCCAAAATTGTGATTAGATAGACTTGTCCCATTTCCAATCCCTCCCAGCTGTTAAGAACAGCTTTTTCAGATCTCTCAGTTCTATGGAAACAAAGAGGTACAGTGTAAGTATCCACCAAATCTCAGGCTAGCTACCATGGCTTTGCCCTGCAAATATGAGAGTTGTGTTTATTTTTCTCATAAACCAAAAAGGGCTAATAGCATTAAGATTTCCGGAAAGACCCAAGCTTGGAGATATGTTTTGCTATAAATATAAACAAAAATAAAACACTAGAAAAACACTAGAAAAAAGGGTACAGTTACACTTCTAGAAAGTCCCTTTTGAAGATTTTTTTCCCCTTATATATGAAAGCACAGAATTCAGACCTGGTTGGGGGGTAGTAAACAGCAAAGGCCAGATTTTTACAACTTGTTATATCCTTTTTTTGCGTGGCAAGAAAGTTTTCCTGAATATAATCCTGATGAAGCCTTCCCTGGGTCATTTTGGGGACAGGTTTTAGTGAACCCTTTGGGACTTGGATTTGAACTCAAAGCTAGAATATTCTAATTTTGTCACTGTATTTGGGACATTACTGAGAAAGAACCTATAGATGTCTCTTCCGAGAGTAGTTTTAAGGCCAGTTGGAAATACTTCAATATGTATTGAAAAGGTCTCTTCTTCCAAAGAGTTCAAGGTAGTCTTTGTTCAGGCGTTTCATTCCTCTGTGCGGTTTTCTTCATCCATAAAGCGTTTGTAAATATTTTTACAAGACGAATAGTGTCTGGAAAGTATATTAATTATTTCTGAATACACGTATTCATTCAGAAATAATATATGTGCTTTATACGTATTCATAGAGCGTTTCTCAGAAAAGCGGAAGTGACCACGTCTCCCATTGGAAGCCCGATCTCGCGGGATCTCGGGCGTTCCACAGGGCGGCTGCGGAGTACGGGGATGAGAAACAGCTGCGTGCAGCGCGTGGCAGCGGCCCCGTTTTCCAGGCTTGTCCGTAAAGAGTTTGGCTTTTGCCACCTGTCTAGCAACCCGCAACGCCTCGCACCAGCCGCCTCGCCTCAGGAGCCCTACCAAGTGTGGGAACGGGCTCTGCCCCAAAGGCTTTGAGTGACTCCTCAAACCGGAGTCGGCGAGTGAACTGCGCGTTTGCGGCCGGAAATCCATAGCCTTCACGGAGGCCGAAGGGGCAGCGCCCCGGACTTCTGGTGAGGAACCCCTGGGGCCCAAGCCGATGTCTGCCAGGTCCAAGGCAACAGCAACCCAAACTATTATCCTTGGGGCCAGCTGTTTTTCCCGGTGGCTGTGAGGGGTCTAGAATTCTTTCCAGGAGACTGTGGCTGTCGGCCCCTGAGGAGCAGCCTCAGGACATTGCTCTCTTTCTGACTCAGCCCAAGGCCGGCAGCCTGTGATGGGAGAGCTGGCCCCCTCACCTAAGCCCTTGTCAGGAAATGTTTTCGTTTGAATACCCTGGGGGACGCCCGAGGGCTGTGGCCAGGACTGCTGCTGGGGCCGGGGCCTGGGCCGGGTGGATGGAGTGTTGAGTCTCCCAGGAAGGCAAACAGGACGCACGTGGAGCCTGCAGAGTGTGCTCTGTGGCTTGGCTGTAGTATCTTTATCAGGTACTTAATTATTAGTAATAAAATTTGTGGGAGAAATAAGGATGACCTTATAAAGTTAGATAAGATCAAGAGTTGTAGGATGGAAACAAGAAAACAGAAGATATTAAGAAGTAAGATTATAAAAGATGTTTCAGAACACTTCTCAGTCTCATGACAAACTAAGCTAACACATCTTAGCTCTGCCTCTACATTACATTACTCTAGTCAAGCTTAAAAGAAATAATGGGCAATTCACGGGAGCTAGAAATAAAAAACAAACTCAGAGCCAGAAAGCCCAGTGTGTTACTTGGTACTGTGACAGACCAAGATGGCCCCTGTGGTCTACCTAAAGGGTAAAGTCCAGGGACTAGGGATTTAACACTAAAGAATGTGGTCCTGGCTAACAAGAGTTGGGGAGTTGCAACTGAAACCCTAGTGTAAAGCCGGAACCATAAAGGGCTTTGCACTTTTAAAAGGCCCCTAGAAAAACTCCTCAGTGGAACAGAGAAGTAAGGGTTTGGAGTTGAGGATGAGGAGAAAATAATTCTTCTGTAAATAATCGAAACCCCAAGCATTATCCACAAATAAAGCCCACATTCACACTACTTACGTTGTATGGCAGTTTCAAGCTGAGAAATTAGCATTCTTTCCTTGACCAGTGAAACTCCCGAGATTAATAGCTGAATTAAATACAAAATGGAAACGTTTCTACAACTCAGAGTCGCAAGACTCGTAGAAAAGGTAATATGGATTAAGATGAGTTCATAACAACAACAAAATACAAGCCACACAAGGAAACAATTTACTGTAAAGTAGATTCAGTAGAAACACAAATAGGAAGATTACCACCTCAAAGAACTTACGGAAATGTAAGAATTCGAAGAGATTTGGAAATAAAATCCAAGAGAGAAAGACAGGATGGAAACTACAGTGAGGTAATAGGATCTATATATCTATATCTGTATATTTATATCTATATAAAGAACTGGCAGATTTGATAAAGAACCACATAGAACTTCTAGAAATAGTTTTTGAAATTTAAGTTAAAATACACCCTCAAAAATAATTATATAGCAGATCAGACAAAACTAGGACAAGAATTAAGAGAACTGAAAATAAGTTTGAGGAGCTTACCAGAATGCACAGAAAGAGAGAAAAAGGATAGATTGAGATACAAAGGATACAAGAAAAGATTGAGAAGAATTAATGGCAGGAAGGAAATATTTGAAAAACTGGCTGAGAATTTTCCACTGTTAAAGAAAGTCATCAGATTGAGGAAGTACACTGAGTCTCAAGCAGGATTTTTAATATGTATATTAGATATATAATATGTATAAATTATATGTATATATAACATCCATCACCAAGAACAGTAAGCATCTTAAACTGAGCAGAGACAGGTTACCTACAAAAGAACAATTATACTCAGTTTGGAACACTCATAAGCAGCAAAAGAAGCCGAAAGAAAATGGAGTAATATCTCCAAATGTTTAAAATTCTGTGCACAGCTGAACTTATATAGGAATAGTGCAGCAATAGAGACATTTTCAGATAAAGTCTAAGAGATTTGACCACTAACAGGCTGTCACTGAAATAACTGATAAAACATCTGATTCAGGAAAAATAGAGAAAAAGCAACAAGATACAAGAAGCATGTGAGTCGATAGAAAGATACATTGATAAAAATAACAATAGTGATGGGTAATTTTGTGAAGCTTAAAAAGACATTGAAACCAAGTATATATACTAGAAAAAAAATGTAATAACGTGTCTAGTGGTAAAGTTTTAAGTTTCTTATTCAGGAGAAAGGCAGAAAATAATGATTACAGTTAGATATTGTTAAAGGAAATGTGCAGATTAAAATTTAAACCTAAATATTGTGAGGAAAGGACTAAAACCATTTTTAAATAAGTCAAGAGTAAAATGACTACAGAAAATGTAATCACAGCAATTGAAGGTGGAAAGGAGACAAAAATCAAGCAAAGAAAAAGTTTGGTAAATTAAAAACAAAAAATGATAGTACAAACAAATGCAAAATAATAGTAATTACAATAAAAAATAAATAGATTAAATTCTCTCATTACAAGACATTTTCACATAGGCGTCCTTTCTGAAATCTCAGGGCATAGACTGGACAAGAGCTCTACTTATGCTTAGGCAAACTCATGTTTGTAGAATGAGTTTATATTACTCAATTTGAGGAACACCATCCTAGTCACTCCAGGCTAGGGGTTTCATCTTTTACAAAGACCAGTGAAAATGGATTGATAATTACTCTTTTTAAACTATGTTAGTGAGTTTGGTTTTGTAAACCAAAATTTGTATCTTTTTAAACAATAAGGCCACAAGTAATTGATTTCTTTATATGTTAAGGAAGAGATATTGGAAGTAGATAGTTACAACCTATATTTGCAGTAAAGATTTGGAGGCACAGATGAAGTAAGTAGTGCCTGTTATATTATGAGGCTGAATTAAGGCCTGTGTGTGTGTGCGTGTGCGCGCGCGCACACACACACACACACACACACTGAACTATCTTGAATAAAAGCCTTTAAGAATATTCAGTAGAATGAACTTAACATGTACTGTTCCCATCATACACATTTATTTTTCTTTTCTAAGATACTTGAATTTAAAACTTGAATTTAGAATTTTACAGGTTCAGTAATATCTCAGGTATTTATTACTTAGGAAATTCCAAGCAGTTTGGGCTCATTTTCCTACTAAATAAATTTTCCCTCATTGAGTATCTAGGTCTGAGCTATGTTCTGTTATTAACAAAATTTGTCGTGAGCTTACTTTTCTTTTTCTTCAAATAATACAACCTTACACCAAGGTCAGGTCATGCTAGATTGTTTAAAATATTATGCAAATGTAACTTTCTTCTTTTTCACTTGAAAAATTTTCTTTTCTCTCTCTGGTATCTGATGTGATATCCTTAGATGTAGATCCTAAAAAGCCCTGGAGAACTAGGGCTTTACCCATAGTCCTTTTCAGCTTTCCACTACAAATATTCTCTCTTACTGTGAGCTGAGATTATACGGACTTCAAAAGGGATTTTGCTTGAAGTTTATTTTAACTTTGAGAAACACAGTCTTATTTAGAATATTGTGCAAAATTTGCTCCTTTAATTCAGAGGTTGCAGTTCGATCAACAAAATGTATATTACACAATTTTCTCTTGCTACCACAAACATTTTCTTTGTGGTTATGCAAGTGTGACTTTATATTTTCTTAATGAGATGGAGGAAGGAACTAATGTTTACTGAACATTGGTTATTTTACCAGACTATAACAGGCATATTACATAAACACTTTAATGTAACAGTTTCAATTCCATGAGTTAGTTTTAATTTTCCCCATAGTCTAGAGGAGGAAAACAAGTATTTGCTGAAGTCACAATGTTTTTGTCTTCCACATCCTAGTCTAAAAGGTATGACATTGATTTCATTTGTGGAATATTCTGGATAAAATTGTTTTTTCTTTTCTTGCCATAAGTGCCTTACGGGTGCTTGACTTTAAAGGCAAAGAGTTTATTTTTATAAGGCATCGGTAGTTTAGAATATTTTCATATTTCTATATCCTGTTCTACTTTCTATAAACATTTAGTTTTGTACATGACATTTTCTATTTTGAGATAGTTTGCCCTGTAATGACTTCTTGTAAGACCTTAAAATTGTATTTATTTATTTACTTTTTAATAAATTTATTTTATTTTTTGGTTGAGTTGGGTCTTCGTTGTTGTGCGTGGGCTTTCTTGCGGTGAGCAGGGGCTACTCTTCTTGCAGTGTGCGTGCTTCTCATTGCGGTGGCTTCTCATTTCGGAGCATGGGCTCTAGAGTGCAGGCTCAGTAGTTGTGGCACATGGGCTTAGTTGCTCTGTGGCATGTGGGATCTTCCCGGACCAGGGCTTGAACCCGGGTCCCCTGCATTGGCAGGCGGATTCTTAACTACTGTGCCACCAGGGAAGTCCCTAAAATAGTATTTTAAATAGTTACAACTATGTATTGTTTTAGAGAACATAAATGTAAACTCCATAAATGTAGACTCCATTTGTTGGTGTGTGTGTGTATGTATAAAATTTGGGCAAAGTTGTCATACAAAAGACTGCAAGAATTTTTAAAAAAAATAAATTTATTTATGACTGCAAGAATTTAAACTGTACAGTTTGATAAGTTCTGGCATATAAACATATCTGTGAAACCATAGTCACAATCAAGATAGAGAACATAGAACATATACATACCCCCGACCCCAGTTTTCTCCTATATCTCTGTAATATCTTCCTTCAATCCCCTCTCTTCTTTCCTCTCCAGGAAAAAACTGACCTGCTTTCTGTCATCACAGATTAGTTTCCATTTTCTAGAGTTTATGTGAATGGATTATACAGCATGTACTTATTTTGGGGTTGGAGGGATAGCTTCTAGATTCTTTCATAAAACATAATTATTTTGAGATTAATTCATGCTGTAGTATGTATCAATAGTGTATTCCTTTTTACTGCTGAGTAATATTCCATTATATAAATATACTACAGTTTATCTACTTATCTGTTGTTAACTGACATTTGGTTTGTTTCCAGTTTTGGGCTATTACTAATGGAATTCCTATAGCTGTTCATGTACAAGGTTTTGTATGGACATATGTTTTCTCTTGATCAAGTACCTAGGAGTGGAATGGCTGGATCATATGGTATGTGTATCTTGAACTTTTTAAGAAACTATCAAAGTGGTTTCCAAAGTAGTTGTGCCATTTTACTTTCTTACCAGAAGTGTATGAAAATTCTAGTTTTTCAACATCATTGCTAAACTTGGTATGTTGTGTCTTTTTCATTTTACCCATTCTATTAGGCATGTAGTGATATCTAATTGTGGTTTTAGTTGGGATTCCCCTCATGGCATGTTGAGCATCTTTTCATGTGTTTATTACCATCTACACATCTTACTTAATGAACCATCTGTTCAAATCATTTGCCCATTTTTTATTGGGTTATTTGACTTCTTACTGATTTTTGATATTCTTTATTTATTCTGGATACAAGTCCTTTATCAAATGGACGCTTTGCATATTTTCTCCAAGCCAGTGGAAGTCTTTTGAAGTGTGGGCCTTTTTAATTTTGATGAAGAATAATTTATCTTGAAATCAAGTAGATATTACCACAATTTTGTTCTTTTTACTCAAAGCTATCTTGGCTCCTCTAGTTCTTTTGCATTTTCATATGAACTTTTGAGTCAATTTGGTGATTTCTACAAGAAGGCATACTGGGATTGTGTTGAATATATAGATCACCTTGGGGAGAATTGACATTTTAATAACATTGAGTGTTTTGAGTGACAAACCTGGCTTATGAACCTTTATTTTTCAGACACTCTTTAATTTCTCACAGCAAATGTTTCATAGTTTTCAAGTGTACACATCTTTCATATTTTTGTCAGATTTCCCCCTAAGTAGTTAATATTTTTGATCCTTTTAAAATTATTTTATTAAATTTCAATTTCTGATTATTTATTGCAAGTTTGTAGAGATACAATTGATTTTGTGTATTGATTCTGTATCCTATTACCTTGTTACACTTCCTTGTTAATTCTAGTAGCCTTTTTGTAGATTCCGTTGGGTTTTCTCCACAGATGATCTTGTTCTCTGTGAATAGACAGTTTTGCTTCTTCCTTTCAGATCTGGAGGCCCTTTCTTTCTTCCCCCCCACTCTTTTTTTGCTTGATTACACTGGCTAAAATTCCCAGTACATTGCTGAATGGTAGTGTCTTGTTCCCGATCTTAGGAAGAAAATATTCAGTGTTTCACCATTATGTTGTTACCTGTAGATGTCCTTTATCACTTTGAGGAGGTTTCTTCTAATCCTAATTTCTTGAATAGTTTTTATTAGAAATGCATGTTGACATTTGCCAAATATTTTTTTCTGCTTCCGTTGAGATAATCATGTTTTTTTCTTTACTAGTTTGTTAATATATGATTTTGGTTGATTTTGGAATGTTAAACCACTACTGCATTTCTAGGATAAATCTCACTTAATATATTATCCTTTATATATATGTTTGGTTTTGATTTGCCAAACTTTTACTTAAAATTTTTGCATGTATATTCGTGAGGGCTATTAGTCTATAGTTTCCTTTTTTATTGTGATGTTTTTGTCTGGTTTGGATATTAGGACAGTGCTGATTTCAAGGGATGAGTACAAAAAAAATTATTCTTTAGTTTTCTGGAAGTGTTTGTATAGGATTATCTTTGTCTTAAATATTTGGTAGAATTAACCAGTTATGCCATCTGTTCCTGCTCAGATGTTCTCTTATTATCCTTTTAATATCTGTAGAATCTAGAGTGATATTGATCTTCTCAAAGAATCAGCATTTAATTTCAGTAATTTTCTGTGTTGTTTTTACTTTTCTATTTAATTGATTCCCTTTTTGATCTTTATTATTTCTTTTCTCCTGCTTATTGAGTTTAATCTTGTCTTCCTTTTGTAGATTCTTAAGGTAGTATCTGAAGTCATTTATTTCTTGTTTTCTAATATTGGCATTTAGTGCTATAAATTTTCCTCCTAAGTACTGTGTTGATGACATCCTACAAATTATGATATGTTTTCATTTTCATTTGGGTTAAAATATTAAAAAAATTCTCTGTTTAAGTGTTCTTTGACCAATGAGTTATTTAGAAGTGTATTAATTTTTTGCAAAATATTTGGAGATCTTCCAGGTATCTTTCTATTATTGATTTCTAATTAAATTCCATTGCAGGCAGAGATCATATGTTGTATGACATGAATACTTTTAAATTTTAAGACTTATTTTATGGCGCAGAATATTGTCTAATTGATAAATCCCCATGTGCACTTGCAAATAATGTGAATTCTGCTATTGTTAGGCAGAGTGTTCATGTTGGTTGATAGCATCATTTAAGTCCACTATATTATCACTGATTTTCTGTCTGCTTCTAATGATTTTGAAGGAAGGGGCATAGACATCTCTAATTCTATTTGTAGACTTGTTTGTTTCTCCTTGCTCTTCTATTAGATTTGGTTCATATACCTATATATTTAGGTATCAGGTATATAAATATTTAGTATTATGTCTTGATTAGTTGACCCTTTTATCATTATGAAATGATGTTTAGTTATATAATGATATTCTCTGCAGCAGTGTGGGTGAATCTTAACAGCAGTGATACGTAAAAGAAACCAGACATAAAAGGCTACATACTCTGTGTACTGATTTACGTCACATTCTGAAAATGGTAAAATTATAGGGATTTTAACCAGATAATTGGTTGCCAGATGTTAAGGATGAGGTTAGGGCATTGACTGCAAAGAACCATGAGGGAAATTTTTGAGGCAATCAGAATGCTCTATATTTGGATTCTGGTGGTGACAGTTACACTACACTGTATACATTTATCAAAACTTATTGACTTGTACACTAACAAGTAATACATTTTTCCTCATCTTTATCCTTGAGAAGCTCACAGCTTATTAATGTTTCAAAGAAAGAGTTCAGACACTTTGGTGTACTTTTTATACTTCAGTAAGCTTGACAAAATAAATATCAAGAAGATACAATCACTTTTTCTTCTCATTTGTTCCAGTATAAACACAAATATTCACTTCAGTTTCCTAAGTAATTTCCTGACGAACAGTCAGTGGACTGCGTGACATATACAGTCGTGTACTCTCATGTAGAGATGCAGCTTTGGGAGAAAGTTTGAGCATGTGAGACCAAGGTCAAGATGAACTTCCAAAGTGCAGAAAACACCAAAAATGCCACACCTTGAATATCTCATATCCGAAAGCCCCACTGAGGGGGTAGTGCCACAAAGACAAGCGCAGGACACAGTCCTCATTCTAACTGGAAGAAAGGCTGGACGTCTAGCAGTGTCTTGGCTCTTTCTCTGACAAACCTCATTTCCTGGAGCAAGAAAGGCTCCCTGTCTCAGGGTTTTTCCTTGTTGGTTTCCAGAAGGGATATATTACACTCTTTCCACAAGTCATCTTGAGTTAGGAGAGTACCTCTGCCTTACATATGCACTTCCAGTCATACTTATAAGTTCATATCCCTGTAGAATGCAATAAATAAGCAAGCAGTTGTGTTTGTGATTAGCCTGAATTGTTAAGAAATGTTTCCATATACTTTGTTGAATTTCCCGCTTTGCAAATGTCCCCCAAAGTGGTACAGAATATATGATCTATTTTTTTTAGCTCTCTGAAGAAACTCAGTAGGTCCCAAGCAAGCCTTTATAATCTTACTCTCAAATATAATTAGCTCAATTCAACGATTATTTATTGAGCCTTTATGATGTTCCATACAGTAGGAATGAAAGAACAGGAGTTCAGAAGTTGAAAGACTTGGCCCCTATCCTCAAGAAGCTCAGAGTTATTAATATGCATGAAAGGAAATTGTGAGACACTTTCATGTACTTTGTATGGATATGATTATACATGTGAGAGTTTCTTGTTTTGCCTCTATCCCTTTGCCTTCTCTTGTTTTTACAGATAAGGGAATAGAGTTTCTTACATTCCATCATTGATTCCTTTCCTTAACTTTTCCAAATTTTGTTTACATTTTTCAATAAAATATCCATTAACTATTTCTGGAATGGCCAGTGTTCATTAAAGGAGAGCCTTATTCTATGTCCTCACATTTCCATTGAGGGAAAGTAATTTCTGATCCAGTCCCCACAGGTGGAAGAACTGGAACGAATACTTTCAAATGATCTATCCACTCATTTAATCTTTTTCCCCCTTAGAAATATGAGTAACTGCTCAGGTTAAATTGGCAAGACCTTGGTATCTTTTGGGTGATGTATCATAATGGGTAGAATTAGTCCATTGAAAGGCAGTATAGGGTGGGGGCAAGTTCATCCCTTATCTGTGGCTTTATAAGATCTAGTTGCACTCAGGTGAAGCAAGAACTTGTGCTTCAATAAACTATGTTGTAAGTCTTCTAGATCTGGGTCCTCTATATTGGAAGTGAACCATACTCCAGAATCTCTTCTAGAAACTGAAAAAGTATGTCAGATCATACTTGTTTGGTAGCCTGTTATCTTCAATTTAAGACATGAGAGTGCATTCATCAAAGGAGGTACATTCACCGATTTAGCTCTAGGAGGGGGCTTTGTGTTTTGGGAGTAATTGCCCCACCATTAATAAAATAAGTATGTTAATCTTTATTTGATTTTTTGTTACTTTTATCTTTATTTGATTTATTTAGTAAACTTCTATTGAGCATCTGCTATGTGCTAAGTGGTGAAAATACAGTGGTGAATGAGACAGGTTTTCTAAAATGGCTTAAAAAAGGAAAAAGTGAAGAAAATGTAAAATATTGAAAATAAAAGGGAGCTATGTGATAGAGAGTGGCCGGGGAGCTCTTTAAATTGCATAGATAGAAAAGTTCTCTTTGAAAAATGACATTAGCTGCTTAAGATGCATCTTAGTGTGAGGAAACAACTACATATGGGGGAAACACATGTGGGAAGATCTAGAGGAAGAGTGTCACTGGTGGAGAAAACAGACTCTATCAAAACTCATGAGCTTTAATACAATAGAAGGATAGAAAAAACCAAGGATGACTAGAGAGCATTTAGCTGAGGGAAAAAGATAAATGACACCCCATAAAATAATTGGTAGTATCACCACTGACTCTCTTTTTTGTCCCCTTCTTTACTTCATCCTTACTCATTTCCTGTCAATACTTCCAGCTACTCTTTCTTCTGAGCCTTAGTTTCTTCACGTAATATTCTAGAATGCTCTGATACAACTTTTTCTTTTTTTTTCAGAATATAACAACTTCACGTGAATTCGCAGTGAGTAATATTTTTCTTTTCTGAAAGATTCTAACTGGAGTACAAAAGTGTGTATTTTTTGAAGTCTTTTTTTGGAAGCCTTTACTTATATTCATCTGTATCACTGAATCCAAAATTATCTCTGATATTTGAATACAAAATATTCTCTGTTTTAAATTGTTTTTCACAAGGAACCTTTAAAATAGTTACACATTAAAAAAATGTATAGGCTATTTTATGAAACTTTTGCTCTTTGTATTTTCTGTTTCATATACTTAGTGTTTTTGGCTTTTTTTCTTTTTTGTGTCTGTAGGTTTTTCTGGATTTTATTTGCATTCTACCAATAGTTATTCTTCTCAGCATTCTATTATACAATTATAGTAAGTGACCCTTAACATACTCATAACATTTACAGAATAAATGGTTCTTTATCCAATGATTTCTCAGAAAAAACTAATCCTTGGGTGTGGAAGTGGGATTCCTCAGCTAAATGCATGTTTGACATAGCCAGGTACCTGAATAGACAGTTGTTCCACTACTGAAAATTGTCTGAGTGGAATGCCTAAGCATTCATGGTGGTCTTAAAAGAAAGTAAGAGGCATCTGACAGGATCCTCCAAGCAGTTCAGCTATCTAATCGGACCATCTGAATTCCTTAGTGAAAGATAAGAAAAAACCCTGCCTACCCATTAGGGCAGTCACTCAATTGTAATAAAGCAGATGTTTAAACAAGGTACACATAGCTATGTCTGTCAGTCTGTCATGTAGTGAAGAGGTGGAGGTGTACCGGAGGAGGGGGTAGGAGGGACAGATGAGGGAGAGGAAGCAAAGAATCCTGCTGGACTTGAGTGTGTGAGCAATAGAGGCAATAGCTTAAAATAAGGTGGCAGCCCAAGACACTGTTGCAAGTCTGAAACAGTAGCTGCCATTTGCTGATTTTGAAAGATATCCAGAGAGAAAGACTGGGTCAGTGCTAGTGAACCATGACTGAGAGAGACAACATATTTTACACTCCCTGTCTTTCACATACCTTATTTTTGTGAGCACTAGGAGCATTTGGCCAGGATATATAAGTTTTTGTGGTGCATATTGAGACAATACTTTTCCTAAGGAGCTATTTTTGTTTATTTGTTTGGCTGTGATGTAATGGAAAGTATGTGTTTTATGTTTGGTACTGGACATATCATTCGGTCTCTCTGAGGTCTGATTTCCTCAGCTGTAAAATGATGACGGTAATACTTTGAAGAACTAGAAATTATGTGTGTAAAATGCATGACAGATAGAGCCATCATTAGTTTTGATGGTGTTTTCTCTTGGTAGTTGTTGAGATTGTTGTTGGGATGACCTACTTTGTGGTTAGTGTGGGACTCCAAAGAGAGAACTCTTCATGACAATTTAATAGGAATACCTAAAAACCTGAAAATGGACTCAACCCAATGTGTTTGGAAGAAAAGACTGTAACTACGGAACAACTGGAGTGTCTGCTTTAGGGATATCTAAGCAATGTGCTAGACTGCCTCACAGTCCATTTTACCAGAGGGATGCTCTGGGAGGAGTTAACATACAGACTCACGTGGGTGCACACATAAATGTTTTGTAAGTTGATGGATGTCCATGGGGAGGGGGCTACATCTGGCTTTGTGCAGGCATCTGTTCCATGCAAACTACTTACCTGCTTATGGGAAAATATAAATCTTAGAATAATAGGACAACTTTCAGGTATATTGCTATATTCAAAATCAAGGCTTCAAAATCTTACAGTACAGCCCTAGAGAATCCATAGATGGGCTTGAGAGGGTCCTTGGAACCCATGAACACTGAAATTGTTTGTGTGCATTTTCCTGGGCTGAATTTTCATAGTTTCTATTTTCAGAAAGTTTCCTGGTCATAAGAAAGTTAAGAATTTCTGTACTGTGGTATCAAATAAAATAAGATAAAGAAAACTGACTGATCTTAAAAGATTTTGGATATCTGATATTTAGTGGACAGGTGGTCTGTTTCAACTGGATCTATTTATCCTTTGAGTTACCATCACCAGCAAGTGAATAGCAGTAAAACAGGTTGTAAAATATCAACTTGAAATATTCCCTACTGTTCCCATGTAGCTTTTGTTTTTTCAAGCTCTCTTCCTGTTTGGTTCCTCTTTGGTTTCTAAATTTTCTAAATTGAATTATAATCAGTTTTCAGGTACTGAGAGAAACTGATAAAGATGAGTTATATCAGAGAAAATAGAATAAAAAGATAGCTAGCTGGCTGAAAAGGACTATAGAGAGTTTTGTGGGAGTTGACAAAGAAATCTGTAACATTAGGCATAAAATAGTTGGAGGACTGATGGAATAAAGGCTGACTCACAGAAGTTCCTGCAAGACAAACTGTGTGCCAGTTCTTTACTTTGAAGAATCAAAAGCAGTAATTCCTACATTATGATTTTGGGGGAAATATCTCTTTAAGAATTCAGCACTGAGTGTAGAAACTTGAAAATTAAAAAAAGAAATTTGCATTGAGATAGAATTAGAGAACATATATTACATTTAAACCTGTTTTACATATATTATTTAATCTTCACAAGCACCCAATGATAAAAATACGCTTTCATCTCAACTTTAATGATGAGGAAATTGATAATTAGGTAGATTAGGCTACTTGACAGAAGTATGACCATAAATCATAAAGCCAGGAATCAAACTCAACTGATTCATTATGCTATTGACAAAGAAGGGACTGTAAAATCTCAAACTACATAAGTAGCTAGGGGATATAGTATAGCTCTGTTGATGATTAATAATGATAATGCCATTACTAAATATTATACTTGCTAATGAATAAAGTATTATTGCTGCAATAATAATACTGACTAGCACTAAGATGTCCAAAACAAGAATCATTCATGATTCTTTGCCTTTCTGCCTGTGTTTACAAATCATTCTCACCTCCCACAGTGGATGCTATATTATTTTAAATTCCCTTCATGTGTTTCAACATAGTATTGTTTAATTCTAAGCAGTTCTAACATTGTTTTTGTAAGATGCATTTGAAGACTTGTACTGGTAAGCTTCAATAAATTTGGGAGGTCATTGTAACCTTTCATTTTGGTCTGGGAGATATGTACTCTGAAGTCTGAGGGAGAGACTGGCATCACAATAGCAGAGTCATATACATAATGAAATAAAAAGGTAATGAAGTGTCATATTGCTCCATTAGAGAAAAAAGGAGAAACTATTACCTTTCATGATTGGTATATTACAAGGGAAATGGGCGTTTTTCTGATGTATTTTTTATGAAACCTAACTGCTGATTCAGAAGAATGTTTTGAGATATAGTTAAATATGAGGAAAATAATACGTCTGCAAAACTCCAAGCAATAAAACATTGTTGAACACTGTAGTGAATATTTTTAATATTACTGATGTCTACTTAATTTATTCTTTTACTCACATATTTACTCAACAGACATTCAGTGACCACATACTATGTAGTAGGACCTGTGTGTGACACCACAAATAATTTAAAAATGAAATAGAACACTACCAAATGTAAAATAGATAGCTAGTGGGAAGCAGCCACATAGCACAGGGAGATCAGCTCGGTGCTTTGTGTCCACCTAGAGGGGTGGGATAGGGAGGGTGGGAGGGAGACACAAGAGGGAGGACATATGGGGATGTATGTATATGTAGAGCTGATTCACTTTGTTATCCAGCAGAAACTAACACACCATTGTAAGGCAATTATACTCCAATAAAGATGTTAGAAAAAAATGAAATAGAGAAGAACTTTGAAAGAGCTTAAAGTTTCTCCCAATCACAGGAAAATAGGCTGTAAATGGGAACATATTTTTCTATGTAACATTGTGGAATTATGTGACTGCAGAATCAGAGTTGTTTAGCTGCTTCTGGGTTTCTGATAGAAACTGGGTGCATTCAAGAAGATGTGATGTCACCACAATGCTGAGATCCTAATCTATCGATATCTTAGTATGATGCTTCCACAACCTTCCAACAAATCATTATTTCTCTCTTCCTTTTCTTCGACCTAATGATAGTAGCATTTATGGTCAGGGTAAAACTAGGAGTGAAAAGTAGATATAGTATTTTGCTTAATTCATCCCTGATTTTTCAAGAATGCCTCCCCTCCTTTTTTTTTTTTTTTTTTGCTAAAATCAGTGAAGCCATCTTAGTCAATTCACTTAACTTCTTTGAATTTTGAGACTTTTGACTATGCCCTCCTTTTTCAAATAGTTTTTCCTAGACTCTAATAAACATTCATTCTCCTAATTTTATTACCTTCTGGATCCTCTTCCTATTGTCCATTGTCTGAAAACTAATGTTTCCTTTATCTTTGCTTTATGTCAAGAGGTAGGGTAAATCTGGTCCTTGTTTTTCCAGCAAGGAGGGAAGCAGAAGTTTGAGTAGTCTTTTAAAGTACTAAAAACAATTATATTGTCGTTGAAGAAACGTTCAGCATGAATGTACGGTTGGCCCTCTGTATTCATGGGTTTCACATCTGTGGGTTTGACATCCAGGGATTCAGCCAACCAGAGATGGGTCTGGAATTGGTTGATTCCCCAGATGGAAGACAGGTAGATATGGAGGGCCAACTGTATTCATTATATCAATACTACACTCTTTCATATAAGGGACTTGAGCATCTGTGGATTTTGATATCTGCAAGGGATCCTGAAGTAATCCCTTGCAGATACCAAGGGGTGACTATACTTTATAGCTACTCCAGCTTTCTTTTATTGGTGTTAGCATTGTGTATCTTTCTCCATCCTTTCACTTTTTATGTATATGTCTTTATATTTAAAGTGGATTTCTTGTAGAGAACATATAATTGGCTCTTATTTTTTGATCCAGTATGATAATGTGTCTTTTTTTTTTTTTGGAGTATTTAGATCATTGACATTTAAAGTTATTTATTGACATAGTTGGATTAATATCTGCCATATTTGTTACTGTTTTCTATGTATTACCCTTGTTCTTGGTTCCTGTTTTGTCTTAAACTAGTTTCTGCCTTTTTGGTTTTAATAAAACATTTTATGATTCCATTTTCTCTCCATTCTGAGCATATTCATTTAACTTTTTAAAAAACTTTTAAAGATGGTTGCCATAGAGTTTGCAATATACATTTATAATTAATCCAGGTCACTTCCAAGTAACAGTATACCACTTCAGGGTATTTCAGGTACCTTCTAATAATACAGTATTCCTAATTCCTCCTTCTCATCCCTTGAATCATTGGCTGTCATTCATTTCACTTATACATAAGCTATAATAGATACATTGCTGCTATTGAACAAATTATTACCTGTTAGATCAACTAAGTATGAAAAAATAAAAGTTAAAAAAATATTTAACTTATTCCTCCTCTAATGCTCTTCCTTTCTTTATGTAGATTTGATTTTCTGATCTATATCATTTTTCTTTTCTTTGAAAAACTTCTTTTCACATTCCTGTGAAGGCAGGTCTACTGGAAACTAATTCCCTCAGTATTTGTTTGAGGAAGTCTTTAGTTCTCTTTCTCTTTTGAGGGACAATTTTGCAGGATACAGAATTCTAGGTTTTTAATTTTAATTTCAACACAAATATTTCACTCCACTTTCTTTTTGCTTGCATGCATGCTTTCTGAGAATTTGTATATAATCCTTACTTATCTTTGCTCTTCTATATATGTAAGGTATCTTTTTCCTCTGGCTTCTTTCAAGATGTTTTTATCTTTGACTTTCTGCAGTTTGAATATGATATGTAAGTGTATGGTTGTTTTTGTTTTTG
The DNA here is from genome assembly GCF_949987515.2 of Delphinus delphis. Taxonomy (NCBI): domain Eukaryota; kingdom Metazoa; phylum Chordata; class Mammalia; order Artiodactyla; family Delphinidae; genus Delphinus; species Delphinus delphis. Next base: position 71,068,002 of record NC_082688.1, read on the forward strand.
CTTTTGCTTTTTTTGCGTTAATCCTGTTTGGTGTTTTCTAAGCCTCTGGGATCTGTGGTTTAGTCTCTGACGTTAATTTAGGGAAATTCTCAGTCATTATTGTTTCAAATATTTCTTCTTTCTCTCTTCTCTTTCTGATATTCCCATTACACATGTTACGTCTTTTGTTGTTATTCCACAGTTTTGGATATTCTGTTCCTTTTTTTCCTCTTTGCTTTTCAGTTTCTATTGACATGTCTTCAAGCTCAGAGATTCTTTCCTCAGTCATGTCTAGTCTACTAATGAGCTTATCAAAGGCATTCTTCATTTGTGTTACAGTGGTTTTGACCTCTAGCATTTCTTTTTTATTCTTTCTCAGAATTTCCATCTCTCTGCTTACGTTTCCTATCTGTTCTTGCATGTTGTCTACTTTTTTCAGAGTCCTTAGCATATTAATTATAGTTGTCTTAAATTCCTGGTGTGATAATCCCAACATCCCTGCCATTACGTGCATCTAGTTCTGATGCTTACTCTGTTTCTTCAAACTGTGTTTTTTGCCTTTTAGTATCTTGGCAATTTTTTTTGTTGTTGAAAGCCGGATATAATGCATTAGATGAAAGGAACTGTGGTAAATAGGCCTTTGGTAATGTGGTGGTAAGGTGTGGGAAGAGGGGGAAAGTTTTATAGTCCTATAATTAGGTCTCAGTCTTTTAGTAAGCGGTACCTCTGTGTTGTGATCTTCACAAGTGCTTTTCGTGCCTGCCGCCCCTTAGGTGGGACAGGATGGCTAAAGGAGTCTGGAGTTGCATATTTCCCTTCTCCTAGGTTGGTTATGCCCTGATATTACACCAGTAGTTTAGGTTCTGCTAAAATAGTTTCTCTTGAGGTCAGGCCTTGTTAAGAATAGAATGCTCTGATGTATTTCAAAATGGTTACTTTCCCCCTCCCCCTGCTGGAAGCAGAAGGGAATTTTTCTCTGACATTCACTGAGAACTTGGTAGAGCTCCTGGCGGTAGAACTCACAAAAGTGTTAGGCCCTTCTGGAGTTTTTAACTCTCAGACTTGTCCATGTTGAGACAACAACTGGCAGTTTGTCAGTTACAGTTCAGGTTTTTCTACTCTGTACTGCTTCCCAGGGAAGTTTCTATTCATAGGTTTCTGCTCTAGTAAGTTGTGATTTTCTGTTTCTGCCTGTCTGTCTCTCCAATTTTGGGGGAAGCAGTTTGCCCTATGGTCTCACTTCTCTAATGGATCTAAGAAGAGTTGCTGATTTTTCAGTTTGTTCAGATTTTTATTTGTTAGGGTGGAATAATGACTTCCAACCTCTTTACCTGACAGAATGAAAACTAGAAGTCTCCAAAAGTTTATATAATTATACATAGATTATTCACATCTAATGCTCTTTTGTGATGCTGATATTTCTAGTTTTACCAGACTTTAGCATTTTAGAGAATATGGCAAAGAATTCCCTGTGTTCCATGCAGAGGGAATAGCATGACTAGCACTGTCTGCATAATTAAGCCAACTCATATTTTCTGAATGCCTATATGTATCAGGCATGACTCTAGGTATTTTGACATATATTATCTCATTTAATTTCTGTGTAACTCCCCATTTTTACATGAGAAGGACATCGGTTGAGGGAAGTTATGCTAATGTTTTCTGTTAACTTATGCTGTTGGTGGATGACAGAGTCAGGTATGAACTTGGTCTTTCTGACTTATGTTATTCCCAATTGATAATCATTCTTCTCATCTGAGTATTTCTTTTTTTCTGATTTTTTAAATTTAATTTTATTTATTGTTTTATACAGAAGTTTCTTATTAGTTATCCATTATATACACATCAGTGTATACATGTCAATCCCAATCGCCCAATTCATCACACCACCACCCCGACCCACTGCCGTTTCCCCTCTTGGTGTCCATACGTTTTTTCTCTACTTCTGTGTCTCAATTTCTGCTCTGCAAACTGGTTCATCTGTACCATTTTCTAGGTTCCACATAAATACGTTAATATACGATATTTGTTTTTCTCTTTCTGACTTACTCTGTATGACAGTCTCTAGATGCATCCACGACTCTACAAATGACCCAGTTTCTTTCCTTTTTATGGCTGAGTAATATTCCATTGTATATATGTACCACAACTTCTTTATCCATTCATCTGTCGATGGGCATTTAGGTTGCTTCCATGACCTGGATATTGTAAATGGTGCTGCAATGAACATTGGGGTGCATGTGTCTTTTTGAATTATGGTTTTCTCTGGGTATATGCCCAGTAGTGGGATTGCTGGGTCATGTGGTAATTCTGTTCTTAGTTTTTTAAGGAACCTCCATACTGTTCTCCATAGTGGCTGTATCAATTTACATTCCCACCAACAGTGCAAGAGGGTTTCCTTTTCTCCACACCCTCTCCAGCATTTGTTGTTTGTAGATTTTCTGATGATGCCCATTCTCACTGGTGTGAGGTGATACCTCATTGTAGTTTTGATTTGCATTTCTCTAAAAATTAGTGATGTTGAGCAGCTTTTCATGTGCTTCTTGGCCATCTGTATGTTTTCTTTGGAGAAATGTCTATTTAGGTCTTCTGCCCATTTTTGGATTGGGTTTTTTGTTTTTTTAATATTGAACTGCATGAGCTGTTTATATATTTTGGAGATTAATCCTTTGTCTGATGATTCGTTTGCAAATATTTTCTGCCATTCTGAGGGTTGTCTTTTCTTCTTGTTTATGGTTTCCTTTGCTGTGCAAAAGCTTTTAAGTTTCATTAGGTCCCATTTGTTTATTTTTGTTTTTATTTCCATTACTGTAGGAGTTGGATCAAAAAAGATCTTGCTGTGATTTATGTCAAAGAGTGTTCTTCCTATGTTTTCTTCTAAGAGTTTTATAGTGCCTGGTCTTAGATTTTCGTCTCGAATCCATTTTGAGTTTATTTTTGTGTATGGTGTTAGGGAGTGTTCTAATTTCATTCTTTTACATGTAGCTGTCCAGTTTTCCCAGCACCACTCATTGAAGAGACTGTCTTTTCTCCATTGTATATCTTTGCCTCATTTGTCATAGACTAGTTGACCATAGGTGCGTGGGTTTATCTTGGGGCTTTCTATCTTGTTCCATTGATCTATGTTTCTGTTTTTGTGCCAGTACCATATTGTCTTGATTACTGTAGCTTTGTAGTATAGTCTGAAGTCAGCAAGTCTGATTCCTCCAGCTCCGTTTTTTTCCCTCAAGACTGCTTTGGCTATTCGGGGGTCTTCTGTGTCTCCATACAAATTTTAAGATTTTTTGTCTAGTTCTGTAAAAAATGCCATTGGTAATTTGATAGGGATTGCATTGAATCTGTAGATTGCTTTGGGTAGTATAGTCATTTTCACAATATTGACTCTTCCAGTCCAAGAACATGGATATCTCTCCATCCATTGGTATCATCTTTAATTTGTTTCATCAGTGTCTTATACTTTTCGGCCTATAGGTCTTTTGTCTCTCTAGGTAGGTTTATTCCTAGGTATTTTATTATTTTTGTTGCAAAGGTAAATGGGAGTGTTTCCTTAATTTCTCTTTCAGATTTTTCATCATTAGTGTATAGGAATGCAATAGATTTGTGTGCATTAATTTTGTAGCCTGCAACTTTAACAGATTCATTGATTAGGTCTAGTAGTTTTCTGGTGGAATCTTTAGGATTCTCTCTATATAGTATCATGTCATCTGTAAACAGTGACAGTTTTATTTCTTCTTTTCCAACTTGGATTCCTTTTATTACTTTTTCTTCTCTGATTGCTGTGGCTTGGACTTCCAAAACTATGTTGAATAATAGTGGTGAGAGTGGACATCCTTGTCTTGTTCCTGATCTTAGAGGAAGTGCTTTGAGATTTTCACCATTGAGAATGATGTTTGCTGTGGGTTTGTTGTATATGGCCTTTATTATGTTGAAGTAGGTTCCCTCTATGCCCGCTTTCTGGGGAGTTTTTATCATAAATCAGTGTTGAATTTTGTCAAAAGCTTTTTCTGCGTCTATTGACATCATCATATGGTTTTTATTCTTCAACTTGTTAATATGGTGTATCACATTGATTGATTTGCATATACTGAAGAATCGTTGCATCCCTGGGATAAATCCCACTTGATCATGGTGTATGATCCTTTTAATGTGTTGTTGGATTCTGTTGGCTAGTATTTTGTTGAGGATTTTTGCATCTGTGTTCATCAGTTATATTGGTCTGTAATTTTCTTTTTTTACAGTATCTTTGTCTGCTTTTGGTATCAGGGTGATGGTGGCCTCATAGAATGAATTTTGGAGTTTTCCTTCCTCTGTAATTTTTTGGAAGAGTTTGAGAAGGATGGGTGTTAGCTCTTCTCTAAATGTTTGATAGAATTCACCTGTGAAGCCATCTGGTCCTGGACTTTTGTTTGTTGGAAGATTGTTAATCACAGGTTCAATTTCATTACTTGTGATTGGTCTGTTTATACTTTCCATTTTTTCCTGGTTCAGTCTTGGAAGGTTATAACTTTCTAAGAGTTTGTCCATTTCTTCCAGGTTGTCCATTTTATTGCCATAGAGTTGCTTGTAGTAGTCTGTTAGGATGCTTTGTATTTCTGTGGTGTCTGTTGTAACTTCTCCTTTTTCAGTTCTAATTTTATTGATTTGAGTCCTGTCCCTCTTTGTCTTGATGTGTCTGGCTAATGGTTTATCAATTCTGTTTATCTTCTCAAAGAACCAGCCTTTAGTTTTATTGATCTTTGTTATTGTTTTGTTTCTATTTCATTTATTTCTGCTCTGATCTTTATGGTTTCTTTTCTTCTGCTAACTTTGGGTTTTGTTTGTTCTTCTTTCTCTAGTTCCTTTAGGTGTAATGTTAGATTGTTTATTTGAGATTTTTCTTGTTTCTTTAGGTAGGCTTGTGCAGCTATAATCTTCCCTCTTAGAACTGCTTTTGGTGCATCCCATAGGTTTTAGATCATCATGTTTTCATTGTCCTTTGTCTCTAGGTATTTTTTGATTTCCTCTTTGATTTCTTCAGTGATCTCTTGGTTATTTAGTACCATATTGTTTAGCCTCCATGTGTTTGTGTTTTTTACGTTTTTTTCCCTGTAATCAACTTCTAATCTCATAGCGTTGTGGTCAGAAAAGATGCTTGATATGATTTCAATTTTCTTAACTTTACTGAGGCTTGATTTGTAACACAAGATGTGATCTGTCCTGGAGAATGTTCTGTGTGCACTTGAGAAGAAAGTGCAATCTGCTGTTTTTGGATGGAATGTCCTATAAATATCAATTAAATCTATCTGGTCTGTTGTGCCATTTAAAGCTTGTGTTTCCTTATTAATTATCTGTTTGGATGATCTGTCCATTGGTGTAAGTGAGGTGTTAAAGTCTCCCGGTATTATTGTGTTACTGTCGATTTCCTCTTTTAGAGCTGTTAGCAGTTGCCTTATGTATTGAGGTGGTCCTATGTTGGGTGCATATATATTTATAATTGTTATATCTTCTTCTTGGATTGATCCCTTGATCATTATGTAGTGTCCTTCCTTGTCTCTTGTAACATTCTTTATTTTAAAGTCTATTTTATCTGATATGAGTATTGCTACTCCAGCTTTCTTTTGATTTCCATTTGCATGGAATATATTTTTCCATCCCCTCACTTTCAGTCTGTATGTGTCCCTAGGTCTGAAGTGGGTCTCTTATAGACAGCATATATGTGGGTCTTGTTTTGTATCCATTTAGCAAGCCTGTGTCTTTTGGTCGGAGCATTTAATCCATTCACATTTAAGGTAATTATTGATATGTATGTTCGTATGACCATTTTCTTAATTGTTTTGGGTTTGTTTTTGTAGGTCTTTTTCTTCTCTTGTGTTTCCCACTTAGAGAAGTTCCTTTAGCATTTTTTTTAAAGCTGGTTTGATGGTGCTGAACTCTCTTAGCTTTTGCTTGTCTGTAAAGCTTTTAATTTCTCCATGGAATCCAAAGGAGATTCTTGCTGGGTAGAGTAATCTTGGTTGTAGGTTCTTCCCTTTCAGCACTTTAAGTATATCATGCCACTCCCTTCTGGCTTGTAGAGTTTGTGCTGAGAAATCAGTTGTCAACCTTATGGGAGTTCCTTTGTATGTTATTTGTCGTTTTTCCCTTGCTGCTTTCAATAATTTTTCTTTGTTTTTAATTTTTGCCAATTTGATTACTGTGTTTCTCGGCATGTTTCTCCTTTGGTTTATCCTGTATGGGACTCTCTGTGCTTCCTGGCCTTGGGTGGCGATTTCCTTTCCCATGTTAGGGAAGTTTATGACTATAATCTCTTCAAATATTTTCTCAGGTCCTTTCTCTCTCTCTTCTCCTTCTAGGACCCCTATAATGCGAATGTTGTTGTGTTTAATGTTGTCCCAGAGGTCTCTTATGTTGTCTTCATCTTCATTTCTTTTCATTCTTTTTTCTTTATTCTGTTCCGCAGCAGTGAATTCCACCATTCTGTTTTCCAGGTCACTTATCCGTTCTTCTGCCTCAGTTATTCTGCTATTGATTCCTTGTAGTGTATTTTTCATTTCAGTTACTGTATGGTTCATCTCTGTTTCTTTTTTAATTTTTCTAGATCTTTGTTAAACATTTCTTGCATCTTCTCTATCTTTGCCTCCATTTTTTTCCTGAGGTTCTGGATCATCTTCACTATCATTATTCTGATTTCTTTTTCTGGAAGATTGCCTATCTCCATTTCATTTAGTTATTTTTCTAGGGTTTTATCTTGTTCCTTCATCTGGTACATAGCCTTCTGCCTTTTCATCTTGTGTGTCTTTCTGCAAATGTGGTTTTTGTTCCACAGGCTGCAGGATTGTAGTTCTTCTTGCTTCTGCTGTCTGCCCTCCGGTGGATGAGGCTATCTAAGAGGCTTGTGTCAGTTTCCTGATGGGAGGGACTGGTGGTGGGTTGAGCTGGCTGTTGCTCTGGTGGGTAGAGCTCAGTAAAACTTTAATCTACTTCTCTGCTTTGGGTGTGGCTGAGTTCCCTCCCTGTTGGTTGTTTGGCCTGAGGCAACCCAATACTGGAGCCTACCTGGGCTCTTTGGTGGGTCTGATGACAGACTCTGGAAGGGCTCACGCCAAGGAGTACTTCCCAGAACTTCTGCTGCCAGTGTCCTTGTCCTCACGGTGAGGCACAGCCACCTCCCGCCTCTGCAGGAGACCCTCCAACACTGGCAGGTAGGTCTGGTTCAGCCTCCTATGGGGTCACTGCCCCTTCCCTTGGGTCCCAGTGCGCACAGTACTTGGTGTGTGCCCTCCAAGAGTGGAGTCTCTGTTTCCCCCAGTCCTTTCGAAGTCCTGCAATCAAATCCCGCTAGCCTTCCAAGTCTGATTCTCTAGGAATTGCTCCTCCCATTGCCGGACCCCCAGGTTCAGAAGCCTGACGTGGGGCTCAGAACCTTCACTCCAGTGGGTGGACTTCTGTGGTATAAGTGTTCTCCAGTTTGTGAGTCACCCACCCAACAGTTATGGGATTTGATTTTATTGTGATTGCCCCCCTTTTGCCATCTCATTGTGGCTTCTTCTTTGTCTTTGCACGCGGGGTATCTTTTTTGGTGAGTTCCAGTGTCTTCCTGATGATGATTGCTCAGCAGTTAGTTGTGATCTTGTGTTCTGGAAAGAGGGAGTGAGAGCATGTCCTTCTACTCAGCCACCTTGAACCAATCTCTCTCTTTCTTTTTCATTTGCTAAAATAGTCACAGTTGTCTTTGGCTTTCCAGAGGTGAAAGGATTATCCTGACAATCTTAAGTATAATGAGAAGAAAAAGAAGATTGTCACAAAATTCTGACATTTTGTCATGATTATTAGAATGAGGAATTATAAGGCTACTAAAAATAAGTAGTAAATATTATTTCTCTAAAATTATATTAATGGCCCATGCACCTTGAGACACAACTATCAATATTATTCTACACTCACTGATCCCTAATTAATCTACCTCCCCTGCCCCTATTTATTTTCTTTAATTACTGAAGGATAAATTACCATATTTTTATTGTTGATTGATATCCCTTCTGTATATCTCGTGTGGATGCTCAGAAATTATAAGTTAACGATAGTTTTAGTATGGGGAGGTTACAAGAGCTCAGATGAAAAGTGGGAAAGAGAATGTAATCTTCAGTCAATGTATTTTTATAGCCTTGTAGTTGTTATAGTCCTTCCAAAATTGTCGCAAGGTTGTTCCTGAGTCGTCACTTGCCTTTACTGCCTGATGAAAAGTGTGACGTAGATAATATTTATTGAAAGTTGCTGTAACTCCCTGGTTACATCCCATCCATAGGTTGGATGAACAATGTAGTTATTTGGTGGCAGATGTACTACTTTGCTGTTGTTGAAAGTCATCCATGAATGGGGGGTGGCCCGAAGCATTGTCTCGCAGCAAAAAAAAGTTAAATGGGACGTCCTTCTCCAAGCAATATTTCTCTACCTCTGGGATAAAGTGGTGGCAAAAAGAGTCCTGGAAAATGGACTGTGTAGCCCAGGCTTTGGGGTTACTCTTCTACACAGCAGGAAGAGAGCCCTCGGCTATGTTTTTAAGGGCTCTTGGGTTCCATGAATGATAAACTAAGAGAGCTTCAGCTTCGTATTGCTATAAGCATTGCCACCGAGCAACAGAGTTAACCTATCCTTTGTTGCTTTATAGCCTGGCATCAACTTTTCCTCCTTACTGATGTAACTTCAGTCTGGCACCCCCTTTCAGTACAGTCCTGTCTCATCCACATTAAAAACCTGCTTGGGTAAATATGCACCTTCATCAATAATTTCTCAAAGCATTTCAGGAAATTCCTGGGTAGCTACCGTACCTGCACTTGCTGCCTCGCCACTTACTTTTATGTTGTGAAAGTTGGCTCTAGCCTTGAACTGATGAAACCAGCCATGGCTGGCATTGAAAGATGTGCCCACTGATTCTTCCCTGTGTTTCTTCTTCAAGTCTTCTTAAAGGCTTTTAGATTTCTCTTGAATCAACATTAAGCTGAGTGGAGCTTGACGCTGATGCTGATCCTGCATCCGCACAGTGAGAAGTTTCTCCATCACCTCCATCACTTTTCCACGCTTCTTCGATATTATTGTCTACATCATTGGCACAGCAGACTTCACATGTTCTATGATCTTGTCCTTGTTCTTTAGAATCTTGCTGATGGTTGAATGACTCATGTTATAAGGACGAGTGACGTCTGTTAGGTGAGCTGACGCGAGTTGTGAAAGAACTCACCCTTAACCCTTAAGTTGCCTTCCTTCCTTGCCAATAACCTTAAATAAGTAAGGCGGTATAGTAGAAAGAGCATGAACTTTCGTTTAAGGCAAATCTGGATTTATATATCAACTTTGTACATCTGTTATTTCAAAAGAGCAGGCATGGTAACTATCTCACAGGAATGTTATGGGGATTAAATAAGATGCTATAAGTAAACTACCTAGCATGGTTATTGGCATAAAATAGATATTTGATGAATGTTTGTTCATTAAATAAATTAATGAAAATTTATATAAAAATTAAGGCAGCCATCTTAAGCAGGGTGAAGAGTTAAAGAGCAATGTAAAAAATACCTGCATCGTGGTCTCTGTAGTGAAATGAACTGTTTTTCATAGTCCCCTAAAATGACCCCATATGCCCGGGAGACCTGCCATACCATGATCCCTTCTAGGCCTTTTGCATTTCTTTAATACATGTTTATTGATTATCTATTCAGTGATCAAGACACTGAGAACAACAGTGGGAAACAAAATTGCCCTATTTCCCATCCTTATGGGAGGAGATAGGCATTAAATAATTATAATCACACAGATGAACTATAACAGGCTTGTATATGAAAAACGAAGAGCAGAGGAATGAGCAAATAAGATTGAGAGAAGTAGAAGAAAAAATAGGAAGTTATGGTGTTATGGAAGTCAAGAGAAGAGAATTTTTAGTACATGTAACTGTGTTGAATATTGCTGAGAGGTCAAGCAGGTGAATAATGGAAAGAGTCCTTGACCTGGCAGCATAGGAGTCATTAGTGACCTTACTAAATGTTGTTGGTGGACAGAGGGAATAAAGACCTGTTTGATGTGACTAGGGACTTAATACTAGATGAGGAAGTGAAGACAAATGTCAGACTGTTTCTGAGATTTGGCTGTGAAAGAGAGAGTAAGAAGGAATGGTGTATTAAGAGGGTTGAGAAGGGACTTTGCAAGATAGCAGATACGTATTTTGGTGGCTTATGGCATGAGATCAGTCAGGAGTAAGAGACTAAAGAGATAGTGTGAAGAGAGGGGATACCTGCTTTTCCCCAATCAGAATCTCTCCTCTTGCTTTCCATCCCAAATCAAACTTCTAATATCCGTATCTCAGTTGAGAATCTGACAGTCTCAAACTACTGACACAGAGACATGTCTCTTCATCTGAATAGTGTGTGAAGCTTGATAAACTTCATTTCACTGACAAGGAGAGCAGATACTTGAATAGGGCAGAAACTTCCCTCAGCTAAAATAAAGTTGGACATATATTTTAAAATACACAAGCTTAAATAATTTTGGAGTAGGTAGTATCTAAAACTCATTCCACTCAATTGAGTTTTAAAAAATTTTTACAGATACAGGAAATATTGAGAGAACCCCTGAGAAGCTTGGAATTTTGAAGACTATAGAACCTTACTTCACCTGTTTTAGGATTTCAAATGATAGAAGCCCTTACTGATAATAATATGGATTTTGCCTTTAGACTTGATAAGCCTTATGCTTCTGAATTCATTATTGATTCATGAAGACTTGAATGGTCTCTGAGGTGTTTAACACTTGCAGTGTGGTGACTACCAGTTAGGGAAAACATATTTGTTTTGTCCCCTTAGTTAGTAGACATTTCTCAATTCAGTGAGAATTCTGAAGATGCTATGAGAAGAAAATGAATTGAAGAATATGAATTATTATTATTGAACCAAAATGGCTGGAGGTGTTACTTTTTTTGGCCTTATTTTCTCATCTTGTTTCAGAACATTGTTTTTGTTAAAAAGTGAATATAGACATTATGAATTGTAATCTATCAGTAGAGAAAACTAATCAACACCAAGGTCACAAACTCTAAAGATTCTGTAGTTCTGCATTCATTTCCTACCATAGTAGACTTCAGACACTTCAGAGGCTTGGTCTCAGTTTTGCAGATTTGTTTTATGAATCAGGAGGTTTTATATTGATATTAGCATAGAACCATAGAATTTTAAGCTAGTAAGAGGCTAGTAATCCTTTATGGTGCTCAGTCTAACTGGGGGGTTGAAATGCTATGTAAAATTGTGTTGTTCACATGTGCATATGTTTCCGATCTCATAGACTTTATCCAATTCTTAAAGTAACTGACATGAAAAAAAAAGCATCTAAAACTACATTTTATAGAGGAGGAAACCAGTGCCTTGGGAACCAAGGCCTTTTCCCAAATCACACAAAATTTTAGTGGGATCAGTTTGTATTATTATGGCGTTCATTTCATTCTGAAGTCCATAAAATCAAACTAGAGATATTAAGACTTTTTTTTTTTTTTTACTGTTAAAGTCATTTATCAGGCTCATTGTGTCTGCTGCATCGCTTTACTGTACTATTTGGGTGCTTTGGCAGAGCTTTAAATTTTTTTAATGAGAAAAGTTCAGAAAGTAAGGGGAGATAGATATCTTTGCCTTACTGGGAAAAATAAAGAAACAGCTATTAAAATGAAGTTTATCAAATTAGGTGCTGAGAGGAAAGGTACGTTAGCATTTTGCATTGCACTAACCCCAAGCTAACATGATCAGTTCAAACCTGAGAAGTGGAATGTGTCCACTCTTTTTGTGTTTTTCTGTTTCAGAAGTGAATAGACATCTCGATAGAGCCCAGCTGCTATTTCCGTTGACTTAATGAGTTTCTTAGTGCACCCCATTGTGCCTCAGTATTAGAGAAACATATGGCACATTTAACTCTTAACTATGGATTTATCTGACTTTTTATTGTGTATTTTCCACCTCTGACACTATAGGTTCTTTAAGAAATCACATATATATGTGTATATATATATATATATATATATATATATATGATAATATGATTCTATAATACATGCCAGTTGTGCTATTCAAATGGATATATGAACGAAATAGCTTTTTCTTCTTAAATGTTGCCAATAACTGTATGTTCTAGAAGAAAACTAAAAACAACATAAAACCCCTCATTTTAAAGCAATTGTGAATGTTTTAAGACTTTTTTTTTTACATCTTTATTGGAGTGTAATTGCTTTACAATGGTGTGTTAGTTTCTGCTTTATAACAAAGTGAATCAGCTATACATATACATATATCCCCATATCTCCTCCCTCTTGCATCTCCCTCCCATCCTCCCTATCCCACCCCTCTAGGTGGTCACAAAGCACCAAGCTGATCTCCCTGTGCTATGTGGCTGCTTCCTCCTAGCTATCTATTTTACTTTTGGTAGTATATAGAAGTCCATGCCACTCTCTCACTTCGTCCCAGCTTACTCTTCCCCCTGCCTGTGTCCTCAAGTCCATTCTCTACGTCTGCGTCTTTATTCCTGTCAGACGTTTTTTTAAAGTAATAAAAATATAGAAAAAGGTACAACAGAAAGGTTTAAAATCAGTAACTTGATCAACTAGGCAGGATATCATGAAATAATTGCATAAATGGCCTAAAAAATTAAACATGGGCATTCTTACAAAGGTATTGGGTCAATAAAAGATGTCATAAGAACAGAAATGCAATCAGTCAGGGATTCAGGAAAAATGGGAGGAGAACGTGAATAAATAGATAGGTTTCTTTATTTTTATTCTGATAATGATTTTCCTGAACCTCATTTGACAATGAATCTCAAGTTACAAGTCTTCATGTAAATCTTAATACACCATTATAGATGACTAATTAAAGTAAAGCTCCACATGAGAATTAAGTCATTCCCTGGGGCCACCTGAAAGAGCCCAATGTTAACTGCATATGGCACTGGGTTTTGATGTGCAGCTATTATTTTCCAAGCTTTGACTTTGAAGACATTGATCAAAAACTGCCACCTCCTACCATGCACAATAACTCTGTCAGAGGCCTGACAACACCTCATAACAACCACCTTATGCTCACAAAGACATGAATTTCAAAACCAAAAGATGTGAATGGCTAGGAGCCAGGGAGGAACTGATTTACCGAATTTACCTCTTATTTAGAATCCTTGTTGTGAATGGAAGCCATTTTCTTAACTCACACTGCTTTTTAATTGGAACACTTCTAATGAAAGCTCCAGAAGACAGACTGTGGCACAGGAAAAGATAGAAGAGAAAAAAGCAGACATGTATAACATCTTTCAAAGTTAATTTCATCATATTTTATAACAATAATGAACAAAAAACTATTTTCTAGATCCTGCGGCAATTCCTTATGAATAAACAGGGATTTGAGGTTATTTGAGGAATTGACTTACGTATCTTGTTTGTGTTCAGTCATTGGAATACAGTAGGAACTAACTCATTAAAATGTATCTTTTTTTGTTAACTATTTTGCTTTCCAAAAAGGGTACCTATGAACTTCTCTTTTGTCAATTTTTATTTTATGAAACTTTTAACTATTTTTTTTCTAATGCTGAATGGCAAGGTCTCACAATAGTTACCTTGAGAGGGAAAGATCACCTTTGAATAGAATGTTAGGTTTTGACAGGAGTAGAAGTTAGTATCTAATCTGACTTTAGTGGTGCTTGAAAATAAAAGGAAAACATGTTTCAAATTTCTAATGGTATAAATAAATAATAGCAAAAATTTTTGCCTTGATGTCTGTCTTATTATTTACATGGTAGGATGTGAGAAAGAAAGGGGAAAACAATAAAAATTCCATCATTAAACTTTACTAAAAGAAGATATGAAAACTATGGAATTTTGAATTTCTCTTTTTAATGTCCTATCTTTTGTTTTTTTAAATGGAACTGTTGTTAACTGAAAGAATAGTTACATTTTCAAGATTGCTTATGACTTAGCCAGTAAGCGCCTCTTCTGAGTAACTGTATTACGAACAACTCTACCTAACAGGTGGTTTTGTGAGTCTCTATTACAGTGGAAGCTAGCCTAACTTCTGGGGAGAAGCATGAGTGTAAAGGAGTCTGACTATTAGAGTATTTTGAGGACTTATTCTTTTTAAAACTATAATTTTCTCATTTGTAAAACCAGGATAATATAATTGGCCTCAATAAGCTGATTATGAGAATTAAATGACATAATATATATAGGGCCTGAGCATAGTGCATAACACACAATAACCAGCTCTTAAAGGGTAGCTGTAATAATGAGAAAGAGAGATGTTCTTCATATAACAAGATCCTTTAAGGTGGTAGAATTTTATGAAGACTTATTGATTAATGACTTGTTTTAATTAACTTATTAACAAGGATGCAATTTTTAATTCAATTTCTTACTAAAATGCTTTACCATTTAATATGTGCTATTCATTCTTTTATGATCTTTAACAGCCACGTAAAGGGCTCTCACATACTTTCAGAGTGAAACTGTATTGCTGTCTATTTAAAGACTGAATTCTGAGGAAATGTTTCCAGATACATTAATTTATGAAGGTGGATTTTATTCAGTGTAAGACAAGTCACAAAGCTTATCTCAGTGCCTGAGCATGAATTTCCTTTAAATATCCTGTGAGTTAAAAAACAAGAGTTTCATAAGTTCTGAGCCCTATTTACACAGTAGACTTAGATCTATTAGAGTAAACTAAATAAAGAGCATAGCTTTTGAACATGTGCTTATTCAATTAACCACAATGGCACCAGCGTTTCTTGTTACAGTCTTTTTAAGTCAGTAGCACTCCTTTATAAAGAATTGTTTAAATCAGCAAGTTCACAAAAGGCCATGTAATTTACTCAAAGAACCATCAGGGTATGTTACAATGATTGGAACTTTTGCCATGTTTTGCTTCAGTTCCCCCCAATCATACTCAACCAGAGATTTGCAAAATGGTAATTATCTTTCTATGAACTGAAATCTTGTAGAATTATTTTCCTAATGGAACTCTGGGTTATCACTGTTATTTCAGGAGAAAGTGGCATCAATTTCCTAGTTAAAAAAACCACTACCATTAAAAGAAAAAAATACATGGTATAATGATGAAATGAACTGCATATTAGAATTCAAATTCATATGAACTCTTCAGGAAAAAAGTTAGTAGCGTAAGTCAAAAGTTTAAAAAATATCCATAACCTTTAATTATGTACTTTTATTTATAGAAGTTTATTCTAAAGAGATAATTAGTAATTTAGAAAACATTTTCAAGCTCACATATTCATCCCTTTCTTACTTAAAACAGGGAAGAAATGACACATTATAAATATCCTTTATTAGAAGAATTAAATAATTATTGTATGACTAAATAATGGAAAATTATGTGGCTATTAGAGATGATGTTTGCAAAAGCTATTTAAGATGGAAAATGTTTGTATCACAATATTAAATTAAAAGTTATGTATACAATATTATAACCTTTTTGTATGAAGAAAAAAGATTACAAGCAAATGCACTGACACGTTAATTCATCACATTCATAAGCAATTATGTGTTCTTAGATCTAAACATTTTGAAAAACATTGGAATACATTTACAGTGGCATGAAAGTATAACTGTAGAGTTTCGTTAGACTTTTTCTTTAAGAAAAAAAGTCAAAATACCTTATTTAATATTAAGCAAAAGTACAGAAAACAAAGGAAACAATAAACCATACTTCAAAAGAAATTACACTCCAGCTTATATAAACACCATGGAGCTAAAACTGGAAAAGATTACTTTTTAGTGCACTGGAAATAGTTTTCAAAAATTTCAGAATACAAAGGAAAAATAATGTGATATTAGTGCCTTTTCAGCCAACCGACAAGTAAGTCTTGTGGCATCCATTTATTTATTTTCAAAGACATATTGAGTGTTTACTATGCTGGGCATATAGAAATGGATATAGAAAAAAAAAGGTACTTCTCTGTTTCCTGTCTTTGTTAGTTTCTTCAGTTCTTCATTACGGGTAAGCATCCTCAACTGGTATGAAAAGGGTCATAAAGCAATAAAAGAAAACAATTCTACTCACTTTTATAGTCCTTGTCCCCTTGATAGTGGGGGAACAATGTGTATGATCTCCAGCTGGCTTTTTGCTATCTTAGACCAAGGGATTAGAGATGATGTCCTCCAAGGAAGTCCTGTTTCCTAAGATGTACAGTGCTGTGGGGAGTTACAGCTCTGGGGCAATGAATTATATCTCTCCCCAGCTGTAGGGTATTCTCAGAAGGGAGCATTTACTGGTAGATATTGGTTTTGGGGGGAGTGACATTTCTTGGCCAATTACTTATATCACCAAATACGTTCATCGTTCCTCCAATACTCCAGGAAAGACTGTGTCCCAGAGGAGGCCTATTTTTTCCCAGATCTGGGATGCCTACCCATTTGATGGGCCATAGTCCAAGGGCTGAAATTTGTCACTCTGCAGGCTGTGGCCTCTCAGTCATGATAACACTCAATTGCCTTTTGAAGAGCCCTGGAGAAAGAGAAGTTCAGTTCAAACTTCCCCTCAAAACTGACAAAAAATATTAGCATACCAGCATGGTTCTGGGAAGCCTTGGAGCAGATGGGCTATATAAGGTGTGCTCATATATTCTGAAGCCGTGAAGTGAACTGCGTATGTTTATGTACAAAAGAATAAGCAATTTAGAGCCTTTCCTTCCAAATCCCCAGTCTTCTTGCCAGGACAAGCTAATAAGCATGTCCTCCTTAACTTTCCTTTACCACACGTTAGCACAAGATATTCTACGAGGAGGAGAGATGCTTTGACTGAGGCCTTAGTGGGGGTAGTAATGATGTTCTTTAGAGATCAAGAACATTAATAAAAAATAACTTCAGACTAGACTTGGCAAATGAAATGACTCACAGACTTGGAAATATCCTTGTATATGACTTAATGTTTTCAGTTGCCAGTGGGAAAAGTGAAGCTGAGAGAATAAGTGTCTTGCCTAAGATCTTTATAGCTTAGTATAAAGCTAAGAGCCAGGCCTATTTTTCAGTTGCTGATTCACACTTCCACATCTCTGTGCTGAGTGGTTGGTGTGGTGAACCAACGAGAAATGGCAGTTGACTATAAGAGTTTAAAATGAACAAGGAATTGGAATAAAAATGAATAATAATTAAAAAAGGAGATGCATACATGTTTTTTGAGCTTGGGAGAAATTCTGTTAGCTTCCCTTCCTTCTGATATGCTCTACGTTTCGCATTTATCAGACTAGTCTCTTTTGTGTGTTTGTTTGTTTTTTTGCGGCACGTGGGCCTCTCACTGCTGTGACCTCTCCCGTTGCGGAGCACAGGCTCTGGACGCACAGGCTCAGTGGCCATGGCTCACGGGCCTAGCTGCTCCGCGGCATGTCTTCCCGGACCGGGGCAAAAACCCGTGTCCCCTGCATCGGCAGGTGGATTCTCAACCACTGTGCCACCAAGGGAAGCCCCATAATAATTCTTGAAATAAGATGTTAGCCTTGCAACTTTATTTATCCTTTTTTTCCGAAGATGTTTTGGCTATGCCACGTCTTTCCTTTGCATTTCCAAATGAGTTTTGGAGAGGGTTTGACAATTTCTACTAAAGTCTACTGGAATTTTGATTGAGGTTGAATTGATCTATAGATCAATTTAGGTAGGACTGTCTTATTAAGAATGTTGAGTCTTCTGACCCATGGAAATGGTCTATCTCTCAATTTATTTTGATTTCCTTTATCTTTATCAGAAAAGTTTGTTTTCAGTCTTTCACACATTTTGTCATTTTCCCTGTCAGTAGACACCCGTTTTATTTAAATACATTTAAGAATTATTTTCACTTTTTTGAATAAAAACCAATATCACTTGCCATAATTGGAAGATAACTTTGAAAATCAAATAAAAATAGAAAAATAGTGTTAAATTCCAGGTAAACAATGTTACTTGCTGAGGTTCTTTTAATTTTTTTTGTTAAAAAGCATAATTGATAAGGCTTAACAAATTATGTCATATTTACACCAAGCTGAGCATTTTCCTTTATGTAACCACGTCTTTAAAAATAATAGAAAAAAGGAATTCTTTTCTCACTAGGTAATTCACTGTACTTTAATGATCCATATAGCACTGAAAACTCATTACTCATACATTGGATGTGAGTTCCACAGTAAGGGAATAACTGGATTTTAGGTAAGTGTGGCTTGAGCAAAGATATAGAGGTGTGAGAAACTTTGGGTATTACAGAATCTGCAGAGGTTAGGAATTCCTAGAGTGGCAGTTCTAAACCTTGGTTGTATATAATCTTCAGTTTGAGAGTTTAAAAGACTCACAGCCAAAAGAATCAGTTTACTTTGTTTGAAGAATTTATATCTTTTAAAAGTTCCCTAGGTAGTTGCAATGCTTAGGAAGGGTGGGAAACTTCTGTGATTGAATGTCGGGATGCCCATATGGGAGGATGGTGATGGTGGTGTTGGTGTGAAGTGGGCAGGTAGGAGAAAGCCCAGATTGATTAGCAGTGTCTGCCCTGGACGTCAAATAGGTGGAATGGTAAAAATGTCATTATTACTTGCTATCTTAGTGCTAGAATATCAATTGCCTGTCAAGGAAGTTGAATATTATCTTGAAAAACTGATAGAGCCCTGACTCTTCTATCCATTAAGGAACAGACACTCATGAATTTTTTGCCTCAAATGGTCTTTTGGTTTAAAAGCAATATGATCTTTTCTTACAATTAAAGGCATTAAATGCATATTTCAAGACTGCATTTAATGATAGCATGTTTAAAGAATGGTGTACATGACCTTCCCCAATACTGTACAATAGAAACGTGAAGTATTTTTGAAATAGTTTTAACACAGTTGCTATGTATAAATAGTTCTAGATAAGAAATTCATAAAGACTTCTTTGGGCAATAACATTTCAAAATATAACGATATATAGAATCCAAATTTGCACCTCTAAATAAACATAATGCATGAGAAGATTCTGAATGTGAATCAGGCCCCTTAAATACTTATCCACTGTTCAGACGCAGCTCTAAGACCCGTTTAAAGTAAGGCACCTTTCAGGTGTGGGTAATATTTGCAGCTTGTTAAGCTGTGCTTTCTCATTAATATTGGCCATGCTACCATCCTAAAGACTTCATCTGGGAAAAGGAAAGAAAAGGAGAACTTCATGTCCAAATCTTCTAACTTTAGTAAGAGGAGCGAGGAACTGGGGAAAGAACTTCAAATCTTGCTTAATTTAAGAAGGGTAGTAAGAGGCATGGGGGCAGGGAGTGAAGGTTATCTTACAAAAAATATACATTGAGGAATTCATGGGGAAGCAGATGGGAGAAAGAGGCGTGTGTGTGTGTGTGTGTGTGTGTGTGTGTGTGTGTGTGTGTGTGTGTGTCTGTGTGTGAAGGGACAGTTTCTTTTGTCTCCCACTGCCCCTCCTCCCAGACGGTCAGGTCCCCACTCTCCGCCCCTGGCCCTCCTTCCCCAGGTTTTCAGCCCTTGGCCAGTAGACCCGGTGGGCGGGGTAGCCTCTGCAGTCTTGCTTTCTCCTGCTCCGAAGGCGAAGGCGCGCGCGGAGCACCGGGCATTAATTTAGCGCCCCAGGACTCTAGGAGGCTCAGTGGCATCTGCGCCTCTTAGAGCTTCCAGCTGTGGGGATCGGTTGTCCCCAGTTCTTCACGGGAATTGTGCCAGACTCTGTCGGTGTGTGGGTGGGAAGCAGCGGGACCAAGGCTGGTCCTCTCGGCCCTCGCATCCCAGCAGGGTTAGCTGAGAACAGCGCACTCTCCCGTGGTGAGCCCTCACCAGACGCTTCTCGGAAATGGAGCAGTCACAGTGTGGCAGTAGAGACCAAAGCGGCAGCGGCCCACCCCACCTGGCCCCGGGGCTGGTGGCAGCGGCCCCTCCGCCCCAGTCTCCAGCGTTACCGGTACCCCCGGGGATACCTGTTCCTCCAACTTTCCTGCGCCCGTCCAGCCTCTTTCTACGGGCAGCCGCAGCCGCCACCGCGGGAAGCGGAGGCTGCCCGCCGCCTGCCGGAGTGGAAAGGGGGGTGGGCGCCGTGGCCTGCGGCTACCCACGGACACCCAAGTGCGCCCGTTGTCGCAACCACGGAGTCGTGTCAGCCCTCAAGGGCCACAAGCGCTTCTGCCGCTGGCGGGACTGCGCGTGTGCCAAGTGCACCCTGATCGCCGAGCGCCAGCGCGTCATGGCCGCACAGGTGGCGCTGCGCAGGCAGCAGGCCCAGGAGGAGAGCGAAGCCCGGGCGCTGCAGAGGCTTCTATACCCTGGACCCTCAGGGCCCGGGGGTCGATCATCTGGAGGCAGCAGCAGAACGGAGAATCCCCAGACCACAGCAAGTGGCCCTGCGACGGTGAGTGCACTGGGACTGAGTGCCTCGAGACAGGCTAGTGGTCTGGCGACTCCTGCTTTCGAGATTTTCCAGTCAGATTATACAGAGGAAAAACAAGGTGAGTAGATCTTACGTTTGTTCTTTGCAAAAGAAAAATGGTTGTTTTGAAGAAAAAAATCTTTGAAATAAGCAGCCGTGGCATGGAGGAGGGCAAGAAAAGTTGTTTAAAAGAAGCATTTAAGTTCTGGGAAACTGCTCTGCAATATGAATGTTAGTAAGGGTGTTAGGGACCTGACACATTTACTTCAGAAGGGCTTTCTGTTCCCTTAGGACCTAAAGCTTAGGTGATAGGATAAAGAAATGAAAAAGTGAAGTGCAAGTGATCAGTTGAGGAACTCATTCTAGGAATGGAGTTTGTGCCCAAGTTGCTATGACTTTCTCTTTGAGAGCAGAGAGCGGGCATTGAGTGAAAAGCTTAATGAGAGGAGCTACATTTTGAACTTGCTCTGTACTATTTTCAGTTGTAAAACCAGAGGTCATCTGATCTTACATGGAAAACTCACTTATGGTTGGGAGTACATTTCTTTACCTTTGGCACTAACCAACTAGAAGTGGGGAAGAGACTGAAATCTACCAAAGCATTTTTACTCACTTCCCTTAAATTTTTTAAGCATTCTGTCCCTTTTCTTCAACTGCTTTTCAGCCTCCAAAAGTGTAGAAAACTCTTAACATTTGCAGTTTCACCTTT
This sequence comes from Delphinus delphis, assembly GCF_949987515.2. Classification (NCBI taxonomy): domain Eukaryota; kingdom Metazoa; phylum Chordata; class Mammalia; order Artiodactyla; family Delphinidae; genus Delphinus; species Delphinus delphis. The sequence goes on from NC_082688.1 coordinate 71,089,070, forward strand.
TCTCATAGGAAAGAAATTTAGATTTTCTAAAATCAGGTTTGTAAAAACGTTGGTATGAATTTCAAAGTCCAAGAATTTCTTATCCTTGGGGATCTTATCCTTAGCGATTTCTTATCCAAGAAGTTCTTTTTTTCTCTTATTTATTGACTGCAAATTGTCTTCACCCCCTGTGTTAGGTAGAAAAGATTTTCTTTTTGACTAGGGTTATCCCAACTTAACTTTTCATGCTAATATAAATCTCACTGTATTTTAGTGAATTTCATAGCCCTACAAGTAGGTCACTGAAAATGTCATTTTGGTATTTTTGTATAAATCTGAGACTGGTTGTGTCATATGAAATTATAAGGTAATGATATAGTAAGTTATTAATTAGAACATTCCTTGAATTGTGAAAATTGCAGCTCTTAACAGATCACAGCATGTACTTTTGTGCTTTTGAAAAGAGTCTCTCTCTACTTAAATAAGGCATATATGATTTTGTTTTCACCTGTGTTACCTTTTTGTCCATGTTCTAGTTTATGTCAGTGGACAAAATGGACTTTAAACATTTCTCATGAAAAATGAAAGAAGGCTGGAGAACGAAGCTGTTAAGCAAAACTGCTATAAAAAGAAGTAAAAATTAAAATTCTGCAAACTAAATTGACAGTGAGATTTGACTGACAGCTCTCTGCTAGGCATTGATTGATTTATGTGATTTTTTGGGGGTGGGTGCTGTTTTATGGGGTCAATTATTTTATTTTGTTTGCCTCAGTTGACCTTCTTTGAAAAGCTGTTTCTCAACTGTCTCCTCTTATACAATGTCCATGAACTGTAGTAGTCTATTTATTCACTAGACCAAGACTTACAGTGATGCAGAGGCGAATAAGATTTTCCTACACAAAAGAATATTATATTCGAAAGAAGAAAAACTATGTGTGTCCCAAAATTACCTTACAAGACATAGCATACAATGATAAAAGTAAAGTAAAACCAGCTATAGGAGTTGAGGGAACACAGGTGATGTAAATGATATCACAGTATTTTAAAGACAGCTTATTTTCTAGATAGTCTTATGCAATCAGTATTTCATTACATTATATTGTATTCCATAAATACAATGTAATAACAAAAATTATTTTATGCATAAATTACTGTAGAGGTGAAATTTTGATACCTTACCTGTTCAGGGGGTCATATGTGGTGAATCATATATAAATAAAATGGAATGGCAGACCAAGGCTAATCTATCTTTACTTCATTAGATAGGTTTTCTTGTTTTATTTAAGGTGAAAATACTAGTCTTTGTGATTTTGCAGGAGCAGCACCTTTTGCAATATGTTTGATGTAATGACAGCATTTTAACCCTCAAAGTGTTAAATTGTACACACTTTAATTTTAAAATAAACTGTAGATATTTGTTTAGAATGTAGGACCACTCCTTGAGAAAACATAGTATTGCAAATCATGTTTGCAAATCACTGCTTCAGGCAATGTATGTTTTGTTACATTCATAAACATTGTACAAAAAGAAAGTTTGACAGTAAAACTCTGAGTACCCCATTGACATTTTACTCTTTGTAACGGAAATAGAGGTAAAATATATCTATAGGAAATGTAAACCAAAATAAAAGTTACTTGTTATTATTTTCCTGGCATTAGCCTTGCAAAAGGTTTTTAAAGATAGTATTGTTTCATTAATATTCATATACTCAACATGTTGAGGTAGAAAATCCCGTTTTTGTGTAAAAACATTTTTGGAAAATTGCCCTTAATATTGGAAGGGAGTTGCGATTTAAAGCATACAACCAAAATGGTTTTTTACAAGACACTTTGAAAATATACACAGATTGCAATAGTGAAAATAGTGCAGTTAATAATTTTATTTTAGAAACAATTTGATTGTAAACTCTTTTATTGATATTTCCTAGAGATTTAAAAAGAAAGTCCATATTTCACAGAGGATTATGAAAAAACACCAACTTTGTATTGTCTCTCACATAAAATGAAACATGCAAGCTCTGGTATGATTTGAGATTGGTACAGCAGTTGGCAATATTGGTTTAGATTTGAAATGAAATCAACAATTTTGTTATTTTCTCACATTATTCAGGTAACTTAATTGGAACCTGAAATGTGAGCATTAAAAAAATAGTTGTTGAAATTTAGCATTAGTGACTAAATAGAATATTCATTTTCGTACTAAGATTGTTCCTTCTTCTGATTTCTTATCTAAACAATTGTTCTATTTAGTTCTTTTTGCATAGTGTCATTGTGGGAAAAAAACCCTCCCGTGGATAACAACAAAACTTGGGTAACATTTAGGAAAATCTTGAATCACCAAATGGGCAAATAGTGTGAAATATTGGTGTTAACAGTTTGGGGGTAACAATAGACTCTCATCTTCTGATTCCCAAATAACTACAGCATTTGTATATTATATAATTTTGTAATCCTGAAATGACATAATAAATAGCGTTTTCCCACTGTTCCAACACCTGCATTTCCAAATGATCTTTTATAATTCTTGTTCATTAAAATCTCTTAACATTGATTAATAAGTATTATTGATATACTATGAGTAAACAAGTTATTTTATCCAGCATTAATTTTGAGTGGGCAGTACTGTGTTCTTGGAAGTTTTCCCTTTATTTCATTCCTTTTTTTCCTCTTCCCCAGGACGAAAAGAGAGTAAATGTGACTCATGCCAGAGTGGACAAGAAGAACTGGTGTCTAAATCCCATCAATTTACCCTGAGATCATCTCCTAAGTCTAATGATGTCACTGGAAAACAAAACGTCAGGTCATCTATTTCAGAAAACCCAAACAAGGATGATAGCATTCAGTCTTCTCATCCTGGGGAGCAGTCAGGAGGTGAAGAGAGTCCCAGGTCCCTGTCATCGTCTGATTTGGAATCAGGAAATGAAAGTGAGTGGGCCAAAGACTTCACTGATACTACAGTCAGCCTTCCCACTGTGTCCTCTAGACCAAGAGACCCTCTTGATATCCTTACCAAGATTTTCCCAAGTTACAGACGCAGCCGTCTAGAAGGCATTCTACAGTTCTGCAAAGGGGATGTGGTCCAAGCCATTGAACAGGTCCTAAATGGGAAAGAACACAAACCAGACACCAGGGACCTAGCAAGCTCAGGAGCCTTGGAAAATACAGCTTTTCAGAGAGCTTCGAATTTAAGTTTAGCTGGAATTGGTTTTGGAACTCTAGGAAATAAATCAGCTTTCTCTCCCCTTCACAGTACTTCTGCTTCTTATGGAGGTGATTCCAGTATCTACAGCTTAAATCCTAGACTAGGTATCAGTCCATTACGGCTGGCATATTCCTCTCCAGGAAGAGGGCTGTCTGGTTTCATGTCTCCCTACCTAACTCCTGGGTTGGCACCAGCATGGCCAGCTTTGGATTATGCCTTTTCAGGGATGATTAGGGATTCTTCTTACCTTCCCATCAAAGATTCAGCAACTGGTGGCAGACTGTATTCAAGGCCAAATCAGAACAACATGTAATGCATCTGCCTACCTCCCGTTTTGGAATATTTCTAGAAGCATGCAATATAACCCTCACACCCACACATACCCACATCTGTTAATGTGTTCACTATGTATGGGAGTGGATTACTGGGCTTTAAAAATGCTATTTTTTTTTTTTATGAGCAGTATAATAGATTTGAGATCTAAAGACTCTTCTTTAGCATTTATTAAGTGAAAGAAACATTTAAACATTCTTTGTGCCTTGAATAAAGCCATTTCAGGGAATATGTTTACTGTAATGAATTTTTTCCCTAAGATATCAGTTATAAAATTCTTATTTTAAAACTATACTTGTTTTTATTTCATTGAAAAAATGGAGTTTATAATTAAAACATACATTATAAAGCAGTCCAGTGTTATATAAAATGAAGCAGAAGGAATAATTGAAAAACTGAGGTAATTCTAAATAATTATTATTTTAAACTTTTTTTCTCCTTCTGTTTCTTGTACACAGGAGAGAAAAAGCTTATTCAAAGTATTTTATTCACATATAAGTAATTAGCTGTAAGTTAAATTTTTGAGAAATTTAATACCTTATTTTTTTCTGAATGCCTTATTTTTCATTCATATCTGCCATTTGTGATAAGTGCCGTTAATAAAACATTTCTCTTTAAAGTAAACATTGTGAGATACACAAAGGCCTATGAAGTAAATCTTAGGAAATGAGAATGCTCCATCTCCTGGCCACTATCACTAATTGCAACCAAGTTCTGGTAGAGTATAGGAATTAGAAACAAATGGTTTCCTAATAGTATAAGGTAACCATTTTTTGAAATGGTCATCTTGGATCACGCTATATTGAATTTTCATATTACGGAGAGAACATCTACTGTGGATGAGGATTTATATCTTTAAGTATGGTTATGCTTGTATCTGGGGAAATATCCCTTTCCAAATGTTTGTGGCAGGAATATGGCAACCATTCTCAAAGGTAAAAATAATTTTATTCTGAAAACTTAAATAGCTGCTCATATAAATATTGATTGACTCTAGATAGATAATGCTTGCTGCATTGAGGAGAGATAAAATATTTCCAAAGGGGGAAAATTGTCATTAAATTTTAGAGGTTTTCTTGAGGTTTTAAAATTACTTTTGTTCTCCATCTAGAGAATTTGAAAGCTATTTATTTCAGTCAGTGTAAAGTCCCTGAGAACAAAACAGTTTTATGAAGTTTTCTTTATATGTCATCATTTATTTTTTAAAGGACAGTAGCTCTATTCTATTGTCAGGAATACATGGAAACCCAGCTGTGGTATAAAATAATTGATGAAATAGAGATGGTTTAAACAATTTGAACAGCATGATTTACTATGGATTTCTTAAATTATGTGTATGTGTGTGTGTGTTTATATACCTCTCTATCTATCTGTTATACACGTAAGCCCTATTGGTTCTGTCATCATGAAAGCTTTTCCATGGAGCCAGATAAAAATACATCAATATTTCTAAAGTACATTTTACCAGCAAATATCATATTAAATAACTGCATAGTATCTGATGCTGATTTAAGATGTAAATATGTTTAAAGAATATGCATTATTATTATTATTTTGTTTAGAAGATGTTGGGGGTAGGAGTTTATTAATTAATTAATTTATTTTTGCTGTGTTGTGTCTTTGTTTCTGTGCGAGGGCTTTCTCTAGTTGTGGCAAGTGGGGGCCACTCTTCATCGCGGTGCGCGGGCCTCTCACTATCGCGGCCTCTCTTGTTGTGGAGCACAGGCTCCAGACGCGCAGGCTCAGTAGTTGTGGCTCACGGGCCTAGTTGCTCCGCGGCTTGTGGGATCCTCCGAGACCAGGGCTCGAACCCGTGTCCCCTGCATTAGCAGGCAGATTCTCAACCACTGTGCCGCCAGGGAAGCCCAGAATATGCATTATTTTTAATGGTGTGAATGTGAGAAAGCAGATCTTGTAAAGATTTGATACAATCAATATTCATTATTTATAAAAAAAAAAGTTTTAGATTCTAAGCCTAAACCATGGTACAATGCTTGTCAAGTAGTTGATATTCAATTAATATATACTGAGTGAAGGAATCATTTTGGATGGTAGATCTCTTTGAGACTGATAAAACTGAAGAACTCTGCAAAATGGCCTATAGACACAGTTTTGAATACAATTTCTTGGGGTTCTTGAATCTCCTAAATGCCATTGGCGAATCAGGTTGAATCCTTGGTGATTCTTAAGGTGTTTCCATTGCATTAATTCGTTTATCGAATCCTATTTTTTAAAAAGTGCTAGATGCTATTAGAGGATACTGAATGTAAAATGTGCCCTCAAAGAAGTTACATTATACAGTAGAGATCGGATATAACAATACAACAGTGCTAGAGTTGCTGGATTCTTTATGTGGTTTATATAATGGTGTGCATGTATCCATTTGCTTTTTGAATTGGGGAGAACATCCATTTGGGGCAGTATTCAAATTTTTAAAAATGTTTTATAATTTTAAAACTTAATTTACATAATGCTTTATACATTTCATACCCTTTACAATAAGTTTAGAACTTAAATAGTCTTGCAGATTATGTTGTCCAACCACCAAATTGAATGTGAGGAAATTGAGGTTTGGTAGTAGTGTTGTCCGACATCCCTAAGGTAAAAATAATGGTGTCAATCGTCAGGAGTGGAAGTTACTTCACCATTTTCAATTAGACTATAAGGCCTGAGGAAGGATTCATGCCTGTTTGTCCACTCACAGCTTTGTCTAGTATCTGGTACATAAATAGGTGCTCAAGTAATAGTTTTCCACTGACTCAATTAATGAAAGATAAAAAAAAATATTAGCTTAGAAATTCATTTATTCAGCTATTTATTAAGCACCTACTTTGTGCCAGGCATTGTGCTAGACCAGGGGATAAAGAGGTGAATAAGATATAAGACCTGCCCTCAAGCTGCTCACAGTCTGTTGCCCATGTGTACAAAAATAACCAACCAGCCAGTGATGGTACTATTTGACGATGTTGGTACTTCAGTGAGTTCTCTGTAATCTTGCAGTTTTTGCTCATCCATGCTGCTTGAGGTCTGAACTCCTAAGCCACCAATTAGGGGTGGGAAGGAAGAAGGAGAACATCTGTTTCCATGTTGTATGTTTAGGCAAGTCCATTCTGTTTGTCCAAGAGGTAAGCAACTTCCAGGTCTATGGTGAAAGAAGCGGGCAAAGAGGAAGTTTTGTTTGCTTGAATGGAGTCTTGTGTGGAAATCACTCTAGTTTCTTCATGGCCTCTAGATCAGAGTTATTGTCCAGTCTTCCTGGGGTTGGTCTTTTGGAATTCCTCTGATTCAGTGCATAGATCTCATGGTGTAAGCTCTCACCTAGCTATTCTGTGAAAATGGGTTAGGGCTGGGGGGACAATTGAGGAACATGTGAGTCAAATATACTATTTTTCTCTTCAACTTCGGCTGAAACAAAAAGATTCTGGGGATTTTAAGACCTTCCCCTCTAGACATTCCTAGCTGTGAACGTGGAACTAAGAAAACTACTAATGAAGTGGCCTATGCATTCAACTCTTTTTAAAAATGCATTTTCCTTAGACATTTGTTTGTCTTTGAAAGTGAAAAGCCTGCAGAATACAAGAGAAGCTTGGAATAAAGCACCTTGTTTTATACCACTGTAAAGAGAATCATTCTCCCAAGCACAAGGTGAGATGAAGTGCATCATCAACTTCATAAAGGCAAAGCTTTCCTCAGGGCAGCCTGATTCTTAAGCATAGATGCTCATCCTTTAGGTCAAGGCTAGTGGGAAAAGTTCTTGCTCAGATCCATTCCTCCCACCCCCGTGTATCTCCACATAATCTCGTTATTAATGCCTGCGTTGCAAAGCTAGACCCTTAATTATTTGGCACCATCTCCTCTAAAATTGAAGTTATTTTGATGTAGCACTTCAGAGCAGCTGTGCCAAACGTTAAAATACCTTTTCTTGGTTTTTGCTTTGGTTTTTTGTTTTTGCTTCTCTCATTTTCAAATGAGAGAAATTCATTGGCATTTCCCCTTTCTGAACTCCATGCTAATGATGGGGGTTTAGGGAAAAACAAGATGACAAATGTGACAACTATGAAGATGTCTGTTTCTCAGTTTTGTCTAACTGGTAATTTTAAAAAATGACATTTTAATGTTTTTAAGACTGTGTCAGAGTATCCTCAAGTCAAAATGACCTCATTATGTAGTCCTATGAGGATGTACATAATTTTAAAATAGGTACACAGATGTGGCCTTATCAAAACATCTATGTCAAAAAGGTTCTTTAAAATATCAAATGTTTATTAAAATCCATCCTAGAGACAAGTTCAATTAAAAAAGTGGACTGGATGTTGATACAGTTAGGAGGAAATATATAGAAAGTTGAGCAAGTGTGCCAAAGAATGTTGACTAGAAAAATCCAAGTCAAGCAGCAGGTGTTTTAGATTCCTGTCCTTGATCTTTTATAAAACTTCTGTCCATCAGTTAGATGAAGGAATAAAGATATACAATTCATTATTATCTTATTCATGGACAGCACACATCTGTGAATGGCAGCTAATCTTTTGATTGACAGAATCAAATTTTAAATGATTGATTCTTACACTCTAACTTCCATTCCAGTGAGCTGATATAACATTCAAGATCTTAGGATTAAAAAAAATCAACTGCACACATAAATAAGAAGGAAGAGAGACCTGGATTTATAACAACTTTTTGAGAAAAAAGTAGTAGTATTTATTGGTAAATCCACTATGAGATTACCATGTAACATGGCTGTTCTAAAAGTCAATTGAAATTTAGGTTACATTAATAGGAAAACATATGTAAAAGGAGAGAGGTGATAGTACCATGTACTCTGAAATATCAGTTCATCAGATATTAGCTAAAGTAGTGTGATCAGTTCTGAGTGCCAGATACCAGGAGTGATTCTAAAACTTGGGATATAAGCAAAGAGGCATCAGATGCTAAATGATTGTGGTGGTGGTGGTGGTAGGGTTCTAGGAGAAAGATTTTTAAAAGGAGAAATGAAAACGTTTAAAGAGCTAGCATATGACAGAAATGACTGTAAGGGGCATAGGAGGCAAAAGTTACATAGATAATTTAGAGGAACATAAAGAAGGGTACTGTAATTGCATTTAATACACGGACTTGGAACCCCAAAGGCAGACATCACCAGAGAAACGTACAGTCTTAGATCCAGTTTGTTTGTTGCTGTTTGGTTTTTCATTTCATAGGTGAGCCATTCTTTCATAATTCATTGCAGTTTTTTTGGATTCTTTTGAGGGGTATGTGGAGTAAATGAGCAGCTTTGTGTTCATGCTACATTTATCAGTCAAGATTCAGCCAGGAAAACAGAGTCCCTTTAAGTATATATGGAAATGAGGGACTTATTTTAGGAATTAGACTGAACACAAACAGAAGGAGCTGGGAAGACAAAGTTTGGAAGAGGGAAACAGGCAGATCAAAGAGTCACTAACGAATCTGCCTAAAGCACTGGTATGTGTAGACAAGTGGGGAAAAGTAGAAACTTGCAGGAAATCTGTGAGGTCCAGCATGTCAAGTCACTCAAATGGTCCCAAGGGAAGGTGCTGTGAAGGGGTATAAAGGAAGTTAGTGCCTCTGCATAGTTTCTAACGCTGTGGGTCTGCAAGCAGGTACCAGGTGGTGGGCCTGCTGCCACTGTTGATCAGCAAGGTCAGCAGTCCAGTGCACCCCTTGCCAACATGGCATTCATACTCACTCATAGCAGCCATATTTACTTCCAAATAAAGGCAAAAGCAAATTCATTATTTCACCTAAAATGGATTCTTTGTACAATAACATGCTAGTTCTCTCCCTAAAAGAAGATAAAAAGTGACTTACCCATGTTTGAGGGATGCTCATTCCTCTTCTGGCTGAGTCAGATCCCCCATTGAATATCCTATAATTTTAATCCCAAGGTACTATTATAACCACTATTAGTAACTCTTACATTAGAGTAAGGAAATGGGAGAGAAGGAAAATTGGTACACACACACACACACACACACCCACCCACCCACCCAGAAGCAAGGAAGAAATAAATGCTCCTATCAGTGCCCTCATGTTTGCAACTGGTCATGGAATCTAAGATGGTATTTATAACTTTTCCCACTCTCCATTTCATATTCCCTGTGCTCTTTGCAAGTCTATTAAGTCAATTGTGGTTCCTTACTTGGTGGATGACCCAAATCTTCTTTCTTGAAGAGTCTGTGTTATTACAGTCTTGCCTTTATTGGGTTGTTCTAGCTTTCCATTAACTTTTACCACAAAGTATGGGAAGACTAAGTGACACTCTGGAGGATCTCGTGCATGCTGGAAATATTTTCCTCACCCTTTCTTCTTGTTTCAGAGGTATGAGCTGCTCAAAGTAGCCAATGGTAGTCTCAGGTTCCAATACAATGTTGTATTCTTTGGTGGAATCATTTCTCCTTTGCGAAGTAAGACTTCTAAACCCAAAAAAGCTGTAGGGAAAGGAAACAAAACTGTTGCTATTGCATCATTATCGTTAATATGAGAGGAGCTGTTTCCATATCTGTCCTGTGATTCCTAAACTGAATTCTGGGTATAGGAAAAACATCACTACATATTTATAGCTTAATCAAAGCATATCTTACATCCAGGATGACATTATTTCAGCCCCATAAAGTGCTGTCACCAGCTGGTGCCGTAACAGTCTTTCGAAGGCCATTCCATAATTTTATTAGGCCAGCTGTTTCAGGATGAGGGGAACATAATGATACCAGAGAAGTCCATGAGCATGAGACCAATGTTGCACTTCATTTGCTATAAAATGGTTTTTTTTTTGTCAGAAGCAATGTCGTATGGAATACTGTGAGGGTGAATATGGCATTCTGTAAGCCCACAGATGGTGGTTTTAGCAGAAACATTGAGAGTAGGAAAGGCAAAACCATATCCAGCATATATATGTCTTTTCCAGTGAGAACAAAAAGCTGCTCCTTCAATGATGGAAGTGATTCAGTATAATGAACTGATACCAGGTGGCTGGCTAGTTCCCTCAGGGAATGGTGCCTCTTTAGGGGCTCGGTGTTGATATTTGCTCTTGGCAGGTTGGGAACTCAGCAATGGCTCTAGCCAAATTGGCCTTGATGAGTGGAAATCCATATTGCTAAGCCCATACATAAGATCCATATCTCCTTACATGGTCATTGTCTTCCTGAGCCAATTGGGAATAAAATAATGGGAAAAGAATGGGTTACCTTATGCATATATTTATTAAGATCTCCTCCTCTAAGGTTGCTGTTTGGTGAACATTTGTGTGGGACAAAAGTATTCTCATATTTGTACCCATTTGGAGAAGCCTTTCCACATACATCTTCTCTAGATCATACTTCTTCATGTTTCTTCCAATCCTGTTTCTTCCAAGTTGCTGGCCATGCAGCCAAACTGTTAGCCACTGCTCATGACTCATTCTAGGTATGTACTTGTATCCATCTCTACTTCCAGGCAAAATGAAAGCTTGAAGTTTTTCCCATTGAAAAGATTTTTTTCACCACGATCTTTCAGGGCCATACCTGTAGTGCTGCAGCTGTCCACTTCAGCTAGTGCCAGAATAGTGTGGGGAATTGTCTGTGAACAAAGACCAAATTGTTCTTTCTCATTCTGCTGTCATAGACAACTTCACATTAGAGGAAAAAAGAGGTGGCAGTGCGACAGGAGTATTCAGGCCATGGAAGTTTGAGCCACTTTTCGTGCAACTTATTTGTGACTTCAAAACCTGTGGAGAAAAACCTATCTATTACTTCCACTTGACTGAACACTGAGGGATTTTGGGGCAGACGACACCCTGTTCATAGGCGTATTTCAGGAAACGTCATTATTTAATGACCAGTAGTAAGTGTTAGCACTCAGGTAGGACCCAGTAAGGAGGCAGAAGCTGTTTCTCAGTTGAGAATAATTATTTGCAGAGAAAGTATAACTTTTCTCCAAAATCTGAAAGAGGTATACTGTGATTTATCTGTAAGGATCTGCCTAAGTTTCCTTTAGGATCCCCAACTGCTATAGACACTTCAAGCACTATTGGATATGCTGAGTCCTGTGAACCAAGTGGCAAGACTGGTTGAATGGAAGCCTGGTTCTGTTGCAGAACCTTCTTTTGATCTGGACTCCAAACTGACAGCTTACTGGGTAATTTGGTAAATAGGTTGAAGTCAAATGCCCAAATCATTTATCTTCTGCAACCAAAATTTAGAGGTCCACCTCTAAGAGGTAGCAGGTATCAGATGCAGAAACACATTCACCATTTGATAAGAGAAATTTTGACATGCACCACTGATGGTGAGAACCTTAGGCAGAATCTTAGACCATTGGTGCCTAGAAATTTCACATATATGACATCTCTCTGATTTTCTATGGTGTTTATTCTCCCATTCTCTGGCATGCATATATCTTTTTTTTTCTTTTTTTTCTTTTTTTTTTAACATCTTTATTGGGGTATAATTGCTTTACAATGGTGTGTTAGTTTCTGCTTTATAACAAAGTGAATCAATTATACATATACGTATGTTCCCATATCTCTTCCCTCTTGCGTCTCCCTCCGTCCCACCCTCCCTATCCCACACCTCCAGGCGGCCACAAAGCACCGAGCCGATATCCCTGTGCCATGTGGCTGCTTCCCACTAGCTATCTACCTTACATTTGTTAGTGTATATATGTCCACGGCATGCATATATCTTAACAAGATATTTAGTGTATATACTACTCTTTGCTCACCAGGTCCAATCAGCATGATATCATTTATGTTGTGGGCTTGCTTGATGTCCTGTAGAGTAGAGAAACAAACAAGTTCCCAGTGGGCTAAACTACAGAAGAGAGTTGGTAGAGCCCTAAGGAGGGACACTAAAGTGCATTACTGTTTCTGATGGCTTTACTAACAAGTACAGAGTAAAAGTATGTTTGAGATCAATAGCTCGAACTGGAGAAAAGGGGCAGTGTCTATTTTCTCCAACAAAGCAAACACATCTGGAAATACAGCTGCAGTTGTAGTTACTACCTAATTTTATAATAGTAGATTGTCAGTCCTGAAGATCTATATGCCTTGTCCACAGGCCAAATAGGTGAATTGAATGGGGATGTGGTAGGAATCTTTAGGCTTCTAATGGGGACAGAAACCTTGGCAGTCTCTCCATGATGTGCTATTACATTTGTTTCACTCCTCAGTAGGGAGTGTAAGTTCTAAAGATCTCCATTTGACATTTTCTATTTAATCATTCTCAATACATAGGAAACCTAATTGTCACAGGTCAGGGATCCAATTTGGGGATTCTCCCAGTTGCTGAGTATGTCTTGACCAACTGTGCTTTCCAGAGTTGAGGAAATAAACATTGGGTAATTTGGGGTACATATTGGACTCACTATGAAACTGACTTGAGCCAAAATGTCATTAGTGATTAGACCTCATTCCTCTTTTTAAACCTTATCCAGCCTGGTGGATCATAGTGGCAGTTTGGATTCCAAGGGAATAGCCATTATCCAATAAACACTGAAAAATATTATTTCTCTTTTCCCAATGTACCGTCAGCTGGTAAATTGGCTCAGGTCCTTTTGGAGAAAGTTAGGAGAAAGATTTACAGTTAAGTTATTAGAAGTACAGCAGGGTCACTACTCAAGGGGTTCCATCCTCAGTTTCTATGACAGGTTCAAGACTAGAAATTTGTTGAGGAGCCATGACTCTCTATTATTGATTCAAGAAAAGACTTAGTTTCATCAGACTTAGGACTTTCCCACTTACAAATAAAGTGTGACTTTATCAGAGTTCCCACCTATTTCAGTCCTAGAAATACAATGATTGAGTAGTCAATGCCAAGATCTCTGCAGGTCAAGTAATTCTAGCTATTACTTCAGCTCAGTGTTTTTGTTTTTAAAATAATATTCATGCCAATCCATGGATGCCTGAAAAAATGTGTATTCTTTTTGTTTAGTGGAGTGTTCTATATATGTCATTTAGATATTGTTGGTTGGTTGTGTTGTCTAGTTCTTTATCCCTTCCTGATTTTTTGTCTAGTAGTTATATGAATTACTGAGAGTGGGGTATTAAAATTGCCAATTGTTTTTTTCCCCACTGTTTTAGCAAAACATGCACACTCACACCATGCATATAACTTGACCTCCATGTAGAAAATATTACTATTAGTACATTAAATAATCAGGAATAGTATAATTTGGTGACTGATGAAATTCTGAGTTTTTGTCATTTACTTTCAGGTTTTCAAAACTAAAGCAGATACTTTGGTTCATATTTCATATTCCAAAATTTATAAATTATTGATTCTTTGATTTGAAAATTTTCATTTTCTAACATACTCTTAATACTTTCTAAAAATATAAAGATAAATTAAGTCTTATAATTTTTAGTCCTTTTAGTCTTTATAGACAAATGTGGAAAGCTATGATTATTTCCATGGGTGGAACACACGGGGTGGGGGGGGTGTCTTATTGCATTAAGATTACTTTGATTTAAAAATGGTGTGTCTTAAGATCTTATCAAAAAGCAGCTATGAATTCACAGCTTAAACCATTTTACCCTTGTTGAATACACATAACAATGATAGATTTAAAATACATTTATTTAAAAATTAAAAAGGCATAGCCTTGCCCCAAAACAAGATAAATATCTCCATAGATAAGAAATAGAATAGGATCTGACAATAGTAAACAGAGGGCTAAAGGTACATGTATCTTGGTCTTTAGGAACCCAAATTGTCAAAGGCAATGGGAATTCGAATGCTTTGGACTAATATCAACCAGCATTGCCTTCTGTTCATGGGTAGTGGGAGAAAAAAATTGATGAATGAAACTTGGGAAATGTGACATAGTCCTTGCCAAGGAAAGCAGGTTGAAAAAGGCTGCCACGATTGCCTAGAGTTGTACCTTGGTTGGGATGATAGAAAAGTGAAAACAGTCATGTAACAAAGATCTGGATCATGCTCTGTTATGGCCTTTGATATCACTCCAATATGAATGTGAAACAGGATCCTTGAGGTGCCAGGATAATGCATGGTTCTGGTCTGGAGACCTCGATGGTGCGATGTAGGCAAGTACAAGACTGCTAGACAGGGAAGAATTAACACTGAGAATAAGAAAGGAAGAAAAATGAACTACCCCTAAAGATAGGCATGCAAATTAAAATTCTAATGCACATGAGGAAATCTACTTCCAAGACAGCCATTTCAAGGAACAATTGAGATACAAGTATATGTCTATGAAATTCAAATAATAGAATGATTTGTAGATGACTTTAAAATAGATATATTTAAGAGCCTCAAAGATATAAAAGTAGGAAAATTAGTTAAAAGGAAATTAATTTATGAAGCAAATTCAGACTGATATGTGTTTCTACAAAACAGATGTGGCAAAAACCAATTAAAAATCTTGGGAATAAAAAGTACAGAGAAGAGAGTTAGTTGGAAAATTATACTAAAAATTCATCTGGAATCTAGCACCAAGAGATAAAGAGATGAAAAAGATAAATGGGTATTTAAGATGCTGATGGGAAGTAGATTGAGAGGCTCCAACATATGTCCTATGGGAGTTCTAGGAGTAGAGATTTAAGGAAATTGTATAGAAGCAATAATAGCTAAAATATTTTCAGCTGTGCAGTAGTCAGAAGAAAGAAAATAATTTAAAAAGTTAAAATATGTCAGTAAATATTATTGGTTACTGTATGTCTACTTTTTTAAAAATTAAAAAACATTGTGGGAGTATAGGTCTAGGCAACAACAAACTGGAAATTATTAGTGGAGGAATAGGTATTTGTAGGTAGTTAAAACCTGCTGTTAAGATTCTTGTCTTTTTGAGAGAAAAACAGATGTTGAATGATTTTAGGGCTTATTAGAAAAAAATGTTTTCTTATGCATGCATACTGAAAAACCTAAAAATTATTACCAAAGAATAATAATAAAATTGTTAACTTCCAAACCATGAGGTGAGATACACACTTTGAGTCATTTTTCTTCAGATGTTCCACTCATTGCATAGAGTCATGACCTTACTCTCCTCCTTCCCTCTGATCTCCTTCTGGGACTCCTCACCGAGTAAACCCAGTTGGAAGCCAGAGGCAAAGGAGGCTAGTTGTTGTGTTCATACACGTCACCCTCACACACATCAACAGCTTGGGTCACAGAATAGAATGGAGAAACATATCTGATCTGGAAGTATAAAGGGACATATCTAGTACAGCCTCACTGCAAAAATAAATTCCAGATAGAATAAAGGCCCATATGTGAAGAACAAAACTTTGGAATTATTAGAGGATAATATGAAATTATCTTTATATCTAAGGGGTATGGAAATATTTCTTTACTTTACTTTCCAGTACTTACCAACTTTGTCCAGTACTCAGGACAAAGTACTGAGTTAAAGAACTCATGAAATAATTATGTATACCATTTATGATAATAGCATTTATGAAAAATTAATTCTATTTATGAAAATTAAAAATACAGAACATGCTACAAATTGCTTATGGGTAGATATGTAATAAAAGTACAAGCATATGGATTGGCTATAAAGAAATCATGTTCCTCCATTCCTTCTAAGTAGGAATGGAGGGAAATGGGAGTGGGGAGTGTAACATCGGTGCTTGAAAATAATCTCTAATGTTTTGTGTCTTAAAAACATCTTTAATCCAATTCAAGGAGTGTAAATACATTTCATTATCCTATTTTATTTTCTGGGCTTTAAAACATTTTTAAAATAACGAAGAAAACACATCATCTAATACAAAAATATTCTTTCAGATATATGAGAGTGATTAAGATCATCATTAGATTATGCTAATTTAATTTCTGTAGACCAAGTTAATGGCTGAAGTTAAGGAATTACTCTGGTGTTTATTCCAGTTCCACTCTTTCTCTGGTAATGGATCTGAACAAGCAAGAAATGTTTCTCTCCAGTTTTTCTCTCCCATAGCAAGCAAAAGCCTTCAGTATTAAAACTATTCCCAGGAGTTCTGGAACTGAGCAGCCCGAAAGGGGTTCTTAATTTATGCAAAGGTGTTAATTGAATTTTTAATTCAGTAAGCAACATGCGCAAAACAATATTCTGGGCTATATGGATAAATACAGAAATAACCTTAAAGGAAAAAAATTAGGTGGCAGGAAATTAATATTTACTAAACAGCTCTTGTGTGCTCTAAGGAAAGAGGCACCTCGCGTGGACAAAGGCATGGGAGCTTCAAATTTTGTTTAGATTATATTTGAACTTTCTTTTTACTGTCTGTTCTGTTAGCAAAATGTTTCCTATTCTTTGGGGACTTTTGTTCTTTCTTTAGTTTCCTTTTCTGATTTTCTGAACCGCAGAATTTATTGGGTGACATCAAAGCTAAGAGCAAGGTCCTGATGTTAACTCTCGATTTTACTCCTTCCTGTTTGACCTATCTTGGGCAACATAGCTGACTGTAAAATGTCCCAATCTCCTCATCTGGCAATTGGGACGATAATAATGATACCTAGCTCAGAGGATTGTTGGGTGAGGAGGGAGGTAGATTAAAAAATAGGAGAGAACACAACTACATCGCTTCAACAATGAGTAGCATTAAGCTTCTACAAATGAAACCTATGAAGTTTTTAAAGATTTACAATTTAGATGATAAAACAACTCATTTGTTCTTGGAAAATAGCACTATACCATACAACCCTGTGCTTCAGACTTGAAGATATGATGTCCTTAGGTGAGGTCAGCTATTTACTCTCCAGCCTGTGGTGTTCTCATATCAATACTTGCACTGTGCCATTTACACATTCCTCAGAATGGGTCAGCTCTGTAAGGAGTGATTTTTAAAGCTTCCATTTGAGGGCAATGCCTACTTCTGTGGGAATTGAAATACCACAAATGTCCAGTTACACAAGGAACCTTTTTCCAGAACTTGATTTAAATTGTACCATGTTTCCAATGTATTCCAGTGACGTGGCAGCTCTCCTTATTGATTGGTACCCCAGGCAGATGCCATCTTGACCTATGCTGAGCACTTTATATTAGACATTTCATTACGTTGCATTAATCTTCTCAAATATCTTGAGAAGAATACTTAACACCAATTTTATACATGAGCAAACAACCTGAAAAAGCTTAAGTAATACTCCCAAGTTGTCTTAACTGGTGTGTGGTATAAAACTCAAACTTCAGCCTAGATTAGTGTAAATACAAAAGTAGTTTACATTCTTCCATGTTGTTTGTCTTTCTAAAGTATATATATGTTACATTTTATATATATATATGTGAGTGTATATATGTGTGTATGTATCAATAAGTATATGTGTATATGTACAGAATATAAATGTAATTTTACAATTAATGGACAAATATATATATGTTATATTTGGACTATATTTTAAAAATTACATTTATATTATATTTTATTATTATTATTAATTTTTTTTTTTTTTGCGGTACGCGGGCCTGTCACTGTTGTGGCCTCTCCCGTTGCGGAGCACAGGCTCCGGACGTGCAGGCTCAGTGGCCATGGCTCACGGGCCCAGCCGCTCTGCGGCATGTGGGATCTTCCCGGACTGGGGCATAAACCCGTGTCCCCTGCATCGGCAGGCGGACTCTCAACCACTGCGCCACCAGGGAAGCCCTATAGTATATTTTAAAACAGATCCAAATTAAATATGTTGATGAAGAAAATACACAGATACAACTGTTTGCCTGCAGAGGAAGTTCTGTTTTCTTGCTGAATAATGCAATAAATGTGCTAAAGCAGAGCCAGCATGCCCACCTGTTTTATTAGGTTGGCAAGCCAGAATAAAACACCAAATTACTGTCTAGAAACAAAACATATTTTTACCTAGAGCTGTTTTAACTAAGTGGAAAGCACCCTGGCCCATTTAATATGTGAGGTTTTTTCCCCATTTCTTATAAGATTGAATTAGGTAAAGACTATATTATTATTTGTATTTATAAGAAATCAATCCCCTGAGCAGACTAAGCTACTAATTTACATAAAGTTACTCTTTCAAAATATAAGTAAAAGCAAAAGGGATAGTATGCATTATTATTTCATTTCTATGCAAATATATAAAAATTCCTCCAGGTAACCCAGTTGATGTTTGCCATGTCTCCTTTTCTTTAATGCTATCCAGATTGAATGCTCTTTCTTCAAAATTTTCAAACTTGAGCAATCTCATTAACAGAATGGTGACTGAAAAAAAAAGCATTGAAATAATTATCACTGAAGCTTTGTACAAGTGAGCACTACCTTCATAATCAATAAGAAGCATTTATTGCATGCCTCTTGTGTCTGGGGTATTGTGCTGAGCAGGAGTAAAGCATGTTTCCCACCCTTTTTGAAAGTAGAGCTTCATGGGGGAAGGACAGAAGGTCTTCCTAGTCTGAGAGGGAGGGATGTGGGAATGACGGAGGTGGACAGCACAGAAAGACTAGGCCCTGATCTAGATGTCCATATTTCTCAAAACTTTGCCTGCACAGTGCTTTGTTACATAAAATATAGCTAACATGCTCCAGGCATTTCAAGGAGAGAAAATGGTCCTGGATAGCCATGGAAACACATTTCTTCCCATCTTTTGGTAGTTCATCAAGAAGCTGGTTCAGCAGGTCTGAGTTGTTCTAGAGAACAACAGGATGATACTAGAGGCTGAACCCCTTCCCCATTCCAATCATTTCTAATAGGGCCACGCCCCTCACCAGGAAGCCATGTTGGTTTTTTGGGAGCCTGTGCATTCCTTGTAATACTGTTTTATTTCCTTTTTCTCTATATAAAGGGTTGTGGAGTCAGATTCCTTCTCTGGAGCTTTTCCATGTTGTGTACAATATAGCTGTGCCTGGCCTAAGCACAGCTACCTCTGTGATACAAGCAAGAGTTTGAGAGTTTGTGTGTGCTCTGCTACTCCTTTGGTTTAAGTTAAAAAAAAAATAAAAAACATCTTACTGAACCGTGCTAATGCTATGTGAGATTGTGCTCCCTTCACATGACACATTTCTTTGTAAAATGCCATGTATGATCAAGTAGGGCAAAGAGCACCAAATTAGCGACAATTAGAGTCGTAGCAAAAATAATCTTTTCTTCAAAGTCTGGCATGTCACCTATGCTCAGAACCAAAGGACCAACTAATTCACAACCTGTGGATGTCTTGCTTGCTATGAAGGGACACATTTAAGAACCCAGATCATGAAATAAACTTTGATTCAGACACATCAAAGTGGAAGTTTTTTGAGAATACATCAGCAGAAGTGTTAATGTTAGATAACAATATGTTATAAATTTTAACACTGACCTTTAATGTTCCAAGAGCAGGAATTGCCTGAGGCTTGCTACTGTCTTTGCCTCAAGTTCTAGCTGAACAAGCTTTCATTTGGCTCTCCAGGCGCACTACTGATGAAGTCACTTTGAGAAATGTCAGATATGGATAAAACATTTTCACACACATTACGCCTGACAGGAAAACCTGGTGGGCTGATGTCAAAAACATGAAACCACATCCTGGACTTTTTTGAAATGCTTTGCCTGTCCCTTCTACAAATATAGAGCCATTTAAGATTACCTTCCTGGCTGAGACCTGGATGTACTTCAAAGGACATGTAGGGTTGATAGCATTGATCACTTCTGGGGCTCTGAGATAGAAATGTTGCTTTTCAAAATCTGGAGACCAAAAGGAAAAATTATGATGTTTACTTCCCACAGAGTTGTATAGTTCTATGAAAATTGCAAGCAGAGGGTAAAAGAAAAGATATACATGTAAAAAAAAATTGCTTGGAGTGTAAAGGCTCTTTGGCAATGACAGCCATTTTAGCTCAGTGAAGTATATAACTAGCCAGTTGAGTGCTTTTCCCATATTAAAATGTACTTGTTTTAAAAAGTCAAACAATATAAAAAGACATACAATAAAACAGAACTGCTTCCTTAGTCCCCTTTATTAGTTTCTTTGGTATACTTACACAGTTTCTATATGCAAATATAAGGAAATAGGCATGAAATTTTATTCTTATCCCCACACTTCTTTTATATGATTCAAAAGATAGCTCCTTGCTTCTTTCATATAACAATGTATACTGGAGTTTTTTTGTGTGTGTCTGGTGTTAGGGAGTGTTCTAATTTCATTCTTTTACATGTAGCTGTCCAGTTTTCCCAGCACCACTTGAGGAGGCTGTCTTTTCTCCATTTTATATTCTTGCCTCCTTTATCAAAGATAAGGTGACCATATGTGCGTGGGTTTATCTCTGGGCTTTCTATCCTGTTCCATTGATCTATATTTCTGTTTTTGTGCCAGTACCACACTGTCTTGATTACTGTAGCTTTGTAGTATAGTCTGAAGTCAGGGAGCATGATTCCTCCAGCTCCGTTTTTCTTTCTCAAGATTGCTTTGGCTATTCGGGGACTTTTGTGTTTCCATAAAAATTGTGAAATTTTTTGTTCTAGTTCTGTGAAAAATGCCAGTGGTAGTTTGATAACGATTGCATTGAATCTGTAGATTGCTTTGGGTAGTATAGTCATTTTCACAATGTCAATTCTTCCAATCCAAGAACATGGTATATCTCTCCATCTATTTGTATCATCTTTAATTTCTTTCATCAGTGTCTTCTAGTTTTCTGCATACAGGTCTTTTGTCTCCTTAAGTAGCTTTATTCCTAGGTATTTTATTCTTTTTGTTGGTGTGGTAAATGGGAGTGTTTTCTTAATCTCACTTTCAGATTTTTCGTCATTAGTGTATAGAAATGCAAGAGATTTCGGAGCATTAATTTTGTACCCTGCTACTTTACCAAATTCATTGATTAGCTCTAGTAGTTTTCTGGTAGCATCTTTCGGATTCTCTATGTATAGTATCATGTCATCTGTAAACAGTGACAGCTTTACTTCTTTTTTTCCAATTTGGATTCCTTTTATTTTTTTTCCTTCTCTGATTGCTGTGGCTAAAACTTCCAAAACTGTGTTGAGTAATAGTGGTGAGAGTGGGAAACCTTGTCTTATTCCTGATCTTAGTGGAAATGGTTTCAGTTTTTCACCATTGAGAACGATGTTGGCTATGGGTTTGTCATATATGGCCTTTATTATGTTGAGGTAAGTTCCCTCTGTGCCTACTTTCTGGAGGGTTTTTATCATAAATGGGTGTTGAATGTTGTCAGAAGCTTCTTCTGCATCTGTTGAGATGATCATATGGTTTTTATTCTTCAATTTGTTAATATAGTATATCACACTGATTGATTGACATATATTGAAGAATCTTTGCATTCCTGGGATAAACCCCACTTGATCATGGTGTATGATCCTTTTAATGTGCTGTTGGATTCTGTTTGCTAGTATTTTGTTGAGGATTTTTGCATCTATGTTCATCAGTGATATTGGCCTGTAGTTTTCTTTCTTTGTGACATATTTGTCTGGTTTTGGTATCAGGGTGATGGTGGCCTTGTAGAATGAGTTTGGGAGTGTTCCTCCCTCTGCTATATTTTGGAAGAGTTTGAGAAGGATAGGTGTTAGCTCTTCTCTAAATGTTTGGTAGAATTCACCTGTGAAGCCATCTGGTCCTGGGCTTTTGTTTGTTGGAAGATTTTTAATCACAGCAAAGGAAACTATAAACAAGACGAAAAGACAACCCTCAGAATGGGAGAAAAAGTTGCAAATGAAGCAACTGACAAAGGATTAATCTCCAAAATTTACAAGCAGCTAATACAGCTCAATATCAAAAACACAAACAACCTAGTCCAAAAATGGGTAGAAGACCTAAACAGACATTTCTCCAAAGAAGATATACAGATTGCCAACAAACACATGAAAGAATGCTCAACATCATTAATCATTGGAGAAATGCAAATCAAAACTACAATGAGATATCATCTCACACCAGTCAGAATGACTATCATCACAAAATCTACAAACAATAAATGCTGGAGAGGGTGTGGAGGAAAGGGAACCCTCTTGCACTGTTGGTGGGAATGTACATTGATCCAGCCACTGTGGAGAACTGTATGGAGGTTCCTTAAAAAACTAAAAATAGAACTACCATATGACCCAGCAATCCCACTACTGGGCATATACCCTGAGAAAACCATAATTCAAAAAGAGTCATGTACCACAATGTTCACTGCAGCTGTATTTACAATAGCCAGGACATGGAAGCAACCTAAGTGTCCATCGACAGATGAATGGATAAAGAAGATGTGGCTCATATATACACTGGAATATTACTCAGCCATAAAAAGAAACAAAATAGGGTTATTTGTTGTGAGGTGGATGGACCTAGAGTCTGTCATACAGAGCGAAGTAACTCGGAAAGAGAAAAACAAATACTGTATGCTAACACATATATATGGAATCTTAAAAAAAAAAAAAAGTCATGAAGAACCTAGAGGCAAGATGGGAATAAAGACGCAGACCTACTAGAGAATGGACTTGAGGACATGGTGGGGGCGGGAAGGGTAAGCTAGGACAAAGTGAGAGAGTGGCATGGTCATATATACCCTATGAAATGTAAAATAGGTAGCTAGTGGGAAGCAGCCACGTAGCACAAGGAGATAAGCTCGGTGCTTTGAGATCACCTAGAGGGGTGGGATAGGGAGAGTGGGAGGGAGGGAGATGCAAGAGGGAAGAGATATAGGGATATATGTATATGTATAGCTGATTCATATTGTTATAGAGCAGAAACTAAGATACCATTGTAAAACAATTATACTCCAATAAAGATGTTAAGAAAAAAATGTATACAGGAGATATTTTCATATCAAACTCAAAGAGATTGCTTTTTTCCCCAGCAACTTTAAAAAATAACTGCATAGTATTCCAGTCTATGGATGGGTAACAAGTTAAGTGGACTCCTATTGAAGGCCATCTGTGTGATTGATAATTTTATGTGTTTGCAAACAGTGTTGCATTGGATGACTGAGTATTTGTTGTTTGCTTGTGTACAATGGTATCTGTAGGATAAATTACATAAAATTGAAACTAGGTTAATTTATAATTTGAAAGGTTTTGCCAAATTGCTCTCAATAGTTTAAGCTATTTTGTGGTCTTAGCAGCAATTTATGAATATCATTAATAGAATGTCTCAAAAGTATTTTGGACTTTAACAGATTAAAAACGTTTGGGTTTTTTGGATAAAAATATCGATATAGTTTTAATCTGAATTTTTTTAATGATAAACATCTCTTCAGATGCTTAGGGGACATTCATATTTTCTTATTTATTTTTCTGTGAACTATGAACTGTCTACTTTTGGTGTATTCATTTTTCTATTGGATTGCTATTCTTTTTCTTACAGACTTTCTTAGGAACTCTTTCTATTTTAGGGAGGTTAGAATATTATTTTGGGGATTTATGTTTTTCTTCTTACTTTTGACTTAGGGTGATTTTTTTTGTACTGCAGAGTGTTTTTTTTTCATTATTATCTTTACATAGTAAAATACATTAATCTTTTCTTCTATGGCTTCTGAACTTTGAGTACAAGTTAGAGGGGCCTTGCCTACAATGACTGCTTTTTAAACAATAAAGTAATTGTTCCAAGTTTTATTTTAGTGGTTTGTTATATATTTTAATTATAATTAATAAGTAAAATTATTAATGGTATTAAAATAAAGATATAAACAAAGTAAAATGAAATGATAAAGTATTAATACAAATGAATTAAAAATATGTAATCATTAATATGCAACTATTAATAAACATCAAATATATATATTTACACCTTTGACACAAGATTTGCAAATTTTATTTTATTTATTTATTTATTCTTTTTGTGGTACACGGGCCTCTCACTGTTGTGGCCTCTCCTGTTGCGGAGCACAGGCTCCGGACACGCAGGCTCGGTGGCCATGGCTCACGGGCTCAGCTGCTCTGCGGCATGTGGGATCTTCCCGGACCGGGGCACGAACCCGTGTCCCCTGCATCGGCAGGCGGACTCTCAACCACTGCGCCACCAGGGAAGCCCCATCATAACTTTTAATTCTATTGGATTGATCTATATATCTATCCTTATGCCAGTACCACACTATCTGGGAAGTATGAATCCTCCTTTATGCTTTTTTTTTTTTTTTAGTAGGATTGTTTTGGTTACTCTGGACTCCTTGGAATTCCATATGAACTTTAGAATCAGCTTGTTAATTTCTAAAAAAAAAATAACAGCTGGGATTTTCATAGGGATTGCACTGACTCTGTAGATCAGTTTGGGATATATTGCCTTCTGAACAATGTTAAGTCTTCTGATCCATGATCGTGGAATGCTTTTGCATTTATTTAGATCTTCATTCATTTCTTTCAACAATGTTTTTTACTTTTCAGAGAATAAGTTTTGCACTTCTTTTGTTAATTTTATTACAGTTTTATTCCTTTTGATCTTATTACAGATGGAATTTTATTATTTTTATTTTCAGATTGTTTATTGCAAACATAGAAATATAATTGATTTTTGCATATTGATGTTGTATCCTGCAAACTTGCTGAACTCATTTATTCTGATAATTTTTTAGTGGATTTTTAAGGATTTTCTCTGTGTAAGATCATGACATCTTTGAATAGATATTGTTTTACTTCTTCCTTTGCTTCCTGCCTTTACTTCTTCCTTTGCCTTTTATTTCTTTTTCTTGCCAAATTGATCTGGTGAGGACTTCCAGTATGAGGTTAAATATAAGTGATGAGAGTGGCTACCTTGTCTTGTGCCTGATATTGGGGGTAAGCTTCAGTCTTTCACCATTAAGTATGATGTTAACTATGGAGTTTTTTCTAGATGTGTTTTATCAGGTTGAGGAAGTTCCCTTCTATTCCTAGTTTGTGAAATGTTTTTTATCATTGTAGGGTGTTGGTTTTTGTCAGATGCTTTATCTGTGTTTATTGAGATGATTTTGTGATTTTTACAATTTTATTAATATTATGCATTACATTAATTGATTTTCAGATGTTGACACCAATTTAGTATGATGGGGTAAATCGCATTTGACTATACTGTGTCATTCTTTTCATATGTCATTGGATTCGGTTTGCTAGTATTTTGTTGAGGATTTTTGCATCAGTATTCATAAGAAATATTGGACTGTAGTTTTATTTTCTTGTGTAGGTTTTTTTTTTTTTTTTTCCAGTTTTCATTGCTGGATTTAGAATCTGGGTAATACTGACCTCATAAAATGAGTTGGGAAGTGTGCTCTCCTATTTTTTTGAAAGAGTTTGAAGAATTGGTATTAATTCCTCTTTGAATATTTGGTAGAGGTCAGCAGTGAAGCCATATTGGCCTGGGCTTCTTTGTGACTAGTGTTTAAAATTATAGATTGAATCTCTTCACTTTTTAAACGTTTATTCAGATTGTCTATTTCTTCTTGAGTCAATTTTAGTAGTTTGTGACTTTCTAAGAATTTTTCTATTTCTTCTGTCACGTAATTTGTTGATGTGAAACTGTTTACAATATTTCTTCATAATCTTTTTATTTATGTAAGTTTGGTAGTAATGTTTACTCTTTCATTTCTGATTCTTGTAATTTGATTCTTTTCTCTTTTTCTCTTGGTAAAACCAGGTAAAGATTAGGTAATTTTGTTGATTTTTTTGAAGAACCTAATTTTCTGTTCTCTATTTCACTAATTTTTGCTCCAGTATTTAAGTTTATTTTTGCTTGCTTTGCTCTTCTTTTCCAAAATTTTAAGGTAGAAGTTAAGATTATTGATTTGAGATATTTGATATTTATTTTTTAAAATATTGACATTTGAAATTATAAATTTTCCTCTAAATATTGTTTTAACTGAATCCAATATGTTTTCATATGTTGTGACTTTATTTTCAGTCATCTATTTTCTGATTTACATTCTGTTGTTGGATAGAGTATTCTATAGACGTTTGTTAGACCTAGTTGGCTTATAGTGTTGTTCATAGCTTCTGTTTCCTCTCTAATTGTTTTTATCTATTATTGAAAATGGGATATTGGAATCTTCAGCTATTATTGTTGAATCATCTGTTTCTCCGTTCTGTCAGTTTTTGCCTTTTATATTTTGGTGCTCTGTTAATAGGTGCATATACATTGATAATTTTTTATATATTCCTGATGGATTGACCCTTTTATCATTATAAAATATCTCTCTTTATCTCTAGTAACATTTTTTTAAAGCCTGTCAGAAAGATTAGAGATAACTTACCATGTGTTCTGCATTTTATTTTATGTTTTACATTTATTTTTTAGCTTAATTAATTTTATCTGCTATACTTTTTTAAAAATTAAAAACAATTTAAATATGTTTAATACAATTTCAAGATTATAACATTTGCATAGTCTATACAGGGGACTATACAGTCCATATGGCCTTGGACCAAATCCAACCCACCTATTTTTGGTAAGTAAAATTTTATCAGAACACAGCTACCTATATCTTTTCTTTTAGTATTTTCTGTAACTGTTTTTGCAATACATGGCAGTGTTCAGTGGTTGTGACAAAGGCAGTATGGCCTACAAGCTGAAAATATTTACTATATGACCCTTTTTAGTAAATGTTTACAATTCCTGTTCTATGACAGCAGGAGATACCTTGATCTTATCTTTCTGATTAGGTTCTTTTTTTCTATTGAAGTATAATGGACTTACAGTATTCCATTAGTTTCAGGTGTACAACGTAGTGATTTATTATTTTTATACATTTCAAAATGATCACCATAAGACTAGTTACCATCTATCACCATACAAAGTTATTACAATATTATTGACTATATTCCCTACGCTGTACATTAGATTTCTGTTCAGAACTAGAAGTTTGTACCTCTTAATTTCCCTCACTTATTTCACTCAGCTCCCCATCTTCCTTGCCTCTGGCGACAACCAGTTTGTTCTCTGTATCCATGAGTCTGTTTTTGTTTTGTTATGTTTGTTTGTTTTGGTTTTTAGATTCCACATGTAAGTCAAATCATACAGTATTTGTCTTTCTTTGTCTGACTTATTTCACTTAGCACAATACCCTCTAGGTCCAACCATGTTGTCACAAATGACAAGATTTTTTTTTTAATCGATGAGTAATATTACATTACACACACACACACACATATGCATACACAATATCTTTATCTATTCATCTGTTGATGGATGCTTAGGTTGCTTCAATATCTTGGCTATTGTAAATAATACTGCGGTGAACATGGGGTGTATATACCTCTTCAAATTTGTGTTTATGTTTTCTTCAGGAAAATACCCAGAAGTGGAATTGCTGGATCACTTGGTAGTTTTATTTTTATTTTATTTTATTTTATTATTATTTTTTTTGCGGTACACGGGCCTCTCACTGCTGTGACCTCTCCCGTTGCGGAGCACAGGCTCTGGACACGCAGGCTCAGCGGCCATGGCTCACGGGCCCAGCCACTCCACGGCATGTGGGATCCTCCCGAACTGGGGCACGAACCCGCGTCCCCTGCATTGGCAGGCAGACTCTCAACCACTGTGCCACCAGGGAAGCCCTACTTTTATTTTTTTGAGGAACCTCCATACTGTTTTCCATAGTGGCTCTGCCAATTTATATCCCACCAAGAGTGTACTTGGGTCCCCTTTTCTCCATATCCTTGCCGAGACTTGTCATTTGTCTTTTTGATAAAAACCATTCTGACAGTTTTGAGGTGATATCTCATTGTGGTTTTGTTTTGCATTTCACTGATGATTAGTGATGTTGAGCATCTTTTCATGTGTCTGTTGGCCATCTGTATGTATTCTTTGAAAAATGTCTATTCAGGCCCTCTGCCCATTTTTTATTTGGGTTGTTTGTATTTTTTTTGATTTTGAGTTGTATGAGTTCTTTGTATATTTTAGATATTAACCCCTTATCTGACATATCATTTGCAAATATCTTCTCTCATTCAGTAGGTTGCCTTTTAGCTTTGTTGATAGTTTTCTTCACTGTAAAAAAGCTTTTTAGTTTGATATAGTCCTGTTTATTTTTGCTTCTTTTCCCTTGCCTGAGGAGACATATCCAAAATAAAAATATTGCTAAGATTAATGTCAGATAGTGTACTGCTTATGTTTTCTTCTAACATTTTAGGATTTTAGGTTTTACATTTAGTTCTGTAATCCATTTTGAGTTTATTTTTGTATATGGTGTGACAAAGTACTTCAGCTTGAGTCCTTTACCTGTAGCTGTCTAGTGTTCCCAACACTATTTATTGAAGAGGCTGTCTTTTCCCTATTGTATGTTTTTGCCTCCTTTGTTGTAGATTAATTGGGCATATAACCGTGAGTTTCTTTCTTGGCTCTTTATTCTGCTTGATAACTGTAGCTTTGTAGTATAGTTTGAAATCAGGGCTCATGATATCTCCAGCATTCTTGTTCTTTCTGAAGTTTGTTTTGGCTCTTCAGTTTCTTTTGTGTTTTCATACAAATTTTAGGATTATTTTTTCTAGTTCGGTGAAAAATAACTTTGATAGGGATTGCTTTCTATCTGTCAGTTACTTGGGAAATATGGTAATTTTAACAATACAAATTCTTCCAATTGATGTGCACAGTATATCTTTTCATTTGTTTGTGTATTCTTCAATTTCTTTCATCAATGTCTTATATTTTTCAAGTACAAGCCTCTTACCTCCTTGATTAGATTTATTCTTAGGTATTTTATCTTTTTGTTGCAATGGTAAATGGGATTATTTTCTTAATACCTCTTTCTGCTAGTTCATTGTTAGTGTATAGAAATGCAACAAATTTCTGTATATTATTTTTGTATCCTTCAACTTAACCAAATTCATTGATGAGTTCTAGTAGTTTTCTGGTGGTGTCTTTAGGATTTTCCATCTATAGTATTTTGTCATCTGTCAACAGTGACAATTTTAGTTATTTTCTTCCAACCTGGATGCCTTTTATTTATTTTTCTTGTCTGATTGCTTTGGCTAAGGCTTCCAAAACTATGCTGAATAAACGTGGTGACAGTGGGTATCCATGTCTTGTTCCTGATCTTAGAGGAAGAGCTTTTATCTTTCCACCATTGAGTATGATATTCCCTGTGGGTTTGTCATATATGGTCTTTATTGCATTGTGGTATAGTCCCTCTATATCCACTTTGTTGAGTTTTTATCATAAATGGATGTTAAATTTTGTCAAAAGCTTTTTCTGTATCTGGGGAGATGATAGTATGACTTTTTTTCTTTAATTTGTTAATATGGTGTATTATGTTGATTGATTTGTGGATATTGAACCATTCTTGCATGCCTGGGATAAATCTCTTTTGATCATGGTGTATGATCCTTTTAATGTACTGTTGAATTTGTTTTGCTAATATTTTGTTGAAGATTTTCCCATCTATGTTCATCAGTGATATTGGCCTGTAATTTTCTTTCTTTTTTTTTTTTTTGTGGTGTCTTTGGTTTTGGTATCAGGGTGATGTTGGTCTCGTAGAATGAGTTTGAATGTGTTCCTTTCTCTTCAATTTTTGAAATAGTTTGAGAAAGATAGGTGTTAAGTGTTTTTTAAATGTTTGGTAGGATTTATCTGTGATGCCACTTGGTCCTGGACATTTGTTTGTTGGGAGTTTTTAAAATACTAATTCAGTTTCATTACTGGTAATTGGTCTGCTCGTATTTTCTACTTCTTCTTGATTCAGTCTTGGGTGATTTTATGTTTCTCAGAATTTATCTATTTATTCTATGTTGTCCGCTTTATTGGTGTATAATTGTTCATAGTAATCTCTTATGATCCCTTGCATTTCTGTTTTGTTGACTGTAACTTCTCTTTCATTTTTAAATTTTATTTATTTGCACCCTCTCTTTTTCTTGATGAGTCTATCTAAAGGTTTATCAGTTTTGTTTTTTTTTTTTTTTTTTGCGGTACGCGGGCCTCTCACTGTTGTGGCCTCTCCCATTGCGGAGCAGAGGCTCCGGACGTGCAGGCTCAGTGGCCATGGCTCACGGGCCTAGCCGCTCCGCGGCATGTGGGATCTTCCCGGAGCAGCGCATGAACCCATGTCCCCTGCATTGGCAGGTGGACTCTCAACCACTGCACCACCAGGGAAGCCCAAGGTTTATCAATTTTGCTTATCTTTTCAAAGATCTAGCTCTTAGTTTCATTGATCATTTCTATTGTTTTTTTAGTCTTTATTTCACTTGTTTCTCCTCTGATCTTTATTTTTTTCTTCCTTTTATTAACTTGGACTTTGGTCATCTTTTTCTAGTTCCTTTGATGTAGGGTTAGATTGTTTGAGATTTTTCTTGTTTCCTGGGTAGTCTTGCATTTTTGTAAACTTCCCTCTTAGAACTGCTTTTTTCTGTGCCCCATAGATTTTGGATCATTGTGTTTCCATTTTCATTTGTCTTTAGCTATTTTTTGATTTCCTCTTGGATTTCTTCAGTGACCAATTGGTTGTTTGGTAGCATGATGTTTAGCCTCTGGGTGTTTGTGTTTTTTGAAGATTTTTTTTCTGTAGCTGATTTCTTGCCTCATGCTATTGTGGTCAGAGAAGAAGCTTGATAAGATTTCAAGCTTAAATTTATTGCGACTGGTTTTGTGACCTAGTATGTGATCTACTATGGAGAATGTTCCATGTGCACTTGAAAAGAATGTGTATTCTGCAGCTTTTGGATGAAGTGTTCCTTATAAGGTATCCATTAAGTTCATCTGATCTTATATGTAGTTTAAGGCAAGTGTTTCCTTATTGATTTTCTGTCTGGATGCTCTGTCCATTGATGTTAGGGGTGTTAAAGTCCCTAACTTTATTATTGTGTTACTGTCAGTTTCTCCCTTTTTATTTGTTAATATTTGCTTTTTATATTTAGGTACTTCTTTATTGAGTGTTTATATAGTTATAATTTTTATATCTTCTTGTTGCATTGATCCATTTATCATTATTTAATGTCATTCTTTGTTTCTTATTACAGTCTTTATTTTGAAGTCTATTTTGTCTAATATGAATATTGCTATGCCAGGTTTCTTTTTGTTTCCATTTGCATGGAATATCATTTAATCTCTCACTTTCAGTCTGTTTATGTCTTTAGCTCTGAAGTGAGTCTCTTGTAGGTAGCATATATTGATATGTGGGTCCTTTTTTTTAATCCATTCAGCCACTCTAGGTCTTTTGATTAAAGCATTTATTTCTTTTACATTTAAGGTAATTACTGATAATTATGCACTTTTTTTCCATTTTGTTAATTGTTTTAAGGTTGTTTCTGTAGTTCTTTTTTGTTGTCTTTATTTTGCTCTTTTCCCTTGTGATTTGATGAGTATCTTTTGTGTTCTATTTGGATTCCTTTTTCTTTTTTTGGGAGGGGATATCTATTATGGGTTTTTGGTTTGTGGTTACCATGAGGTTCATTTATAATAACTTATGCATATACATGATTATTTAAGTTGATGATCTCTTTCCTTCTAATGCATTCTAAAAACCCTACCTTGTTAACCAACACCCACTTTTAATGTTTTTAACATCTTATTTTACATCTTTTTGTTTTATGTATTCCTTAACTACTTATTGTGGATATAGATGATTTTACTACTTTTGTTATTTAGCCTTCCTACTAGATTTATAAATAGTTGCAGTTTTTCTTTTCCAATTAAACAAGCCCTGTTAATATTTCTTGTAAAGCTGGTTTACTGGTGCTGAACATTTTTAGCTTTTGCTTGTCTGTAGAACTCTTTATCTCTCTTCAAATCTGAATGATAGCTTGCTGGGTATTGTGTTCTTGGTTTTAAGTTTTTTCCTTTTATCATTTTAAATATATTGTGCCACTCCATCTGGCCTGCAAAATTCTGCTGAAAATATAGCTTATTTTCTTATGGGAGTTTTCTTGTACATAACCAGTTGCTTTCCTCTTGTTGCTCTTAAGATTCTCTCTTTATCTTTAAATAATTTTGCCATTTTAATTATAATGTATCTTGGTGTGGACATCTTTAGGTTCATCTTGTTTGGAACTCTGTGCTTCCTGGACCTGAATGTCTATTTCCTTTCTCAGGTTCGGAAGTTTTCAGCTATTATTTATTCAAATAAGTTCTTTCTCCTTTCTCTCTCTCTTCTCCGTCTTGGACTCCTGTAGTGTGAATGTTAGTATACTTGATGTTGTCTCAGAGGTTTCTTAAACTATATTCTCATTAAAAAAAATTCTTTTTACCTTTTTTCTGCTCAGTTTGGGTGATTTTCAGTTATTTTTCTTCCTAGTCGCTGATGCTTTCCTCTGAGTCATCTAAACTACAGTCCTTCTAGTGCATTTAAAAAATGTCAGTTATTTTATTCTTCAGCTCCCTTTGATTCTTCTTTATATATTCTAACTCTTCGTTAAACTTCTCATTGTGTTCATTTATTTTTCTCCCAACTTCATTGAGCATTTTTATAATTTATCTTGATGTTTCTATTAGGTAGATTGCTTATCTCCACTTGGCTTAGTTCTTCTGGGTTTTGTTTTGTTTCTTCCTTTGGAACATATTTCTCAGTTTCCTCATTTTGCTGAATTCTCTGTGTTTATTTCTATGTATTAGGTTGGTTACATGTCCCGATCTGGAGAAGTGACATTATGTGGGAGACATCCTATGGGGCCCAGCAGCACACTCCCCTCTGGTCACCAGAGCTATATGCTCTAGAGGTGCCCCCATATGGGCTGTAAGGACCCTTCTGTTTTGGTGGGGCTGTCAACTGTGGGCACATTAGTAGGTGGGGCTGGCCCTGGACCAATTAGCTGTCAGACCCTGCCTCTGGCTGTGGCTACTGGCCCACTGGTTGGTAGGGTTTGGTCCCAGGGTGGCTAGCTGGGGGGTCCTGCATGCCTGGGGTTCCTGGGGATGGTGTCCGTCTGCTGGTGGGCAGGGCCTGGCTGGTGTGGCTTGCTGCAGGGCCCAGGAGGACCTGGGCTGGTTCTGGCTTGATGGTGGGCAGGGCTGGTTTCCCCTGCAGCTGGCTACTCGGCCTGGGGGTTCCCAGGACTGGTGCCGGCCTGCTGGTGGGTGGTAAACCCCTGTCGCTAATAGGCTAGAGAGATGACTCCAAAATAATATTTGCCAGCACCAGTGTCCTTTTGGATGAATGATCTCCCATAAATGGCTGCCACCAGCATCTGTGTCCCCAGGGGGTTTCCTAGTTGCCTCCTTCCTCTCTGGGAGGCTTTTCAAGTTAAGCAAATGGGCTGACCCAGGATCCTTTCAAATTAGTGCCTCTGTGCTGGATTTGGAGCATGTGAGATTTTGTTCACCCCTTTAACAGCCCTCTGGCTTTCCTGTATGAAGCCCTGCTGGCCTTCAAAGCCAGACATTCTGTGGCCTTGTCTTCTTCTAGGGAGCCTAATGTGGGGCTTGGACCCCTTGCTCCTTGGGAGGATCCTCTGCAATTGTGATTATCCTCCTATGTGTGGGTCACCTTCTCAGGGTGTGGGTCTTGATTGTATCACATCTTTCTCCTCCCACCCATCTCATTATACTTTGTTCTGTGTATCTTTAGTTGTGGTAAATCATTTTTGCTAGTCTTCAGGTCACTCTCATAGATAGTTGCTCTGTGAGTAGTTGTAATTTTGATACGCCTTTCAAATGAGGTGAGCCTGGGGTCTTCCTACTCTGCCATCTTGGCCACACCTTCTTGAATATTTTTTCTTCTCATGTCTTTTTCTTCTCTGTTGGTATTCTCATTATATGTACCTTGACGCTCAATGTTGTCTCACATTTCTCTGAGTCTCCATTTATGTTTATTCTTTTTCTCTCTATTTAGCCTTGCATAATGTCTATCAATATATTTTAAAGTTTTTAATTCTTTCTTTTACCATTGCAAATGTATTATAGAGCCCCTCTAGTGAATGTTTACAATTTTAGTATTGTACTTTATAACTCTGTCATTTCCATTGGGTTCTTTCATTTTTTATAATTTCAGTATCTGTATTGATATTCTTTATTTGATGCAACATTGTCATCTTACCTTCTTCTATTTCTTTAATCATGTTTTCTTTTGATTCTGAGTGTAATTCTGTGAGCATATTTATAATGGCTATTTTGGAATCTTTTTCTTTTAAATCTAACATCTGGTTACTCTCACAGGTAGCTTCTGTTGCCTGACTCCCCCCCCACCACCCACAGTGTACGGGTCATATTTTCTTGTTTCTTTGCATGCCTCCTAATTTGTTTTAGGAAACTTGATATTTTATAATATATTGTACTGAATAACAAGTAGTAATATATTTTATATATTACTGTATTATATATATATAAGTATGTATATAATTTATATTATATAAATATATAATAGTAATATATTTTATAATACATTGTAGCAAGTATGGGTTTTCTCCTCCCCACTTTGTAGGCTGGCTTGTTATTGTTCATTTGTTTGTTTAGTAATTGGTGGGATTATTTTAGTGATATCTTTTCCCCCCAGCCTCCCAGTTTTAACTCTCCAGGGTTGCTATTCAGGGAGGTGCAGGTTTGGATATGACCACAGTCACCCTGGGATAACGATGATATGGGTAGAACTCTTTTCATTCTTTTCCTAACCACACCTAGCTATTAAACCTGACTGATTTCCAGTTGATTGCTTCATTTTCAACAATAACCTAGGCATATATTCTTCTATAGACTAATCAAATCCAATTATGTCTCCTTCAGTGGATGGAATAGTTTCTGAAGTCAGTGTTTGATATTTGTTCTGACCCCAGGAGGATTCTTCCTAACTGTCTTATTGCTCAGTTATCTCCTGTGATCAAGCCAGTCTATAGTCTAGGCTGTATCTTCATTAGATCCATGAATCTCCTCACCCTTGAATCTCCTTTCACCACAACCTCCACCATTCTTTTTTCAGTTAAATTTATTGGAGTAACATTGGATTATAGCACTATGTAAATTTCATATATACAATATTATATGTTGACTTCTGTAAATACTACACTGTGCTCATCACCAAAAGTTTAGTTTCCATCCATCAGTATACAGTTGATCCCCTTTACCCATTTTGCCCTCCTCCTACCCTTCTTTCCATCTGGTAACCACGGTTTTGATCTCTGTATCTATGTGTTTGTTTTTGTTTGTTTTGTCTTGTGTAAGTTATTTATTTATATTCCACATATGAGTCATATCATACAGTATTTGTCTTTCGCTATCTGACTTACTTCACTTAGATACACTCAAAGTTCATCAGTGTTGTTGCAAGTGGCAAGACTTCATCTATTTTTACAGCTGAGTAGTATTCCATTATATATATCTATACATCACATCTTTATCTATTCATCTGTTGTCGATACATGGGTTTTTTCCATATCTTGGCCATTATAAATAATGCTACAACGAACATAAGGGTGCATATATCTTTTCAAATTAATATTTTTATAATCTTTGGATAAATTCCCAGGAGTGGTATAGCTGGATCATATGGTAATTCTATTTTTTACTTTTCGAGGGGTCTTTATACTGTTTTCCATAGTGGCTGTTTCATTTTACACTACCACCAACAGTATATGAAGTTTCCCTTTTTCCCACATCCTCTCCAACATTCGTTATTTCTTGCCTTTCTGATAATAGCCATTCTAAAATATGTGGGGTGATACTTCATTGTGGTTTTCATTTGCATTTCCCTAATAATTTGCTATGTCGAGCATCTTTTCATGTGCCTGATTGCCAGCTCTTTGTCTTCTTTGGAAAAACGTCTATTCAGATCCTCTGCTCATTTTTTAATCAGGTTGTTTGCTTTTTTGTTGAATTGTATGAGTTCTTTATATATTTTGGATATTATATATTTTGGATATTTTTATATATATATTATATATTTTGGATATTAACCTTTTATTGGATATATGATTTGCGAATATATTCTCCCATTCCAATCTCCGCTATTCTTGAGAGCACCCTCAGGTTAAAACTTCATGTTCAGTTGCAAATGTAGCCAGTTCCTTTAGGAGAGATTAGGAGCCATCTGTTTTACAGTCTGTTCTTCCCACAGGCAAAATCTCTGAGTCAGAACTCTGGAGCTGTCAGTGGGGACAGTGACCAGCATTCCTTTGAGTGACACCACTGCTCTTGCAGTTGAGTGCTTGGTGGAGGGGGTGAAGACAGCATAGAGATAAAAACAGAGAATATAGAAAGCAAGGGGTGAACCCTGTGTTATTGGATTAGAATTATAAATATCAGGGTAAACATTGTAAGTATACGCATACACACAGATCTCTACACAGACTGGTTCATTTGTTGGTTTTTCTAGTTTTCCTTTGTTTCAGGAACTTTGGTAAGGCAGAATATCTCCCATGTAATCGTAATAGTTGGGCTAATAATATGTGACTGACTTACTTAGTGTATTTTGCATTAAACCGGAGACGAATGCTCATTGCCTCAGTTAAGTAAACTGGCGTTTCTTTGCCATGAGGCTGTTTTTGTAAACGTATTCTCTTATTTGTACAGAAGACCAGATAAAAACATGAAATTAATGCTTTTAGAGAGAATAAAGACTATATTTTTCAAAGATCAAATGAATATAGTTTCAAAGTTAAATATAAATTTAATCTTGGAGAAGTTGTAAGATTTTCATGGATATGAAATTTGCTTTTTGTGTAGGATTGATGATTTGCATGACTCTCAATTTGACATACGTTGTCCACTACACATTAATGAACCAGTCACATTATATGTGGCAGGAAGCAGTAAAATATAGAAAGTAAATGACAGTAAAATGAATTTTTTTATCTATGGTGGGTATAGATTTGCATTATTGTACTTGTGGTGGGAAATGAAAGTTACCACTTCCTCCTTTTTGAGAAATTTTCAAATACCTGAGAAGGAAAGAGGAAGAAAGAGAGATACACAGAGAAATAGAATTGAACCAAGCAAAAATTTTTTTGTATACATTTTTGAGGTTATATAAAGAGAACTTAAAAAAATTGAATTAGCTTGATATATATATATATATATTTGGTAATACAGTTTATGTAAAACAGGTATTTCAAAAATTATGTATGATGCACAATGAATATTCATATTCCTCAATTTTAAATGACAATCCACATAACATGAAAAATATAAGCGTATTAAATTTGTCCTTGATGAGTTTATTAGTGCTCAAATATCTTTATATCAAAAGAAAACTAATGAGTAACAATAACTGGTTTTAATATTTACCATGTTCACTGGTTGGAGGCATTAACATACTTTTAAATCATATTCCATAAATATTTTGGGCTTAGATTTGGAGTAGCAAATTTCTGTCCAAAGGAGGACTCTGGAGGCCTATGAAGTATGAGAGAAGAAAAACAAGGTTGTTCAGTAGAAGTATTTCCATCGTTAAACCTTTAAAAATGTCAGTCAAAATCTAGTTATTATTTCTGAAGCTGGAAAGATACAGTGTGGCAAATTCCCCATATTACATATTCTAAACTTTGTCGTTCAGGTGGAACTGTTTGAACACCCACATTTTGTACTTCACTTCCTTCCTTTTCCTGAGTTCATTCCCTTTTATTTGGTAGCTCTTAGACTGATCTTCCCTTCTTTGAATAATTCACCATCTAAATAAAATAACAACCTCAAAGCATCCCAGACTTAATACACTCCATTCCAGCGTGGGCTCCCATGGGTTGATGTGAAGGAGACTTAAGAATTAATCACACAGGATACAACGCTCAAGTCACTTTCAGAAAAAAAATTCTCTTTCTCTTTTGTTTTTGTGTTTAGTTTTCTAAACACTGTCATTCTGTTTCCACTTCAGCTCCAGATCCTGGGGATGTCTTGGCACCAAACACATTTAAAACAAATAAACACCTTCTTGCACACTCTAACAAGTACAGCAATTAGTCTCAGAGCACAGCTTGCTCTCCACCATGGCAACTCATTTGGTGCTGGTTGTTATTGTAGGAGAACAACTTTGAATCAGAAACATTTGTTTGATTCCTCAGTTTTCACCCCTGTCGGCATGGTGGCTTCTGTACATCCTTTTCATATAGTGAGTTCTGCGCCTCTATGAAATCAGCTGCCACCCAGCATACAACACTTAACTCCAGTATGTCACCTTGTCACATTCTCATGGAACTTTCAGCAGTGGGTGATCTTCACTCCATATGGGCTGTAATAACTACTTGCTGTCGTGTGAATTACAGATGATTTCAGTACGGACATTTTTTCTTTCCTTTTGTTACACAGTAATATAAAATTAAAATAATATTAATAATCCTTGGTATATATTTATAAGCAGCTTGCATCGCAAGATGAAAATGTTATTTGTAAGTACCCAAGATGGTATTTAATAGGTTAGTCAGAAGACACTTCTAAAAATTTATGTATTTATTTATTTATTTTCATTTATTTTAGAGGGTATTTTCTCTGAGTTGATGCAGCAATTGGAAAGTTGTATAAAGACCCTATCTGTGGCTTTATTTGATATACTCTTCTACTTTTCCAAATGATTTTATTTCAGAAATGCTGGATTTTTTTGTGTGTGTGTGAGGAAGGGACTAAATCATGTTAAAATATGTCTTTTATCCTGAAACACAGTATAGTAAGTTATGAGGCAAAATGCATGTTTTCATCAGCAATGTACCGTATTTTCTTATGTAAATTACTATTATTTGGAAGCCGAATCAAATGTTTCCAGCGACAAGAAAAATTGCTATTGAACTTTGTTTCAGTACTAATTTCTGCCTTTTTTGGACATTATTAGTCAATTTCCCTAGACCCTTTCTTCAGTAATGCAAGGTACATGTAAATGAATAAAGGTGATAAACTCTCAGTTCTAGTCCCAGATCTGTGGCTAAGGGTGTGACTGGGTAAGCTGAGTAACCTCTTTGGGATTTAGTGCTTCATCACTTACACAAAGTGGTTAAATTAAGGGTCTTCTCAAGCTCTTTATGGTTCTAAAATCCATGATTTTTATTCATACTGAATAATTCTTGCACTTGGAGGATTTGATTCTAAATAATATCATAAAGAACCCTGCTTGATTTTTCTGTGTAAATTAGGAAGAAATTTTAACTATTCACACATTTAACAAACATTTATTACAACTCCACTACATTACAACTCCACTGGGCATTGCGCTAGAAACTAAACACAATGAGTGCAATGAACAAGACCTTGTCCCACCCTCAGAGAGATTATGATCTAATGTATAAGATAGACAAGCAAATGACCAGAAAAAGGATTATACATTGTGGTAAGTGGCAAGAAGGAAGTAAAGCTTTGAGACTGAGAACAGTGGGGATGGGAGGGAGGTACTTTAGATAAAGTAAGCAGGGGTAGCTTTGCAAAGTTTGGTTTCTTTAGGAGTTTTGGTCACTAGAAAAACCACACTGACTGCTCTTGTTTGTGTAATACCATTCTTTTGAGAGGAGAGGGTAGTGGTGTGGAAGGAATATGAGGTATGATTTCAGAAAATATGAATGGAAACATGCCTTTGCACACACTCGTCATGTGTCTTGGACAAATCTTTTAGCCTCTCTGGACTTGTTTTCTTATCTGTTATGATGCTTATAGGGACACCTACTCACTAAACTGCTGGAAGATACAGTAGTTGTAAAAGCAGAAAAATTTCTGCCAACTCTTGATGAGTGATCAGCTTTTTTTCTTTTTTTAAACATATCAGTGAGAGAAAGATTTAAAAATCAGCAGACAACACTTTTTCCTCCTTTTTAAATTTTAGCAAGAAGCAAGAAAAGCCATACGTTAGAAAGGCACAGTAAAAGGCTAAGCAAAATGCAGAAAAGCAGGCTGGTGAAAGAAGACAGGTTTGCTGTGGCCAAGAGATAGCCACAGTTTTCTTCTTCCTTTAGTCCCATTTCTACCACCATATCTGCATAGTGCTCCTTGTCTGAGGGAGGGAGGGAAGTTTTACTATTTTATTCTGTGAGTTGTGAATTAGGCTTTGCTTACAATTTCCTTTTTGGAATAACCTAGAGTTTAAGTAGAATACACTGCTGGTGAGTCTTTCTGTATTAGCATTGCAGGGCCTGTAAATATCACTTGTGAAATAGTCACAGGAATGAACAGCCCTTCAGCTGGAATTACAGCACAAATTCAGAAACAGCTATTTAGTGTGTTTATTTCCCAGTGTGAGAATTTATCATGGATGCCATCTCTTATGTTTCTTAGGTCACAAACTTCATGTAGTTCTCTTAGTTGCTAACCCAATAAGAGAAGCTTCTTCTTTATTATTCATTACTATATAAAGGAAAATCCCATCTTGTCTACTTCCTTTAAGACGTTACTATCAAAATGCCAAGCCAAGTGTTTAGTGCTGATAGGACTGCATTTGATAACAGCATTAGCAGATCCTTATTGGTTCTGCATGTAGCAAAAGCTAGAGTCCCTGGACAAGACTTACCCAGTTTAGCTTATGGTAACTTTAGGATGTCTGCATCTTTAAATATGTAAGCTAGTTTTAGGCTTTCAAAAATGCTGATTAAGAATTCTAACTGTATTTATTTTGGGAAGAACAGAGTGAATTTTGTTGCCATGTGATATAAAGTCAAATCTACAAACTTGTGGGAATGTACAATAGAGTAAGTTGTTTCCATAGTTTTGGTTTCCATACTGGTGGGTTAAGCATTTATTTTCTAAATACTCACTAGTGTTTCAGAATTCTGTGTTGTCAGGCAATGTTCTCTGGCTTGAGGGAGTTAGGTGGATACCTGTCAAATGCTATGCAGAGAAGATTGCATAGTATATATCTGATTTTAAAGATAATAGGAAATTTGAAAGCCTGCATCCAACAGTTTGGAGATAGAAGAGCACATTTTGTAGGTTGTGGGTGTTT
The DNA here is from genome assembly GCF_949987515.2 of Delphinus delphis. Classification (NCBI taxonomy): domain Eukaryota; kingdom Metazoa; phylum Chordata; class Mammalia; order Artiodactyla; family Delphinidae; genus Delphinus; species Delphinus delphis. Next base: position 71,130,153 of record NC_082688.1, read on the forward strand.
ATCTGATTGTCTTAGGCAAATGTTCATTATGGCAATCACTGTTTATACATTTGTACTCAGTTGTGCCATTAGTGATATCTTTTCCCATTCATGCATCCTCTTTATTCCCAGTACAATGATTCTATGATGATGCTCTTTTGGCATTAAGAGGTTAAAGAGTGATTCTACCAAATGCTTTTTTTGAGTTGTGCAAAAAATATGATTTACATTTTCTAAGGCATCCTTGGGAGATTTTAACATTTGTTGATTTCTTTAAAAATTATCTGTTAACACACAGATACAAAATTCTAGCTCCATTTATTACTGTAGAATATCTTTAAAAGACTCATGAGAAGAGAAGGAAAATATTGAGTCAACTACATATCACGCATTATGCTAAATTTTTTGCATTACTTCTTAATTTTAAACATTTTTGTATCCAAGAATTTATTACTTTTCCAAGATTTGATTACCTTTTTTTTTTTTTTTTTTTTGGTGACAAAATACTTCCCTTTCTAGAGAAAATCTAGAATTTTATCATTTCTTAGCATGTGGATGGGAGAGGAAGGGGTTAAAGAGACATTTGAAATAGAACAAGAATCAGAGCTCTTCTAAATTTTAAGAAATTTTGATAAAATCAAATATATACATACTTATAATTTCTAGCCCTAAGAACTAGGAGAGAATGTTATCTTGAGGGTTTTTTTGGTAAACTGATTCTCTCTGGGGCTTTGAAAGTGCAGATACGCACCTGAACTCAATTCTTCAACGCTGAGAAAATCTGCATCTACAAACCTTAGTAATAATTAGATTCAACCTTAGTAATAATTAGAATTTTATGTGATTTCTCTTTTAGCTGGTCTTAAAATAAAATAGTCCCAGAAATCAAAATACATATATTCTATCTCTTCTGTTTGGGAGAGGGAACATGTATAGATAAATCAAGTGAATTTTTCTGTAAAACCTGTTCTATTTAACATCCTGGTACTAGCACATTGTATGAAGAAAACATAACAAAAAACCAAAACTTAAACCAATCTTCTAAAAGGATTCATTTCTAGAATCATTATTGTACATTACTTTATATATATAAAAAACAAACCCCTTTCTTTTACTTCTCTCAAAGATTTTCTGAGCACGTAGTGCATGTAGGGGTTTATGCTAAGTTCTACCATACATGTCCAAATGTTAATGCTTCTAGTTGGCCTTAATTGGCCTCAGGCCATATCTGTTAACTTGAACGTAAGTGTCAAAGGGAATAAACACAAATTTTTGAAGTTTATTCTTCGGGAATTTAAAAAAAACAGAAGAAATGAAAAAAATCATTTATATAGAGGGTATTGATTTTGTTGCTAAATGGTCTTGTGAAAGTTGATGATTCTATAATTGGTCATTATAAGGCTGCTAGCTAAGTTAAGTAAATTATGGTCACACACAAAAGCATCCTTTTTTTCATAATTAAAAGTAGTCAGATCATCATTGGTGTAAAGAGGAGCACAGTTTTAGAATTCAGTACATATTCTAAGGAGAAAAGCTCAAGTATTCTGTTTGACCAGAAACCCAAGTACATTGCATGAACAATAAAGATACTCAGATGAAAATAGTTCTGATGCACTCTGATCTTTAGAGGACTTGGATAAGTATACTTCTCAAAACCCTTTTGTGATACAGAAAATTATTATTTGCCTAGTTGAAGCAGATATGTGATAGAGAAGAGTTTGGGGGAAATTTGTACCTCACAGGGACATTCTCTTTATCCTCACAATATCTTCTTGTAAATTCAGCATTTTTACGGAAAATAAAGTTTATGGGAATGTATTGTTCTATGAAACTTGTTACACACACATGCACACAAACATATATATGTTGTTGTTATGTACATTGTGAATTAACTGTATGTTAAACATAAGGTCAGGGCTAAAATTGCTGTCTATACTAAGCAATACCAAAGCAGAGGGCAAGAGACTGCTTAGCTTGGGTGAGAAGCTCTCACGGACAAAATAATTGAACCTCCACCTTGGCTACAGTGTCTTCTCAGGAATGTTAAAGATTAATCTTAAAGAATGAGGAGGACATTTGAGGGCATAAACATTGAAAGGGCATTACAACTAATTCTGCATATGGACGATAAAGGATAAATATGAGATAATGTTGTAGCACTTCATGTATTCAGTGACATATAAATGTCCTTAACGTTGCAATGGGGATTGTTTTTGGTATATAAAATATCTGCTGAGACTTCACCAGCCCAAATTTAGACATAGAAAATTGAAAATCTTTTAGGCTGAAACAGATATGTATATCTCATTTGTACCTGTTTCCAGAATAACTATCCCAATCAGCTCTTATTTTTGTTTAAATAAAAGAAGAGATGAATATTACTACAACTTGTTGAACACCTACTATCTTCTGGGTAGCTTGCTGCGACTTTTTTGAGGACTGTATGATTTTCCTTGATCTCCAAATGAAGGAATAAAATTTGTTCATATAGCAGAGACCTAGGTTTAATCAAGGTTGCAGAAGACAGTACAGAAACACTATCAATAAATTATGAAACCTGAACCCTTGTATTCAAACTGTATGAAGTTATTCTAAGTATCTGTTTTCAGATTAATAAATGGGGAGTACAGATATTACAAGAGAAATGTCTTGATAAAGCTCTATTTAAATCATCCTTGATACCCTAGTAGCATTTCTTTGGCTTGTGTAAAACTATACTTTTCTTGTCATCTTCCTCCTTTCTGCCTGCAATTTGCTTACCTTGGATTTTGACTGCTTTTATTTTAATATCTCTACCAACCAACTATATTCGCCCAAGATTATTCAATCTTCTTGCAAAGTGACGAAAACTATATTATCTCTTTAATTATCATTACATGCATATTATTAAATTTTTTCTAGGTCTTGGCTATCACTTATGCTGTTGTTCTTTGTTTTACAACCATCTTCAGAATGAGCGAGAAATTATTCCAGCAGCTTCTCAAATACTATAAGCTTCAAACTGAAAATATCATCCACAGCAGAAGTGTTTTTCAGTTTCTCTACTTTTGTCTCTGGTACATGAAATTTCTTCTCATGTTCCAAGTGAGAATATTCCAAGCCGTTTTTGTATCTTGTCTTCACCTTATTTATCAAATCTTTTCCTAAGTTCTATTGTATTTTTTCCTATTAATTACATCTTTGTTTTTTTTTTTGGCCGCGTCGTGTGGCATGCAGGATCTTAGTTCCCAGACCAGGGATCGAACCCATGCCCCCTGCAGTGAAAGCGTGAAGTCTTAACCACTGGACCGCCAGGGAAGTCCCAATTACATCTTTGATTTACTCATTTTGTTTCACTTCCAGCTCCATAATTTAGGGCTTCCAAATCCATTTCCAAATTATTTTTCAGTAAGTACTCTGATGTCTTTCTTCATTCTGTTTCTTACATTCAAAATGTCCTCCTTTTTCTCTAAGAATATCTGTCTGTCTATCTATCTATCTATCTATCTACCTATCTATCTATCTATCTATATTCGTCTTCTAAAACTCAGCTTAATTCTATGAATTCTTCTCTGATGATGCCAATACACCTAAACCTCTGCTTTCCATAATGGAATCCTGAATCTTAGATGTGAGATCATGCAGTTAAATTCTTTATTGAATTTTTTTCACATTGTTTTCTCAGATAAATTGTAACCTCCATGATGTCATGAACTGTTTTTCTTTTGTATCACTTTGATATGTAGAAAAGCATTAGAACATTGTGGAAGCTTAATAAACACTTATGGATTGACTAAAGGAGTTCCTCAAGACTATAGAGAAAGGATAAGAAGTGTAACCAGATCTCAAAACATTAGTTCCCACATTGATTCAGTATGCATGGCAGTTAAAGACATAGATTTTAGAACAAGGTAGATATCAATATCTATATCTTGGCTCTAGTACTTGACCAAGTTACTTAAATCCTTTAAGTCTCAGTTTTCTTATTTGTGAAATGGGGATAATAATATCTAGCTTTTGCTGTTGTCATAAATATTTAATGAGATCATAATATAAAATTACTAACATTTGTACACTGCTAATACTGTAACTAAATATTTTACATGGGTATTTCATTTAGTGCCTTATAAAAACACTCTGAAGAACACTGAAGTAAGTGTTATTATTATCTTCATTCTGTAAACAGAGAAACTAAGATTTAGAGATTATATAACTCACAAGAAACTAAGATTTAGAGATTATATAACTCACAAGCAGTGGGATAAGAATTTGGACTCAACATCAACTTCAGAATTTATGCTCTTAATCAGTGAACTTTAAAGCATTTAACAAAATGCCCAGCTCATACTAAGTATTCAATAAGTGACAGAGGTTTTATTAGTACGAATGTCGTTGCATGAGATTTGAAGGCCTGCTAATAAATGAGTGAGTGCATTCTAGTGGCTCTTTTTATTGTTATCACGTGCATTCATAAACTGTACTGCTATTTTAGCGTATTTTCCTACTTGTAGGAAACAAAACAGGAAATTTCTCATTCTCAGCTGTATGATCAAACATAACCGTCTCTAACAACTTCATACCATTAAGAATAAATATTCCAGGGGACTTCCCTCGTGGTCCAGTGGTTGGGACTCTGCGCTTCCACTGCATGGGACGCGGATTCGATCCCTGGTTGGGGAACTAAGGTCCTGCATGCCAGCGCTGCACAGCCAAAAAAAAAAGAATAAGTATTCCATATTCTCATTTGGTTTCTGAAAGAAGAAATACTTAGATTGTGGTATCTAAATCTTACCTTTGAAATTAACTAATGTTGTGACAGCAAGCATGTGAGCATGTTTTTTCCCCACCCCCCAGATTTTGTTCTTCCCATTCCAAAAAAAGGGCTTGGGTTATTTATTTTATACTGTCTCTCCAAAAGATTTTAGAATAATTCTAAATATGGAATTAGAGCTCTTGGTAAAAACATAATTGAGAAAAAAGAAAGAACCACTGTAGGGACATTAGTTTTGTGTTGAAGTATTTTAATAATTACAGCTCTTTCGTATCTGTCTCCACCAACATTTCCTTCCTTTAATTATTCCAATTGAAATACTTTTCCTTTTATTTTTTTCTGAAAAGAACCTGTAACCAACTCAGAGGGGGGCTTGCACTTATAAAAATTGTTTTAGTTGCCACCATACCCTTCTTCTTTCATGGGTAAATGAAAGAACAGATTAGGATCAAGAAAATGACATAGCAAAGTGCAAACATTTGGTAGAACTGCCATATTTACACTATTTGCTGTTTGCTGTGTAATTCTCCAACCTGTTTCAATAACAAAATTATTAATAATTTATTAGAACTTTCTTTTTACAAGTAATTAGTCAAGCAGCACTGAAAGAAGTTTCTAAGGGGATGATGTTCACAGATCAAGAAGTCAGGGTTATAAATTATGATTATGATTATTTTATTTTAGAAAGTGACAGCATGTACTACTTATTTCTGCCATTCAGAGGCCAACAATGGCATCACTGATGATTTACCTGAGCTGTGCTCATCTGTTTACACTTTCACATTCAATAAAAATGTGCAGTTACTATGGCAACTGGAAGTCTATAGGGTCTGTTTCAAAACCTGTGCTTGGCAGTTTATGTGCATAAATCCTCAAAACGTTGATATGAGGCTCTAGTTCTGTGTTTTATTAATTTTATTTTCCTTGTATCTCAGATGGTGTTTTATAAACTATGAAGTCAAGCAGAAATTGGCTAAAGAAACAATTTCCCTTGGGAGTCTAACCTTGGAGCCTTAGAAAAGGCTGGATTATTAGTGTGAAAATGAAGCACAAAGCTTGGCATTCCAGATATCTTACATAAGCATTAACACTAATTTTTTCTACAAACTGGGGCAAAGCATGGGATCTTTTGCAGTTCAGGTTCCTAAGCAGTTCAGTGACTCCTCTCTCTTGGAAGGTAGAAAGCCAAATTCCAAAGGATTTTGGAGGTAGAAAGCTAATTTCCAAAGGAAAATTAGCAACATGGGGTGTATTTTTCTACTTAATATTGACATATAAAACTTTATACTAGTTCTATGAAATGGTAAACTATCTAGTACAGGTGAGGTGTATCATTGCTTTCCAGAAGAAAAGTCATTACAGAAAGAGATCAAGTAACACTTTTGATCAATACAGCATTAATACATTGAACTTTCTTAATAGACTCCTTTATGTTGCAAAGTGTTCTATAATTTTCAGTGCTTTCTCCAACAGATACTTAAACCATGTTGAGAAAGTGTGGTCAGTGTAGTCTATTTGAGCATGCACGTCTCTAGTGGAGACAGACTTGTGTTTGAAATCCGGTTCTTTTACTTGCTACGTATATCAACTTTACCTTTTTTGAGCCCTGTACCTTGTCTGAAAAATCCAAATAGGACTATACATTTGCCGGGTGATTCTTACATTTGCTGTTTAGATTAAATATTTTCAACCATGGTAAAATATACATAACATAAAATTTACCATTTTAAACATGCAGTTCAATGGCATTAAATACATTCACATTGTTGTGCAACCATCATCACCATCTATCTTCAGAATTCTTTTCACGCAAAACTGAAACTCTGACTCATCAAACAACTGCTCATTTCCTTTGCCCCTAGCACCTGGCAACTTCCATTTTATTTATGTCCCTATGAATTTAACTATTTTAAGTACCTCATATAAGTGGAATCATAGTATTTGTCCTTTTGTGACTGGCTTATTTCATTTAGCATAATGTCCTCAAGATTCATCCATGTTGTAGCATGTGCCAGATTTTCCTTACTTTTAAAAGCTGAATACTATTCCATTGTATAATATGTAAATATATATCTGTATATACACATCTTGTTTATTCATTCATCTATCAGTGGGCACTTGGGTTGCTTTCACCTTTTGGCTTTTGTGACTAATGCTGCTATGAGTATGGGTGTACATATCTCTTCAAGTCCCTGATTTCAGTTCTTTTAGGTATATTCTCAGAAGTGAAATTGCTGGATCATATGGTAAATCTATTTTTAATTTTTTGAGGAAATGTTATGCTGTTTTCCACAGTGGTTGTACAATTTTACATTCCCACCAGGAGTGCATGAGGGTTGCAATTCTCCACATTCTCATAAACACTTGTTATTTTCATTTTTGTTTTTGTTTTCTCTAATAACCATCCTAATGGGTGTGAAGTGCCATCTCACTGTGGTTTTGATTTGCATTTCCTTAATGATTAGTGATGCTGAGCATTATTTCATGTGTCTATTGGCAATTTGTATATTTTTGGAGAGATGTCTATATAGTATATTATGGGCTGAACTGTTTCCCCTACAAAATTCATATGTTGAAGCAATAACCACCAGTACCTCAGAGTGTGACCATATTTGGAGATAAGCTCTCTCAAGAAGTAATTCAGTTATTAAGTTAGGATAGGTCAATTCAATATATAGTCTAAATTAGGCAACATTAATATGTTCGTTGGAAAAAAAAGATGCCAAATTCTATAGCATTGAAAGCATGCTACTTTTTCCCTACTGAGAATTCAAAGTACAAAAGCTTATAAATGAAATTTAATTAGTAGTTTGTATGAATATTTTCTTATTAGGATACATGTGATTAAATGGTCAAAGAAATTGAAGTTAAATGCTATTTTGCAAAACAAAAAAATAAGACAAAATAAAACAAGGAAACCCAAATAAATAATAGATAAGCAAATTTCTATCTGTATCTTCTAAACCACTAGTTTTGCCCTGGGTGAGTAAAGTGAGCGTATTAATTTTGAAATTGTTAGTAAAATATTACTTTAAAAGAGTCTTTTATATGTGTCTACTTGTAAACTACAGAGATTACTTTCCAAAATAGGATTTGGGGGAGTCACGTAACAAGTAATCCTATTTTAGTTTTGTCATTTGAAATTAGAAATTTAATAAGGAATTTTTGGAAAAAAATGAGAAATAGATGTGTAACATGAATTATAATTCAATAAAGCTGGAAAAAGTAAAATAAAAAAACCCTAGGATATCCATTGTCACAATGCAACAGTGGAAGAAAAAAAAATAAAAGTGATCCAGCAGGTACAGCCCTAAATGCATGCCCGCGTTAACCAAAGAACATGTATATGAGTGTTCACCACAGTAATATTTGTAATACTCCACAACTGTAAACTACTGAAATGTCCATCAGAAACCGAATATATAAATAAACTGTGGTATATTCATACAAATTGAAATACAAATACAAATAAAACAAATACAAATAGAACAGTGTTTTGTTCTATTTAGCATCAGTTGGGACAGCTCATCTGGGGGCTGGAGATTTCAGGGTGGCTCATGCATAAGGCAGGCAAGTTGGTGCTTAATTCAACAAATAACATCACTATATTCCATTACATTTTTATATACATGTGCTATAATACTGATGATAATAATAGTGGTTGAGAGCTTACTTTGTGATAGATGCTATATTGAATCTTTTTTTTTGGCTTCAGTTAACCTTATTTTTCATTGAAGTATAGACAATTTACAATGTTATATTAATTTCAGGTGTACAGCCTAGTGATTCAATATTTTTACAGATTATACTCCATTAAAAGTTATTATAACATAATGGCTGTAATTCCCTGTGCTATACAATATATCCTTGTTGCTTATATATTTTATTCATAGTAGTTTATATCTCAACCTTATCCCATTTGCAGCAATGTGGATAGACCAAGAGAATATTATGCTTAGTGAAATAAGTCAGACAAAGAAAGACAAATACTGTATGATATCACTTATATGTGGAATCATTGAATCTTAAGATGTAAGACGAGATATTTTTGTATTCATTTTTGCAGGTTAGAGAGGTAAATAATTTTTCCATGGTCACTTAACTACTTAGGGTAGAGTTGGGATTTGAAAGCAGACAGTTTGATACCAGAGAATGTTCTCTTAACTACAATGCTAACTTGTTTCCTGTTTGTATGTACCAAAGTCTTGAACCAACACCAAGTGCAAATTAGACTATACTTATTACAATTTTATATCTTGTAAAAACATGTACATAATTTCTGTTTCTCTCTTGGACATGAAATGGTTTCAGTTGACAGTGAATTTTAACTCACTTTAGTTCAAAATCAGATAAAAAGGTATGGAACAAACAAGGTAATTTGAAATACTAAGAAGTTTGCAGCTGGAATGACCAGAGAGAAGGGTGTATTAGGGCTTATAGAAGTAAGACCATTTTTCTCACCTTTGCTTACCTAAATTCAATATGAGGCAAGAAGTATTTCTTAACTGTATACTGCATGTCAATAATCAACGTCCTGGATGCTGTGAGGGATGTAAAGATCCAAAGTTAATACTCTGAGAAGATATGATGTTTAGACAAAAATCTGTTAGTTTGCAATTTAAGATAGTGTAAATCAAATGATTCATCTGGGTCATTAGTATTCTGACTTTGCCAATCACTAGTTATGTGACACTGCATGTTTCTTAATTTCTCTAAGATTCAGTTTCCTAAAGTGTAAGATGGGAATATTAACAGCATCTAACTTGTATGGCTGATGTAAGAATAAAATAAAATTATGCACATAAAGCTTTTAAGTTGGGGTCTGGTAAACAGAAAGTGTGCAAGAAATTTTAAACATTATTATTGTTTTAACATATTCAAATTCTTCAGTGTATGTTTTCTGGGAGTTGAATGTGATAGAAAGTTTCATAGAAGAGGTGGTCCTTGAAAGACCTGGATAGTTGGCATTGGAAGGAGATACTTTAGGGTGAGAGAATCAAGGGGTGAAAAATACAGAGGTAGGAGTTAAAATGATATGGAATGATAGATTTGGATTCCCAAAAGTGCTATTATAAATGGTTCCTTCAGGACATTTTTGTCTTTGTGAGGGAGCCTAGACTGTCAACAGTGTTTTTGTGTGTGTTTTTATTTATATGGGGATAAATTAATTTAATGACTGGAGAGACTTAATTGTGCTATTTATTTTCTCAGATTATTGTGGGTCAGGATTTAATGAGGTATTGTTTTATTGTATGTTGTTAATATTTATTTCAGCATATTTGCACAGTTCTTTAGAAATGTTCAATTTATATATGCCTTTCTAAGATGGGATTGCATAATTAGTCATATATAACAAATGGATTTCATTAAGTATTTCAACATGTGGTAAATTGGTTGTATGAAAAATATGATTGATTTTCTTCCCATCTGAGAGGGAGTTCAGTTGACTAATCATTGAAACCATTGCTGATGTGAGTTGCCTGTTTTTTTTTTCTTATCTGTGTGTACTTTATGGTTGCATATTCAATGATAGGAGGTCAGTTGTACCAAGTGTGTTTACTACATTGTGCATGATAAATCCATTAACCACATTCTTAAATAAAATGGTGGAGCAGCAAGTGAATATTATCTATTTAGTAAGTATATAGACTTAGAATCTATAAGAAAGTTAAAGAAAGTTATTGTTTGCTATAGATTTAATAAAGAAATGACTTATTTCTGTTTATCTGTACATGTTGCACAGATCTTTTAAAGTGCACTTAGCTTTAGTTTTTAAGCTTTGACTTACGGTAGATTTATTTTAATACACGTTTTTAGTAATGGTTTTTAAAATAAAAGATGAGAGTTAAAGAAAATTCACTTCAATTTTAAGATTAATTTCAAATTAAAAGTTATAGTGATCTAGGAATAAACCTACCTAAGAAGACAAAAGACCTGTATGCAGAAGATTATAAGACACTGCCAAAGGAAATTAAAGATGATACAAATAGATGGAGAGATATACCATGTTCTCGGATTGGAAGACTCGACATTGTGAAAATAACTCTACGACCCAAAACAATCTTACAGATTCAATGCAATCCCTATCAAACTACCACTGGCATTTTTCACAGAACTAGAGCAAAAAATTTCACAATTTGTATGGAAACACAAAAGACCCCGAATAGCCAAAGCAATCTTGAGAAAGAAAAATGGAGCTGGAGGAGTCAGGCTCCCTGACTTCAGACTGTACTACAAAGCTACTGTAATCAAGACAGTATGATACTGGCACAAAAACAGAAATATAGATCAATGGAACAGGATAGAAAGCCCAGAGATAAACCCATGCACATATGGTCACCTTATCTTTGATAAAGGAGGCAAGACTATACAATGGAGAAAAGACAGCCTCCTCAATAAGCGGTGCTGGGAAAACTGGACAGCTACATGTAAAAGAATGAAATTAGAACACTCCCTAACACCATACACAAAAATAAACTCAAAATAGATTAAAGACCTAAATGTAAGGCCAGACACCATCAAACTCTTAGAGAAAAACACAGGCAGAACACTCTGTGACATAAATCACAGCAAGATCCTTTTTGACCCACCTCCTAGAGAAATGGAAATAAAAACAAAAAAACAAATGGGACCTAATGAAACTTAAAAGCTTTTGCACAGCAAAGGAAACCATAAACAAGACGAAAAGACAACCCTCAGAATGGGAGAAAATATTTGCAAATGAAGCAACTGACAAAGGATTAATCTCTAAACCATACAAGCAACTCATGCAGTTCAATATCAAAAAAACAAACAACCTAATCCAAAAATGGGCAGAAGACCTAAATAGACATTTCTCCAAAGAAGATATACAGATTGCCAACAAACACATGAAAGGATGCTCAACATCACTAATCATTAGAGAAATGCAAATCTAAACTACAATGAGATATCATCTCACACTGGTCAGAATGGCCATCATCAAAAAATCTAGAAACAATAAATGCTGGAGAGGGTGTGGAGAAAAGGGAACCCTCTTGCACTGTTGGTGGGAATGTACATTGATCCAGCCACTGTGGAGAACAGTATGGAGGTTCCTTGAAAAACTAAAAATAGAACTACCATACAACCCAGCAATCCCACTACTGGTCATATACCCTGAGAAAACCATAATTCAAAAAGAGTCATGTACCAAAATGTTCATTGCAGCTCTTTTTACAGTTGGAAGGAGATGGAAGCAACCTAAGTGTCCATCAACAGATGAATGGATAAAGAAGATGTGACACGTATATACAATGGAATATTACTCAGCCATCAAAAGGAGCGAAACTGAATTATTTGTAGTGAGGTGGATGGAACTAGAGACTGTCATACAGAGTGAAGTAAGTCAGAAAGAGAGAAACACATACTGTATGCTAACATATATATATGGAATCTAAAAAAAAACAAAAGAAAAAAAAAGTGGTCAGAAGAACCTAGGGGCAAGACTGGAATAAAGATGCAGACCTACTAGAGAATGGACTTGAGGATACGGGGAGTGGGAAGGGTAAGCTGGGACTAAGTGAGAGAGTGGCATGGACATATATATATACACTACCAAACATAAAGTAGATAGCTAGTGGGAAGCAGCCGCATAGCACAGGGAGATCAGCTCGGTGCTTTGTGACCGCCTAGAGGGGTGGGATAGGGAGGGTGGGAAGGAGGGAGATGCAAGAGGGAAGAGATATGAGGACATATGTATATGTATAACTGATTCACTTTGTTATAAAGCAGAAACTAACACACCATTGTAAAGCAATTATACTCCCATAAAGACATTAAAAAAAAAAGTTATAGTGAAAAAGTATTCTCTTATAGGTGTTTTGGGTGTTATAGTATGAAGATCTGGCCTGAAGTCAAAGTGTTATGTTTACTCTAAAATTTGAATGGTAATGTAGATAAGAGATGAACACAGATGAATGTAAGAATTTTATAACTTCAAAATTCTGTGAGTTTGTGGGCATTTTTGAAATTTACTTGGAATGTAAAGTTTTATTCAGAAAGTATTGCATAAATTCTAATTAAAAATGAGATCTCTCAAATTGTAGGGTTATAAATCTAGCAGTTATAAGTGTGTAAATTGATTATTTTATTCTAGGAGGAAAAAAATATTTTAATGCCTTGCTTTTCTTTTGCTGTCTCATTGCCTTTACCACTCTTTTTTTTTTAACATCTTTCTTGGAGTAATTGCTTTACAATGTTTTGTTAGTTTCTGCTGTATAGCAAAGTGAATCAGCTATACCACTCTTGATAATGTTTGGAAGAAACAGACTAATTATTTAGGAAAGCATTCATTTTGAGTAATGTGTGCTGAGTTCCCCAGAGGGAAAAATGTTTAATTATTTTGATCAGATTAACACTTACTTTTTATCTTATCACTGATATCTTTTGAAATTTCTCTGGTCATATACTCATCTTCTTAATATAGTAAGAAAGTAGTAGAGCATTTATTGTTTCATTAGGAATTCTATCTGTGGACATGTGTGTAAATGTACGACTATCTAAGGTCAGTGCTGGAGAGTGCCACCCAACTCTATATTGTGTTTGTTGTAGTTACTTCTAACAGTTAGAAAAGAATAACAGGCTTCGATTTAATTCACTTTTCTCTTTAATGCATTAAAAAACTCTAGCATCATCTAATTTTAAAGAAACAGGTGATTCAGTAGTCAGTAGCACTCACTATAGATATCTGCTCCTAAATTGACTAGTCTGGAGCCATATGAAGAAGTTAGCTCCATCTGGAATTCAATAACACTTTTTCATATGGTTAATCACCAGATGCTTATGAAAGAGAATGTTGTCAAGGCTGGTAGGCCTGAAATTAGCTGTACAGCTGCATTTTGGCTATAGGCAAACCCTGTAACAAGATTCGAGTGTATGAAGGCAAAGATAGCTATGACTCCTGTACTCCTTTTTATCCTCCAATGCTAAAAGTGCTGTATTAATAAAATAAAAAGTATCTGAGTTTATAAGAAGCAGTCTCTATCACTTCCTGAACTCCAAATTAAAGCTGAATATAATCAACATGTACCTAGATGAGCAATATTAACACAATGTCTTTGAGACTTTATAGCTGGCATATGCAAATTTCTGAATTTTATTTATGTGACTAATTTTATTCTGATACATTTCTTATGATCAGGATAATAGGTTTTGGTTTTTTAAAATTATGTTTTGCTTTTTTTATAGTTCACCGGCAATGTCCTAAACATTATGAAAGCTAACATAGGATTTGGAGATTGTTGAATTGGCCTGCTATAGAATGCTTTTGAATGCCTGGAATTTAAAAGTTAGTATCAGCTATGATTGTTTTTTTGATCACGGACTAGTTACTTGAAGATATCTAAAATTTATAGATCTCTTAAATTATCAATAATATCTCTATTTTGAAGTTATAACATTTCTTTTTTGAGTGTCATCAGTAGTCTTAGCCATACATAGGAACAGGAGGCCAACTATTATTCCATTTTACCCAAGCAGAAAATTGAATTTAGTATCTGGTGTGTGTTACACGGTGACTATTTGGTTAAGGATATTGGAGCTTTTTTCTTATCTAGTGAAGCATTATGGGAATTAATGCCTTCAGACATTTGCCACTGAATTTCTTATATTGAAACACTAAACCAGGTCTTTTGGAGGAATCTTTGTCCAAAGTAGCCTTGGGGGAAGGGATCATTTGTCTCCTTTTTGACCAGTAATCAAGGTCTATATTTGTTGACTTGGATTGGGAGAATTTTTTCTGCTTTAATGGTAAGCAGATAACCTGTAATGAAATTTAATGGAAACTGTGAGACTTCTGAAATAAACTTTTTCCTATAGAAGTATAATTTAGTGTAAAAAAGTACATAGATCTTTGCATATACAACTCAGATATATAGTCATTGAAAGTGACTCTGTCGGAGACTCTTATTCTGTGATAATTTCTTAAATTGCACATATCCAAGATCATTTGCTTCTAAGCAGAATATACTTCAGATAAATGTATAGAATTAAAGATGTGCCAAAGAAAGTCTTAGTAAAAGGAGGCGCTAGACACATACAGAACTTTTACAGCATTATTTCATCCGCCTTTGCTTTGCTTAGATGCTGCTGTAACTATTCCTCATGATGAATGATTTTGTCATATCTCCTTGTGAAGATAAAGTAGGATTTCTCAGTAAACAAAAGTGTCCCATGATGCAGTCTCCTTTAATCAGCCCACAGATCCAGATGCCACAAAGCTCAGATGTGAGTGTGCCAGTTCTAGTAAGTCTATTCCTAACCTGTTCTCCCTTCTTTTTCTCTATGCCAGAAAAATATAGAGGGAAGTCAAGATTAACATACTGTGGGAAAAGAATTAGAGAAAGTGAGAAGAAATCTACTACTTCCCCTCTCCAAGGCTTGTCAGCTCTGCCTGCAGGAGGGGAGACAATTCTATTCTAAGTTAAGTTCAGTGTATTGATTATTATATGGGACAGTATGTTCTGATTTTTGAATCTAGACTGTGCTTTGGACTTAAAGTGGTTGTATAACTGTAGGAAGTTGTGGGGCCTAGAGATTTTTAATTTAGGGTCAGGGAAAAAAACTTCCATTACTGAATAAATTTTAAAGGGACAGTAGGAGTAAAAGGTAAAGTTATGTTATGCTTGATTAATTCATGTGGAAATTAATCAGAGGGAGGAATAGCATCTCCAAATATATAACTAACAAGCTAAAAGTAGCCACTTCTGAAGGGAAGGGAACCTAGTAGGCTTGCTGATGCTAAGCTGCCTGCATCCAGTAAAGGTTGTGGCTGTTTTTTTAAGTCCTCCACTTCTTTTGATCAATACTTTAGATGGGAGTGAGATTATATATTTATGAATGACTCTCCAAATTATGAAGTTGATAAAGATGCAAATTATAATTATTGAGAACTGTTTGGTTATGGAATAGTGATTTGATGGTAGATCCATGATACGTTAGAATGGCACAGCCTCAAAGTCCTCAATTATGAGGCTACATTTCTGGAAGTATGCAACAGAAGTCTTACAATATTAAATAAAAACATAGTGACTTAAGAGAATGAGAAGATAAACCATAGACTGCGAGAAAAATTTGTGAAAGACACATCTGACAAAGAACTGTTATCCAAAATATAAAAAGAACTCATGAAATTAAACAATAACAAAATGAACAACCCAATTAAAAATGGGCAAAAAACCTAAACAGAGACCTCACCAAAGAAGATATATAGAAGGCAAAAAGTATGTAAAAAATGGCTTCACGTTTATATGTCATTAGGTACTTGGAAATTAAAACAACGAGGTAATACCACTACACAGCTATTAGAATGGCCAAAATCCAAAACACTGACAACACTGAATGCCAGCAAGTATGTGGAGCAAGAAGAACTCTCATTTATTGCTGGTGGGAATGCAAAATTGCACAGTCATTTTGGAAAACAGTTTGTTTCTTATAAAACTAAACATACTCATACTATATGATCAAGAAATTACACTCCTTGGTATTTACCCAAATGAATTGAAAACTTAAGTCCACACAAAAACAGCACAGGAGGTTTATAGAAGCTTTATTTTTAATTGCCAAAACTTGAAAGTGACCAAGATATTCTTCAATAGATGAATGGATAAATAATCTGTGATACTTCCAGAGAATGGATTATTATTCAGTGCTAAGAGGAAATGAGCTATCAAGCCATGAAAAGACATGGAGAAAATTTAAATATATATTAGTAAGTGGAAGAAGCTGATGGAACAAGGTTGCATACTGTATGATTCCAACTATGTGTCATTCTATGACAAAGGCAAAACTATGCAGACAGTAAAACGATCTGTGGTTTATGGGGCTGGGAAGAGGGAGGGAGGAATGAATAGATGGAGCACAGAAGATTTTTAAGGCAGTGAAACTCTTCTGTATGGTACTGTGGTGGTGGATACATGTCATTATACATTTGTCCAAACCCATGAAATATACAACACCAAGAATGAACCCTGATGTAAATTATGAACTCTGGGTGATAATGATGTGTTAATGTAGGTTCATTGATTGTAACAGATACCATTGTGGTATAGGATGTTGATAACGGGGGGGGGGGGAGGTTGTGCATGTGATGGGATATGGAGTATATGGGAACTCTCTGTTCTTTCCACTTAATTTTGCTGTGAACCTAAGACTACACTGAAACATAAAGTCTGTTATTAACAAAAAAGTGTAATCATTGATTGATTATTTGTTCAAAACTATTAATTTCATGCCCTTTGTGTGTTTGGCATTTTGTTGTGTATGAGGCAAACAAAGATAAGTAAACAATTTAATTGGGAGACAAATAAATAGTAAAATGTATAAGTACTACAATTGAAATAGAAGCAAAATGCCTGAGTTAGTGATTCTTCTTATCTGAGCAGTCACTAACTCAGATAAGAAGAAAGACTGAAAAAAAAAGGAAAGGTACTAACTCAGCTTTAGTCAGGTGTAGAAGTTTCACAGGAGATAAGAGTTGAACTGAGTATTGAAGTATGAGTTTTCCAGTTGGCCTTTCAGGCAAAGGCAATAGAGGCATTAAAATATGAAGAACTGTGGCAACTATGAAATATGATTGATCAACTCTCCTGAATGTCATCCACTGGACCACCATCATCATTCTAATTACGGTGCTATAAGGTTATTTTCTTGATGGCGAAGCTCTATATATGTAGTGGGTAAATGAGGATACTGATGATTATGAAAAATAGTATTATCTAGGTTAGGTTTAGAGGAGAAATTCGTATTAAGATGCCTATTAAAATACTGTCAAAATTTTCTTTTAATCTGAAATATGTATTTTTCTAGCTATCTTAATTAGCTTACCTAGTTTAGATTTAATTAGACTATCATGGAGCACAATAGAACCTCTGCATTTGCTCAATGAATGAATGTTTTAGTCAATAGATTGTTTTTGAACAGGGTGTTAGTTTATGATGTTCCTTATATCAGTGATTAGTCCAATCTAACATCCTAATGGAAAGGTCTGTTTCCTTTCCAGCTAATGTGATAAACACCAACAGTTCAGCATCAACACTTTAATTACATACAATGAAGGCTAATACTAGACAAATTGTGTTCTGTTGACTACCTTCAGTGGAGTGGACTTCAGCAATTGAAATAAGCTCTTTAAAGACAAATAAATGGTGTACATGCAATGCATGAACACTATTATTGCTATAGATTTGGAAATAGACTTTTCACAGAATCACTCAGGGTGGCAAGGGCTCTAGATTTGAGTTCAGTTAACGTGTACTGCTATATGCTTGGCTGTGTGTGGGAGGCACTTATTATTTTTTTTATTCTTTTTAAAATTTTACTGTATGTTATTAGTAGGGAACTGATGTTTTTATATTATGCAGTCTCACATTATGTTTTTAGGAGCTGAGTGTGGTCATCTTCCTTTACAGAGTGAGTTTATCCCCTCAAATACCACTCTTCACCACATCTTCTTATTCAATATCTAAGTTATATAATATCATAAAGACTATGGTTAGAAGGGAAGAATATTTTCCATAATGGGGTATTTAGTGACCAGAGCATATGATACATGTTTAAAAAATAAATTATGAGCTAAATGATGAAACAAGGCGCATAATATATTAACTGTAGGAATTTGGGTTAAGTTGCTAGGCAATAAGAGAGTAAAAATAATTAATGAGGCCTCAAGAAATATCCAGACATTTTTTTCAGTCCAATTTTCCTGAGACAACATCTATTTTGAAAAATTATGAAAACATCTTAGACTTTTTAGGATCTACTATGAAAATAGTGGTAAACGAAAGAAGCTAACAGTATTTCTTGTAAAAAGAAGCTTGAATATCCTTGATGAGTTTCACAGACACTTTTTAAAGGACCATTTTAACCTATTCATGGAAACATCTTTTGAGTAGTCACCTGGCACTGTGGTATGGAGGTGTTGGTCATGCACCTGGCCTTCAAGGAACTCACAAAAAGTAAACCAATCACTACAATAATAACAAGAGCTTACTGTGCACTTTGAATATGCCAGGCTTTGTTCCAAATATTTCACATTTGTTATATCATTTCAGCTATACAGTAACCCCAAACTATAGGAACTATTATTAATTCCACTTTGTGGATGAGAAACACAGAGGCATGGAGAAGGTGAGGACACTTGCCCAATATCACACAACTGGTATGAGGCACAGTTAAGATTAAATTAGGATCTGTCCATCCCCAGAACCCATGTGGTTTACCAGTTTGTGATTCAGTCTTTTTCCAGTATGTAGAGTTAAGCACTGTGATGGAAGAACTCCTGAGTGGTGAGGCTATCTAGAAGAGAGACGCCTAATTCTAGACAGAAGAAATAGTGTAGGAATATATATTAAAATAGACTTTAAAGGAACTATAAGTAGTTCAGCATAGCTTAAGTATATACATCATGAATGTCGGGAAAGGAATGAAGGGAGGTTGACTGTGACTGGATTATGAGGCATAAGGGAAACTGGGAAAGAAGGTAGGAGAATAACATGTTTAGGTAGGATTTTAGATACAATAGAAAGTGAATAAATTGCTAACAGGGGAGTCAAGTTCAGAGGCTAGTAACATAATCCAATCAAGAAGTGATGAGGGCCTGAGGAAAGGCAGTAGAAATGAAAACTACAAAAAAAATTTCCAGGGATAGTTCAGTGGTAGAAGTGACAAACCTTGGTGATGTATTTGGTTTGGGATGAAGGGAGGGAGAAATATAGTCTAACTTCCAGGTTTCTGGCTTGGAGGACCAGGTGGAGGCTGATGCACATCACTTATACAGTGATCTGGAAACAGATTTGGCGTGGGGAGAGAAGGAGAAGGTGTTGGTTAAACTTGGGATTCACTGATTTGAGTTGGCTGATTAGGTAGAACTGGAACAAAGACTGCTAGCTGTCATCAGCATATGGGTAATAGTTGAAGCCAGGAATTTAGATAAAGTCATCCATGGAGAACTCATAGAACATCAAGCATTGAGACCCAAGGGTGGAACCCTATATAATATTAAAACTAATGAGGGGCAGGAAAATGAGGACCCTGGGGAAGAGTGGCCTGAAAGGAAGGAGGAAAACCAGGAGAGAGTAGTACCAAGACAATTCTCTTGGTTGAAAATAGCATGTACAAAAGAGGGGGCAATTGAGGAGTCCTAATACTACTTACATGAACTTAATTCTATATCTAATTTCTTTAAAATTACTTTCCTAAACTTTCCTGTACTTACTCATTAAAATACTTCTGATCTCAAATCCTGTGAGATTCCTCCCACATCAAACTCTGGATTCATGGGAAGGTGAAATTATGCATTCATAGGAGGAAATACCATAAGCCCCAGGTAGAAAACACCTTAACACACAGCATTCTGCTTAAGATACCCAGTAGTATTTTCCTTCATTGATATGCAATTATTCTTGCACGTTTATAACCTTTTCTTAAGTTCATACTCTACTACTGTGTTGGGTGTAGACAGAGTAAGAGAGAGGGAGAAAATCTCTCACACATGAAGAGAAAAGAAAATGATGAAATGCAAAGTTGGGAATAATTTTCTTTTGAAACCTGCAGCACCTGCTACATTTCTTGGAACTTAAAATGGCCTCTGTTGCTTTAGCTACTGCTCTAACCATCTGCTGAGCTGCAGAGAGGTGGTCTGCAGCAGCTGAAAACCACTACAAATTCTGCAAGTCAGGCTTGTTGGCACAGTAAGGAAGCCAGGGATGTATTGATGCCAAGTGCAGGTCCTGTTTCTTTCCCTTTGCTGCCATGAAAAAAATTAACCAAGGCCTTAAGAGCTGCCATCGACATAAACATGATTTAATGTCTCTTTAGCATTTTCAGAACCACAACATTAGCAGAAGCCTTGGAGATGTGTAAGAGTGGAATATCGAAAGTAGTTCTCTGGCAAACCATTTTAAAAGCATATGTTGTGAGCATACTTCAGTACAGCTCCCTATTAGGTGACAGTACTTCAAACACATAGAACATGAAGGAAACGTACCTTCTGTTTTGTTTATAGGATGGCAACTGATATCTGTCTCTGTTAAGTGTGGGAACAGATTTCCTGCTCTCTCTTCCATTTTCCATGCTTCTCTCAAGCATGGCGAAGAAAGCCCTGGTTAAAATAGGAGAGCTGTCAGTATGACTCTATAAGTGCAATAATCTATGTAATTATTTATTTACATAACCATCTCTTTGATTATACAGGGAACTTGTTAAGAGCTGGGACCAGATCTTTTTTGGGTTTAAGTCCTAGCATTTCTTACTAGTTTGTGAATTTGGGCAAGAGACTTAACTGCTTGGGGCCTCAGTATCCTCATGTGTGTCTCACTGGTTCTGTGATGCTGAATGATGCTACCATTTTCAAAAGTACCTAATTAGATGCCTGAAACATACTAGATGCTCAATAAATGTCTATTGAATAAAAGAGTTATGTCACTGTTGCAAAAGATGGTCTTTGAATTCTAAAAAGTATATAATTATTTTTAAATATTCTGCAGTTACAGGCAAACAATTCCAATTCATTTATAGTCTTAATTGAAGCTCTTCTTTTAGTGTGAATGCAAAGATTTGCATTACATGTTTGCGTTGTAGTTTTATGAACACTCTTCCTTCATCTGTGAAGCAAGTCTGTGGCTAAAATATGAAGGGGTATGCTGGACTGCTGGCTTTATGTGGTCAGTCAGAGAATTCAGAGGAATCTTACCTTAACAATCCTTTAAAGAACTGGAGAGTTTAGACATGATCCCTGTTTTTAGATCCTAGCCCATATTCCCTTTCCTCTGTTCTGTCAAAATGTAATTTTGTTTTAAGACACTTCTTACAACTACCTGTTTTTTTGAAAGCTGACTTAAAAACTAATTCATATTGGTTAAATGGCTAAAAATGACTTAAAGCAGTGCTTTAAAACTGTGTTCTGTGACTTCCTAGGGATTTTTCAGGGAAGCCTGAGGCTCAGGGTACTTCATCCCCAACACCAGCCTTATTCAGAAAAGTTCTACCTTTTATAAAATAAGTTTTATATATATATATATATATATATATATATATATATATATATGTATATATATTTACTTAAAGAATAGGTTTTACTGTTTTAAAATAGGTTAAGATTTATCTTTAAAAAAGATTTAAGATTACTGACTGGGCTATCTCCTTTCAGCTCATAGACTTTTGTCATGAGACTCAATAATTTAACTGGAAGAATTCCTTAATCTTAGTGATAGGAAATGACAGTCACTACAGATCACCATGCAGTCACCAAACAAATGAAGCAGATTTACTTCATCTCTCTCTGTAACAGAGTTACTAAATTGGTGATAAAGTATTTGATGTGGAATATTTGTACTTCAGTAATTCATTTAGCAAATCATATCATGTATTCTTGTGGAATAGAAGTATGAATAGAATGTCCTTACAGTTAAGTGAACTAATAATTGACGGAATATTAACCAAATGACCTGATTTATAGATAAACATCCATCTGGAGAGAAATTTCTGTTGATAATCTCCAGGCTGTGTGGTATAGTCTTGTCGTATTCACTCATTTCAGAGTTAGTGACTCAGATGAAACTATAGAGGGAAGTCTCATCAAATTTGCAGATGACAGAGCTGGGAGGGATAAAGAATGTGTTGGATGGCAGAATTAGGATCACAAAAGATCTTGACAGGCTGAAACAATTTGAGCTGAAAAAAATAATGAAATTTAACAGGGGTAAATGTGAGGTCCTGTTCTTGGGTCAGAAACCAGAAATACAGTTGCACTTGCAGAGGATGGAGAAGTTGCAGGCTTCTGAGTAGAATGTGTGAAAATGCTTAGAGGTATTAGATGACAGTCATATTTCTAGAAATCAACAAGTGATGAGGATGTCCTCAAAGCTAATGTAGGCTTAGGGGATGCATCAATTGAATGAATAGAATGTAGGACAAACTTTTAAGAATGTTTAGATTTTTGCAGTGATAATGTATTGAGAGGTATTTAGACAGACTGAAACACATTCAAAAGAGACTGAATATAAAGAGACTTTAAACTCTTGCATGAAGAAAGTTCAGACCCTGAACTTCAGGAATAGATTCCGTATGGCCTAGGGAGAAGAATAGGATGTACCAAAGGCATCATCTAAAAATATTTAAATCATCATTTAGAAATTTTTGGTGTAAACAGAGGGGGAGAAGTCAGATGGATGAGAAGTGTCAGAAAGACAGCATTTCAAAATAAGGAAGAACTTTTTCACAATAAAAACTGTCCAAATAGGATGCAGCCTCCACAAGATAATTTGTTCCTCTCAATCAAAGTGCTAGATTAGACTGGACGAACACTGACAAAGATGTAGAGTGAATACGTTTGTAAAGATGGCTTAATGAGTTAACTTGTAAAATCTCTTCCAACCTGATATTTTATAAGAATTTAAGACACAGTAACAAGCCTGTGGGATGATGTTTTTAGGCAGAATGGCTTTTCTTTCACCTTTCACCTTGGATGCAACTTCATAGCTGTCTCTTTCCTGTATTAACCAAAAACATACTTAGATTTTAAAATTTAGGATATTATAAAAAATTACCTTACCTTTTTACTCAAAATTTTAAGATTCCACAATAGGAAAACATGATTGAAATAATTCTTTCCAGACTCTAGACAAAGCCAAGTGCTTTAGAAGGCAAGTAGTCATAAAATTTGAAAGCATCCCTTCATTAAGAAGTCTGAGTCATTAAATCAAATAAAGAAACAAAAAAACATAGTGTTGCCTTTTATAAACGTTTCATTTTACAGACTCAATTTTGAATAAAAGGTATTGAAAAGAAAGGTTTCTTCATTTGTTTCTAGGTAAGAGAGATCCTGATCTCTTTCTAGTTTTGCTTTCAATCTGCCAAGCCATGTGAACCCTTTAGCTGTAGTTTAGGCCTTTAATTAGGTAGCCTAGCAAAATGCAGTCTCCTGACAAAGGCAAGTAATGATTGCTAGATATGCCAGTCAGGGCTCTTGATTGCAAATAATAGAAAATAGATTCATTTAAACACCTTTGTTGATTCAGTAGGTCTAGAGTGGGACCCAATAGTTTAAATTCCTAAGTTCTCAGGGGATGCTGATGCTGTGGTTGTGGACCACACATTAAAAGATATCAAATATTTTCAGAATTGCTGGGAGTTCTGGAGGAACAGATTTGAGGCTAAACTTTTACGAACAATGTTCTATACTCAACTGGGCTTGGTGAGGAAACCTTTGACTATACTGTGGGCACTGTGAAGCAGTGTATTCTAGGAATTAGATCTTTCTGCAACTACTGGTGATACCAGTGATGATTCCAGTTTTGCATCAGGAATTCAACTTGCATCTCGTGATCCTCCAAAATCCAGATGCCTCTGATGCTACCCACACCATGCTCATGTATTAATGAAAAGTCATCCATGGATGACCTTATGGTTGGTGCCTAGATCACATGTGTTTATGTGGCTATGAGGGAGTCTGGGGATTTTAGTACTTTCTCCTACCTTAGGGAAGCAAGAGTCACATTTGTAGAAACAAATGTATTAATATTAGAAAATTCTACTAAATTAACCCCACTAGTGCATTTTAAAGCTTAGTTTAATTTATTGACTTTCAGCTTTCTACTTTTATGAGACATCTGAACTCAGGGAGAACAAATCTCTTCTGGAAACTGCCATGCGTGATACTGTGAGAAGAAAGACAGTGAAGCTATATATTGATAAGTTCTTCTGATGTGACCCCTTTGAAATTCCATGAAAGCGTTTATAGTTAGAAATGCTTCTGCTTACTAGGGACTGTGCTAGGTGCTGAGAAAGAAAGAATGAGACCTGAATTGAGAGTTGAAGAGTTTGCAGTTTAGTAAGGGAAATAGTCATTAAATAGAATATTTCAATTTAGACAGTTAGTTTTAGTTACACAAGATTAGATTCCAGAGAAAATATGGTTTACATAAGTTCATTTGTTCATCCCTTCCTCTTTTGTTCTCTTCTCTTGTGATTTGCTGACTAACTTTAGTGTTGTGTTTGGAGTCCTTTTTCTTTTTTGTGTATCTATTGTAGATTTTAGGTTTGTGGTTACCATGAGGTTTTGATATAGCAGTCTATATATAAACAAGATTGTTTTAAATTGCTGGTCTTTTCATTTCAAATGCATTTCCCATATCCTGCATTTGTATTCTCCTCTTCTTACAATTGCTGATTTTGATACCATATTTGTGTGTGGATGATTTCCTACCTTTACTGTATGTTTGCCTTTACCGGTGAGCTTTTCCATTCATAGTTTTCTTGTTTCTAGTTGTGGCCTTTTCTTTTCTGCCTAGATAAGTTCCTCTAGCATTTGTTGCAAAGCTAGTCTGGTGGTGCTGAATTCTCTTAGTTTTTTCTTGTCTGTAAAACTTTTGACTTCTCTGTTGAATCTGAATGAGAGCCTTGCTGGATACAGTATTCTTGGTTGAAGATTCTTCCCTTTCATCACTTTAAATATATTGTGCCACTCTCTTCTGGCCTGTAGAGTTTCTGCTGAGAAATCAGCTGATAACCTTATGGAAATTCCCTTGTATGTTATTTGTTGCTTTTCCCTTGTTGGCTTTTCATATTTTTTCTTTGTCTTTAATTTTAGTCAGTTTGGTTACTATGTGTCTTGGCGTGTTCCTCCTTGGGTTTATCCTGCCTGGGGCTCTCTATGCTTTCTGGACTCGGGTGACCATTTCCTTTCCTCATGTTAGGGAAGTTTTCAGCTATTATCTCCTCAAATATTTTCTCAGGTCCTTTCTTTCTCTCTTCTCCTTCTGGGACCCGTATGATGTGAATGTTGGTACATTTAATATCCCAGAGGTCTCTTAGGGTGTACTCATTTCTTTTCATTCTTTTTTCTTTATTCTGTTCTGCTGTAGTGATTTCCACCATTCTGTCTTCCAACTCACTTTTCCATTCTTCTGCCTCATTTATTCTGCTATTGATTCCATTTCAGTTATTATATTGTTCATCTCTGTTTGTTTGTTCTTTAGCTCTTCTAGGTCTTTGTTAAACATTTCTTGTATCTTCTCGATCTGTACCTTCATTCTTTTTCCAAGATCTTGGATCGTCTTTACTGTCATTACTCTGAATTCTTTTTCATGTAGATTGCCTATCTCCACTTCACTTAGTTGTTCTTCTGGGGTTTTATCTTGTTCCTTCATCTGGGACATATTCCCCTGCTGTCTCATTTTGTCTAACTTTCTGTGATTGCGATTTCTGTTCCACAGGCTGCAAGATTGTAGTTCTTCTTGCTTCTGCTGTCTGCGCTGTAGTGGGCGAGGCTATCTGATAGGCTTGTGCAGGCTTCCTGGTGGGAGGAACTGGTTCCTGCCCAGTGGTGGGTGGAGCTGAATCTTGTCCCTCTCGTGGGCAGGGCCGTGTCAGGGGGTGTGTTTAGTGGGAAGCTGTGTGCTCAGGAAGACTTTAAGCAGCCTCTCTGCTCATGGGTGGGGCTGTGTTCCTGCCCTGTTGGTTGTTTGGCCTGAGGCATCCCAGCACTGGAGCCTACAGGCTGTTGGGTTTGGTGAAGTTTTGGTGAGAAAATGGTAACCTCCAGAAGGGCTCCTGCCAATGAGTACTCTCCAGAACTAGTGTCCCTGCAGTGAGCCACCAGTGTCCCTGCAGTGAGCCACCAGTGTCCCTGCAGTGAGCCACAGCTATCCCCTACGTCTGCAGGAGACCCTCCAATACTATCAAGTGGGTCTAGCTGAGGCTCTGATGAGGTCACTGCTTTTTTCCCTGGGTCCTGCTGTTCACAAGATCTTGTATGCACCCTCCAAGAATTGAGTTTCTGTTTCCCCCAGTCCTGTGGAATTCCTATGATCAAACCCTGCTGGCCTTCAAAGCCAGATTCTCTGGGGGCTCCTCCTCCCATTGCCAAACCCCCAGGCTGGGGAGCCTGATGTGGAGCTCAGAACTTTCACTCATGTAGGAGAATTTCTGTGGTATAATTATTTTCCAGTTTGTGGGTCGCCTACCCAGGGGGTATGGGATTTGATTTTATTGCAATTGCATCCCTCTTACTGTCTTGTTGTGGCTTCTTCTTTGTCTTTGGATGTAAGATATTCTTTTTTTTGGCAGGTTCCAGCATTTTTTTTTTTTCTGTCAATGGTTGTTCAGTAGTTAGTTGTTATTTTGGTGTTTTTATGAGAAGAGGTGAGCTCATGCCCTTCTCCGCCATCTAGTCTTTGTCTCTCTGGATGGACATTCTTTATTTGATTGATTCCAAAAGAGGTACAGCCATGGATAGTTCCTTTTTTTCCTTTTCCTTTGTGCTTCACCTAGTTTCACTTGCTCTAGTGCAGAGGCCTTGCATCTGGCCCAGAGTTCCCAGTGCAAAGTGGCTATACCTGACACTTCAGCTTGGTGGGCCATATGCCAGAGTGCTGCACACACACTCATAAGTTCATTTGTTCAAAATGACTTATATATATATCTACAGTTACATGAGAACTGTAAATATTTTTTATCAGAATTTCATTTTATTTTAACAGAAAAGTAAACAGAAATATAAAAGTGAGATAAACCAAAGATTTTCTTCCCCATAAAACAAGAAGAAAACTTCTTCTTTTACAATGGCACTGGAGAAAAATGAGGAAATAAAATCTTACAAACTTAAGGACTGGAGGCAAAACCATGGGAAAATTTAGGATAACAGAATAATGGGAACATTGTAGTCATTTTCCTGCAATGTCCTTACCTCTTCACACTCCTTCCATTCCTGGCTGTTTCTTTTCTACCTAACCTCCATCCATGGTGTGCCTCAGGCCTGGGTTCCTATCCCCTACTCTACTCTCTTCTTAGGAGACTCATCTGTTCCTGTATGTAAATGTTGATTGGATTGACCTCAACTCTTTTTGTTTCTTTTTTATCCTATAAAACTGTAAATATAGATGTTTGTATTTCACTTTTCACTATAAATAAATACATAACAGAATAATGCTTCAAATGCAGTGCACAGGCCACAGATCAGAACACTATCCAAAGGCCACATTGAGAGTACTGTCATTTATAACATGGGGATAATGAATCAAGTTAGCATTATTTTCTTTTGTTGTATCCCTTTTCTCACATTATTGAGTCCTTGTAACCTGAACATTTGTCAAGTAGAGGAGCATCTTTATAATGTTCAGCATTAATGACAATGATTTGACTGATACTAAGGGAACAGACAGAAGAGTCTTATAGTTTAGTCTGCAGAGTAGAGGTACTTTGTTGGAGGATAGTATACCTCAGCAGAGTTGTCAGTGAAGATTATCAATTAATCAAGAGAAATTAGGGGACAAGAAATTTATGAGCAGAGGACTAGAGGTGTGGAATGTTTTACATTTGGAGAAATTTAGGCACATAAGAAACTTGTGTTATGAGGGTTGGGAGAGGGGGTAGGTGAAGTGATAGGCTAGACTGTGGAAGTGAGCAGAGGCTAGATCACGGAGGGCCTCTCTTGCCATTGTAGAGTGACATTGTGCACTTTACGTGTGAAGCTTGTATCCTCCAAAACCCCATTCCCTTTCTGATAGGGAAACTGCATAGTTGAGCAGAGACAGACCACAGACAGTCTCATATACCACAGGTGGATCAGTGTGTGTCCTCCCTGTGATGATGGCTAGTTGTCTTCCAACATCTGTTGTCCCTTATTCCTTTCAGTAATCAAATCCCCAGAGCTTTAGCTGCACGTGTTGCTGCCGATTGAGGGGCTACATGTTTTTGGTTTTCTTTGAAACTAGGAATGGATTGAATAATACAGAGAACTCTGTCAACTGCCCACTTTATATAGGCACGTATTTTATATTTTGAAATACAGAAAGCCAAAGAGATTGGGATCTTCATACCACCAGCCTATATTTCTTTCTTCCACCCTCTTTTCCTCACTTTCTTTATTTTTCTTCCTTCCCTCCCTCCGTCCCTCCCTCCTTCCCTTCTTTCCTTCCTTCCTTCCTTCCTTCCTTTTTTCATCTTTCATTCTTTCTTCAAGGGAGACCATTTAAAAGGACAAAATGAGAAGCCAGAATGATTAAGCCACTAATATTCTTCATCCTAAATAATGGGATATCTGGAGTTGCCTCTGTATATTCACTAATAAAGCTGACTTTATGAGACTACACCATGATGTTTCCAAGGGAATTATCATCCTGCTCTACTGTTTCTTTTTGTTACATATTTAGTATTTAAGGTTCTAAGGAATGAACAAAGAAGGAATATATTTACTGTTTCTCACTGTATATATCATCAGTAACCCTTTAAAGATTTTTTCCATGGTCAAGAACTTGGTTTCTCTAAGTAATGAGTTAGCTGTTCTTATATTAAAAGGAAATGCTTTTAAAATTCTGCCACCATTAGTATTTTCTGAATATATATAAGCTAAGCTTTTTGCAGTAGTTAGATTTATTTAAACATAATATATTCTTATTAATCATTTACACCCCTGGGCTTAATGCAGATTGCTTCTATTTTAGCTGTTCAGTTTCAAAACACTTAATTCGTAAATGGAGAGACCAGGTGAGCTTGAAATGGCTTTGCTTCCTCACGCTGTGAAAGGAAAGTAGCTATGCCATGCTTTTGCCACAGAGGGGCATTACTGGACTTCTCTTTTGTATCAGTCTTCCCTATGGCAAGAAAATAATCCCCTAGAACTCATTTTTCATTACCTTTAAAAGGAAAATAATATATTAATGCACCAAAAAACCCCTCAGAGCTAGCGACCACTTACAAGTTATATGTGATTTTTAAGCTAGAGAAATATTTTCCTGAGTAGGTTATCACAGGCAGCATAATTCTTTACATCTTCTCAAGACAGAAGCAATTATTTCTTTTCTAACCATATCAAATTTCCTTATGTAAAATACTTCAATATTTCAAGGAAAGCTATGACCCTTATTTCAATAGAATGCTGGGCCGAATAGGACTTATGAAAACAATGCATCTCAGTGGCAGCACCTTCACCTGAAAGAGGATGCAACTTTCATTAGAGAACAGTCAGACTAGAGCTGTGTTTTGAAATTGTGGTCTCTATTCCCCCTGTCCACCGCCCCCACTACAAAACAAAAAAACTACTGGTGCATATTTTCTTGCTGCTTCCTAAACACACATAATATCAGGTTTCAGAAAGGGGAAAGAAACAGGTAGAGGTGGAGAGAACAAGAGACTAATAAGATCCTGTATTTATATAGTACTTCCAGTACAACGGGCATGAACTTGATTCCTCATATATAATACAAGGTAATGGAAATGATTATCCAGTCCAGTTTGAGTCTGAATCTAAATATGATCCTAATTAAGGTCGTGATCACAAGATTCACACATGTACAATACTTTCAAGCAGAGCATAATTAAAATAGTGCTAAAGAGCCAGTCTTCTGATATTTTCCTTTAGGAAAAAAAGCATCAACACAGCTGCGAGGGTTGTTCTCTAGAAGTTCCTGTAAAATAGAACAACAGTGCAAAGGTCCCCATGCAGTGGCTAAGCCATAAGTCAAATTAAAATGGGCAAGTGTCTTCTTCCTACCCAGTTCAGTTTGGGTTAATCATATCTTGGCATTTTCATTTGCCTTCCTCCAGCCACAGGGCAAATGAGTAGTTGATCACATATTCAGTTTCAGTTTGGGGAGCTGGTTAATTTCATTTCATGACCTCAAATTAAGTATTCTACTTCAAAGATATTAAAAAATTTTATGCCAATTGCTATTGAAAATTTATGAGAATTGCAATTTCATCTTGCTTCACTGCTTTTCTACATCTCTTCTCTTTTCAACTGTTTCATCAGTACTTTTCCTTCAGCTGTTTGGTGTCATTTCCCTTCCAAACACTTCTTCACACCCACTTGTGATGTTCAACATAATTATTCAACTCCTTGTGGGAGAAGTAACAAGAACTTGCCCTGAGGCTGTGCCAGATCCCTCAGCAATTGTTAGGGACACAGAGAGGTTTAGTGCTCCTTGTTATCTGGTACTACTATATGGGAGTGTCTATTGGTAAAATCCTAGACTGATTTGGGAAAGTTTGGGGCACTTGTGGCAACGCTGTTGAATTCTAGTTTGATACCATGATGAACATAGAAACCTCTTTGATGCTTAAACGGACTCCCAGTCTGTAGGCTGGGAAGTCAGATCTCTGGCACTCCCCGAGTATTCAGAAATGACCGAAAGCATTTAAAGGGGTTCATTTTCCATCATGGATAAAAATGGAATTCTTTTCTATACATATTTGTAGCTTTACTACACCCACCACCACCATGGAATTAATTCATATACTCAGAATCTGGAAGGCAATCTGCACAGCCAGGCTCCTGTGTTACTCTTCTCAATTTCTTTCACCACCAACAAACATTGGATATTGACTCCTCATTTTCAGTACTCCCTTTTTCCCACTTATCCCAATAAAGTCTCGGACTTATGATGCAGAACGAGGTTTATATGATGCAGAATAAGGTTTATATCTAGGTCCCTCTTCCTATCTAGTACCCATCTCTTCTCCTAGCTCAACCTCATCAAAGAATGGAGCCCTGCACTAAACATTGAGTGACTGGAGTTGAGACCTACCTTCTTTCTTCCCTCCCTTCCCCTCTCTCCCCCTCTCTCCCCCTCTCTGCCCCTCTCTCCTTCCCTCCCTCCCTCCCTCCCTCCCTCTCTTCCTTCCTTCCTTCCTTCCTTCCTTCCTCCTCCTGTTCTTGATAGAACCGTTTGTATATCTGCAATGAAAAAGCTAATAGCTTCCCTTTACAGAATGTCTACAGTATATCAGGAACTTTATACAACCTATCTCATTAAATTTCCCCCAAAACCCTGAGAGTTATTGTAACCTCCACTGTACAGTTTAGGTTATTGAGAGAAGATATTGCATCTAGTAAGTGACAGAACTATAATTCAACCTTAGTTCTTTTCCAGAGCCCACATGCTTTGCACTCTGCAACACTGCCCTGGGCACGAGGGCAGAAGAAGCTGACAAGTCTAGTGGGATCAGGCAAGTGGGCATCTCACCATATATAATGTAACCTGAAACATACTCTAATGAAAAAGTAAGTCCAAAGTGCATAAAATGTTTTAGGAGGTAGATGAGGGAGAGAGAATTCTTGAGGTTGCTATCATGGTGGTAAGTTCAGAGAAGTTTTATTTGAGTTGGCCTTTGAACAGTGAGGTAGAATTCATGAAACAGACAATGGAGCCAGTATTTAGAGTTGTTTATACATTTGTCTGTTTTTTTTCTTCTATTGTCATTTTCCCTTTTAAAGATCATATTAATTTCATTCTAAATAGGAATTTTCTCTTCCTTCTCATTTGTGGTCTCTTATTTTTCCTCTTCATTCTGTGTCCCTGTGTTAACCTAATATGTGAAACCTGAAACTACTTAGTTTATAACACCAAGTTAACAGAGAAGGAAGACAATTGTTTTGCACTCCAGTTTTTCTTTCCTTTTGTTTTGTGAGAATATTCTGTAGCACTGACAAAAAAGGTAAATTCTTCTAATTAGGTATGTTGGAAAAGACACATGAAGAAGGTAAAATTCAGATGGCATGTGCTGTGGAATAATAAGACATAAAAAATTTTAAAGGACGAAAACTAATCTGGAGGGGACGGCTTGAATCAAGAAAGATTATAATGAAATTTTGGAGTGGCTAAAAATGAAACATGATTGAGGTCAATGAGGTTGGAAACAAAAAGACGGAGTATTTAACATGAATTACTAAGGTTATTTTTTTTTAAAGATACAGTTGTATTACTGAACTGATAAATATAGATAGATTGAAAGTATATACTTGTTGTGGAAGAGTCTTCAATTATATTTCTGAGAGTCAACATATGTAGTATATATATTCCACTTGGAACCTGAAACCAGATTATTTGGTTTCAAATCCTGGTTTCCACCAGACCAGTTAGGCTACCTTGGGCAAATTATTTAACTTCTTTCTTTCTGCCTTAATGTCCTCTTTAGTAAAACAGAAATAGTAACAATAGTACTTACTCATTGGGTTACTGATAGGATTAAATGAGTTAATATACGTAAAGTACTTAGGACAGGGCTTGTCACAGAGTTAATGCTGTGTAAGTATTTACTCTTATCATTACAGTCATAGACACATTAAAAACATTTAGAGAGTAGAATATATGGATTTGGTGATTAATTAGATAGGGCAGGGGGATAGGATGGTTTTGTAGAGAGGAGGTCAAAGATGACTGCGAGGACTGTGCTGAGAACATAAGTGCATAATGGTACCTATTCATAAAATGATGAAGACTGGAGGACAAACAAGCTTGGGAGTCAAGCTCATGAACTCAGTTTGGGTTATATTGGGCATAAGGTACCTGTAAGCCATGAGGGAGCATAAGTGGAATAGGCAGTGGAAAATATATGGTTATGTTTTGTTTAGAAGTAGAGTCTCGACTAGAGATGTACTCTCAGAAAATATATTGTAATTTAAATCATGCGATATAAGAGATCTTCCAGAGAAAGAGAAAGATATTGAGAATGACCTTAGAGGGAGGAAATTAAGTGACCTGGGATTTAGCATCAAGAGTTTGAACAAGACATGGCATTATATCTTTAGCAATAACATAGACTCTGGCACAGCTAGCATGGATTTATTTATGGAAGTACTTCATAGAGCTTTAAATTCTAATGTTATTATTTAGAAATACTTTTTGGAGGAAATGTCTTAAAATCTATTTGTATATGATTTAATTTATATTTCCTAGCTACCTATGATTTGAGACGTACAGTTACCTTTCCACAAATGTGGTGCCTATACATCTAGTGGAGATCATGTCTTCGGGTGTAGGCAAAATAAACTGCTTTAAGGTGTTCTCATCTGTGGTCACAGTTTACCTGCAAGTGGGGCAAATGACTTGTGTAACTACCCATTTCTCACCTACCTAGGGTATTTTGAATGCTTTTTCTAAACAATTGTATGCCCTGAAGTTTAAATGAATTTTTGCTACATTGTGATCTTTTCTTGTGCTTTCCCTCAGCTGCTGATTATATTGGGAAAGTTCAGCATTAGCTAATAATATTTCTCTATGTTGTGGTACTTTCTTCTAAAGAGCTCAAGGCACTGCACACACTTTGCCTCAATTATCTGATTCTGTACTTGCACTTGTAACTATTCCTCTCATCCTATTCTTTGACTTTCAGATGCTTGTTATTCTCTTCCCAACTGCAATTTCCTTATGAATCCCTTTGCCTTGAAATTTTCCAAGACTGCTTAACAGGAGTGCCATATTTAGCTTCTAAATGTGTCTAATTCTCCTCTACAAGATTGTTCTCTTTTCACTTGGTGTCAAGGGATTGACTCAAAATAACTACCCTTTTGTTACAAAGAAAGAGGAGCAGAACCAAAGAAATTCACTAAAATGGAGGCTTCACAATCAGTTTAAAAAGGAAAGTCATAAAATGTCTGAATACCAGCAGCTTCCAAGAATGGCAGTTCTGAGGCCCTCTATTTGCTCTTTGGGAATTCCATTTGGAAGAACTGATTTGATTTATGATGTCACATTGTGTGAGAGGGAAGGCGGTTCAGTACTAGGCTTCAAGTTTAGATTGAATTCATAGAGACTAAAGCTATTATAAGGCTTACTTTTAGTATACACTTATGTAGCTTTCTTCTTTAGCACCTTGTGTCATCAGTGTGTCATTTATCATACACTTTGATTCTTACACACATGTTTTGTTTCCCTTACTAGATTTAAAATATCTTCTTTTAAGACAACTTCTGTTTGTTTCTCTAATAGCCTGATACACCTTTTAAAAATCTATCAAATGAATAAATATTAATTATGGAGCACCAAATCTCTGTTTTTACTTTCAAAATCAGAACTAATCCAGGTAATTTTAATAAAGAGATCTAGAAAAAGCACCATCATAGCTTGTTCCTCTAGGCATGCCTTTTTAAGTGGGTTAAAAGTAACTTTTTACTTACCACACCTTTCTCACCAACAAAGGGACTCCTGAAGTCACAATATGAATAATTATTTGTAATGTTTCTCTACTGGCATTGATGGGCTAATGTTGTTGCTGATAATAAACATAACAGTGGTTTGTATTGATTGAGAGCTTTCTGTAGTTTAGATCCTGGATCATAGTAGGAACTCAGTAAATATTTGTTGAAAGAATATATACAAGGTAGCTTATTAAGTGCTTTGTAGACATGTTCTCATTTAAGTTTCAATAAATTTATGAAAAATAAAGTACAGTTTTTATCCTCATTTCTCACTTTAGGAAAATAAAGCTCAGTGAGGTTAAGTATATTGCCTAAGGTCACATAGCTGGTGACAGAGATGACTCCATGAAATATCTGGTATGACTCTCACCACAAAAATCATAGAATCTAGTTGAATCATGCATAAAGGCAGAGTGCTCCCTAACTTCAATGCCTTCTCAGTCACAGATCCAGGGAAATTGATATGAATCTTATTTCAATCCTATCCAGGCCTTTTGGGAAGCAAACCAGGTGATTTACTGTTCAGTTCCAATGGGAACAAAATCAAACGAGGGAGAAAACTAGAGAAGAAACTGAAGCTATAGAATAAAATCAGACTGAGAGCATGATAGGCAGTGTAATATATCTCTCCATTCTACTTTATCTACAGTGAAAATATTAAAGGACTTGTCACCTAAATCATGAAAATTATTTCTATCATGACTAACATATAGAATCTGTCAAATTCTTTTCTTAGATTAGGTTATAAGCCACATGCTGTGACCTAAGGCAGCTTGAGGGTTTATTACAATTTGTTTTTTGTCTAAATAAATATGCTAGTTCTTCCAAAGAAGCACTTGATTTATTATTCTGGCCTAATCTTTTTTAGACTGTTATTCTCCAAAAGGATCTAGCTTTATAAAGGTGATTTTCTGCTCTTTTGTTTGTTTGTTTGAGGTTTCTGGGTATCACTTGATATTGCTTGAATTCTTAAAAATATGTGTTTGATATGTGTATATGATCTTAACATCTATCTTTAATTGACAGTTTGTCATTATGTTGCTAGACATAAAATATTTCATTGAACACTTGATTCTTCCAATTAATTGATGCAAATAAATCCATAATCAAAAGAATTTGATGAAAAATAATTACTAGATGGTCATTTTTTCCAGTTAACAAAAAAGAGAGGTAAAAATTGGAGCCACAAAGATGCCAAATTAACTTCATCTGAAAAAGTATAGCACAATATATTCTCAATTTATAATCCATGGTAATTGGTTATGGCTATTACTTGTCATTGCATTGCAGATCCTTTGATAGTGGGAAGTCTTAGAGGTCATTTATTTCAACTTTAAAATTTTATAGATGAAGAAATTATAAAAGGCAAATGCTAACAATCACATAGATAATAATTGGTAGAACAGGATTTGAATCTGGGTCTTTGGATGGCTGATATTCCTTGGAATATTAAATTCTTACATATTACACACGTGTTACATTATTAGTAATTTGGTTAAGAAAATAGTGGCATGACTGAATTTCTCTATGAAATTCTCCTATGGTAAGAGAGCTCTCTTGAGGTATCATCTTCTTCTGGCCAACTAGGAAACTCTAAGTATAGATAGAGTTACCAAAATAATGTGGCTGTAAAGAGTTGTTTATTGAGTGCCTAGTTTGTGCTGCACTTGTGCTATGTCCCATAATGTCACCATAAACAATGCTATATAATCAAACAGCCATAGGTTTTCAGTGGGTTTGAATTGTTCTTGACTATCCAGTAAGAAAACAACTAGGTCTTTGAAAAGACTTCCTACGCAGGTAATATGGGTGACTGTGGGAAACCCGTAGTATTTTAAATCTGCGGATATTGTTATATCTAATGTTATCCCTCACACACTAAGGTTGGTATACAGTCAGGAAAACTAGAAACTTGGAGATTTCTGCAGTTTTTTGCATAAGCCAAAAGGGAAGAATTCAAATCAATTATCCCTGAAAAATAACTCTCATGGGAATACAAATGCATTGTTGTTTGGAAAAATCAAACCAACCAAACCAACCAAACCAAACCAGCAGACAAAAAGAGGATTAAACCTGGAGCAGACTGTTAAAGGTATAGAATGAATCCAGAATTTGGGTGGGTCAGGGAACTTTCAAAGTCATAAAGTAAGTTGTTCTGTGGTTCGGCTGCTTCTCTAGCTGAGTTCTTTGGCTGTGGATTTCCATAAATGATACTTTCATTCTCAGAATGCTTTAGTTGTACTTAGAGCAAAAGGTACTGAGAGGTTTACATTCTGGCCCTAACTCTTGGGATCATATACATTCATTCAAGAAATATGGATTGAGCACCTACTAAGTCTCTTGAACTATGTTAATCACAAGGGTTAAAAAACTATATAAAAGGGCTTCCCTGGTGGCGCAGTGGTTGACAGTCCGCCTGCCGATGCAGGGAACATGGGTTCATGCCCTGGTCCGGGAGGATCCCACATGCTGCGGAGCGGCTGGGCCCGTGAGCCATGGCTGCTGAGCCTGTGCTTCCTCCGCGGCAGGAGAGGCCACAACAGTGAGAGGCCCGTGGTACCGCAAAAAAAACCCAAAAAACAAAAAAACAAAAAAACTATATAAAAGAGGATCCCTGCCTTTAAGGAAGTTGTAGTCTACTAAAAGACCCTCACTCAAGTGAATCAACAAAGACAGTGGCAGACGATTAGTATCATGGAAGAGTATTCTCTAAGTATGGACAAAATTTCTGGGAGAAAGCAATTCTGAAAGTGAGTTTTGTAGTATAAGCAGGAGTTTACTAAGTGAAAGAAGTGCAAAAGGGTATTATTGGCATAAAGAATAGAGCACATAAAGACAAAGGAATATAAAACACATTTGTGAAATTCTGAGTAGTCTCTATGACTGTGTGCATCATTAATTTATTTACCAAACTATTTTTGAATACCTGTCATGTGCAAGGTAAATTTTAGGCTCTTAGCTATGGCTGTGTTCAAGACAGTTACATTTCCTGCTTACATTCTAGAGTAAAGAGGCCCACAATGAACAGATATTATATAGATGGTAATGAGTAGGTTGACAGAAAACAAAGCAGAGAAAGGGCGATAGAAACCACCAAGGCATGGAAGGGGTGGGGTGAATTGCTATGTCGTATAGAGTGGTCAGGATGGCCTCTTGGATAAAGTGACATTATCCAAGATAGATACCCAAAAGAAATAAGGAAGATAGCAGATATCTGGAAAGAGCTTCTCAGGGCCAGGGAAGAACAAGTACAATGACTCAGAAACAGAATGATGCTTAGTGCATTTGAGCAAGGAAGCCCAGGGGT
Organism: Delphinus delphis; assembly: GCF_949987515.2. Classification (NCBI taxonomy): domain Eukaryota; kingdom Metazoa; phylum Chordata; class Mammalia; order Artiodactyla; family Delphinidae; genus Delphinus; species Delphinus delphis. Next base: position 71,168,121 of record NC_082688.1, read on the forward strand.
CTAGAGCTGAATGAGGAAAGAGGTGATGAATGAGATGCTGAGTGAATGAGGAGGAGAATGGCAGAAAATGAGGTGAGATGGAGAGCAGTGGGGCCTGGCCACAATCAATTTTAAGGATTTTTGCTTTTATTCTCAGAGATATGGAAGTCTATCAGAAGGTTTTAAGTGAAGGAGAATCAATGATCTGAATTATGTGTTTTAAATGATTGTGCTGGCTGCTATGTTGAGAATAGACTATAGGTGCAGAGTGGAAACAGAGAGTCCAGGTACAAGGTTTTTCAACAACCCAGGAAAGTGATGATGGTGTGTTACTCAGGTGGTAGCAGTGGAGGTATTAATAAATATTTTGAAGATAAAGGCAACAGGATTTCCTGGTAGATTGGACATGGAGTGTGAGAAAAAAAACAAAAGTCAGGAGTGATCCTGTTGTTTTGGTGTGAGCAGTTGGAAAAATGATGAAGCTGTTTACTGGAATGAGAATGATGGGAGGAACAGGTGCGAGCAGGAGGGGGTGGTGCATAGAAACCAGGTTCAGTCAGCCCTCATGTATATGTAGGTTCCACACCTGTGGATTCAACCAACCTCAGATCAAAGAATATTTGGAAAAAAATATTCCAGAAACTTCCAAAAAGCAAAACTTGATTTTGCCATGTGCTGGCAACTACTTATACAGCATTTACATTGTATTAGGTATTATGAGTAATCGAGAGGTGATCTAAAGTTTTGGGAAGATATGTGTAGGTTATATGCAAATACTACACCATTTTATATAAAAGACTTGAGCATATGTGGATCTTGGGGGTCCTGGAACCACAGGCAGATACCAAGGGAAAACTGTATTTTGTTTGGGATATGCTATTTTTGAGATGACTATTAGAGATCCAAGTGAAAATGAAGGAACTACTTAATATTTGAGTCTGAAGTTTAGGGAAAATTTTAAGGCTAGATATTTAAATTTAGAACACATCAGCCTTTAGATGGTATTTATGTTTATGGAACATATTTTAGTGAAAAGCATTGTGGTATTACATGCTCTGGAGCCAGATTGGCCCTGAACATTATCTGTGCAACCTTGGGCAGCTAACCTACCTGTGCTTCAGTTTCTTCTTTTACAAAATAGGAAGATAATAATCGTAAGGCTGTTGGGAAGTTTAATTAGATTGTTACTTATGAAGCACTTGAAAAGCAGTGTCTGGCACAGAATAATTGCTCAAAAATATAAGATGCATTTATTATATGTAGGAGTTATGGCATGAGATGAATATAGTGGGACAATATTTTTAAATTATTAAAATGATTTCTCTTTAATTCCCCTTAAATAATTGCACCTTGTACTTTCTCCATGCAATGTATTAAGAACATGATGCCCAAAATAAATAAATCATTGTTTAGCTCTGAGATATAAAGCCAGTTTTTTTGAGTTTCTGGTGACACCATGGCCTTGTAAACTAAGATTTGGTGGAAGAGAAAGGGGTTTGTACATTCCAAAGCTTCTCTTTATAAATTAAAAATAAAATTCTAGAAGGTATGAAAGTAGAGTTACACTATAAGCCATTTTCAGAGAGGATATAGGATTAAATGTCTTAAGTTGGAATAACTGCCTGGCTTCAGGGGATCTACAGTGCCAGCTAGATGTAAGGTAAAGACCTAGGCAACAAGGAAGGTGGCTGAGTGCCTTGGGAGCAATTATCTGGCATTGCCCATGCCAAGATCAAGGCTGATTATTTATACCAGCTGTAGACACTCCAGTGGATATTAGAGGGACAGAAATCAATGCCCAAATACTAAATGAAATGGAGCAGCAAAAGAAGACAGTTTCAGGATCAAACACTCCTATGCCCCTCCATGATGGTATATCTTCTCTCTTCATCCAAGTCCATTTTGGACTATGGATTGTAAATTATCCTAATATTTCCCTGAAAGAGACTGATTTAAACTGGATTACACTAATTTATTAAGTCTTAAAATATTTTTTTAGTATCAGTGGAAGGGAGGTGCCAAAGCAGAATAATGCTTTTATTGAAAATAAAGGAGATTATGATTTTGGTGTATCACAGTTGTAGTGTATACATAGTTACATCATTAGACAAGACAAGGAGGATAAGAGGAATGTATACAAAGATAATGATTTTGGGCTATTTTCTGAACCACTAAAAATAACCATTTGAGAAAGATATCTCAGATTGAAGTGTGGGAGAAGGACTGGAAAAAGAAATTGATGATAGAGATAAGAGATCTGATATTGGGTGGTATATGTTTATCTAGAGTAAACATCATTTTTTTTTTTTTTTTTCTTTTCGGTACGCGGGCCTCTCACTGTTGTGGCCTCTCCCGTTGCAGAGCACGGGCTCCGGACGCTCAGGCTCAGCAGCCATGGCTCACGGGCCTAGCCGCTCTGCGGCATGTGGGATCTTCCCAGACCGGGAACGAACCCGTGTCCCCTGCATCGGCAGGCGGACGCTCAACCACTGCGCCACCAAGGAAGCCCTAAATATCATTTTTGAGCCTCTCTTCCAGTTAAGGTAGCTAAGGATGATTTTAGTAGAAGTAGTATGCTTAATCAATGGGGAGCATCCTTAAAGGGAGGATCTGCTCCCCTTCCTCTTTGCTGCTTCCTTCAAAATAGATAATGACTGAAGCTCTGGCAAACATCTTGGACTGTGAAATGACCTTAGGGGAAGGAAGCCATGTACATCTGAACAACAAATTAGGATAAACTCTAGATGCCTTACATTTTGGAATGTTCTAACATCCCTTGATGACTGCCTCCAGTTTTTGAACAACTTCCTTATTGTTTCAGTCATTCTTAATTTGAGAGTTTTTTTTCTATTCCTTATAAAGAATCCTAGCTAATAAAATATGTATTGGAGAAAATTTAGAAGATACAGAGAAGTATATGAAATAACATGTAAACTATGTATAATTTTACCATAAATTATCTGTTGTTAATATTTCTGTTTTTTTTTTAACTTAGTCTCAGTCCTTTTTTTCCCTAAACTTTTGTAAATATATATGTTTTAACCCTCTACTTAAAATCATTGATACAGCCATTAAAAAACAAAACAAAACAGTGATGTGGTCATCATTACCAGGTATTACCAGGTATTTCTATTTTTTTTTTTGCCTTCATGGCAGGATTGGACTTTGCACCCTACTATTGGGTGGGACTACATGTCCAGTTCTGGCCAATTAATTGTAAGCAGAAGTGACCTGTGCTGTTTTGCGGTCAAGCATTTTATTGTCAATTTGAGTCCTTTCAGAGCTTTCTTTGCTCTGTGCCACAGAAACCTACAATGTCCCAGATAGTTACAGCTTTGTCAGGCTAGATCACAAAGTGGGCAAGGTCTCCAGTTTAACTGTGGTGATCTTTAGTGAGGATAAGAAGTAAATATCTATAGCTTTCAGCCTCTGAGATTTGGGTGTTTGTTACTCAGCATAAACTAGCTTATCCTGACTGATATGACAATCATGATAAATGATAATCTATAATATAGGTGTATTAATCAGAGTTCTCCAGAAAACAGAACCAATAAGATGAACATAGATATAGATAAGCGAAGATTTGTTATAGGAATTGGCTCTCATGTGATTATGGAGGCCAATAAGTCCCAGGATCTGCCTTCTGCAAACTGGAAAACCAGAAAAGCCTGTGGTACAATTCAGTCTGAGTCCAAAGGGCTGAGAATATGGAGGGACAGGAGTCCTTAAGGCATAATAACCAGTCGGAGTCGGAGGCCCTAGATCCATGAACACCAATATCCAAGGGCAGTAGAAGATGGATGTCTCAGCTCAATCAAAGAGAGTACCCCTTTCCTCTGCCTTTTGTTCTATTTAAGCCCTCATCTAATTGGATAATGAGCACCTGCATTCGTAAAGTTATTGACTCAGTCTACTGATTCAAGTGCTATCTCTTTCAGAGACATTCTCGCAGACATACCCAGAAATAGTGTTTTACCAGCTATCTGGACATCTTTTAGCCCAGTCAAGTTGACACATAAAGTTTACTATTACAATAGGTGAAGTGCTAATTAGTATAAATTCTAAAATAAATTCAAATAAGAATTATTCCACACAACTTGCCTCTTTGCTGCTGGAATCTAGCTCTTTGGTTGCTCAGTCACACTGTGCTCTACTCTGTATCATTGCTCTCAAGCATACTACTGACTTGTTTTGGAACATTTGTCCCAGTCCTCCCTACCCTGTTCTTCAGCTGATCCTTGAGGTCTCAATTTAAATATTATTTACTCAAGTCCACGACACGGGGAGGGGAAGGGTAAGCTGGGATGAAGTGAGAGAGTGACATGGACTTATACATACTACCAAATGTAAAATAGATGGCTAGTGGGAAGCAGCCGCAAAGCACAGGGAGATCAGCTCAGTACTTTGTGACCACCTAGAGGGGTGGGAGGGAGATGCAAGAGGGAGGATATATGTCTATGTATAGCTGATTCACTTAGTTATAAAGCAGAAACTAACACACCATTGTAAAGCAATTATACTCCAATAAAAATGTTAAAAAAAATAAAAATAAATATAATTTACTTATCAAACCTTTCTCTGGCTCCTAGGTTCTGGCTGCTTTTAATAGTCTCCCTTGATACCACATACTTTCTCTACTTAGTTACTACAATGGTAATTAAGTTATCATGTAATTAAGTATTTAACTCTATATCTTACACTAAAATATAAACTTTATGAGGGTAGGAACTACAGGTAGCTCTGCTTTTCAGAAGATCGCTTTACACTACTTCGCATTTACGAAAGACCTACGTTAGTACCTGTTTTTGATAACAGAAAGAAATACGAAGAGAATTTTCACTTTTAGGAAAAAAGGGGAAAATTGAATATAGTGTTTAGTGTTTGTTTAGCAGCGAGCCTATCTGTTATAGAGGCAGTGCTCATGCTGAGCAGTGAGAGTGGCACTGCCAAGCTCCTTCCCCGGGAACTACGCTCAGCATCTCAGTATCAAGCCACAGAAGCTTAGAACTGTGTCTGTGTTTTAGCTTCATTTGTTTTGTTCATTTATTAGCAAGATATGCCCTATAGTAATTGCTTGTTCAATTTATGCCATTTCAGTTTACAAAAGATTTCATAGGAATACTTTACTTTCAGGTAGTGGGGAAAACCTGTGTATATTTTTCTTTCTTCTTTATCCCTAATTTCTAGAACAGAGAATAAACATGAGAGTTTAAAACAAAACATCTTTCATCAAATCTAAGTTTACTAAGCATTTCTCCTTTTTAGAAAGACTTTGTCTCTTTTTTTCTTTCTTTTGAATTTCTAAATTATAATATCCTTTATATTTGGACTAAAATTACCTTTTAGGAAAAGCTGAACTTATTCAGTCTGGGAAAAATAATGATATACTAGGGAAAGAGGATATGAAAAACAAGTTTTATATTTACCTGAAGAAATGTGAAAATAAACATGATGCTAGTCCTATAATATCAGTTTTATTGGTAGATACTTAAAATGTTATATTGTTGCTTTTGGAAACCAAGGATGATTTGCTTTCAAAGAGTAACCAATAAACTTTTAGGGTAAATGAAAACCTGAATCACATATGTAGTATTGACATATTAAATGAAAGAACCCTTGATTATTTTACAAGTTATATAGACATAATTGCAGATCTTATGAGAAGTGTCTCATTTTTACAAGCCACAATCTGAATTTTAAAGTATCAGTACAACAAAAGTAGAGTAGCCAGATAACTTATCCTAGCTCTATACATTTCTGTTATATTTGGTAGGTGGTTTCCAATGCTTACAGGGTTTAAAAAATATATTTTAGCTTCAAGACAGATGACAATAACTTAACAGTTGGCATGCCGATCTAGTGATTTCTACCTTTATGTCACTGGCCTGAACAGTGTCAGATATTTTAAGTTCAAATCCAAGAATAGCAAAGAGGTTAATACTTTCAACTGCAATCTTTGCCATATAAAATAAAATTGAGGTTGTGAGTAAGGAAGGAAGGGCTAAGTAGTTATTGGGCAAACACTTATCTATGTTTGCTGCAATATCTCAATAAATGATAATTATCAAAATAATAATAGCAAATATTATTAAACCTTTTTATAGGTGAGGAAGCCAGACTGATTGAATGGTTAAGTGACTTGTCTTAGGTCACAGAGCTAATGGATGCTATAGCCACACCAGTTTTTGAACCTGGCAGCCTGCCTCCAGACTGTGCTCTAAACTATTTTACTAAAAAAGTTCAAAAGTGCATGAATAGTCTTGAAGCACATGCACGCACATTTGTATATTTTAGGGCTAAAGATCACACTTTAGCTGGTGTCAAGAATGTAAAGCTCTTTGGGAAAAGCCATTACATGTTTTTATTTACTTTTTTAACTCTTTAAAAGTCTCTCTTAAATTATTTTAAAGAACAAATTTTTAACTGAAATAATGAAATGAAGGGCACATGGAATCAAATTGAAAATATAGTAATATTCACAGATGCAGTATGAAAATACAAAATGGATGCAATAAAAAGAAAATCTTTCTCTTACCCTAGACTCCAAGTTTCTGGAGGCAATCACTGTTCTGTAGAGGCAGTTATTATTCCCCTGTATCCAAACTTGCTTTCTTCCTTTAAATAACTGACCATCTAACTTTACCTGGCCACATGGATGCTTGGCTCAACACTATTCTTTCTAGCCTTCCTTATAGCTAGGTGTGGGCATATGACTAAACCCCACCCAATGGGATATTAGTGGTGTGATGTGTGTAAATTCCAAATTATGTCTTTTAAAAGGGAACATGATTTACAGTCTGTTTTTTCTCCTTTCATGGGCTATAAAGTGACTGAAGTGGCGGTGTCCACCTAAATTATGCAGACAGTGGCAAATGGAATTGTTCCTGGATTAACGAGAATTCACCCATCTCCTATCTTTAGCTCAGCTCTGGACTGTTATTCAGGAGAGAATAAATTTTTCCCCTCTTTGAGTTAATGCACAGACTAATTTTCTGGAACAAAGGTTCACCAAAATAAAAATAACATTTCTTTTGTCACTAATTCCTAAACTTACTTCTTAGTTCATTTGAGAAAGACTAATGATAATATATAAATAAATGTTTTGGCTTCATAAATATCTTGGAATTTTCTAAGCCTTAAATTTCCAGCAGGAAACACTGTTGATCAGATTTCTCATATGTCAACACTCTTTATTAAGTGATAAGGTTTATTTTAACATGTTCTTTTCTCAAAGATAAAATGTGAAGAAGCAAAAGTTAATAAATTTGATTGATTGTGATTTTCTGGAAAGAAGTCTGCCTTTAATGCTTTAAGGGTGGATATAATGTAGACACTATATAAAGACTGGGCACTGATTTTTTTTTTTAATCTTTGTACATAGAACAATCAAAGGTTCTTATATTATCTAAGTGAAGAGGACAGATTGGCTTTGTGGGTTGTGTTTGTGTGTGTGTGTGTGTGATTTTTTTTGTATATATTTTAATATTAAGTGACCAAAACAAGACAAATACCTCCAAACTGATAATTTGTTTCTTCTTCTTTTAGTCAGTTTTATTAATACAGTTCTGGAGATTAGTTTTCAGTTCAGATGAGTTTTAAAACAGCAAATTGAGTGACAGAATTTGAATTGGTTAGAATCACATTTGTTACTAAGCTGACTTCCAAGCCAGTTGGTCTTGCCTTCTACTATTTCCCACTTTTCTATGCAGAGAGAATGCAAACACTTTTTCTTAATGTTCTCTGAGATTCTGCATGAACTCCACAGAAAACAAGGAGGAAATGTAAAACAGGGATCAAAATATGTTCAATATCTTTTTATGTACCTTTTTATTTCCTTTCATCTCTGTTTCTTTAAAGTTTTCATTACATGAGTTAGTATTTATTTTTGTAGTGGATGCAATTGTTTTTCATATACAACCAAACACCTTTCAGAAAGGAAAAAAACTAGTTCAAGGTCAGTGCAGGATTATAAAGACTAATTAAAGAAACCATAAGGAAAACAAGAACCTAAAGGCACATGGCTGTTTTATCCTAGTTCAGAGGATGAAAATCTCTTTTAGTTTCTCTTTTAGTGTTTGTTCTGTTTATAATTTACTAAAATTGATTGGCAAGGCTGGTTGAGAAAGTAAGATTAAACTCCTTTTTTATTTTCCTGTGGGTTCATATTTATTAGAGAGTAAAATGTGTATACTTCATGAGCATAATAGAGAATGTTCATAGCTCCAGAATATGTTATTTAGAACTGAGTCATTTTTCACACCCCCTGATACTGCTGGTAGTTGAGCATATAAAGCTGAGGGAGGGAAGTCAGTCACATTGAAGCTTCTGAAGCAAATGTCAGTCTCAAATTTTGAAGAGTTACTTCATGTGTTTTAAACATGGTTTTAAAAAAAGGAAATATAAAAAGATCTCAACAGTCTTTCTACGTACATTTTGGCTCAAAGTATGGAAATTTCTGGGTGAGTTTAAATACTCTTAATGACTCTTACCCTTCTTTTGCCATGTAGAAACATGAACCTATCATAAAGCTTCCACCTGGTTTCCACTAAAGTCAGAAGGCTACCATCTTTATCCAGAGGTTTTTTTTTTTTACAGGGTAAGAAGTTAACCTGCCACATTCACCATCTCCACCATCTGCTCATCTCTGCCTCTCTCCCCTGTGACCACTGCCACCACTGCCCACCATGCCCCGCAGCATTCCTTAGAGCTTTTAAGTGAGTTTAAGAGAGCCATTTGCTTATAGATCAAAAGTTAGCAATAGTGTACATTAGTGAGTAAAGGAGTTTTCTGTAATTTATTTGTCTCTCTCTTGTTCTCTGTATTTTCTGTAATTTGTCTGTCATACATCTCTTACTATAGTGCCTCCATTTCTCAGTTTTTCTCAGTGGGAGTTCTACTGGCAATTTGGGTGAGACAGCGCTCTATTTAAGTGCAGAATGTTGCTTCTCAATTTTTGACATTTAGCAACCCTGGCTCCCACTCACTAAATGTTGTAGCACTTCCTAGCCATTGTGAAAAGCAAAAACATTTCCTCACATTTCCAGTACCTTCTAGGAAGCTAAGTTACCAGCCTTTGTTGAGGACCATTGTTAGACTAAAGCTCCACAAGGATACTGGTAGGATATATGTATTTCTTCTATTCAAGCATTAATGTCTACTCTGTGGGTAGTATTGTGACAGATGTGGAAGCATATAAAAGTCAAGACTTGCAAGCAAGACAATCAGTGAACAAACTGGGGCTCCCAGTTTATTCACACTGTAATAATTCTCACATGAAATAAATATATAGGTTTTAAAATCATCTGCAGTTGCTCTGGTTTTCCATGAGAGCTGTAATCCACTGGATAACAGAAAGAAATTCAATTTCATTTTATGATATCACTGTAATCAACAATGTCAGTGACTTTCTGTATAACCCAAACTTTTCTTAGATGCTTCAGGAAAAACACTCAGTCTTTTTAGATTTGCTCCATTGCCAGGAAGTGCTTGTATATATATGGAAAGGAAGGCTGATGACATCAACTTGACAGCAGAGAAGATGAAGCCCTCTGAGCATCCTGTTGCTCTTTAGATAGTCTTTGTAGGTCTGCTCCTCAGACTGATTCCTGCTACATTGCAACTGACTGTTTTTAGCTATTTGGATAAACATGTAATCCTCCAGGTGAAGCTCAGGGCTCTGGCACCATTGGTCTTTGAGCTTGAAGTCCCCACAAGAGATAGCCTCTTTTCTCTGGGTCTAGGGAGTATTTTTTTAATGTTCTTTTTTCCACATATGCAAAGACTTGGTCTCTACACATAGGCCATGGAAAGACAGAAGAACTGTTTCAGTTTTACCTGTCTACCTACCTTGCAATACTGCCTTAGTTCTGATGCCCGGGTGCTGGGTTGGAAATGTCAGTGTGCAAACTTGTAGAGGTTTACTCTCTCACCTTGCTAGTACCTGTGTATTCTTGGCCACCTCTGTACTTTCCCTGGAGTTTCTAAGTGTTACCTTCCTCCTACATCTTACCCCAAATTCCTTGGAACTGCAAGGGGTGGGAAATTTCCTCCTTCCTCTTCCTTTCTAGACCATCCTTATATAAATTGTGAAGTGTGCCAAGCATCTGTTTCAACAATACCAGGATTTGAAACATATTTTTTGCTGTAATACTTTATTTTGAGCAAAAGCAGATGAATATTAACTATTTTTTCTATTTCTTTTCCTCTTACTGGTATTAGTAAGCTCATCCCTGGACAAATGGCTACATTTGACTTTTAGAGGAGAAACTTGTATTAGGGAAATGCATATATATGCAGATGTATATATGGAAACTTGTGTATAGAGAAAAGCATACAGATTTATTTTTATGTTATTAGCAACGTGTAACAGCCATGTATGTATATAATTATGTATCATTGGGTAGATCAAGTGTTATCTGTGGGAGTTATAGAATATGGGAAAATTAAATCTGACATAAGTATGTTATGGAATCTGATACATAGGTATGGTGTGAATGTAAAAGGAGAGAGATGGCACAATTACCACTGCATATGTATATTTGCATTTCTGATAACATAATATAATTTTAAACTGCCTGAATAGTAACTATTTATATAAAGGGGTATAAAGGCACAAAACTAACCATTATAAGTGCCTTTTTAATTCTCTCCCCAAAATGTCATAGAAAATCTTTACAAACATGTCAAAATAAGAAAGACAAGATATAAAACTAAGGAAGACCTTCTGCTCTTTGTAGTAATTATTTTACTATTGTTATTAAAAAACATTCTTTTCTAATTATTCGGTGGTTTTGTTGTATGCTAGTGCTTACTAGAGGAAGTGTGGTGCCCAAAGGTTTATAAGATTTTTTAAGAGAGAAAAGTTAAAATTGGAAAAAATATTTAGTTCTCCAAATAACTTACTTTCCCCTCTGCAAATTGGGAAAAGGTGATCCTCATTCAGTTTTTTTTTTTTTTTTTTTTGGCGGTACGCGGGCCTCTCACTGTTGTGGCCTCTCCCGTTGCGGAGCAACAGGCTCCGGACGCGCAGGCTCAGCGGCCATGGCTCACAGGCACAGCCGCTCCGCGGCATGTGGGATCCTCCCGGACCGGGGCACGAACCCGCGTCCCCTGCATTGGCAGGCAGACTCTCAACCACTGCGCCACCAGGGAAGCCCCTCATTCAGTTTTAACCTCTCTAGAGTTTGTGAATTATTAGGGTTTCCAGAGAATAGATTGACAGCCGCTAAGATTGTAGTCTGTCCTCAGCAATTGCTTATTTTAAATTAAAGAACATTGTTGCTTTGTTTTCTTTTTTGCACTTAATTTGGTAATAACCCTGTAAAAAATAATGTTTATTTTTAGCCATCAATTTAGATGTAAATTGTGGTTTAGGAAATACAATTTTTTTCAAGAATTTTCCATAGGTATGTTTTTTATTTACCTGTTTATAATCTGAGGTATTACATATTAAAAGTATTATGTATTTTCAGGACTATTACCACATTTCAGATTTTTCCTCATTAACTCATAAAGTTTAACTGGATCATGTTAAGAAGGTATATGTGATAGGCAGAATAATGTCTTCCTAAAGAAGTCCATGTTCTAATACCCTACACCTGTGTACATATTAAGTTACATAGAATAGGGGAATTAAAGCTACTATTCATCTGACTTTGAGGTGGGGAGATTATTCTGGATTCTGTGGGTTGTCCCAATGTAATCACAGAAGTCCTTAAATGTGTAAGAGGAGCAAGAGAGTGGTGCTTTGTGCGAAAGACTTGACAGGCAATTGCTGGCTTTGAAACTGAAGAAGAAAACAAGACAAGGAATGTGAGCAGCCTCTAGAAGCTGAAAAAGGCAAGAAAATGGAGGCTACAGTCTCCAGAAAGGAATGCAGCCCTGCCCAAACCTTGATTTTTACCACAGCAGGGTCCATTTTGAATCCCTGACCTCCACAACTGTAAAATGATAAATTTGTGTGATTTTAAGCCATTGAGTTTTTGAAATTTGCTACAGCAACAGTAGAACCTAATAGTGTGTTATTCAAGTAAGAGTATTTGACTTGTGTAGGTATCTAAAACTGAGTTGCAGTTCTTCCTTTTTGTTGAGTAACTTTGAGCAATTTATTAAAATTCTGTAATGATATATATCCTCACTTCTAAAATGGGAAGGGTAGCTATTACCTTTCAGGATATAAAAGTAAGTAAAATAATATATGCTTTTTGTCTTAAAATCTGAGATAAGTGTTAAACACTTAATGTAGGCTAGATACTATTTTATAGACTCTGGAAATCAAAATTATTAAGAAAAAAGAAAGCCTCATGTTTTAAGGGATTTATATTCTAATCTAGAAGACAGACAATAGAATGAACAAATCAAAATAGAAGATGATATTATTATCTTAGAAATAATAGCAAATCCTTGGGGGAATGCCAAGAGACGTACCAAAAAAATCATTTGGGAGGTTATATCTGAGATGGATCTTGAAAGATGAATAAAATTTTGCAAAATGAATGTTAATATATCTTGAATATCATCACTCCATCTTAAGGCTGAATTTTAGTTTGCAGTATATTTTTTAATAATGTTAAGAAAATATTCATTAATTTCTTAAGGTATTTTTAAAAATCAGGAATAGTTTTAAATTTTATCCAAAAAATTTTGGTATCTGTTGAAATAATTAAAGATTATTTCTCCTTCTAGAGAAAAGGGAACACTCCTGCACTGTTGGTGGCAATGTAAATTGATACAGCCACTGTGGAGAACAGTATGGAGGTTCCTTAAAAAACTAAAAATAGAACTGTATGACCCAGCAATCCCACTACTGGGCATATACCCTGAGAAAACCATAATTCACAAAAAGACATGTACCACAATATTCATTGCAACACTATTTACAAAAGCCAGGACTTGGAATCAACCTAAATGTACATCAAGAGATGAATGGATAGGGCTTCCCTGGTGGCACAGTGGTTGAGAGTCCGCCTGCCAATGCAGGGGACACGGGTTCGTGCCCCGGTCCGGGAATATCCCACATGCCGCGGAGCGGCTGGGCCCGTGAGCCATGGCCGCTGAGCCTGCGTGTCCGGAGCCTGTGCTCCGCAACGGGAGAGGCCACAGCAGTGAGAGGGCCCGCGCACCACAAAAAAAAAAAAAAAAAAGATGAATGGATAAAGAAGATGTGGCACATATGTGCAATGGAGTATTACTCAACCATAAAAAGGAACAAAATGGTTATTTATAGTGAGGTGGATGGACCTAGAGTCTGTCATACAGAGTGAAGTAAGTCAGAAAGAGAAAAACAAATACCATATGCTAATGCATATACATAGAATCTAAAAAAATGGTACTGATGAACCTAGTGGCAGGGCAGGAATAAAGATACAGAGAACGGACTTGAGGACACGGGGAGGGGGAAGGGTAAGCTGGGACAAAGAGAGTGGCATGGACATATATACACTACCAAATGTAAAATAGATAGCTAGTGGGAAGCAGCTGCATAGCATAGGGAGATCAGCTTGGTGCTTTGTGACAACCTAGAGGGGTAGCATAGGGAGAGTGGGAGGGAGGCTCAAGAGGACAGGATATGGGCATGTATGTATACATATAGCTGATTCACTTTGTTGTACAGCAGGAACTAACAAAACATTGTAAAGCAATTATACTCCAATAAAGATGTAAAAAAAAAAAAAAGGTTATTTCTCCTAGTATAGCAATTCTGGGGTGAACCTCTGTGCAATTTACAAACAATATATTGCTTAATTCTTGTAAAGTTTTTTTCTTTTAAAACAGTATTGAGTTATATTTTACCACAAGTAAAATGTATCCATTTTAAGTGCAAATTTTGATCAATCTAACTAGAGGGTTATCAATTTTATAAATCTTTTCAAAGAACCAGTTTTAGGTGTCATTGATTTTTCTCTATTGTTTGTCCATATTCTATTACATTGATTTCAGCTCTGACCTTTATTATTTCCTTTCTTTTACATATTAAGTTTCAATTTTGCTCTTCATCTTCTAGCTTCTTAGATAATTTATTTTAGATCTTCCTTTCTAAAACAAATATTTAAAGTTATATATACTCCTCTAAATACTGCTTTAGCTGTATCTCACAGATTTTGATATCTTGTATTTTTATTACTATTCAGTTGATAATATTTTATAATTTCCCTTATTATTTATTTGTTAACCATGATTTGTTATCAAGGTATTGTTTAATTTACCAAAACTGGGAATTGTCCAAGTATCGTTTTTCCTCAATACTTATTTTAGAATATACAGTAAAACTTGTTTTGGTGTACGGTTCTATGAGTTTTGCCAAATGCTTGGAGCCATGTAAATATCACCATCAAGCTACAGAACAATTTCATCACCCTCCCCAAATTCCCTTGTGCTTACCCTTTGTACTCAATATCTCTCTCCACTCCTACCCTTTTTTCTGTTGATACAGCTTTGCAATTTGAGAATTCAAGATGAATTTTGGCTTTGGTTCTCTGCTAGTTACTGCCTTTTTACTTTCATCCAAGACTCAGTTACCAAGATGAGAATATACGTTGACTGCAATTTTGATATCAGTTTAATACTCTAGTGTCCAGCCATATCTTGTTTTTTACCCCTGACTCTTTCCCCTGTTATCTCCAGTCTGCCAACCATTCGATTTTTTAAAAATTTTGGTTATTTTATGTTTCAGTTCCAAAATTTCCATTTGGTTCTTTTTTATACTTATTATTTCTATGATGAGACATTCTGTTTTCCCATTCATTTCAAGACTGATCATTCTTATTTATTGGAGCATGGATATAATAGCTGTTTTAAAGTTTAAAGTCTTTGAAAATTCCAATATCTTTGTTGTCTCGGGGTTGGTATGTGCTGATTGTCTTTTTCTTTGACATACATTGAAATTTCCTGATTCTTTGTATATATATTGAATAATTTTGGATTGTATTCTATACACTTTGAATTTTGTTATGTGAATCTGGATCTTGTTTAAATCCTCTGGAGAATATAGACTTTGCTTTTCTTCTTATTTTAACATGCATTTGACCCAGCTAAGTTCAGGTTGCAAGTCCTTACCTACCTTCTGTAAACTGTTAGTTCAATGTCAGTTTATTTTTCAAAATCTTTCAATGGTAATTGCATCTATCTGTTCGCTATCTTGTGGCTAGTCTTGGATCTGGGAAGTATTTTATCCCATAGTTATGTTCTTAAAACTTTGTTGTGCTCATTAGGGTCAGTTCCACCCAGGTATAACTCAAGGCTGAGCCCAAGAATTCATCTATAATTTTACAGAGTCACTTTCTTGAGGTTTTTCTCCACCTAATATCCCCTACATCTTTTGGCCACTAGGTACTCCTTTTCTTGGTCTTCTGGCTAGAAAGTCAGGACTTTAGTTTACCTACTTTGTCATACACTTCTTGAAGCTGTATCTGCATCTGAGGCCATGAGGAGATGTAAATGGGAATAAGCAATGGGATTTTTCAGATGCTCTTGAGATCACAATTCTACTGGTCTAAGAGAAGGATTTCTACTCTTTGTGGTGGTTTGTGCTTGTCCAGAAACCGCTGCCATTACTGTTAGCATTGCCATGAGATTTCCTGGTTGTTGGGCTATGAGAGAAAGGAAGAAACAAAAAATCCAGGGTTTTTTCCCCCTCTCCTTTTTCCACTCTTAGTATCCTTTTTTTTTTTTCCTTTCTGTCTTTTGACAAGAAATATAGGGCTTCACTTGAGATTCTTTCTGTCTTTACCTGGTATGCATTTCCAGCTTTTGTGTTGCCTTTGAGTTCAGGCTGGGAGATATTTGAGAAAGAAAAAACTAACTTCTGGTTCAGTGACACTTTGAGTTCTGGTTTCCTTTACTAGTCCACTTGCTACAATTTACCTTTCAGAATCTTAACATAGATATTCCATGAACTGTCTCCTGAGTTTTAGTTGTATTCAAGGGCGTTGTAAGGGTAGAAAGTACTTTATTATGACCAGAACTGGAACCTGAAGTCATTTAAAAAGACTTAGTGAAGAGAGGCAGTGATAAAGAGGAGAGGCAGTAAACTCATAGAAAAAAGATGAAAAGGAAGCTGGAAATGCTAAGAAAATAAAGAAGAAAGAAGTAAGCAATTACAGAAATAAAAACCATTATCAGAAGATATTACCTTTTCTATAAATAGGTTAAATTTAGCATCTTCAAGGAACTAAGGTTGAAAGGACTGATAAAGGGGTAAAAGAACATTGAAGAACTTGAAGGACACTATGTGGTAGCTATAGCTTGTACACTAGTTTGAATTTACATTATCAGTAGTAAGAGGGAGTACTATAAGGAAAAATGGAGGTTTTGTGTGGGCAAGTAGAGGCGAGAACTTGTGAAATCAGAATATGTTTTTATTAAAGTGATTCCGTCTTTACTGTCCAGTGAGGTCTATGAAAAGGTTGATTATAGAAAGGACATATCAAATGGAATTTTGAAGACAGACTTATTCTATTAATAATGTGTTGAGAAATAGTAAAAGTAGATTTAAAATTAGAAATGAATGCAGAAATTAGGCTGCTGACTAAATGATTTACAATACCAATGGATGTTTATTTATTAGTTGTAGCAGAAGGTACAGTAAGGCATAGTACATTACTTTAATTCAAATTAGCAAAAGTCTTAAAGATATTTGGTTCATTAAGTACCAGCAGAGTTGGGATTATTTCAAGATGGTGGAGTAGAAGGACATGCACTCACATCCTCTTGTAAGAGCACGAGAATCACAACTAACTGCTGAACTGTCACCAACAGGAAGACGCTGGAACTCACCAGAAAAGATACTGCACATCCAAAGACAAAGGAGAAGACGCAATGAGATGGTAGGAGGGGTGCAATCACAATAAAATCAAATCCTGTAACCGCTGGGTGGGTGACTCACAAACTGGAGAACAGTTATACCACGGAAGTCCACCCTCTGGAGTGAAGGTTCTGAGACCCATGTCAGGCTTCCCAACCTGGGGGTCCGGCAACGGGAGGAGGAATTCCTAGAGAATCAGACTTTGAAGGCTAGCGGGATTTGATTGCAGGACTTCAACAGGACTGGAGGAAACAGAGACTGCACTCTTGAGAGGGCACACACAAAGTAATGTGCACATCAGGACCAAGGGGGAAGGAGCAGTGACCCCATAGGAGACTGAACCAGACCTACCTGTTAGTGTTGGAGGGTCTCCTGCAGAGGTGGGGGGTGGCTGTTGCTCACCATGGGGACAAGGACACTGAGCAGAAGTTCTGGGAAGTACTCCTTGGCGTGAGCCCTCTTGGAGTCTGCCATTAGCCACACCAAAGAGCCCATAGTCTCCAGTGCTGGGTTGCCTCAGGCCAGACAACCAATAGGGAGGGAACTCAGGTCCATCCATCAGTTGACAAGTGGATTAAAGTTTTACTGAGCTCTGCCCACAAAAGCAACACCCAGCTCTACCCACCACCAGTCCCTTCCATCAGGAAGCTGGCACAAGCCTCTTAGATAGCCTCATCCACCAGAGGACAGACAGCAGAAGCAAGAAGAACTACAGTCCTGCAGCCTGTGGAACGAAAACCACATTCACAGAAAGATAACAAAATGAAAAGGCAGAGGACTATGTACCAGATGAAGGAACAAGATAAAACTCCAGAAAAACAACTAAATAAAGTGGAGATAGGCAACCTTCGAGAAAAAGAATTCAGAATAATGATAGTGAAGATGATCCAGGACCTTGGAAAAAGAATGGAGGCAAAGATTGAGAAGATGAAAGAAATGTTTAACAAAGACCTAGAAGAATTAAAGAACAAACACCTAGAAGAATTAAAGAACAAGCAAACAGAGATGAACAATACAATAACTGAAATGAAAACTACACTAGAAGGAACCAATAGCAGAATAACTGAGTCAGAAGAATGGATAAGTGACCTGGAAGACAGAATGGTGGAATTCACGGCTGTGGAACAGAATAAAGAATGAAAAGAGGCAGTAGAAGGAGGTCCGTGAGCTGCGTGGGCTTGTGCCTAGGCGCCTGTGTTTTGGGGCCTTGTTCTGGCACCAGGGGCGCTGGGTTGGTGACTTTGGCACTCTTGGCATTGGGTGGGCGGCATCTTGGGGGTCACATGAGCCAGTGGCATCATGCCCGCGAGCGCTGTGGTCAGGGTCACGGATTTTCTGGATGTTCGTCGGCTAAGAGGAAGGGTGGAAAGCACATCCTGGAAAGGTGGAAAGACTATCTCCCAGTTGGACAGCGGATGCCTGGGACTCGTTTCATTGCTTTCAAAGTTCCTTTAAAAAAGAGTTTTGAAAAGAATCTTGCTCCAGAAGAATGTTTTCCCCCTTGTATCTTTTTAAACAAAATCCAAGAACAGAATGAAGAACTTGGGCTGATTATTGACTTAACATATACTTGCCCCAATTATAAGCCAGAGGACTTACCAGAAACTATTCCTTATTTAAGAATTTGTACAATTGGGCATCAGATGCCAGGTGATGACACTATTTTTAAATTCCAATGTGCTGTTAATGGGTTTTTGAAAGAAAATAAAGATAATGACAGACTTATTGGTGTCCACTGTACCCACGGTTTAAACAGGACTGGCTACCTCATCTGCAGGACAAGCCTTGATCTTGCATTCTTACCCTCATGGATGTTACTTTCTGTCAACTTCCAGCAGCAGGAGTCTTCTTTTCAGTGCTTGATGCTTCACAAAATAGACTCTGCCCATTGGAAGCAAATACCAGACAGCTAGGAGACAGAGTTGGTTGCAGACCTTTCCTCTTCCAGCCTTTGGTTGCAATTCTTTTGCCCATACTTTGTTACCTCTAGTTCCTTGGGCCACACAGGTATCCTGCCATCCAGCTCTTTTATATGTGAGAGACATTCTGAATACTGTCCCTTTTTCTTTGCACAGAAGTATATACAGTGTGGCAGTTACTGTAATCTCCTCGCCCTTGCAAGCAGCCACTCTAGAATCTTGGACCTCTAGGATTCTCTGTCTTGCATGCTTGTGTGCAAGACCAAGCAAAATGAAGAAGAGAATAATTAGAGAAAGAAGAGGACATTCATGGAGAATTGGGAGCAGATAAGGTGAAAGGGCACAGGAGAAAAGAGATTCATGTAGATTTTTTGGTTACTGTGGGAAACAAGTTGACACACTTTGGCCTCATTTTGTATTACCAGAACAGATAGTTATAGATATATTTAAGTAGCTAGATAGTGCAGCAACTGCCATGAATTCTGTACACTAAAGAGAACAGTCTTACATATATTTTTCATTTTGTTTTATGTCATATTACCTTATTAATAGCATTCACTGGTATGTTTGTAGAATACAGATTTTTGCTCTGGTTTTATCTACATGGTTATTTCCTTGTCATATTTTTAAGGACTCCAACATTGTAAGACATATTGCATGTTTTTCTGTTGACGATTGTTTATCTTGAAGCATCATGAACTAACTTGACCTGTTGGTTTTGTGGAGAAACTTTAAAAAGGGTCTGTGAAAAAGGCATTGTGGTGAGTAGCATTATGCACCCAAGAGTAAGGAGCAGATATCTGCCATCAGCCCAACTTGGCCTGGATTGCCTCTGTTTTAGTTCCCCTGGTTAGTGCTTTGCTCCCTAACCACTCTTGTGACTGTGATAATGTGAGTAAGGGCTGAGTTGCTAATGATTTATATGTGAGGTAAGCTGGTTTGAGGGAGGAAATCTATGGATCTAGTCATTTTCCTTGGTGGTAAGCTTTCGGGGGTGCAAAGATTGATCTTTCTGAGGACTTTTCTAGTACCAGGAAGATATTCCATAGATGGGACCTCCAAAGACACACATTTAATTTTTAGGCCTGTTTTTCCTATTATGAGATACGAGTTTTTTCACTGATGGGGATGATGCTTATCTGAGAAGAGATTGTGAAAGGTGTTGTAGTATAGAGATGTGGCTTAAGCTTTTAAGTTTTCTTCAAGGTTTTTCCCCTAAGCTTCATATTTCAGATGGCCTACTTACATGATACTAGTATGTGATGTGAGGCTAACAACTTACCAAATACCTGCAAGCCAGATCAGTGTCTCTTTTCTCTATATTTCCATGGAAATCAAGGGACCCATAGCTGCTGCAGGTTAGGGTGGGTGGTGTGAGATTGGGGGAAGTGTGGTAAGACAGATTTTGGTATCAGTAAAATGTTTATATATTAAAATATTCAGTTCCAACATTCAATTCTATTTAGGCAAACCCTTAGTTAGGGTTTTCCTGCTTCCGAGCCTATGCAACTTATTTTCTCTCCCTAGTTCCAGCCATTTAACTTTAGGTTGCAGGCTCAGCATCATCTTTACCTATGAAAGAATCTTACATGTAGGAGGAAGAAACTAAAGAGCTCTATTTCAACACTTAGGAACATCAAGCCCTATCCTGACCTAAACCTTTATTCTTTTGTTTTGTGGTACGCGGGCCTCTCACTGTTGTGGCCTCTCCCGTAGCGGAGCACAGGCTCTGGATGCGCAGGCTCAGTGGCCATGGCTCACGGGCCGAGCCGCTCCATGGCATGTGGGATCTTCCCGGACCGGGGCATGAACCCGTGTCCCCTGCATCGGCAGGAGGACTCTCAACCACTGCACCACCAGGGAAGCCCCTAAACCTTTATTCTTATTGTTAGGGTATTGTCTTGTCCCATATATCCACTTCCTGCATTTTGAACCCAACAAATCAACTGAGACATGTCTTGGTGTAACATACCCAGTTCATCTACCCCTGAGGCTGTCCTTAATTCTTCCCATTGTCACATTTTGATTTAATTAAATACTGGAATCCCTCAAACCCTTGCATGGTACCTGAGGCCCTATCAGATACTGGTAGATTTTGTTAGTGTCAAATACTTAGCTGTATGATTCTCCAAATATCCCTTGTTCCTATATTTTCCATCCCAGCATACTACATACCCATTAAGGCATTGTTTTATCTCATGTTGGACCCACTCCCATCCAGAGGCCTACTCTTTGCTAGTGCCCATACTTTCTGGAAACTCTGTTATGGCCAGGTCTGGCATTTTTTTCTGTTTCCACCCAAAGCCTGTATCTTTTAGCAAGCTGGAATTATAAGACCAACATAGATTTTCTAGTTTCTGATAGATTTATGTCACAATTTGTACATTGTCATGTCTATAGATATTTGTATCATTTGTACTTTTTGGCCATTATCTGCCTATTGGATATTTTTCATAATTGCAAAAGAATATTTTATGATTTAGCACCAAATTGAATGTGCCTAATTGTAAGTTTGTAAACTGTGTTGTGCTAACTTGTATCTTTTCTTTATCCAAATAGTAATTTACTACTATTGTCGCTTTTTTTTTTTTTTTGCGATATGCGGGCCTCTCACTGTTGTGGCCTCTCCCATTGTGGAGCACAGGCTCCAGACGCGCAGGCAAAGTGGCCATGGCTCACGGGCCTAGCCGCTCCGTGGCATGTGGGATCTTCCCGGACCGGGGCACGAACCGTGTCCCCTGCATCGGCAGGCGGACTCTCAACCACTGCACCACCAGGGAAGCCCTGTCCCATTTTTAATTATGTGGAAGTTTTCAGAATTGTAAATAAATGCTTGTGGATTGAAAAAAAAAAAAGAATGAAAAGAAATGAAGACAGCCTAAGAGACCTCAGGGACAACATTAGACACACCAACATTAACATTATAGGGGTCCCAGAAGGAGAAGAGAGAAAGGACCAAGAAAATATTTGAAGAGATTATGGTCAAAAACTTCCCTAACATGGGAAAGGAAGTAGCCACCCAAGTCCAGGAAGCGTAGAGAGTTCCAGGCAGTATAAACCCAAGGAGAAACATGCTGAAACACATAGTAATCAAATTGACAAAAATTAAAGACAAAGAAAAATTATTAAAAGTGACAAGGGAAAAACAACAGATAACATACAAGGGAACTCCCATAAGGTTAACAGTGGATTTCTCAGCAGAAACTCTACAAGCCAGAAGGGAGTGGCATGATATATTTAAAGTGATGAAAGGGAAGAACCTACAACCAAGGTTACTCTACCCAGCAAGGATCTCATTCAGATTTGACAGAGAAATCAAAAGCTTTACAGACAAACAAAAGCTAAGAGAATTCAGCACCACCAAACCAGCTCTACAACAAATGCTAAAGGAACTTCTCTGAGTGGGAAACACAAGACAAGGAAAGGACCTACAAAAACAAACCAAAAACAATTAGCAAAATGGTAATAGGAACATACATATCAATAATTACCTTAAATGTGAATGGATTAAATGCTCCAACCAAAAGATAACAGGGTCACTGAATGGATACAAAAAAACAGCCATGTATAAGCTGTCTATAAACTGACTTCAGACCTAGGGACACATACAGACTGAAAGTGAGAGGATGGAAAAAGATATTTCATGCAAATGAAAATCAAAAGAAAGCTGGAGTAGCAATACTCATATCAGATAAAATAGACTTTAAACTAAACAATGTTACAAGAGACAAGGAAGGACACTACATAATGATCAAGGGATCAAACCAAGAAGAAGATACAACAATTGTAAATATCGATGCACCCAACATAGGAGCACCTCAATACATAAGGTAAATGCTAACAGCTATAAAAGAGGAAATCAACAGTAACATAATAATAGTTGGGGAATTTAACACCTCACTTACACCAAATGACAGATCATCCAGACAGAAAAGTAATAAGGAAACACAAGCTTTAAATGACACAGTAGAACAGATAGATTCAATTCATATTTATAGGACATGCCACCCAAAAAGATCAGATTACATTTTCTTGTTAAGGGCACACATCTTGGGTCACAAATCAAGCCTTGGTAAATTTAAGAAAATTGAAATCATATCCAGCATCTTTTTCTGACCACAACACTATGAGATTAGAAATAAACTATAGGGAAAAAAATGTAAAAATCACAAACATATCGCTGCTAAATGATACGTTACTAAATAAACAAGAGATCACTGAGGAAATCAAAGAGGAAATCAGAAAATACCTAGAGACAAATGACAATGAAAACACGACGATCCAAAACCTATGGGATGCAGCAAAAGCAGTTCTAAGAGGGAAGTTTATAGCAATACAATCGTACCTCAAGAAACAAGAAAAATCTCAAATAAACAATCTAACCTTACACCTAAAGGAACTAGAGAAAGAAGAACAAACAAAACCCAATGTTAGTAAAAGGAAAGAAGTCATAAAGATCAGAGCATAAATAAGTGAAATAGAAACAAAGAAAATAGTAGCAAAGATCAATAAAACTAAAGGCTGATTCTTTGAGAAGGTAAAATTGATTCCAGACTCATCAAGAAAAAGAGGGAGAGAACTCAAATCAGTGAAATTAGAAATGAAGAAGGAGAAGTTACAGTGGACACCGCAGAAATACAAAACATCATAGGAGACTACTAAAAGCAACTCTTTGTCAATAAAATGGACAACCTGGAAGAAATGGACACATTTTTAGACAGGTATAACCTTCCAAGACTGAACCAGGAAGAAATAGAAAATATGAACACACCAATCACAAGTAATGAAATTGAAACTGTGATTAAAAATCTTTCAACAAACAAAAGTCCAGGACCAGATGGCTTCACAGGTGAATTCTATCAAACATTTAGAGAAGACCTAACACCCATCCTTCTCAAACTCTTCCAAAAACTTGCAGAGGAAGGAACACTCCCAAACTCATTCTATGAGGCCACCATCACCCTGATATGAAAACCAGACAAAGATACTAGAAAAAAAAATTACAGACTAAAATCACTGATGAATATAGATGCAAAAATCCTAAACAAAATATTAGCAAACAGAATTCAACAACACATTAAAAGGATCATACACCATGATCAAGTGGAGTTTATCCCAGTAATGCAAGGCTTCTTCAATATATGCAAATCAATCAATGTGATACACCATATTAACAAAGAATAAAAACCATATGATCATCTCAATAGATACAGAAAAAGCTTTTGACAAAATTCAACACCCATTTATGATAAAAACTCTCCAGAAAGTGGGCATAGAGGGAAACAACTTCAACATAATAAAGGCTGTATATGACAGACCCACAGCAAACATCATTCTCAAAGGTGAGAAACTGAAAGCATTTCCTCTAAGACAGGAACAAGACAAGGATGTCCACTTTGCCACTATTATTCAACATGGTTTTGGAAGTCCTAGCCTTGGCAATCAGAGAAGAAAAAGAAATAAAAGGAATTCAAATTGGAAAAGAAGAAGTAGAACTGTCACTGTTTGCAGATGACATGATACTAGGCATAGATAACCCTAAAGATACCACCAGAAAACTACTAGAGCTAATCAATGAATATGGTAAAGGAGCAGGATAAAAAATTAATGTACAGAAATCTCTTGCATACTGATACACTAACAACAAAAGATCAGAAAGAGAAATTAAGGAAACAATCTCATTCACCATTCCAACAAAAAGAATAAAATACCTAGGAATAAACCTACCTAAGGAGGTAAAAACCTATACTCAGAAAACTGTAAGACATTGATGAAAGAAATCAAAGATGACACAAAGAGATGGAGAGATATACCATGCTCCTGGATTGGAAGAATCAGTATTGTGAAAATGACTGTAGTGCCCAAAGCAATCTACAGATTCAGTGCAATCCCTATCAAATTACTAATGGCATTTTTTACAGAACTAGAACAAAAAATCTTAAAATATGTATGGAGACACAGAAGACCCTGAGTAGCCAAAGCAATCTTGAGGGGAAAAAAGCAGAGCTGGAGGAATCAGACTCCCTGACTTCAGACTATACTACAAAGCTACAGTAATCAAGACAATATGGTATTGGCACAAAAACAGAAATATAGATCAGTGGAACAAGATAGAAAGCCCAGAGATAAACCCACGCACTATGGTCAACTAATCTATGACAAAGGAGGCAAGGATATACAATGGAGAAAAGACAGCCTCTTCAATAAGTGGTGCTGGGAAAACTGGACAGCTACATGTAAAAGAATGAAATTAGAACACTCCCTAACACCATACACAAAAATAAACTCAAAATGGATTAAAGACCTAAATATAAAAATGGACACTATAAAACTCTTAGAGGAAAACATAAGAAGAACACTCTTTGACATAAATCACAGCAAGATCTTTTTTGACCCACCTCCTAGAGAAATGGAAATAAAAACAAAAAAAATAAACAAGTGGAACCTAATGAAACTTAAAAGCTTTTGCACAGCAAACTATAAACAAGATGAAAAGACAACCCTCAGAATGGGAGAAAAGATTTGCAAACGAATCAATGGAGAAAGGATTAATCTGCAAAATATATAAATAGCTCATGCCGCTCAATACTAAAAAAGCAAAGAACCCCATCAAAAAATGGACAGAAGACCTAAATAGACATTTCTCCAAAGAAGACATACAGATGGCCAAGAGGCACATGAAAAGCTGCTCAACATCACTAATTTTTAGAGAAATGCAAATCAAAACTACAATGAGGTATCACCTCACACGAGTTAGAATGGGCATTATCAGAAAAGCTACAAACAACAAGTGCTGGAAATGTTGTGGAGAAAAGGGAACCCTCTTGCGCTGTTGGTGGGAATGTAAATTGATATAGCCACTGTGGAAAACAGCATGGAGGTTCCTTAAAAAACTAAAAATAGAATTACCATATGACCCAGCAATCCCACTACTGGGCATATACCCTGAGAAAACTATAATTCAAAAGGACACATGCACCCCAGTGTTCATTGCAGCACTATTTACAATAGCCAGATCATGGAAGCAACCTAAATGCCCATGGACAGACAAATGGATAAAGAAGATGTGGTACATATATACAAGGCAATATTACTTAGCCATTAAAAAGCAATGAAATGGGGTCATTTGTAGAGACCTGGATGGACCTAGAGACTGTCATACAGAGTGAAGTAAGTCAGGAAGAGAAAAATACCATATATTAATGCATATATGTGGAATCTAGAAAAATGGTACAGATGAACCAGTCTGCAAGGAAGAAATAGAGACACAGATGTAGAGAACAAACGTATGGACACCAAGGGGGGAAAGCGGGGTTGGGTGGTGGTGGTGGTGGGATGAATTGGGAGATTGGGATTGACACATATACACCAATATATATAAAATAGGTAACTAATAAGAACCTTCTGTATAAAAGTAAATAAATAAAATTAAATTTAAAAAAAGAGTCCCAATAGAGTTGATACATATTTTTAAAAAGGAATAATGTGCAAAAAGAAATCTATAGCTTCATTAGTCTTGGCCATTATTTCTTATTCTTGGGCACAAGAGAGTATTTATAATCATGCTGGAGGGCTGAGACTAAGCACAATAAAGGGTTTTTTTTCTTTACAATATTACCAGAATTAGAATGCAATCTAACAATTATTAATTGCAAACAAAATGAATTCTGTTTTGAGTAATCATGGTGTTTCTGTTCTTGGTACTTTATAGTTGTTTTTAGGATCTTATTCCTATTTTTTCTTTTAGACTTTTAAATCTGGATTTTCTTTTTCTGTGCATCTTGTTTAATTTTTATTCATCTCTACTGTACTGATTTAACTAAATCCACACAGATTTAAATAGTCTTCTTTCTTTTTCCAGATGGTTTTTTTTTCTCAGACCTGTTTCTTGCTTTTTCAGTCCTCTTATTGGAACCACTCTTAATGTATTTTATCTTATGCTTCCCACCCCCACCCCATTTTTTTGTTCCTGGCAAACTATCTCTTGTTTTTAGAAATAAAATAGCTTGTAGGGTCATATTAACTATCACACATTGACTTTTGGACGAATGGCATAATGACACTTTAAGATTTCAATGTAAAATCATCTAGCAGTTGGGATGGAATTAATCTTTAGAGAGTTCTCTATGTGTTTGTTTCAGTTATTTATGGAATCTGATCATGTTTGACTTAAATATATGCATTTTAGTCATATGTTAGTGAAAAGTAAGATATAAACTTGAATTACCATGAGATAGAAAGTTAGAATGGATTACTAATAAGACAGAAAGGAGATAAATTTATCTGTATGTCTAAACTCTTGGCTCCCATCAGAATCAATGATCATTTACCAGAATTAATTTCTTTTTAATTGTTTCATCTAACATATTAGTTTGGTATTGGCTTGGGTCTTCCACACACAGATTGGAAATGTCCAACCATCACAGTTCCAATAAACTTCAATTTTAGTGTTGTTTATTGAGCAATAAAATCCTAATATGATCTAGGATGAGTCACAAATCAATAGGAGACAGATGGGTGTATTTCATTGTGGCTCTGACTTGGATTTTATTTAATGCAAAAATAATACTGAACACTGAAGACACACATACATACATACAGACACACACACACACACACACACACACACACACACACACACAGCACTTCTCTGTCCCAGGTTAATGACTTAATTTAGGGATCTAAAGGAAATATTCAGATTTGAAACATTACCTTATATAATTAGTTTAGTACTGATAAATTGATTTGCCCAACCGAAAAAAAGTATGTAGGAATTTAGGAACCCTTTCTAAGACTTAGGTTACCTTGGTTCTAATTCCTACTCTGTTATGAATTACTCCATTTTGTAACTTTTGTCGAGTAAGTTATATCATCTCCCTTGGTCTTTCTTTTTACATGTTTAAAATGAGTTTGTGTTATATAATTTCTGTGGTTAAATACCCATCTCTAATATTCTATAATTCTGTAAAACATGTTATGAAATGTTTGAGGGAATTTTTTTAAAACATTTTTTTTGAGAAGGGCATATATTTCAGTTTTCATTTCATATCCCAGTTTAATATTCTTATTGATTAAGTAATTCTGCACCCAGGACAATATACCTACTAGCCGATAGCTCGGGTGCAGCAATTCTGGGGATTAGCCCAATGAAGTTATGGCAACATTTAATATTATTTTATAAAATGAACAGGAGATGCAATTTTCCCCATACCATTGAAGGCAGGACTTCTATCTAGACTATTTGACTTGGTTTAATTCTGTGATAGCCAGAACAATGGCCCCATAAAGATGTCCACATTCTAATCCCCAGAACCTGTGAGTATGTTAACCTCTGTTTCAAAAGCCATTGTGCAGCTGTAACTAAGGTTTCGGACCTTGAGATGGGAAAATTATCTTGCATTATCTGGGTGGGCCCAATCTGATCACATGAAACCTTGAAAGCAGAGAATCTTTCCTAACTGGTCAGAGGGAGATGTGACTACAGAAGAATGGTCTGAGAGATATCAAT
The DNA here is from genome assembly GCF_949987515.2 of Delphinus delphis. Taxonomy (NCBI): domain Eukaryota; kingdom Metazoa; phylum Chordata; class Mammalia; order Artiodactyla; family Delphinidae; genus Delphinus; species Delphinus delphis. Next base: position 71,196,328 of record NC_082688.1, read on the forward strand.
ACAATATGGAAAGGATTTAATCCACTGCAGGCTTGCTTTGAAGAGAGGAGGAGGGCCATGAACCAAGGAATGTGTTTCACATCGAATTTGGAAAAAGCAGGAAAATGGATTATCTGTGAGAGGCTCCAGAAATAAATATAGCCCTACTGACACTGATTTTAGTCCAGTGAAATCTGTATAGGTCTTCTGACCTATAGAACTGTAAGATAACATATTTATATTGCTTAAACTGATAAATATGTGGTGATTTGATGTAACAGCAAGTGAATACTAATACACACACCATGTGTATATAGGCTGCTAAAGTTATTTGTATCAAATAAAGAGAAGGAGGTATGGTGGATTGGGAACAGTTTTTGCCTCCTCAAATTTAGTAAACATGGGACCCAGAAAACTGATGCATTTTGAAAGCTGAACTCGGAAACAGTAATACAACAAATCATAATTTAATTTCACAGAGGACAATTTCTCCTGACCTCCACGATAAAATGATCACACATAATGCACCATGAAGGATGATCCTCCCAGTTCTCCTTTCCTACTTTTCATAGGTGTTCATCTGCTTACATTTCATGCACAGAGTTCCTTTACCAGAACCCTCTGCATCTAATCATAAATACATTTTTGCAGTTAGAATATGGCCAATAGACCCTTCTTTTCAGTAGTCCTGAAGAAATATTGAACCTCTGGACCAGAGGCAGAATGAGTAATCCTGGCCAGTTGTCCTAATGTTTTCTAATGTAAATTCTGCAGATCAGTTAGCTCAAATGAAGGCATTCTCTAACATCAGGGTCATCAATCACTTTGTTTTTTGTAACTCATAGTTTGCAGAACACGACTAGATTTTAAGGAAGGATATTGATGTTACAAAGCAAATTGAATGGGAGACAGTTCACACTCATCAAAATGATTTGTTATCAGAAGTTTTAGTTGGTTAGTAAAGCTATTCAACAAGTTTTAGAGCAAACATAATATTTGGGAGTGAGGTAATCAAACTAATTTATTATGAAAATGGGGACATTTGGAGGGGTAAAGTTGGCATTACTAATAATCTTTTTGCTAGTGTGGAAGGCAAATCAGGATATACAGTGATATTAGTAATGTGAAATTCCAACTTTATTAACAAGTTTTATATAAAACAATAATTCACTAATAAAAATGGGAAATATGTCAAACTTCAATAGTCTAAATCTTCTTTAACAAAAACCCCCAAATACTTGGCACATACCACCAATCTTATTTCAACAAATTACTATTGAGGATGAGGATTGAGGCTTAAGTCAGGAGGCTTGAGTTTCACCAACCTGCTTTGTGTCTTTTGCCTGCAAATGTCCATTAAATTTTCCTTTACATGAAAAAATAGATATTTGCTGATATTTAAATTCTCTTTGAGTATTGATATAAGTTTATGTAGAATCAGTATTGGGAGATCTTTTGTACTTCTTATAATAATCACTTATACTGTGGTTTTCTATGAGGGTAGTTCCTTTCCCTTGAAAATTTGTTGGGACAACATTCATTGTTCTAATTATTAGAGGTGGCACTGCTGGCATTTAGTGGGTGGCTCTTGGGATGCCAGATACCTTTAGTGCTCAAGAAACCTAGATGATAAATTGTATTTCTTCCCTCACAACTTCAGAATGTTCCACATGATAGTAATGTACACGGAACACCTGTTTATAATTTTTGATCTGAGAAACAAACTCATTTTATATATAAATGCAAAATAATTTTGCATAGTTTAAAGATAAGTGATTTTCAGGAATTCTACTATTGTGAAAATTTGGGAAAGTTGTATTTTATTTTGTTCTTTGCCTGGAGTTAGTAATCATTTTAAAAAAGTATGTCATTCTTCGCAGTACTGCTCATGATATTACAATATACCTGAGTCACTGTGCATCTGTAGCTTCCCAGTGATTCTACTAATATAGTATAGTTATGCCCAAACATTTATATTGAAATACATAATATTTTAAAATATATTAATTTATATCATAATTACATTGCTTTTTTAAAAGTTATGTGTGTAGATAGACTGTATTATCCATGAATTTCATTTTAGGAGAGTAAAAATTTCTTATATAAAGGGGCATTGAGTCTGACAGGGTTGAGAACTACAGCATTAAGGAATAGCATTTTAGTGGTGAGAGAAAATTTAGAATTCAGCCTACATAGTGGATGAAGCAGTGGATTAAGGTTTGAAGACCTGAGTCTTAATTACAGTTCTGACTTTAGTCTGATTACTTTTGCAAATTATAGTTTGCTCATGTGTAAATTTTAAAAGTTGGAATGACTTGAAGTGGAGGGAATCGACTTTTCTGTATTGCTCTTAATCCAAGATAAATAGCTAGAAAATACATGAAAATAGAACATTAATTAGCATATATAAGAATCCTCAAATAATTAGAGCTGTACAAAAATAAAATTGGCATACATTTAAGATATTTCAAGCTATATGTCTGGTTATTCATTTGCTCTGGGTAGTATGTTGGGAGGAGGACGGATTCAATAAAGGCTACTCAACCAGAGAAGCATGTCAAAATCATCATTGGGGCTTTTATAAATCAAGTACCATGGACTTGGTGGCATATAGATACTTCTAGAGTTTTGTGTATGATTTTGGTACCCACTCCAGATTGAAAACAAATGAGTTAGATTATCTCCAATATTTTCTTCAGCTATAAAATTATTTCCTACCACTGTATGTAGAGTTATCTCTAAACTTATAAATCTTGTTGTAGAGGTAGACTAGAAATAAATAACTCACCGAATAGTATTTAATACATATATCTCATGCAATTGCCAGACCTAGTTTTTATTCCCCAGGAATTCTCTAATCATCTCAGAAGATGTCTTGATATTTAAATTTTCTTTAAAAATTATGTGATATAATGCTTTAAGAAAAAGGCCTATATATGAAATCTTAGAAGATTTAGGATGTTTTTCTAGTCTGAGTTAAAAGTCAGAATTCACTGATATGACCAAGAATCCAAAAAAGATACTGAAGCTTATGGAGTTCCATTATTAGGCCTTGCTCTTTAATTTTACCATTTAGTCTATGAACTGGTCTTTCTGGTCTTTCTGATATTTGTAGCCCTGATCAGCTCAGCTCACAATGAAACCACTCTGTAATTCCATGACGCCAAGTCTCTTGGGCCATTGCTTACTCTTTTATTAAGTATATCCTGGTCTTATTTTAGATTTTTTGAAAAGTAAACTGAAGCTACCCAAGGATTACTAGTTTGGGGGTTGTAACAAGGTCACGTTAGCAATATTATTTGAATCTTATTGGCTACTGTTTGTGTGATAATAGGAGTCTAGTCCCCGTTTCAGAGTTCCATGTTCTCTCAAGTAATTTGGGGGATCCCTAGGGCATGAAACACATTCTGTAAAGTGAATCTGAGCCACTGCTCACTCCTGAAGTGCTTCACTCTCTTTTTTTTTCCTTCATTCTCTATCTTTAAGCCTTTTACTCACCTTGGCTCATTGTGCCTGATACCTTCTTCACATAGGATATTGATTTGTGATTGGAAGGAGGAGGCATTCTTCAGTCTCCTCTGGCAATTTAGCTTCTTTGGATGCACATCCTTTCTGTTAGACATCACTGTGATATCAAAGTCCAGATGAGGATATGACTGCATGATTCTATCCAGGAGGCTCTTCAGCCTTCCTGTAAATCAAAGTGTATATGGGTTGAGCAGTACCCCTTAACAACATTCAGCAGATAGATCCACACCTCAGATCTGCCTTGAGCAAGGATCACTCTACTCTAGCCCAGGCATATGACTTATCATTGTCAAATGGGGAAAAAAATGAGTGAAGGGTTAGAACAACTGAATTTTAGACCAGACTTTTAGACAGAGACTAACTGTGTAACTTTAGATAAATCTTGTAATTTATGTGACCTTAGTTTCTTCATCAACAAGATATCAAAGGTCTGGGGTATATTATCTGTCAGTGCCTTCCATATCTCAGGGTCCATCATTTTAGGTATAGGCTCATTGACAGCAGGAAATTTACACTTCTCTCATTGTACTCATCCCAAGCTATTACAGTATTTTGTATATCTTAGGACCTTGCATGATAGAGAGATCAAAGTTCTGAACGTTTAGCTAGAGACTTCAGTTGAGTTCCAGCCCTGTTCCCGTAGAGTCCTGTAACTACACATTATTCACTTAATTTGTTTACTTGTAACATAATGCCCTTCAAGGAGCTTTACAGCTGTGAGGGGGAAAGGTTAAGGTATTGACTATATTATTTATATGCCAATATGAGAAGGTATGTCTTGGATTTTTTTTCTTTGTTTAGCCTCTTACCTTGTCAAAGGATATCTCTCGAGGAGATTTGCTCAGGTATCGGTCTCCACTGTTTACCATCAGTGAGACATCTTCTTCCACTGAGTGGGAGAAGAGCAATTTGAAATTCTGTGTGTGAATTGTGTTTACTTAGCAAAGCTTTACCTTTTTTTCTTTTTTCCTCATTGTTTTCCCCTTGTCTCTCTATGATGCACTCAGGGGGCTTGCATTAAGCTTATGATGTCTGGCATGATTGATTGTGTTTCCAGTGGCTGGACACTTTGCTGGGAGCAGTGGTTATGTCTTGGAAAATCACCCTAATTGAATCTGAAGACACTGATGTGCATTTTCAAGTAAGAGTCTGGCTCTTGGGCGTTTCATCTAGGTCAGGCCTTATAAATTAAGTGATGATTTTTTTTTCCTTAAGTCAGTAAATAAAATTCATCAGTGGCCTCACATTGCCTTCACACTTCTGCAGATCAGCAACCTATGAGTCAAGTAGCATTTTTATTTGCTTTAAAGCTAATGTTTTGTGGTAGTTGGCAATCCATTTATTAAAGGTAGAAGATGGGAATGCAGGGAAATTCTGTTCTCAGAATTTGAGAACAATTTCTGAGATCACTGAAAAACTAGAGAAAAATGATCTTTAAATGTATGTCTCAGAAATAGTTGGAGAACATATGTTTACTATAATTTCTTTTGTACAGAGAGTAATGTAGAATTTTCCAGAAGTCTCAGAGCAAAAGCAGTTTTAAAATGGGAAAAATGATGTTGTCTTTTTTATTTTATTTATTTATTCATCCACTTATTCAAAAATATTTATCAAATACCTACTGTGTCAGGCATAGGCACTACATCACTACATGGTATAGTAGGAAGCTCCTGGCACTGGAAGAAGGCCAACCTGTGTCTGAATTCTGTTTTGCCACTTATTAGGTAAGTGATAACACATAAGGAAAATGACCTTTAAAACCTTAGGGTTCTGTTTTGTTTTGTTTTTTGGCAATTGGGGTTGGAAAAAACAAAGCAGATACTGAGAATCAGCCCACAAGAACGGTAACATTATTGGGATGATTTTAAGTACTATGAAATTTTAATATATGGTACCTGGATTATAATAGATGCTTGTATATGTTAGTCTGTTTTCACTAGTGAGAGATGAAACTGAAAAGCGTAGATTGTTCTCAGACCACAGAGGATTTTGAATGCTATGGGACTGTGTTTATATTATTAATTGATGTATACTAGTCCAGGGCCTTACTAAGCACTTGTGGGTACTTAATAATTTGTTTGTAATGAATGACAATGAATGAATAGACAGTAGAAAGTCATTGAAGATATGAGAAATCTGTTGAAGATGCTGTAGACACCTTTTGCATTGGATGGGATGTTACTCTCGGTGATCTTTATGGGAAAAGTATTTGTAAAACCAGAAGATAGGGACAGACACCACAAAAGTGTTAAGTATGGTTTATTGAGGAAGCCATAAGCAAAGAGTCATCAGGACTCCTAAGCTCTCATCCCATAAAGAGGTATGCTTGGCTGGAGTGTAGCTAGATACCCAGTGGAAGGTGCTGCAGGAGAGGGACCCTATACCTACCCTGATTTCCACTTCTTTAGAGAAGCTGGGAGAGGGAGCAGAGAGCATCTGAGCCACACTGTAATAAAAAGAACTTTTTGGTCAATGAAAGTTGACCTTTGAACTTTGGGAACTCACACAATTGTCTAGGTTAGTTTGCCTACTAACACCAGTATTATGAGAACCCTGCAGAGCAAGAGTGCCCCTAGGCTACCTAAGAGAGAGAGGAAGCCACAGGGATTGTCTAGCAAATAGAAGGATTGTCTCTTCTTGGTGTTGATGCCATCATTTGTGCTTTGAAACTGTTGCAATGACCCAGAACTCTGTATTAAGAAGGAACCTTAGATTTGTTTCTCCCTAGTCATTTTGTTAACGATTGTGTGAAAAACATTAACTACTGTGAAGAGCTGCCATTTATGGGGAATTTTTTTTTTTATGTAATCTGAGTTTAGATTTAGTTTAGGAAGGAGTTTCTTAGGAAGTGACAAAGTGAGGATGGACAAAGCAAAGTGAATGTTGAGAAGAAATCTGAAGGTAGGATGATAGTATTAGAGATTCAGATTTTTAAAAAATTGATGTGTATATTAAGATAGAAATAAAGAACAGACAGATGTTGGCTGCCTTGAGGATGGATTTGCCTAGAGCTAGGATACCTACAAATGTTAGGAATATACAGTAGCAACTAGGAGGAGAGAGCGTTGGGATTATACATAAGCTTTCTGATTTTACCTCTTATGGTTAGCCTTCTTGATTAGGCTATTCTCTCATTAGCTGCTGCACTGAATTGGGGGAAGAAGACCTAAAACATGGATTGGAACTTCTGCATGTTGGATTTGTCCTTAACTTGGGAGCTTCACTCCCAGTGGAAGCCCAGGGAAATGAGTGATATTTCTACATTTCCACATAATAGATTCAGGATAATCTTGGACATAATTTGTTCTCTTGGCTAACTAAAGCTAAGCAAAACCAAAATTTCTCTTTTCTCTTAATTATAAGCACTTGTATGGAAAGTTAATTTGTGTGGGTTTAATTTATTTACATATGTTTACGTTTGACTCATTAAAATGTTCCAAGAGTTGTTTTGCAACTGTTGAGCATTTTAAGTTCTTTTGAAAAATGAAAATATTCTTTTTGCCAATTGAAAATAAATTTAGAAACCCCAAAGTTTGGGTTGTGGTATGACTAACTTCTAAATATGAGAAAAGTATTTTGTGCTGTCCACCACTACATACCAACAAATAAAAACAGAGCTCCAAAGTAAGCAATCAATCCCTTCTCTCACATGTGCACCTTCCTATCTGTACCCACACGAAACCTTTATGAAATCCATAGATTCAAGGTAAAAATGCCACACCCACACAAAAATTGGTAAGAAAAATGCAAGATGGACATAAATTTCATTTCCATATTTGTGAACATTCAGTCACTTGTCAAACATTTATTAAATACCTACTTTGTGCAAGACATGGTATTAAAGCACCCCAAATTTGTTATGAACGATGGTCCTTGTTCTCAAAAAACTTATTATCAACCCAAACTTCAAAGAGTTACTTATTATGATGATACAAATTCATCACCCCTAAACCTTCCTGTATTATTTTTTATCCTATCATGAGCTAATAGAATTTGTCATTTGCTGACCCCTATGCTATGCTATTTGCCTAGTATGTTATATGCATCGCCTCATTAAAAGTCATATGGCCACATTTGTGGTACATGCTTTTATACCCATTTAATAGATAGAAGAAAGAGACTGAGAAATTGATGAACTTTTCAAGGCCTGTCTGACTAGAAGGCTTAATTCATTATCATTGTCCTTTTTCAAGTAGTTGGATGAATTAACGTATCCTTAGGAGTGAGGGCTAGGTGATAGAGGATTGTAGAGGATAATTTTTCATATCTTGTCAAGGAAATAGTGGTCTTTTGTAAGAAAAAAATGATAGAACAGCATCAGTGAAACATACAAAAAAGATTCCTTACTTATAAAGCAGAGGCAGTAGGTCCATGAAACCAAATATTTAGAAGGAGAATAATGTTTAACTGCTTTGTTTGGAATATCTTAATGAACAATGTGATGGCACTGGATGATTTCTGACCACGTCAAAGGAGATTTTAGCTGACTAAACTAAATCTTTTTAATTCTGACCAGTTAATAATGGCCAGTTAAGAAATCTAAATAATTAAAATAACTTTGCTTTTACCTAAACCTTCATATAAACCACCTAATTGGCTCACTGAAGAGTGGACGTTATGATCTGACAGGAAAAAATCAATCCCATTAAATTCATTATCTACCTTTTTGCCTGAAACTGGATTAAGCCGAAAAGCTGATTGATTCTGGATCAAGGATGATTTAGGCTTTAGCAGTTAGATCTCCAAACAGAGAATTTGAAATAGGCCCTAGGGAATGAGAAGAAGCTGTCACTTTTCAATAGGATTAGAGTAAAAAGTGTTAGGCGACATTGTTCTTAAGAGAGTCAAATAATTTTGGCTGCCCCAAAGGGTTTTAGTCTTTGTAGTTTCATCTGTATCCTTCTTAGTAATGGTATTTATTGAAATAAATGCATGATCCTAAGTCCAGGGAATACCTGGAGTCTGCGGTTATGTTGATGTATCTTTGATTTCACTAGAGTTTCCCATTATGTTTTAAATCTTAAAGCATATGTATAGTATGAATAACATTGTAAAACATATTTATAATATGTATAGTGTTTTGGAAGTAAAAAATACTGCATGTCAGTCTAAGCTTATGACTATTCCAAAGGGAATTACTCTAACATTGTTGAGTTACTCAAAAGAAATTTTCTTTTATAATAGAGCAAGCAGATACCTGTCTGGTTAACATGGATTAGTGGTGCTGAGTTATTTTGTCATGTAATCATTTCATTTTGTTTGTTTGTTTTTTTTTGCGGTACGCTGGCCTCTCACTGTTGTGGCCTTTCCCGTTGCGGAGCACAGTCGGCGGATGCGCAGGCTCAGCGGCCATGGCTCACGGGCCCAGCCGCTCCGCAGCATGTGGGATCTTCCCGGACCGGGGCACGAACCCGTGTCCCCTACATCTGCAGGCGGACACTCAACCACTGCGCCACCAGGGAAGCCCCATTTTGTTTTTTTAAGAAAGAAATGCTCAAGAAGAAGTTTAGGAAATACAGATTTTAGTAAAAATTTTAAAAAGTGGAGTCTCTTAAGAAATTAAAAATTTTCATTTACACTGATTTAACCAATTGAACTATCTACCAGCAGTAACAGAAATAATATAATTTGACATACTTACAACAAAACAAATAGTTTACTGCAACAAATAATATGGAAATGTTGCTTCCTGTATCAGTTAGAATAGGTATGTCAATGTTGTGGTAATAAACAATGCTCAATCTTAGTGGCTCAAATAACAAAGGTTAATCTTTCGCTCACACCACCTTTCCACTGTGGGTAAGTGGGAACTCTGTGTTGTAATCATTCAGGGACCCAGACTGACGGAGTAGCCACTTTTTTGAAAATTGTTGATCTCCATGCCAGAGAAAAAAGGAGAGCTCTAGAAGGTCTTACACTGCTTATTAAATTCTTGACAATAAGCTTGAATTATTGCCACTAGAATAGTGGCATGCGTTACTTCTACTCACAATTCGTTAGTGAAAACTCACCATTCTTCTCTCCCTCTCCTTACATACTGCTAAAATAACTAGGAGGGGAATTATACTAGCAGTCTGGAAGTGGTAAGAAATTAGTGGATGTAGAAAATTGTAACTGATGACTAATACACTCTACTTGCTACCAACTATTTGATTCATCTTTCTCCTTGCACATGAAATAAATTACTTCCTCTCCAAGAAAGATAAGAAAAAAGCACCACTCGCTCCTTCAAGCTCAAAGTTGAGATCATTAGTTGATACATGCTTATCTCTAAAGGAGGTTTGAATGTGGCTTCTCTAGATTCTAGGTCCTATGAACTAGAAAGAAAAGTTTTATACCATCAAAAACTAATATACAATTGAGGAATCACAAAAATATTTCCATTCATAAAGAGAAAGATTGGGAGGTGCACAGCGATTTCACTTCTTTGCTGAATGTATAAAATCCCACTGATCAAAAATTTTAAGACCTAATGTCCTAGGAATGAAGAATGTTGCTTAATTAAGTGCTTAATCTACTTCCTGGAGCTCTCAAATTTCATATTCTTTATGATTCTTGGCTCCAGGCTCTTGGGGTTTCCTATTTCTCTGTTATCCTCCTTGGCTACCTTTGAAAGAGCTATGGAGAATATGCTGTAGTTGGTGGCTGAGCAGGTCTCTTTGCCTGCTTCCTGCCTGTAGAAGTTTAAGGCTCAATGGGTCATTTTAGCTTTTAAGCAATTGTAGTCTCTTTTAGTCCAAACTGATGGGGGATTTTTTTTCTGATTTTGTTTTTTTCTCAGAATATCAGATGCAGAAATATATTTGGTTTTTTATCTCCTTGATTCCAGTAAGAAACATGCACCAGTAGCCAAACTTATGGTTCTCTTTGTCATATCTGTTTACTTTTCTTTTTCAACTTAATTGTAGTTATCTTGAGCCTAAGAGACTTTTGGTGGGAGAATGTCATTTGTTAACATCTTTTCCAGGGGGCAATTGGTAGAACTGCTAGGATTTCTTCAATACTACATTAATTCATTCAACCTGTCAATTCATTGAGAGGTATAAAAAATATCTCATCCTTACCACAGGCTGAGATTTGATTGGCCTTTGTCATCCCACATATTTTATAAATTTTTAAATTATTATTTTCTTTTACAGTTGCTTTTTTCCAGTGCTACAAATCCCCCAGTTTTTGACCTGTCTTAATCTTTTTCATTCCTGCTTGCAAACTGGTCATTTTTTCCTAATTATTCTTATAATACCCTGTCAAATGCCACCAATAGCAGCCACCACATACTACTGATAATCTGTTTTTCGTGTAAAGTAACAAGTTCATTGGGTACATTATCTGCATTTCAAGTTACTACAGTTAACATTTTAACCAAATGCCATACTTTTGTATAACATAAAGTACCATCTTTCTGCTCTTCCATATAATATCACTCTTTCCTCTTTACCACCTAGTCAAAACCAGTGCCATGCATTTTAGGTTTTATTAGAGCGGTACTGTACTTCTAGGGAAATTGTTTATCAATAAGGATAACTAAGCTATTTTGATGTAAGAATCACACTCCAAATTTCGGGGCTTTTAAACAACAAAGAGTTCTCTCTCTCTCCTCTGTCTCCTTTCTCTCACTCCCCCTATCTTTTTTTTTCTCTCTCTCTATCTCATGCTACATGTTCATCATGAGTCAGCTGGGAGACTTTTCTCATTTAGTGAAGGGGTCACCATCTCAGACACTGTCGATCTTTGTGCTGACAGAGAAAATAAGCTGCTCTGAGGGCCACAAACAGTTAAATGCTCAGCCCAGAAGGGACTTCCATTCATTGGTCAGAATTAAAAAAACACCTCATCACAGAGAAAATGTGCTCTAAATAATGGAGAAAAGAAATATTTGTTGAACATTCTAATGACATTCACACTCTCTTCTCTCATATCTTGTATTCAATCTCTTCACAAATACTGTTGGACTTTGCTTTTAAAAATATCTAGAATCTGACTATTTTTCATCACCTTTATCACTACTAGCCTGGCCCTGTATTGTTTCAGTAGCCTCCTTACCTTCTCTTTGAAGCATCGTTATATAATTTCCCTGGCTAAGGAAAATCCTTGGATAAACTTTGAGTGTTTCTTAGGTGCAAGGCATTACTCTAGCCACTGGGAGAAAGATTGATGTTAGAGAAAGGGGAGCAGAACACCAGGTACAAAGATGAAGAAAAAAGTCCCTAACCACTAACAGTTTGTAATAATAAGTAGAAAGTATATGACTTCAAGAAGAAACATAAACTTGAGAGGAACGTTTGGAGACATTTATTAGGTATATAATGCAAAGTTGTAAATTTCAGAGTTAAAGAGATATTTCTCATTATTTTGCCCACTTTTCTTATTAAATAGGTGAAGAACTCAAGGCTCAAAACATAAAGTTACCATGAAGTAGATGCGTTCTACTGTGGGGTGTGCTGGGATGATGTTTGTAGGCCAGTGGGGAAGGAGCAAAAAGTAAGGTCAAGGAGTGACTTGAATTAGAAGAAATGATACAACTTTGGTATAGGAAATACCAGCAGAAAAACAGTGAAGAAGGAATTGCTTCAGGCTAGAGACAATATACAAGGAAGTCAATGTTGGAGAAAGGATGTGCCATCCGGAGATGCAGTTATCCATTAATCTTTACAGGCATGTGGGTGCTATTATTGTGTTATAGTTGGTCAGTCCATAGGAGCATCATGCCTAGGAGTATAGGCATGTACTTCAGTCTGTCTTGCGGGATAAGGGCAGGACAGGTTAGGAACTAGGCAGGGATTTAGAACTTGGAGCTAATAAGTTCAGTAGAATTTCACTGTTAGCAAAGCCTTTGAGCCTAGCAGTCTCAGTCATAGTAGAAACCAAGCTTAGGATGGAAAGGCCTCCATTTCTGAGGATACTTAAGTAATAGCTGCCTGAATCATGATTGGCTTAAAGGACTCCTAGACCCAAGTCTGCAAGTTGAAACAAGGAATTGAAGTTTGGGAAGGCAGTGACTGACAAAGTGATTTTTTGCAGATTACATAAAGAGTTGATGGGATCAAAGGAGCAAAACGCTTGATTGTCTGACTATAATTTATCTTAGTTATATTCTACTATACCATACTTTTGAAAAGATATTTAAAAGAGAGAGACAACCAAAGCAAAGGAAAAGGCAAACTAGGAATTATTAATTTCTTTAACTGTTTCATGACATTTTCAAATATTTTAAATATGAAGGAATTGAGTTCCCAAGGGTTTCAGTGTTTTGCTCTAGGCAGGTCACATCACACAGATGATGTTGCTAAGGCACGGCTAGAGCCTGATTCTTCTTGCTTGCCAAGACAGAACATTCACCTATTGTGCTTCCTCTCCCAATTTTAATTATATGTGCATATGTTCTTGTTTTGGTTTTGTCTTTTTTCTGTCTGAACTCATCATTCCTGTGTTTGGACCCTATTTTTTGCTCTGGAATGTCCTTGGAGTGGAATGTCCAAAATTCCATTATGGGATTTGGACTCAAATATATATTTGAATTCAACCTATTTGGGCAAAGTATTTTAATTTTCTGATGCATATTTCTCAAGTAGAGATAATAATACTGTTAGGTACTGAGGAGTGCCACAGACAGGAAGTGCCTCCATTGTTTAGGAGGCAGTGGTACCAGGGCAACCCTTCTGGGTTTTCCCCACATCTTACTCCATTCACAGAGAAGCAGGAGTAGGTGAGTTTTCTCACTTGATTGGAAAAAGAACACTTAATCTGCAAAATCAGCTGCTTCTAACTTTTTCTTGGTTTGATTTACATGCTCTTTTCATGCAGATTTTCATCTGTTTACCAGATCAAAAGGAACCCCACAGTCTATACTCCTGCAGTGAGAGATGGGGGTGGGGGTTATCAGGGACAAAACTGCTGCTGATCAATTACTGTGACCTGTTGAGTAACATGGATCTGCAGAAAAGGTGTAGAAAGACCATATTGTTCCTGGGTACAAGCTGTACTATGTGATCACCATGCTCCCCACCAAAAACTGATATTTCAATGTCTATTTGATTCCTTTATCTAAAAGGATACACAATTTAAAGGACAAAGGGCTGTCAAACGCTAACAAACTTTAAGGGTATGCTTTTAAGAAAAAACAAAGTTTATGAAAAGTATCTAGCAAAGAAGTTGGTACACAGTTGGTGTTCAATAAATTATATTATTATATATGTTCATATCTTTCCCATCATTGTTTGTGTATAACTTCTACATTAATATTAGTGCTGTGTGATATTTGTTAGAAATTACAAGGAGAAGGCAGAAAGAGTACATTAAAACCTTGATTAGTACACCTCTTTTTATGCCAATTCCTGATTAGACAGTATCTGTAAAACATTTGCTTTTTCCTCTGCCATATAAGTAGGGCTGGTCATGACTGTCTTAGAATTAGTGTAAGCTAACTGGTAAACTAAAACTAGCTGGTGAGCAGGAACAATATTGTTACTGGAAGGGGGACCCTTTCCAGGGCCCCAGAGTGGGCTCTTGTCTAACACTTGGAAATGAATTGCCTGAGGTACTGACAAAGCAAAAGACTTTACTGGGAAGGGGTGCTGAGGGGTTAGGGAACCCAGGAGAACTGCTCTGCCATGTGGCTCACAGTCTCAGGTTTTATGGTAATGGGGTTATTTTCCAGGTTGTCTCTGGCCCATCATCTTGCTTGTGCCCATTTTTGGTCTGACTCAGGGTCCTTCCCGGTGGTGTGTGCATCTCTCAGACAAGGTCAGTTCTAGCACGAGGGTTTCTGGGAGGTTGGCAGGACATATTACAGACTGGCATCTTCTCCCTGCTTTTGGTCCTGCCAAATTCTTCTGGTTATCGGCAGCAGCAGGCAGCACTGTGCTCCTTATGTGACCTCCTTTTGTGAGACAACTCATGCAAGTGGTTATTATCATGCCTGGCCAAGGCGGGCAATTTCTGTCAGTGGTTCCCTAACAATACAGATTCAGGTATTCTATAAATAGTACCTGTGATTCTTAAATCTGCAATTGTATTAAGTACTTGGTTTACAAATTAAAGAAACAACTCAAGCTAACTTAACAAAAGTGGAAATATTTTAGAAGGTCCCTGGAATATGTCATGGAACTCAAGAAAAAGATGGAGAACCAGACCCTGGGAACAGCAGCATAAGGTATAGGTAAACTTTGATTCTAAGTTGTGCCATCATGTAATCCACTGTCCTCTCCCAGTCAGTTTAGCAGTGCAGTTTCTCTTTTTTGGGTCTTATTGTCTTGAATCATGTATCTGGCACAAGTCAGTAGAGATGTAGTCACTAGCAGCTTGACTCTGTGGCTTATATGTTAGACACCTCAAAAGTTGTTTCCCATAAGTCTTTTTAAAAAAAATATTTATTTATTTATTTGGCTGCACCAGGTCTTAGTTGTGGCACGTGGGATCTTCGTTGCAGCATGTGGGATCTTTAGTTGCGGCATGTGGGATCTTTAGTTGCTGCATGCAGGATCTTTTAGTTGTGGCATGCAGGATCTAGTTCCCTGACCAGGGATCGAACATGGGCCCCCTGCATTGGGAGTGCAGAGTCTTAACCACTGGACAACCAGGGAAGTCCCCTCCCATAGTCTTTAAAAAGAAAGAAATTATTTGAAAATAACCTGATAAGATAATTATGGAGGAAATTATTAATGGATTCTTTATGTTGCTCAATTTGTCTTGTATGAAGATCCTAGTGGCAAATTCCTGTTAATGCGTAGATTGCAGAAAAACCTTATTTCTTTTCATCAAATGGATCGTTTTTGTGACAGTGAGACTATGTATCATATCTTGTGTTTTTCTTTGCCTTTATTTCTGCAAAGTTCAGAAAGAAATCATATTCTCTCATTTTTTGTAGCCCTCTTCAGTCAGAAGTTTTGACGTTTCCCTACCACTACTGTTTTCTGATTCTTGTTTTTTTTTTCTGATGATATATAATTTTGCTATTATTACCATCATTGAATAAAGTATTTCAAATGTGTTTGGGAGCAGATATCATTGAAACAAATAGAAATCAAAAAAGAAAATGTTGAGGAATTAATATATTGCATTTTATAGATATGCTAAATTAATCAGTTATATTTATTTACCATGATCTCTTTGTAACCTATATAAAGTCAGCTAAAGTTGAACACCAGTCCTACCTCAGTAGCAGATTGGTAATAAGAAGATCATATAGGCCCAAATATTGTTTTTCCTCTGTTCTCTAGTCTTCACTCCAGTCCCTTATATCTTTCTTGATTCTATTAATTAAACTGGCTATTGAGTCTTGGGTGTTATTCTCCATTTAACTCTGGGCACTGAAATATAGCATATTGGTTAAGAGAATGAACTATGTAGTTAGTCTGATTTAAATTCAACTCCTGGTTTTGATATTTGCTAGTTATGTCACCTTGGGTGAGTTACCTAAATTTCAGTTTACCTATCTATAAATATGAAATATTAATACCCACCCAATCAAGTTGTCATATAGATTAAAATAAAATATTTCATCTAAAGCATTTAGCATGACATAATGTAGGACCTAAGTAAATGGTAGCTATCATTATTACTATAATGGTAAAGTTTTGTTTACTTCTACTGTAGGTTGTTCAATTTCCAGTTATTTCGGTAATTTCTAAGGCTTTATAGGTTTTTCTTCAATTCTTAGTGGTTCATTTAATTTCTCCACCTGTTATTGTGCTGCTTGGTACTGATTTTGTTATTGTTGTTGTTGTTTCTGGCCACGTTACACAGCTTGTGGGATCTTAGTTCCCCCACCAGGGATAAAGCTGTGCCCCCTGCAGTGGAGCATGGAGTCCTAACCACTGGACCACCAGGGAATTCCCGGTACTGACTTCTTTTTGATTTGGTTAGAATTCCTTGTTGTTTGTTCCCACGGCATCCTGTCCTTTTCATTTTATTGAGTTTAAAAAATATTTATCATGTGTTTATGTTCTTAGATAAGTGTAAACTCCAAGTAGGAAGGGATCATAAAGGCCAAGTGCATAGCATAATGCCTGCAACACAGTAGGGACTCAACAAATGTTTATTGATTTGAATTACATTTCTCTGTCACTTTCTCTACTTTGCACCTTGCACATCCCTTGTTTCACCTTATTGTGGGTAGTTTTTATAGCTCTTCCTCCCTTAAGACTCCTGCTTTTTCTACTCTCTTTGTGTTTATAGTCTCATTCTTTTGTTCTGAAATCCTTGGTTATTATTATAGGTTATTGAACAAGCAGGCCCACAGGAAATCGTGTCATTTGAATGGTAAAGGACTGACTTTCTGCAAGGCCACTAGAAAGGGAGTCATCCCTATGAAACAAACAAACCAGCCCAAAACCCATATCTCTTGAGTGCCTGTTTTCTGTCACTTTAAATTTTTTCCAAGCATCAGCCCAAAAGGGAGAACATTTAACTCTATAGGCCGAGTTGAGTCAGGACTGCCGTCTCAGCACTTTCACTTATAACCATTTACTGCCCACTGTACGAGTTACAGTGGCACATTATCATCTTAACTGCCTTTTAATGGTAATGATGATGTCCTGCAAATTGATCAAAAGAGTTCATCTGTTAATTCCTAGGAGATTATAGGCCCAATAACTGCTGTTATTAGTTCCAGGATGATTGCCAATAATGCAGCATCACTTGGGCTCCATTATGTGCAATCTTTAGAGTGCTAAGAATCATCTAAGTCCCTAAACCATTATGTTTAACTTAGACCAAGACAACTGTGATGACAGGAACAACTGGGGTTCAGTCAACAGATATTTACATTGGGAAATAATTGCCTTTTTAGCAAAATACCTTCTAGAAAATAAGTCAGAGTTTCGAAAGGTTAAGAAATGGTAGGAAAATAAATGCTAATTCTTTTTTTCCTGCTAGTTCATAAGCCATTTTTTTCATAAGCAAGATTCTGAAGGAGTTTCAGCGGCCTGTTTAATTAGTGACCTTAACATTAAACCTCAGAAATCTCACAGTCACTCTTACATATAAAATGTAGAGATTTCTGTCTGTTCTGTGGATGCTATCAAGCTCAGTTCATGTAAAGTATCAGTGTAAGCTCCGGTGATGTTCATGATGTCAACCAGCAACTTCTGTTATTCTAATTCTTTTTCCTTAAGTTTGGGCTAAAGGACATTAGCCCATACATGTATGAGATTGAAGTCAATTATTGAGAAGGGAAAACATCTGAAAATCAAAAATTCAGATTTTCTTTAGTAGTTTCTAGGATTTCTTGGTATATAAAACTGGAAGTGTGGTATACTGGAGAGACTATGGTTTTGAAATTAGATACAGCTACATTTTTTACATCTAAGGCTTTGGGCAAGTCACTGTCTCTGAGACTAGTACTTATCTTGCTATAATATAGTTAGGACTAAATAAGATAATTTATGCAAAACTCTTCAGAGCTCGGAAATTCAGAATAAGAAGGAAAGACAGAAAGGGGAGAGGAGAATGTGTGTGTGGGTTAAGGTTGAGGGTAAATTTTGCAGAGACTTTGGGAGTTCTGATGCAACAGCAATATGAAAAAATTCATCAGAAACAAAAAAGAAATTTGAAAGAAGTATCACTATGGTTTTGAAGTCCTCTTCATTACACTAGAAAAATGGAAGTAAAGATTTTAAATTGTTGGAAATTCTTTTATTTCCGAACTGTTTTCCTTTGACTAAGACATTGCCTTGAGGCTGGATTGTTGTGATTGGTATAAACTCTTTTTTTTTTTTTGCGGTACGCGGGCCTCTCACTGTTGTGGCCTCTCCCGTTGCGGAGCACAGGCTCTGGATGTGCAGGCTCAGCGGCCGTGGCTCACGGGTCCAGCCGCTCCGTGGCATGTGGGATCCTCCCGGATCAGGGCACGAACCAGTGTCCCCTGCATCAGCAGGTGGACTCTCAACCACTGCGCCACCAGGGAAGCCTGGTATAAACTCTTATATGGCTATAAATACTTCTCTCTCCAACTCCCCTGTTATTGATTTGGTTTATAGGGTTGCAGAGCAGAGAAAAATCCATGGTGTACAGATATTGGTTTGACTTCATAAGATTCCATGTACAAGTTCTTACTCTTTCACTTTCTCATTTAAAACCTTAAAGAAGTTCTTTACCCTCTCTGATTTTCATTGTGTATTCTATAAGTTAGGAAAAACAATACCTCACTCAGTTATTGTAGTGATTAAGAGAATTTACACTTAAAAACTTGAAGCATGGAAATGTATTTTATATTATTTACCATATTGATATTGTGAAATTGAATCAGTAAAGAAGGTACCACAGGAACAGACTAAGAGCAGCCCTGCCAATTCTTCATTGCTGTTGTATGTGGGAGTTGCCATTCCACAGAAGAACTTGAGAGGGACTCCATCTCTTTTTCCCTTGAGTTTTCATTTTATTATTTGTCTCCCTTATTTTATACAACTTTTTAAAATTATTTTTATTTTTTCGCTTCTGTTCCCAGCACCCTTTCTCCTTAGGTCATAAGTTATAAAGAATGTACAAGAAATGAAAGTAAGGGCACAGCTACACTTTGACAATTTCATTCAGATGTAGAACAGTATTTTCTTTATCCCAAAGGGCTTTACTTAACCTGCATTACATGTGTCTATAACTATGTGACACATTCTATAAAGTAAGATGCACAGTGATAGAATCAGGGCTATTTTCTTCATTAGTTCTATTTATTACAGCACAAGCCTGTTATTAATAACACTGAGAACATAAAGACATTTACTAAAAATGACTAGTAACTTTAAGGTATTTTGCCATGTTAATATAAAACTTGACTGAAGATTGCTAAAGACTGATGTTGTCCAAAGGAAGAAATTCAGATGTAAAAATCTCCAGACCCCACAACTCAATTCAGAACTGAGAATTATAAACTCAGCTCTATCATTGTCCATCATTGGGTAGGTGTCTTATACTTCCTGAGTCTCAATATCCTCATTTACCAACTGAATTATATCATAATCTTCTCTAGATGTCACTAATTAAGAGGCAGTCCATAATTACCACGTTTGGGGATAGTAGGGAGAGTAAAAAGCAGAGGAGAACCAGAGCTGTTAACCTGAAACAGCAGAAAAATGTAATCAGCTGAGATTAATTGAAGGCAGGGGTCCAGAATTGACTTTATAGTGTTGTAATCATGTGGTACACTCTTGAGAAAAATTCAGATGACCAAGGTTTTGACAGCAGCTTGGACTATCTGAAGACGTAACTTGATCAATCCATGGCTGCACTTTTGACCACAAACATGAGTCTGATTTTCAAGCCAGGGTCTGATAAATTGTTTGTGCTATTTCCTCTAACTTTCCAGGTACTGTGATTCTGAAAAAAAGGAACAAAACAAAATAAAAATTAATTGATATTGCTGAGCTGGAAGATCATTTGATGACAACATGTAATGCATCTGCATGAAAGATATCAATAAGAGTTAAATGGTAGCCAACAAAGTAAAAATTAGGGAGGTCAAAAAGTTGTTGAGTTATAGTTATTCTTTGACTGTGAAGTAAAACCTTAAATAGAGATAGCCTTCCAAAGTGAATGATTGTCAACTTGGGTCCACCTATTTAAAGGTAATTCTCATCCAAAAACACCTACACAAAGGACACTTACAGCGGAGACCCCAGGGAAACATAATTATTACTATTGATTTTACTGTGTTTTGATTCATTCCGTTGTTTGTTCTAGCTTTTTTTGTTGTTGTTGGTTTCTTTTTCTTTGTTGTTGTTTTGGTTTTTTTTTTTTTTTTTTCAGTCTTTTGGGATCTCCGTGTTTTATAACATATTTTTATTTTTAATTTTTTTATACATTTCTATTTTGATTCTGGTTTTCTGTTGTTCTGTGTTCTTTTCCCTTTTTTTTCCTCTTTGGCTTTAATATATATATATTTTATATTTCCATTTCTACTTTGCTTTTCTGTTGTCCTGTGTTTTTTCCCTTTTTACTTAATTTTATTTTATTATTATTATTTTTTTAATGATTTTTATTGGTTTGTTCTGTTTCCTTGCTTTTTTCTTCAGTTGGCACACTGCTTTGGTTTGGTTTTTAGGTTATGTGTTTTTGTTAGTTTTAATCCTGTTTGATTTCATTTTTGAGTTCTTCTATTTGTCTGGATGTTCTCTTGCTTTTTGTTGTATTTGGCTCTGTTTTTGTTTCTTTTACGCGTGTGTCTTTCCTTGTTTCTGTTTTTGTTTCATTTTGTTTTTACCATTTCTCTGGGGTTTTGTTTGTCTTTTTTTTTCTTTAATATATTTTCTACTTTTTAAAAAATATATTTCTGTTTCTACATTGTTCTTCTGTTGTTCTGTCTTCTTTCCCCTTTCTCTTTTTCTTTTAATATCATTTTTGTTGGTTTGGTTTGTTTCTTTGCTTCATTCTTCAGTTAGCACTCTGAACACTCTGCTTTGGTTTTGTTTTTTGGTTTTGGGTTTTTGTCAGCTTTCTTCGTAATTGTTTATTTCATTCTTCGGTTCTTCTGTTTGTCTGGTTGTTCTCTCCTTACTTGATTTATTTGGTTCTGTTTTTGTTTCTTTTGTGTGTGTGTGTGTTTCCTTGTTTCTGTTTGTTTGATTTTACTTTTCACCATTTATCTGGGGTTTCGTTAGTTGTTTTTTTTTTTTTTTTTAATCCCCTTTATTGCCGGGATGAGTGACTTGCAGGGTCATGTTCCCTTGACCAGAAGTTGGGCCTGAGGCTCTGGAGTGGGAGCACCAAGTCCAGGATGCTGAACCACTAGAGAATTCCCAGCCTCAGGGAAGATTAATCACAGAGAGCTCTCATGGAGGCCTGTATCTGAATCCAAGACCCAGCTCTACCCAATTGCCAGCAGCTCCCAGCGCTGGACACCTCACACCAAACAACAAACAAGACAGGAACACAAACCACCCATCAGCACACAGACTACATAAAGTCATACTATGCTCACAGACACACCAAAACACACCACCTGACACGGCCCTGCTCATCAGAGGGAAAAGACTCAGCTCCATCCACCAGAATGCAGGCACCAGTCCCTCCTGTCAGGAAGCCTATACAAGACAATGGACCAACCCCACCACCAGGGACAGAGAACAAAAGCAAGAGGAACTAAGACCCTGCAGCCTAGGGAAAGGAGACCTCAAATCCTGTAATTAGACAAAATGAGAAGACAGAGAAATATCTTACAGGCAAAGGATCAAGATAAAACCCCACAAGACCAAATAAATGAAGAAGAAATAGGCAAACTACCTGAAAAAGAATTCAGGGAAATGATGGTAAAGGTGATCCAAAATCTTGGAAATAGAATAGAGAAAATACAAGAAATGTTTAACAAGGGCCTAGAAGAACTAAAGAGCAAACAAACAGTAATGAACAACACAATAACTGAAATTAAAAATACTCTAGAAGGAATCAATAGAATAACTGAGGCAGAAGAACGAATAAGTGAGCTGGAAGATAGAATGGTAGAAATAACTGATGCAGAGCAGAATAAAGGAAAAAGAATGAAAAGAATGGAAGACAGCCTCAGAGACCTCTGGGACAACATTAAGTGCACCAACATTAGAATTATAGGTGTCCCAGAAGAAGAAGAAAAAAAGAAATGGTCTGAGAAAATATTTGAAGAGATTATAGTTGAAAACTTCCCCAACATGGGATAGGAAATACAATTGTCATATCAAATACAATTGTCATATCAAGTCCAGGAAGCACAGAGAGTACCACCCAGGATAAACCCAAGGAGAAACACGCCGAGACACATATTACTCAAACTAACAAAAATTAAACACAAAGAAAAAATATTAAAAACAGCAAGGGAAGAGCAACAAATAACATACAAGGGATTTCCCATTAGGTTAACAGCTAACCTTTCAGTAGAAACTGTATAGGCCAGAAGGGAGTGGCAAGATATATTTAAAGTGATGAAAGGAAAAAACTGCCACCAAGATTACTCTACCCAGCAAGGATCTCATTCAGATTTGATGGAGAAATCAGAAGCTTTACAGACAAGCAAAAGTTAAGAGAATTCAACACCACCAAACCAGCTTTACAGCAAATGCTAAAGGAACTTCTCTAGGCAGGAAACACAAGAGAAGGAAAACACCTACAAAAACAAACCCCAAACAATTAAGAAAATGGTAATAGGAACATACATATCAATAATTACCTTAAATGTAAGTGGATTAAATGCCCCAACCAAAAGACACAGGCTGGCTGAATGGATACATGAACAAGACCCATCTGTATGCTGTCTACAAGAGACCCATTTCAGACCTAGGGACACATACAGACTGAAAGTGAGGGGATGGAAAAAGATATTCCATGCAAATGGAAATCAAAAGAAAGCTGGAGGGCTTCCCTGGTGACGCAGTGGTTGAGAGTCTGCCTGCCGGTGCAGGGGACACAGGTTCGTGCCCCGGTCTGGGAGGATCGTGCATGCCGCAGAGCGGCTGGGCCCATGAGCCATGGCCACTGAGCCTGTGCGTCCGGAGCCTGTGCTCTGCAGTGAGAGAGGCCACAGCAGTTAGAGGCCCACGTACCGCAAAAAAAAAAAAAAAAAAAAAAACTGGAGTAGCAATTCTCATAACAGACAAAATAGACTTTAAAATAAAGACTGTTACAAGAGACAAGGAAGGACACTGTATAATGATCAAGGGTTCAATCCAAGAAGATATGACAATTGTAAATATCTATGCACCCAACATAGGAGCACCTCAATATATAAGCTAAATGCTAACAGCCTTAAAGGGGAAATCAACAGTAACACAATAATAGTAGGTGACTTTAACACTCCATTTAACACCAATGGAAAGATCATCCAAACAGAAAATAAATAAGGAAACACAAGCTTTAAATGACACGTTAAACAAGATGGACTTAATTGATATTTATAGGACATTCCATCTAAAAACAAAAGAGTACTTTCTTCTCAAGTGCACACGGAACATTCTCCAGGGTACATCACATCTTGGGTCACAAATCAAGCCTCGGTAAACTTAAGAAAATTGAAATTGTATCAAGCATCTTTTCTGACCACAATGCTATGAGACTAGATATCAATTACAGGAAAAAAACTAAAAATACAAACACATGGATGCTAAACAATATACTGCTAAATAACCTAGAGATGGGCTTCCATGTGGCACAGTGGTTGAGAATCTGCCTGCTAATGCAGGGGACACGGGTTCGAGCCCTGGTCTGGGAGCATCCCACATGCCACGGAGCAGCTAGGCCTGTGAGCCATAACTACTGAGCCTGCGCATCTGGAGCCTGTGCTCTGCAACAAGAGAGGCCACGATAGTGAGAGGCCCATGCACCACGGTGAAGAGCGGTCCCCGCTTGCCACAACTAAACAAAGCCCTGGCACAGAAATGAAGACCCAACACAGCAAACATAAATAAATAAATTAATAAACTCCTACCCCCAACATCTTAAAACAAAACAAAAAAAAAACTAGAGATGACTGAAGATATCAAAGAGGAAATCAAAAACTACCTAGAAACAAATGACAATGAAAACCCAATGATCCAAAACCTATGGGATGCAGCAAAAGAAGTTCTAAGAGGGAAGTTTATAGCAATAGAATCCTACCTCAAGGTACAAGAAAAATCTCAAATAAACAACCTAATCTTACGACTAAAGCAATTAGAGAAAGAAGAATGAAAAAAACCCCAAAGTTAGCAGAGGGAAAGAAATTATAAAGATCAGATCAGAAATAAATGAAAAAGAAATGAAGTAAACAAAGCAAAGCTCAATAAAACTAAAAGCTGGTTTGAGAAGATAAACAAAATTGATAAACCATTAGCCGGACTCATCAGGAAGAAAATGGAGAAGACTCAAATCAACACAATTAGAAATGAAAAAGGAGAAGTAATAACTGACACTGCAGAAATACAAAGGATTATGAGAGATTACTACAAGCAACTATACGCCAATAAAATGGACAACCTGGAAGA
The DNA here is from genome assembly GCF_949987515.2 of Delphinus delphis. NCBI lineage: Eukaryota > Metazoa > Chordata > Mammalia > Artiodactyla > Delphinidae > Delphinus > Delphinus delphis. Next base: position 71,220,753 of record NC_082688.1, read on the forward strand.
AATGGACAAATTCTTAGAAAAGTACAACCCTCCAAGACTGAACCAGGAAGAAATAGAAAACCTGAACAGACCAATCACAAGCACTGAAATTGAAACAGTGATCAAAAATCTTCCAACAAACAAAAGCCCAGGGCCAGATGGCTTCACAGGTGAATTCTATCAAACATTTAGAGAAGAGCTAACACCTGTCCTTCTCAAACTCTTCCAAAATATAGCAGACGGAGGAACACTCCCAAACTCCTTCTATGAGGCCACCATAACCCTGATACCAAAATCAAACAAAGATGTCACAAAAGGGCGTCCCTGGTGGTGCAGTGGTTGAGAGTCCGCCTGCCAATGCAGGGCACACGGGTTCGTGCCCCGGTCTGGGAAGGTCCCACATGCCGTGGAGCGGCTGGGCCCGTGAGCCATGGCCACTGAGCCTGCGCGTCTGGAGCCTGTGCTCCACAACAGGAGAGGCCACAACAGTGAGAGGTCTGCGTACCGCAAAAAAAAAAACAAAAACGATGTCACAAAAGAAGAAAATTAACAGGCCAGTATCACTGATGAACATAGATACATCTCAAAGTACTAGCAAACAGAATCCAACAGCACATTAAAAGAATCATACAACATGATTAAGTGGGGTTTATTCCAGGAATGCAAGGATTCTTTAGTATACGCAAATCAATCAATGTGATACAGCATATTAACAAAATAAAGAATAAAAACCATATGATCATCTCAGTAGATGCAGAAAAAGCTTTTGACAAAATTCAACACCCTTGTATAATAAAAACTCTTCAGAAAGTGGGCATAGTGGGAACCTACCTCAACATAATAAAAGCCCTATATGACAAACCCACAGGCAACATCATATTCAATGGTGAAAAACTGAAAGCATTTCCTCTAAGATAAGGAGCAAGACAAGGGTGCCCACTCTCACCACTATTATTCAACATAGTTTTGGACGTTTTAGCAACGGCAATCAGAGAAGAAAAAAATAAAAGGAATCCAAATGGGAAAAGAAGAACTAAAACTGTCAGTGTTTGCAGATGATATGATACTATACATAGAAAATCCTAAAGATGCCACCAGAAAACTACTACAGCTAATCAATGAATTTGGTAAAGTAGCAGGATACAAAATTAATGCACAGAAATCTCTTGCATTCCTACACACTAACAAGGAAAAATCAGAAAGAGAAATCAAGGAAAGACTCCCATTTACCATTGCAACAAAAAGAATAAAATACCTAGGAATAAACCTACCTAAGGAGGCAAAAGACCTGTATGCAGAAAACTATAAGACACTGATGAAAGAAATTAAAGATGATACAAACAGATGGAAAGATATACCATGTTCTTGGATTGGAAGAATCAACATTGTGAAAGTGACTATACTACCCAAAGCAATCTACACATTCAAGGCAATCCCTATCAAATTACCAGAGGCACTTTTCACAGAAGTAGAACAAAAAATTTTATAGTTTGTATTGAAACACAAAAGACCCCGAATAGCCAAAACAATCTTGAGAAAGAAAAATGGATCTGGAGGAATCAGACTCCCTTACTTTAGACTATACTACAAAGCTACAGTAATCAAGACAGTATGGTACTGGCACAAAATCAGAAATATAGATCAGTGGAACAGGATAGAAAGCCCAGAGATAAATCCACGCACATATGTTCACCTTATCTTTGACAAAGGGAGCCAGAATATACAATGGAGGAAAGACAGCCTTTTCAATAAATGGTGCTGAGAAAACTGTACAGCTGCGTGTAAAAGAATGAAAGTAGAACACTTGCTAACACCATACACAAAAATAAACTCAAAATGGATTAAAGACCTAAATTTAAGGCCAGACACTATAAAACTCTTAGAGGAAAACATAGGCAGAACACTCTTTGACATAAATCACAGCAATATCCTTTTTGACCCACCTCCTAGAGAAATGGAAATAAAAACAAACAAATGGGACCTAATGAAACTTAAAGGCTTTTTCACAGCAATGGAAACTGTAAAGAAGATGAAAAGACAACTTTCACAATGGGAGAAAATATTTGCAAATGAAGCAACTGACAAAGGGTTAATCTCCAAAATATACAAGCAGCTCATGCGCTCAATATCAATAAAACAAACAACCCAGTCCAAAAATGGGTCAAAAACCTAAATAGACATTTCTCCAAAGAAGACTTACTGAATGCCAACAAACACATGGAAAGATGCTCAGCATCACTAATCATTAGAGAAATGCAAATCAAAACTACAATGAGGTATCACCTGACACCTGTCAGAATGGCCATCATCAAAAAATCTACAAACAGTAAATGCTGGAAAGGGTGTGGAGAAAAGGGAACCCTCTTGCACTGTTGCTGAGAAGGTAAATTGATACAGCCACTGTGGAGAACAGTATGGAGGTTCCTTAAATAGAATTACCATATGACCCAGCAATCCCACTACTGGTCGTATACCCTGAGAAAACCATAATTCAAAAAGAGACATGTACCACAATGTTCATTGGAGCACTATTTACAATTGCCAGGACATGGAAGCATCCTAAGTGTCCATCAGAAGATGAATGGATAAAAAAGATGTGGCACATATATACAATGGAATATTACTCAGCCATAAAAAGAAACGAAATTGAGTTATTTGTAGTGAGGTGGATGGACCTAGAGTCTGTCATACAGAGTGAAGTAAGTCAGAAAGAGAAAAACAAATACCATATGCTAACGCACTATATGTGGAATCTAAAAAATCGGTACTGATGAACCTAGTGGCAGGGCAGGAATAAAGACACAGATGTAGATAACGAACTTGAGGACACAGAGAGGAAGGGGAAGCTGGGATGAAGTGAGAGAGTAGCATTGACATATATACAGTGCCAAATCTAAAATGGATGGCTAGTGGGATGCTGCTGCATAGCACAGGGAGGTCAACTCGATGCTTTGTGACACCTACAGGGGTGGGATAGGGAGGATGGGAGGGAGGCTCTGGAAGGAGGGGATATGGGGAGCTATGTATACATATAGCTGATTCACTTTGTTGTACAACAGAAATTAACACAACATTGTTAAGCAATTATACTTCAATAAAGATACAAAAACAAAACCAAATTAAAAAAAACACCTGCACAGAAACATCCAGAAAAGTCCCAGCTATTGATAAAATAACTACCACAGATTGGATGGGAGGTATGCCAAACAATCTCATATGTCTATTATATATTATGCATACAATATATAATTTAATATCATCTATAATGTATAACATAAAATGCACTGATCTCATTTTTATCTCTACATCTATCTAATCTCTTTATTTGTATATATCTATCATCAACAAATCTCATAAAATAACCAATGTCATATATATGTATATACAGTAATGTTTATATGTACACACACAGTAGCAAATATCACATATTCATATAACATATAACATTTAATGTATATAATTGTGAGTGTGAGAAATCATGTATAGTGAGTTTTTAATTAATTTTTCATTCCTTTTCACTAATGATTGGTAAAATCTCTAACCAAGTATTCTGGTCAGTTTAGGTCTTCTTTTTATTTATCTTTTAAAAATACATACCTGCTTTATATTGAAATGATTCTTCTTCTTTAGTTTAAGATTTAAATGTAGGCATTATGCCATGGTGGTCTCTGAACTTCAACTGACAATTTTCAGATTGTAGCCTTTACCAGAGCTTTCCTGAAAGCTGGCTTGCTTTGGCTTGCATTGTCTTGCGTTGTCTTGCAAGAGGAGCCTGTGTGCATCTCTTCCTAACTCTGCTCAGCGGTATTATGTTTGTTGGTAGCTTGAAATTAGTGTTGGGGGGAGTATTTACAAGACAGAAATTGGCAAATGGTACAAAGCAGAGTGATTTTTTTTCCTCTAGGGAACCGGTTGTTAAACATCTACTAGCCATCACTGGCTTTAACATTTATAAGTGATACAATCTTGGGCAAGTAACCATTCTATGACCCAGTTTTTTAATGTGGAAAATGAAGAAAATTGTAATCTTTCTTTGCTGTTTTTTTAAAAATTGGGAGAATGTATAATAAATATACTATGGTACCTTGTATTAAAAGTGCCTAATAAATGCTTTCTTTTATTAATTGCACAGAATTTTAATTCTGTATTTAGTTAATACTTGGAATACAGACTTCATTACTATTTATGTGTATTTTGTTTCTGTTGTGTCTAATTTCCTGCTTCTTAGATCTGTGCAATGCTGGGAGCTTAAAGATATTCATATCTCCCAGTAGATATTTTCCTACCTAACCACAATACAGTGATCAAAATCAGAAAATTAGCATTTATTTATTACTGAAATCCTATCTCCCATTCAAGTTTTACCTGTTGCTCCAATAATATCCTTTATAATAGTAACAACAATAAAACACTTGTATTTAATTGTCTTGTTATTTAGTCTCTTTAGATCTGGAACTCTTTTTCATACGTTCCTTAATTTTCCTGATTTTGAAGATTACAGGACATTTGTTTTGTAGAATATGCCACAATTTGGATTTATGATGTGTTCTCATGAATTAGATTTAGAGTATCTGTCTTTGGCAGGAATATCATTGAAGTAATGCTATGTTCTTTTCATCCCATCGTGTGGAACTCATTTTCTATTTGTCCCATCGCATGTGATGTTCATTTTGATTACTAGATTAGGATGGGATCTGAAAGAATTTCCACTGTAAATTTACCATTTTGCTGTTTGTCATTACTAGATAGTTTGTGAAGAAGTACTTTGAGGCTATGTAAAATTCTGGTTCTCACCAAATTTCAGTATATTCTTTTATGCTTTTATATTACTATGGATTTTATGGGATACTGTTTCATCCAATGGTTTATAATCTGTGATGATTTTTATTGATGCTTACATTGCTCCTATTTGTTCAAATAGGAGCTTCTTCAATCTGGGTTCTGTATACTTTGACTTGTCTTCATCATTATTTGAACACTTCCTTACTTTCTGGTACAGAAGAATGATAGTTCAGAGTCATCTTATATTTGCTTGCTCCCATCCTGGAATCAGCTATTTTTCCAGGGATCCATGGTTCTTATAGTGTAGAATAGATTTTAGAAATCCAAATCTGTTAATTAGGTATACTTCCTTTTTGAGGGTACTGCTGTTTGTCCGTTTCAATAGAACAGAGACTATTACATTTATACTTACAGATATTTATTTATCTAACTATAAATTATTTATCCACATATATCTTTATATATCTCTATCTCTATATTTTAAACCACATGTTAACTCCCATATCTGCAATTTAAATCCGATACCACAATGTTTATTCTAGTTTTCCTTTCTTCTCTGACAGTGAGAAAATTGGTTCCCATTATCCTCAATATAGTTACTTGATGCATTCCTCATTTTGGTTACTTATTCAAGGATTTATCCAAATTGCCATTGCTAATACTTTGTCTACTTCACCTTGCATCTAGATGCCCTCCTTACCTTGCTTGGGCTTTGAGATCTGCACAATATCCCTACAGCACCATTCCACTTGAACATACACTGTCTTCCACCTGAAAAGGCTCTGAACACCAGGCCATTTTCACCACTGTCCTTTGAGTGGATACCCTCCTCACCTTACTTAAGCTTCACCCTAGGATGCCCTCCTTTCTCTTCTTGGTTCTGGGCCATTCTCTTGCACATAGCCATCCCTCTTTTGTTCCAGCATACCATGTCAGGCTGCTAACACTTCTCTTTCAGCATGTGGATGCCTACCTTGCTTGGTTCCACTAAATAGCTTTTGGACTGAATTGTTCATGAAGGGGAGGGAAGGGAGACGAGAGAATGAAAGGGAAGAGGGAATAAGAAGAGGAAGAGATATAGTAAATTCTTAAGAAAGTTTGTATCAGAATTATAATGTGACAATGGTGATAATCCTTGATTTCTGATTATTTGGAGGTTTTTAAAAAAAATTATGTTGTTTTTCATGGAGTTAATTGAGGGAATTGGCATCATGGGTAAAGTAAGCCTGGCAACAGAAATTAAGGCCTGCTATCCAGATGTTTACTGATATAAGTAGCACTCTAACCCCATGCTATAAGATGTCAAAAATTAAGTATTTATTGGATAGAGTCTTCAGAAAACAGTTTCTTGGTCACAGTATATAGTTCTTCAATCAGTCAATATTCTGGGAACAAGGCTAGATTTAACACTTTAATCTGTGCACACAGATGGAGTTGGGTAAGGTTCTGATCCTCTTGGAGCTGGGTTTATGGAGGCCCTGGCTAACCTGGTGGAATCTATGGTGCTCTTTTACCTACAGCCTGTAGTAAAAACTAGGTCAATTTTCAGCCCAGCTCAAATTGTCCTGATAGCCTGCGGAGGGACAACACTGGTACTAAGTGACTTAGAGTCCCTGACCACAGCTAATCCAGCAGGAGATTACCCTTTGGCTTGCAAGCAGTCAATTAGACTCTCCCTCCCAGGAATTTGGATCTGAGGCACGGTTACTCTGCTCATTCTTTTTAGGGCACTTAAATGAGCCAGGGCTGACACAGTCTGGTGGCTATAAGGAAGTAGATCAGAAAAAGCCGGTCTGCAGAGAAAAAGAGAATAAAGCAGAGACATGTAGAGAAAAGCAGGAAAAAAGAAAGGGCATACAGACCCAGAGAGTTGCTACTTCGGTTCCAGCTAATTTCCAATTCTTAGTTCTGTCCCTCTTTCTGGGATTCATTGAGATTTTCCTGCAATATTCCAACCACACCCTACCTCCCCTCATTTTACTTATCTGGTATAGCTGTGTTTCTTTTCCATGCAACCAGGTGATTCCTGACTAAGGAAACCTTAGGCATGGGTAAGACCTGAGCCATGCTTGAAGGGAGACCACATTAATAGTGCTCAGACCATTACTGTGGCAGTTCCATTTTGTCCTTTGCATGCATGGAGAATTATTCCAAGTGAAGTGGGAGAAGGCTAGAGGGCTGTTGGTGTGGGAAGGAATGATCACTCTTCCTCTTTCCTCTACTACGCTTAAAGCTCTAATATTTTATTTCTTCCTCTAAAGATAAATGTTTTTATAATAAAGTCCATCTTTTAATTTTTAAATGTTATTATTTTCACTGTTTTAAAAATATTCTTTAATCTCTTTTATTTACCTTATTTTAATTCAAAAGCTTTAATGAAAAAGTTCTATAGGGCTTCCCTGGTGGCACAGTGGTTGAGAGTCCGCCTGCCGATGCAGGGGACACGGGTTCGTGCCCCGGTCTGGGAAGATCCCACATGCCGCGGAGCGGCTAGGCCCGTGAGCCATGGCCGCTGAGTCTGCGCGTCCGGAGCCTGTGCTCTGCAACGGGAGAGGCCACAACAGTGAGAGGCCCATGTACTGCAAAAAAAAAAAATCAAAATTATTGGAACTTACATATTACTAATTGCTAACTTCAAGATGCATGTGTCATAAGGGTGTGGAGGATTTTTGAAAAAATTGATACTATGTATTAGGAAAAAAACCAGAAAAAGTTTCTGCACGGTTGAGTTGATTCTTTGAATTTAAACTGTGACGTTAGGTTTGGGTCCACAGCTCCAAGATAAAGTGTTCTTTATTAGCCTAGGCCAAAGTAAACTACTTAGGCTGAAAGCCTAAGAGGCTTTCACTCTCTGCCTCAGTCCAAATCTAGACTTTACTGTTGGACAGTCTCCAAGGAAGACAGGAAACAGCAGAGAAGATGGTACCCATGTGAAGAAGGAAGATTGATTCTGCTGCTATTTGCTGGCTTTTTTTTTTTTTTTTAAACATCTTTATTTGGGGCTTCCCTGGTGGTGCAGTGGTTGAACTTGCTGGCTTTTTATTCACTAGGAAACATAGATCTGTTTTTAGGATCTGATTATTTATTTATTTTTTTAAAACATCTTTATTGGGGTATAATTGCTTTTATTTCTTCTTCTTAAGGAGGAATTAAAATGTGGATTCAGAGAAGGGTGTGTTTCCCTTCCTTAAAGGCCTAAAAAGACAAATCATTATGTAAAAATGTAACTGTGGTTATATCTGAGTTATCAGATTATAGATAATATTTTTTCTTCTAAAGGGCCAGATAATAAATATTATAGGCTTTGATGGCCATCCTGTCTCTATTACAACTAAGTAACCCTCTGATTGTAGCAAGAAAACAGACATGGACAATAGGTAAACAAATGGGCATGACTGTTCTCCAGTAAAACTTATCAAAGTGGGCAGTGGGTTAAATTTGTCCCACAGGCTATAATTTTCCAATCCCTATTTTAAATAGTTGTCCATATTTTTCCAAGTTTCTAAAATAAGCATGTATATTTCTGTAAACATGCACACACACACACAACAAATTATAGAATAAAACAGTTGTAAATTGAGTTGCTCTGATTTAGATATTTTCGTATCTTCAGTACTGTAGAGTGTTTCTTCCTACTCATTCCACAGGAGACTATCAGTGATTTGAATCATCCTTAGCAGAAATCTTGGTAAATTGTTTGCCTTGGTAATTTGTTGTGGCTCTTTGGATAGAGAGGAGAAACCTTTTTCTTCATGATTACTTCTGATAGGTTTTATTTTGTTCTCTGCATTACTCAAAGGAATATGTGAGCAGCGGTTGAAAGAATATCCCAATTATATTGTGCTTAGAACATCTGCAGAGTTGGTCCTGGAGGTTTGGGCAAGGGAAACCACAGCTGTGAAGCTTTGCTTCTGCTCCTAGCACAGATGCCAAAGCAGATGGAAGGGCAGGGATCATCTGCAGAAAGGCTCCAGATCTTCAGCGTGAGTGGAGAGTGAAAGGCTTAGCAGACATGGCTGAAATGGCTAGATTGATAAGCTCTACACTCCCAGGAGCAGCAGAGGCGACAAACTCTCCTTACTTCTGTGCCTCAGACAGAAACATGATGGATGGTGTACGTGCAGTAGTCTTCAGTCCCTTTGCAGCTGTGATTCCCTGTTCCGACTGACACTCATTTGGTGCCCTGCCTGGAAATTGTTTCGATGCTGTTTGTGTTTCGAATGCTTAGGAAAACATTTCTATTAAGGTCGCATGCCAAATACAAGGCTATACTGAATAGCAAGAAGGAAGAAGTAAATTTAGTGCCGCTAATCTGCAAAGGAAAATATTAAATATGGTCTCTCCGGAGAATAATGACACTTGGCATGTTGCTGTGCTAAATTTACTGCAGGACTATAAGTGTTAAAACATCAGCTGTGTAACCGGGCTGTGGGGTGGTAAAAGGTTGACAGGATGATTATGCTTGAGGGGCCACTGTTATGTATGTCCTTTGGACAGTGGTTTGGAAGAGCTTCTGAGACACTAATTAATTCTGCCCCACAGTGAGGGGTGGTAACCAGCAGCCCAGTGGGAGGCTGAGCTAGAGTGCTCTGTCTCAGGTCAGAGGACCAGGAAAACACTTCAGGGTATGTCTAACTTGATCCTCCAGAGAAAAGCTCTTTAATCTTACTTAAGGTTACCAAGTCTTTGGCCTCATGCAAAACATTTCATCGTGTGCAATTTCAGCAGTTCTTAACTTTGAATAAAGTAATAGGATGAATCAAACAGCTCAAAAAGACCAGTAGAACCTCATTCTTTTAAAATGCTGATTATAGTTTAGGAATATTACTTCTCAAACTCCTCTAATCACCAAATCTCTTTCTTGTACCCAATTCAGATTCCTCAGTTGTATCTCACACAGTTCCAATCATAGGACTCACTGGATTTTTTTTCCCCTGAAATGCCTAAACGGGGATAGCCCTGATTCCTGAAAAGGGTAGTACAAAGGGAAAAACAAAATTTCTGTGAGGAATAGGGCCATCCACAAGCCAAAATGACCATGTAGCACTTAAGAATAGGACGCAGTATAGCTTTTCATTGGGTGAGGTTTTTCTGGTTGAAATTTCTATTCCACCTTTTTTTGATTGTTTCAGGTATAATTAGTTATGAAGTATATAGTTTTCTTATAACACTTATTGAAGATAGGTAATATTCATAAGGTAGTTATTTTGTCCAAGCATTGTACTAAGTACTTTGTATAAACTATCTGATTTATTGTTTCCTTGACTTTTAGGGATAAGTTCGAGGATAAGGTGATGAAACTTATGTAAGACATATGTATGTAACTGAGATAGAATATTGTAGTATGCGGTGACGTGTTCTGGCAAAAAATTAGATATGGTTATGGTTGGGATATAATTATAGTAATACTTTTACTTGATGTTGTGATTGAATTTTATGAATTGTTAGTGCTCCACTCTTTCTCTCTCACCTGTTTATTATGTCTTTACTATGTCTTTGAGGCAGTGAGGTACTAGGTGGGGATGAGAGGAGGAAAGAGAAAAGGGAAGGAGAGAGTAAAGAAGAGGCCAGGGAGGGAAGTAGTACTGAGTATCAAATTAGTGATACAGAAAGAATTTCAGAGGAATGAGTGATGCATATCTGATAGAACATAATAATATATAGATAATGATTAATAGAACAATAGGACAAATCATTTTATATCTTTGTAGTGTAATACATTTTAAAGTATAAATTAATCTTTACAAATGAATTTTTATTATGTGCCCTTTGACTGATTAATAATATCTTCATTGATTTGAAAAAATCTGAAACTCTTTACGTTATTTGGAATTTAACTAATCTGACTAAAATTATGAATTTATCTCTCTTTTCCATAAAATAGATAGCTGTGTTAGAGTGGAGATAGTTTGATGCATGAAATTTTGGTGTGATAACTGGCATTCTACTAATTTGGTCTCTCCATGAATTTGGCCTAACCATTTAAACATATTATGACATAATTATTTTATCTGTAAATTGGGAGGGGGAGTTAATAATATCTTCCTTTAACCTCTTTCATAGTGACATGGTCAGGATAAAAAAAAAAGAAGCTTCAAGAAAATAATTTAGTTTTCACAAGAGTAGAGGAATTTATGAAGGATAGTTTATTGTATCAATATGATAACCAAAAATTTTGAACACTGGAAAAATGCTTATGATGTAACATTAAACAAAATCAGACTACAACTGTAATAAACAGTTGCCTCCTAAGCATTCAGCTGCTGTTCTGTTTTCCAGAGCACTCAGCCTCATTTGGGAATCTATTTCGGTTAATGATGGAGCATATGATCTAGATTAAGCCAATCATTGGGTTCCATTTCAATAATTTTTATGGAAATTCTGTTACACAAATAACTTTTCTCCTTCTAGTATGGTGTGGTATATAGAAGTAAAACTTACAAATGCTGCAGTCTTGTTGTCACTGTAAAGGAAGTCAACTAGGCAGTGATGCTGACACATAGAAGAAGAATGGAACCAAGAGGATCACACAGCCAGAAGTCTGAACAACCATGATTTAAACTCATCCTTCTTCTAGGCCTTTGCAATTACATGAAATGAGCTTGCTTTGAAATACGCTCTATCTGAAAGTGATAAGAAAAGAAAAGAAAATGTAGCATTTCTAAGAGCAGTTTTTTCAGTCTGCATTCTGAAATCCACATTGACTGAGAGGTTGTTGAAAAGCCAAATTCTCTAACTGAAGTTAACATCAGCACTAGCAGCTGTAGGGAGATTGAAGATAAAGTATCATGTAAGATTAGGGCTTGTATAAAATACCCTTTGAAATAATTTCTTTTAAATCTTCTTTGCTTGAAAAAGGTAACAATCAGTCTTATTGTGGAGATTAAGTTGGAATTCAGTTTGGAAATGAGAAGAAAACAAGCCATCTATCCCACGATTTTAAATTGCCTTTAGGTGGACTTCTGCTCTGACCATCCTGAAATAATGGACACTAGTCTAGCCTTCCTGACATAAACATCTGTATAAAACTGGAAAAACTATAAGACGCTTGAGTTTCACGCATTTTACAATAGGCAGTGGAGGACTATGATTCCTAAAAAAAGGGTGATAGACATGATCACATGGGAATTCACCCTGGAGGTACATTTTTGACCACAGTGCAGGGGAGTACATTTTGGTGGTCTCACTGAACAGAGAAGTTAGAAATATGAATTTGTAGGTGCTGAAGGAGCTCACTTTGGTGTGGGTAGAGTCCCAGAAAAGTCAGGTACACAGAGAAAGAGGTCCAAAAATTGTCATGGCAGTAGCATTAATCCTTTGGATGAACACTAAGGTCACATATACAAACAAAATTTTTGTAAAGCATGGTGGAGAAGAACTAGTGGAATTATTAGATAAACAGAAATTCCAGTGCTACCACAGTACTGGAAAATGTAGGAGGTCTGACCAGCCAGCAAGGAGAGACCTTGGCATTTGGTGCAGACCTCTGAAAAGATATGTATTATGAATAGAGTTACTCAAGCCCTAGAGTGTGCGTCACACTAAAACCTCAAAAAGTTAAAAACAAATTGATCTGATGGTAAATTAACTGCCCTCAAAAACAAAACTCAAAACTTAAAAAAAGAAAACAGCAAAACTCCACACTCATCAATGTATCATTCACAGTGTCTGGAATGCAGTAAAAATTGTTATACCTGTGTAAAATGTTACTCAAGAAATATGATCCAAGCCAAGAAAAATAAATAAAATAGGATAACAGAAATGTTAATGTTAGCAGAAATGGACTTTAAAGTGCTTATTTAAAATATTTTAATGATACAAGGGAAAATAGACATAATAAATGAACAGATGGGTAATTGCAGACAGCAATAAAAACTGTAAAAAAGAATTAAAATTCTAGAACTGAAAAAAAAGCTTGTAAAAATGAACTAAGCCTCAGTGATTTGTAAAAAAGAAAAATCAATTCTTCCAACATGTGTGCATTTGAAATCCGAGAAATAGAGGAGAAATTGGGGAAGGAAAATTTTGAAGAAATAATGGCTGAGGAATATTTCAAATTTTATGATAAATATTAACCCTTCAAGCTAAGAAGCTCAAGGAATACTGAACAGAATAAACATAAAGGTACCCACACCTAGACACCTTGTAGTCAAATTGTTGAAAACAAGATATTAAAAGAAAATCTTAAAAAAAAGACATGTAATTAACTACGATCAAGAGAAAAACACCAATCAATAGAACACTGATAAGTAATTACATTGGTTTATTATAAAAGCAATGCAAGGTACAAGACAATGGGAAGGCCATCTTTAAAGTGCCAAGATAAAAAGTAAATTTGTCAAACTAGACAGTGTCTTCAAAAAGGAAGGCAAAGTGTGAGAAATGGTAACTATGCAGGTAAATATGTTTATTATATTTATTGTTTTTTTTTAATTTTTAAAAGATAATTTTCTGTCTGAAATAAAAACAAAGTACTATGGAATTTATAGCATGTGAAAAAATAAACAACAATATTACCAAAAGTGGGAATGTAAGAGAAAAATATGATTTTAAAAAATATTTCTTCTGCCTGAGTTTCTTGGGTATCTTTTTAATTTTCTTACAATTTGGCAAATTTTTTACATTATCTCTTCAAATGCTTTCTTCTGTCCTTCCCCTTTACTATCCTTTTGTTCCTCCAATTATACATCTATTGTACAACTTGATACTTACCCACATGTTGTTAATATTCTGTTCATTTTTTCCAGTATTTTAATTTTTCCTCTGTGTTTTAAATTTTGGATCATTTCTTTTAATATACCTTCATATTCACTGATATCCTTTCTTTCAAGTCTCTGATTTGTAAATCATGCCCCATGTATTTTCTCTTTAGTTATTATATTTTTCATCATTATATTTTTCATCTTTGAAAGGTCTATTTGGGGCTCTTAAATCTTCAGTTTTTCTTTTCATCATGTTCATATTTTCATCTGTCATCTTGAATATGTTAAATTTATTTTTAATAGATGTTTTAATAACTGTTTCTGTTAATTTTACCTTATGTGAAATTCCTGGGACTGTTTAAATTGTTTGACTTTCCCTATGATTTTGAATCATATTTTCCCACTCCTTTACATGCCTAGTGATTTTTATCACATACTAGATAATATGAACTATACATTATTGGATGTTGAGATATTCCTTTAAATACTGTTGAATTTGTTTTAGATTGTAGTTAATTACATGGAATTACTTTGATCCTTTTGAGTCTTGGTTTTAAGACTGTTGGGGCAAGTCCATAGGAGGCTTTGTTCTAAGGTTAATTTGGGCTCACTTTTAATGCCATTACATTTTGAGGACTCTACCCAGTGTCCCCTGTATTAGGAAGTCTTTCCACTTTGGCTGATGTAAACAGAGCTGTGTGAGCCCAAAGGATTATTCTGCTTATTTCTCTTTGTTTGTTCTTTTCCTGGTCCAATGTAGTTTCCTAATACTTTAGCATAGATTAGTGCTCAGCCCAATCTAATTAGTGCTCAGTTCTAATCTAATCAGAACTCAAGAATTCTTCTCTGCCCCAATCTGGAGCTCCTTTTTACTTCTACATCTCTGTTAGGATAATAAGGCAAGAAAAAGTAACAAGAGGCATAAAGTTTGGGCATGAAGATGTAAAACTCTCTTTATTAAAAATGACATGATTATCAATTTAGAAAATCCTGAGGGTTCTAGAAAAAAGGTACTAAAACCAATAAATGAGTTCAGCACATTTGTAGAATACAAGTTCTACAAATAAAAACTATAGCTATAAACAGAAATTAAAATTAAATTAATAATACAATTTATAGTAGCACAAAGAATATGAAACATTCAGAGGTGAATTTGACAAAATATATACAAATCTGATTGCTATAAAGTAGGTCTGAGAGAAATTTAAAAAGCCTAAGAAATAGAAAAGTACATTATGTTCATAATTCTGAAAATTCAATATTGTTATTATGGCAGTTCTTTCCAAATTGATCTATACATTCATTGCAATACTAATTAAAATCCCAGCAGATTTTTTTTGTGGAAATTAAAAAAAATTCTAAAATGTATATGGAGATGCAAAGGAAGTTTAATGATCAGAATAATTTTGAAAAAGAACAAATATGAAGCACTTACACTACCTGATTTCAAGAGTTTATTTAAAGCTTCATTAATTACGACAGTGTTTTAGTTTTACCGTTTAATTGATGGAATAAACTAGTACAGTTTACCAGATTTTCCTAAATTGTTATAAATAGAGTTGACTTGTGCTTAATGTTTTGTCAATACATGTACCACTTTAAAACTCAAAATTTGATGATGTAATAAATAAACTGTGAGCAACTTTGTCGTCTAAGTACCACTTTATGCTGCTGCTAAATGTAGTCAGGCAACTTTACGTCAAGACAAGTTATGTATCATATCATATAAAATCATTATATTGTAATTTATTTTAGATTTGAAATTTGAAAAAAACGATTTTTACTTCTATCATTATTCTTTGTATGTCAGTGTGCTTTTGTTGAGATAAATGATTTATTTTTCTTGTTTTGAGTTGAAAATACCTATCCTGTTATAACAAGAGGTAAAGGAGGTGGTATTTATTTTTGTGAAGTCCTTTCTTGGCAAAATCAAAACTTGGCAACTCTGTGTAAGTGTACAATTTCTTTTACTTAGAAATTTCACACAAAAATTCTTCTGAAATTTGAAATCTTTGAAACCAATCATCTAGGAAACCATATTCCTCATAATATGGCTAGTTGGTGCATCATCTCTTACTGAACCAGTCTTAGTCTAATGCCACAGGACTTATAACTGGCATCTTGTAATTTGTGTATACCTTCGGATGAATATCTTTGGAGATTAACTCTTTGTATTTTAAGAGTCCTTATGGGACCTCATGGAGAGACTATGAAGGAACTTGGAAGATATGAGAGACTCCAGTTCTTATAACTTTGGGAATCATAAAATTTGTGCTACTCAGAATTATTACAAATTTAAACTACTAATTGATTTATTTTTGTTTTACATGTGCAACATAACAATTTACTCCTAACTATATTATGTTTGTGCAATTTAAAATGAATGTGAACTTGGATGACTATAACATTCATCATCCAAAACTCTTATGGGTTCATGGCATGCTATTTGAAATTATGCTAGACAGTGGCATAAACTGATATGGTTTTGGACAAACCAAGCCCTATGGTCACAATAATTATAAATATATAGTTATAAATATCTTATAAAATGTGTATAAATACATATATTCCAAGAATATGTATGTATATAGATAGACTTACATATTCTAAGATGACAACATGTATATATATACTTTCTATATATACCTATATACATACATAAATACTATACAGACTATATATATAGATATGTACATAATATACAGTGTATTCTTATGATTAATACGTGTGTGTGGGTGTGTGTTTCGTGTGTGTGTGTAGTCATCTTAGAAATGTGGGCTTTTTTTTCTCTTATGGTGAAATGTTGTGAGTTGTGATATCTATTGTGAACAACTGAGTAAGAACCATTTTTCTTATACTCCTTCCCTTCATCACACAGCCTTTCAATGCTGAAGTCTTAATGCCCTTCTTAATATTACAGCAGACTTCATGGACTAGGCTTGGGTGGCCAGGGATTTGGTTTAACTGAATCTTTTTTCATGGAGTTTTTACTTCTCTGATATCACCATTTGATCTGAAGTTCAAGGGCTATAAATAATTTGATTTCTAGTCCCCATGTTTAAAAATAGTAGAGAAAAAAATTGAACTGGCTTATGCCAAAAAAAGAGAAAAAGATCCTGGGAATCTTGTAGAATCCAAGCACAACTATCTGTCAGGATTCTGGGAGGCTCTGCTCTGTTCCTATCCTCTGCCTCTGAATCTCACTGAATATCAGCTTTATTCTCCCTAAATTTGATTTCTCTGATTTTTTTTGTTTATACAGACACTCTGCATTTGTCAAGTTTCTCCCCCAGGTATGAGTCCAGCCAAGACTGCCATTTTTTTCTCAGTTGCAATTCCAAAATTTATAAGAGAAAGAATAGGTTTAGCTAAATTTAGGTCCAGTTTGCTCCACTGGCAATAAATGATAAGCACAATCACATATGAAGACACATCTATCAGAAAAAGGGGTCACTGTGAGCTGGACAGGCACCCTAAAGGAATTTTCAACTGCAGCCCAAACTGAGAAACACTAAGCTATATTCCTATAACTTAAATACAAGCCTTCAAAATATAGCAGGGTGTGGCTATACTATACATGATGGTAATTCTTTTATTTAGAGTTCAATATATGCCACTCTAATTTTTTTTGTAGCATAATTTTTTTTAAGTAAACAGTAAAATTAGTCATACATATTAGGTTCAGTGACAAAAGGAGCACCGAAATCAAATAGTATTTCACTGAACAATCCTTTAGGACTAAGAATAGCAATCGCTGTGCATGAAAAAGAAATTCAGGACCTTGAAAATTGCATTCCTATGGCAAAAATGAATAGAGAGAAGTAAATCCACTAGACAAGAATGTGAAAGAATCAAAAGACCTGAGAAATGTGTCACTCCTAACATCAGTCACCTGCGTTTTTTAAGATTTAAATTCTGATGCCCAACTGACAGAGATTCTATGATTACACTTGATACAAATGCCATTTATATTTCCTGGTTACTGAAAAAAAATTCTTTGGGGAATGTGTCTGAATAAATGTTTTGGGGATGGTATGATTTTCAAATAAATTAGCATAGGATTCTTATTTCAAAATGGAGCACTAATAATAACCTAGTTGACATGAATGTTTTTACCTTTATGTGGATCCTGTTTGCAAGTGACCCCTGGGAGCAAAGCCCATATGCCTAAGATATAGAAGTTAGACACTACTGTGAGCATATAGATTGACTACTGAGTGTTTATATTGAATTGTCCAGTGAAGAAAGTAGAGAGTTAAGAAATTTGATCACTAAGCCTACGAATTTGGGATTCATAGGTACAAATTGAAAAAAAAGGCTGGGGCTGCTACTGAAAGCTTTGTATCAGGGAAGCACTGAATTTCTCTTATTCCATGTGGCACTAATATATTTCAGAATTTTCTATAGAAACGTCCCTCTCAGATGAATGAAGAATACACTTCAAATAAAAGTACCGAGACATAAAAAAGGAGGCTAAAAGGTGAAAGGAAAGGGTCTCAGAAATGGCCTATGAAGTGGGGGATCATAGACCAACCAACTGCTATATGGAATTGGGCACATTATCATGCTATTCAGTATAAATTAATTTACATGATCACATTAGCCTGAAAAAAACATGTGGTATTCATCAGACTGTAAAGCTCCTTGACCTACTAAAGACAAAATGGACAATGGTGTAGTATTTTTTTTTTTGGTAGAAGACATAGCATATGTAGTTTTTTAACAACTTAAACCAATGTCTATTTTTGAAAACACTTTAATTTTGAAAACATCACAAACTTAAAGATAAATTGGAAGTACAGTGCAAATTACTTTTTTCTTCTGAACCATCTGAGAGTAAATTGCCAACTGGATGCTCTAATCACTCCTGACTACTATAAACAAGAAGTCCTCCTATACAACCACATGCAGACAAAAATCAGGTAATCAGAACTGATACATTACTACCATCTAATCCCCAGACTCCATTCAAGTTTTGCTGATTGTCCCAATAGTGTTTTTATAGCAAAGTGACCCAGTCCAGAATTTTGTGCTGCATGAAATTGTCATGTCATCTTAGTGTTCATTCTGGAAGAGTTCCTCAGTCTTTCCTTGATTTTATAACCTTGATACTTTGGGGCTTGACTGGTGTTTCCTCATGATTAGACAGAATATGCAACTTTTATAGGAATATGACAAAAGAGATGCCACATTCTCATGCATCCTACCAGGTTGTGCCTACTTTCAATCAATAAATATCTGGTAGAAAACAATCTCTGGTAGAGACTATGAAAATATCCCCCTTTTCATCAAACTTCCAATTAATTTATTTAATTATATTTATATGGATTTATGGTTTTCTATTTTATTCAACAGGTTACAATGTATTGCTATTATTATTTATAATTAATTCTCATTATCTGTGGTAGTTCTATGTTCCATAATGTCACCATGAACACTGAATTGTGAATATTTAAGCATTACTCCTAGGGGAAATACAAGGTTATGTCCCTTTGAGTCTCTGATTACAACATTTTAATCAACTGATGAATCAATAATCTTGTTTTTTTTTGTTTTTGTTTAAAGGGACTTAATATATTTTGTAGATTCATTAACATTGAACTCACACCCAACATTACTGTAACTCATGCCTGATCAAAACTTATCTAACACAACATTTTCTTCTTAAGGGATTTCACATCCTCTTGTACCTAGGAGTACTATACAGCATGCCAGCACTGTACTTGGGGGTCTTTTTAAACAGTAAATTAAACAACAAAAAGCACAAAATCTGAAAAACATGGCACTGAATAGACTGTGAAAAGGACACTTTTTTACAGTGTGAGAGCTGAAACAAGAAGACGGTGTGCCATCATGTTTGACCTCAGCTAGGAACGTGTATGTCAGACAACTCACAATTTTTTGTGTTTCTTCGTATTTCTGTGAATCACTGTGAAACTGTCATGAGTATTGATTTTGGGGTTACAAATAAATTTTAGTGAGTAGGCAGATTTACAGATATGAGATCTGTGGATAATGAAGATTGACTATATTTTGATACCCAAAAAGGAACATTTAACAGTGGGAAGCCCATTGAAGCTGGCTTCAAAGTTCTTTTGACATGGCCTCATCATTTTTTGAGCTCTTTCTTGCTTTCTGGCACAAGATGTTACAGGTGCATGTTATCTAATACAGCCTTGAAATTTGCCATTTATTCAAGGGTAATCATGGCTTTTAGTGGAAAATGGTATTAGGAAACCAAGATCTAAGAACTGGTTGTGCTAATTGCTTGTGCTTATTGCTATTCTCAGTCCTTCTCATAGGACGGTTCTAGGGAAGATAGATAGGTAGATAGTGTTTAAGTATAGTGTAAGTAATAGGGTTGTACCAAGGAGATCAAGTCTAGGAACATTGAAATTATATATGGTGATGGTGAGAGTTAGGGTGGAGAGAAAGTATGAGGGCCAGATGCCATGCCCTTAATAAATATAAGGAACTAATTAAGAACTTAATTAGCATTGAAGAGTGATAAGTTAATAAACCCTGATTTCATGAACCCCAAAGAAGGAGGGTAGATTGGTTAGAATTTGGTTCAGTATGAGAGTCAGAAAGCTGAAATTACAAGATTTTGATTATTGTTATTACAATAAACAAGATTGAGTTTATTTTACTTTTAGGTAAAATTTTAGAGGTAGTAATAATAGATTGCCCTACTTTCTAGGGAAAATAGAGCAATCCATTATGTCAGACTTCACAGATCTTATTGCTCCTCCAAATGTAGCCTCTCCTCCCAAGTTCACTTCATGGTCTAAGATATGGGTTCAGCTCCACTTCCTAGCTACCAAAAAGGAGGAAAGTGAAGGGGCATACTCCTCCCATTAAGAAAAATTTCTGTAAATTTTACATACACTTCTATTTACATTCCATAGCCAGGATTGATTCACATTGAAATTTAGGTATTCCAGGTAGCCATGTGCCAAAATAAAACATCAAGATATCTATTTCTGTAGAAGGAAAAACAGATTCTGAGAGATAATTGGCAGCTTCTGTCACAAAGAGGGGTTCATATAAGATGAAGGAAAATGAATAGCTTAAAAACATGATAGGGAGCTAGGAGCATGTGGAATAACTTCTCCTGGCCTCATGTAAGGCAGAATGAATATTACTCTCCCATAAAGAATTATCCTTCCTTCATTTCTTTTGTATTATGCTTTGCTTCTTTTGTTTTCGTTTTTTTGCATCTATAATTTGCTATCTTCATCAATGTTTTTGCTTGCCTCTGTATGTCTGTATTTATCCGTCTCTTTCATTGAAAATGAGCTTGTAGGCAGAAAATGTAACCTTAGCAGTTGCTTTTTTTTTAGGAAAACAGTATTAGAGTAGCAGTTCAGAAGCCAGATCCTTAAGAGGAACTGTTCTACATTCAAATCCTGGTTCTGTCACTTCTCAGCTATATTACTTGGGCAAGTTACTTAATCGTTCTAAAGAGTAGCTTGCTTAGCTGTGATGATGCATGAAAAGGTCTTAATATGTTGCCTGGAAGATAATGTCCTGAATTAATATTAGCTATTATTTTGGGTATCCACTACCGAAGTATACACAGTATATACCTTTCTAAGTTCTATTTGATTGAATGGAATGCTTCACTGTTGTTTTCAGAAGAAACAGAGCCTGAAAAAGTGAAAACTCTGTTGCCATTTGACTAGAAATGTTATTAAAAAATTAACCTCACAGCTCAGGAACCCAGACTTACTATCAACAGATTTCACATCATCTTTACTGCTAAGCTGCAGACCTCCAAGTGCTTGATTATTATTAAATTCTCTTTTCCAGTTAAGTTATTTCACACTATGATGAAGCAGTGGGCAGATGTGTAATGAATAATTTCAAGGAATTTAAGATGAGAAAAGGGAACACCATGTTCATATTATGGACCAGTGATCAGACACTTATTTACATGCCTGTCCCAAAGCACATGGTCATCTTCTAATACGGTAGATCTTCCACCCCAAGTTATGCAGTAAACATAATCAGTGTGCATGGAATTCACAGGGATAACTGCATTCATCAGCAGTTGAGGTGAGGTGGAACATGGCAGCAGGTTTTCTGTTTCCTTTGGGAAAGTTTGAATTTCACACAGCAGTCTAGAGCAAATGAGAATGACTCAGGTCTCTCATTCATAGCAGGAAGGGTCAGATCACAAATAGCTTGTCTTTACTCATTTCCTTTAACATTAGGGACTTTTTTTTTTTTTTTTTTTGCTGACTACTTGCCTGTTGGGCTCAGACAGAAAACCAGACACATCTGAGGGGATTTACAAGGAAATCTGTAAATGTCAAATGCAAAAGCAAGAGTAAACACTCGAAGGAGGCAAATGATAACAAAAATTCCAAAAGTAAGAGCTGTAAATCAGATAAAGAAACTGACATAAGGAAGATAGACCCCCAAAATATTAAGTGTAAATAAGTTATAATCTTAGTTCCAGGGAAACTGGTATTCCAAGGAAGGACTTGAACTGCTTGCTCAAAAAATAGCAGTTGAATGAATTAATTAAATTTGTGGAATCTAGATTACATGTTACTGAAACCATCTCTCTCTCTCTCCCTCTTTTTTTGTCAAAATAAACTACCCTACTTCATTATGTGTCTTTAATTTTAAATGCAAGATTATTAAGAACTTATCACAGATTTTCAAATTACAAATCTAATTTTGAGAGTAAATTACGCTTAATCTTACTTATTTTTCCTCATTTGAGTTATATTCCATGGTTGTTGAGAGGCTTAAATGGGATGATTTATGTGAGGCACATTGCATGGTACTTGGCACATGGTAGATCCACAGAAAATGTTTGGTTATTAGTTCATGTAGGTTTTACCCATGGAATTATTAATGTGTGAACTTCAGTTAAGGTGGAAGGAAAGGTTTTTTTTAGAGTGAATGAAATGGCTTCTCTAAGGCCAATGTGTTAAATAAAAAAGATCTATATAGTTTCTATGATCATCTGGTAACCAGAAAGTCTGCACTTCAAATATATCTAGTCTTCCTATCATATTAAAGTATTTACATAGCCTGGAAATCTGCCATGTCAATTAAACCACTTACCTTGCAAATAGCCAGCCACCTGAGGTAATCTTGCAAGACTGATATGTTGAATGGTGCATATGATTCCAATTTTAGTAATTATAGAGCTTTTAATAGAGAACTGAAAATGCTGCTATTAAAATTAAAAATGCTAATATTACATTAATCAGGGTTTCAAACAGAAGTAGAACATAAAGTGAGACAAGAGACTGTACTTATGAGAGAGGAAACTAAAATCCTCTACACCCCTGGCACCCAAAATTAACTTCTCTGTAGTTTGAGTTATTTATACAGCTCCCAGGGACTCTTAACACTGATTGTCCTGAGTAGAGTTCAGTATCAGAAATTTTCAGTGGCCTTTCCTATAAAGAAACAAAAAACACAACATAATCTTGTAAAAATAAAGGGCAGTTTGCAGTGAAGCAGGGAACCCAGGGCTCTGTTTCAAGCATTCTATTGTCCTTTTTTCTCCTTAGTAAAGTCACTTTAGAGATCTTTCATATTCTGCATCATAGGGAAAGAGCCCTTTTCCTGAGAATCCTCATAAAAAGCATATAAAGACAGTTAAGATGGATCTAGCAAGGTACTTACAACTCTTTGGAAAACACCTGTGAAATGCATTCATGTCAGTATTTTATGTAATAAAACTGTGAAATATCACAAGAGCTTCAAAATATTTCTAACAAAATCAGTCATAATTGTTACATTATGCAAAAGTGGGACTTGAATACCTGAGAATAATTTTTCAGGTCATGTGAATATCTGTAGTCTTACTGCTTCTGATTAGAATAACTATACCAAACCTATGATAAGGGCATAAGTTTGAGACTCAGACCTGGATTCCAAGTTTACCATCTTAGCTCCAAGTTTCACGCAAATTACTCAGTCTCAGTGAGTCATTGTTCCTTATTTGTCAAATGGTGCAACTCTAGTTATATCCCATGATTTGGGGGAAACTTAAATGAATGATTTATGTAAGGCACATTGTAAGGTACCTGGTACACAGTAGATGCACTGCAAATATTTGGTTATTAGAAGTTAAATTCTTCACTGACCTGTCAATATTCCAAATATCTAATGGAAGCAGAGAAATGAAAAATACAGGGTGTTTATAATTTGCTCTTCTGTAAGGTAAATATTAAAAGTTCCAATACCCAATTATTTTATTTTAAAATTCTTTTAACTTTTAACCTTTTAACAATT
Source organism: Delphinus delphis (assembly GCF_949987515.2). Classification (NCBI taxonomy): domain Eukaryota; kingdom Metazoa; phylum Chordata; class Mammalia; order Artiodactyla; family Delphinidae; genus Delphinus; species Delphinus delphis. The sequence goes on from NC_082688.1 coordinate 71,244,479, forward strand.
ATATACATATTTAATATAAATGTACATTTACATTAAATATAAATCTATCTATCTATCATCTTAAACTTGGATGCTCTTAGCCATTCTAGTGATTAAACAAATTTTCATGTTTCAGCCATCAGCACCTACTGCTGATAATGCCTTCTAACAAGTTTGTTTCAGGAAAATAGCATTTATTTTACTACTACTAACTTGTGACCCTATCTTTAACAGTTAATACCTCAAAATCATGTTTATAATCATTAGGGATCAAAACTCCAGCTAAGTCATTTGAATTCATTTTTCAAATTGCTTCCTTCCCAGGCTTTCCAAAAGATATTAGTAAATACTAAGTATCTCCCTTTGCTAGCCAAACATTCTAACTACAGAACTCTGGAAATATATTTGTTAACATTCCAGATAGTACATTCTCTTCCCAGTCAAAATGATAAAATCATAGATTCCTTTTAATCTAATTTGCACTAGAAAACTATTAATTTTGTTCCAGTGAAAATATAAAGCATAAACTAATATTTATTGAGCTACTATGAGCTTACTACTGAAAAATTTACATGTATTATCTCATTAAGCTTCAGATTCACTACCGTTTTCACACTTTTTCAGATAATGATACTTAAAGATGTGAAATTGGCTCAACATCACACATCTATGCTATTGTGGACCTTGCAGTTGAAACTGAGGGTTCTAACCACAGTGTCTCTGCTTTTAAATATTTTCCATAAAAGCAAGAACTCTATACTGATTCCAGTGAGGTCTCTCTAAGAATGTCTTGTTTGACCACATATTCTTAACATTAATGTTTCTTCAGAATTATTATTTCAGCTGGATTCCTCTCACCCATTCATCCTTACCTCCCACACTCAATTCCAGTTTTTTTTTTATTACCTCAAATTTGCATAGTTTCTTCTCCTTTAGGTAGAAACCATGGTGGGTCTCAGTAACAATAATCAGTGTCTTATATGAGAAATGGTATAATAAAGAACTATCGATTTTTGTTGTGGAGCAAAGTAAAATAACTCAGATATAGAACATCTGACCTTTAATGTTTTTAAAGGGCTATTGTGTGAAAAACAGATAGCAGAACTAGAACCTATGGGAGGAAAATACAGGAATGAAGATTTTGGTTTAAACAAGAAATAATTTTTTTTAAAGAGATGTATTAGTATTATCTAAATCAGAAATGAGCAGTCTTGGGAAGCAATGAGCTCTCTGTGGATCAGTTCATATTCTGGAAAGGAATAAGGTAATGATGTTACAGAAAGATGATCCAGCAAAAGATGGGACTAAAAAAGATGCCAAAGATGAGCCTGTAGTTATATAGTTACGTCAGTTTCCTCCTGAATGTTAAGGATTGGTGGAAGATTAGAGCAGAAGAGGCCATAGGACATCCAGATTCCCAGATGAGAGGGCATTGCACGGTGAAAAAATAAGCAGAACAGAATGGAGATTATGAAACGAAACATTGGTGACTTGACAAATGTACTTGACAGTAGACCATTTCCCTTTTCCAGCTCATACATCGACAGAATCTGGAATTACTTTTGTCATATCCTGCTACCCTTGAGCAATTTCCCATAGAGGCACCATAACTGAGCCTGTGATAGAGGCAACCCTTTTTTGCTTTACTTACAAAGCTTTTCCTTAGTGGGTTTTTCCTTGCTATGGAAAAGAAGAGCTTTGCTTCATAACAAGTTATCTAAAATCCATTCTTTAAAGGCTTTATCAGCAGATAGTTAGCTACTAATTTTTCTCTTCTAAAATCACTTAATAATAAAAGGCCACAAAATTTATCTCGAGACATTTCTCAGGTTTTCTTGTCACTAAACTTATTTTACTCCTGAGCAGCAGTATTTTAAATTTGAAGATATTCATTGTGCTATTCAATGCAAATTTTTTCATCAGTTATATCATTAAACTTAAATCAAAGCTAAGAATAGATTTTATATTGACATGTAGTGATATTGACATGCTGAAAAGGCTATAGATTTAGCAACCAGAGGAACAAGAACTTTCTAATAAAAATCTGAAACTGGGAACAAGTGTTTTGTGAATATAACTTAGCATTGTACAGTATTTCCCATAAGCTGTCATTACAGACACCCAGAGGCCTAATTACAGTCTAAATTTTACAATCTAAAATTGCTAATATCATTCCATTTTCAATATTTTTTTCTTAGTAGTTTCAGATTGGACTGCTGGCTCCAAATGCATGCACTGACCTAATAATTTAAAGCCAGTGGAAATAATGATCATATAAAAAGCTTAATTTCAGGCATAAGTTAATAGAGAATAAGAAATGCAAAGAGAGGCACCAGGTGGTTCATAGGACCTTCAGGAAAAACAAATGAGATTTTATTAGGCTTACAGATATAATTTGTGTGTGTGTGTGTGTGTGTGTCAGGGGATAACAGGAGTGTTGATTTGAGTGGCTTATTAAACAGCCATGTTTAGCTCAGCAATGTTTCTCATCACTCGGCTTTTTCATCTGCCAAGAAATGGGTACCATTTGCGCTTATGAACTGTGTGTAATTATAGTGATTCAGGTTTCAGCGTATAATGAATCTTCTATCACCGTCTGCTCTCTTGGTCTTTTATTTTTTGTTCCTGTAAGTGAAGTGGGACTGAAGAGAATTCTTCTTTGACCCTGGCTTAAGAGTAGAATATGTATGTCTATAAAAATATTTAGAGTATACATTTAAAAAATTTTTACTTGCATTTCCCTAGGTTTTATATTTGGTGATAAGAGAGTAAGTTGTCTGTATCATTCAAGATGGTATTTTTATACTTTATTTTTGTACTGATGGGTGAAGCAAGATAGAAACAAATCTGTATTTAACTTTAAGCAGCCGGGACTCTCTTAGGAAATGGAAAATAGGTTATGTTTTGTCTTATCGTGTGCATTCCTTTTAGGTTTCTCCCTCTACTGTTACCCTCAGCAACTTAGACTACAGTTCCATCTCTATATTTACTTCCAGTTACACCATAATTGATACTGTTGGATGGAACCCTAGATCTCAATGTGTTCAATCCACTAATTTTTACAGCTGAGATCTCTGAGTTTCTGATTTAAGAAACCAAGCAAAACTGGAATTAGTGCGCCTGACCCAGCCCTTTGATATGGTTGTTACAACTTTACCAGTTATCTTGTCCCCTTTTCCATTCTCCACTCTGATCCCTTTCTTTCTTTCCTTCTTTTTAACAAGAGAAAAAGGAACAAGTTTATTCACATGTATTCCTCATGTATACATGGGAGATACCCAGGGAAAAATGAGTCATTGTCTGTGATCCCTCTCTTCCTTAAAGCTATTCTAATCTCTGCCAATATAGTACACATTTTAGGAGTTAGTGGTATTTTGCCTCCGAGGGTCATTTAAATCAAAAAGAAACTCTGCTTAAGGCATCTTAATTCAAAGGAATGAATCTCTGCTAATGGAGTAGTGAATTTTCAGAAACCATCGTAGACATAGACCAAAGGGTGAAACTTTTCTGTATAGGGATTTTTGGAGGGAGATTCTTACCCCAAATCCTGATATTTTTTGCCTTTATCTGCTTTTTTATTAATTACCCACCTGGGGAAGTGGAGTGACTTACTCTGCTAGATGAATTTGGAGAGAATGAATTAGGCATGTTCAGATTAGTTCCATTCTTTTTGTTTTGGGATACAACTGCCTGAGGAAGAAAGATTTTACCTGACAAATGGATATAGATGTCCTGGTCCAGTATAACATGTAACTGGAAGGGGAATTCTGCCTAATTCCTAGATTATACCCAGTGGTTCTCACACTAAACTTTGTCCTCCAAATTAATTTTTTTCATAGTAAAATTGATGTTTTCAGTTTTATTTGCTTCTGTTTGTCAATTTGATAGGTGAAGAATGCTATCTCATTATGGTTTCTAGTTAGATTTTTTTGTAACTCTCAAATATAAATATTTAATCAAATATATTGCCTGTTTGTTTCCTTATGAGAATTGCTTTGTTATCCCCTTTTCCAATTTTTCTCTCCAGGCTCTCTTTTAAAAGTACTTTGAAAGAAGTTTTGTTGATGATAGGAAAGTATTCTCATTGGGGGAGGGACAAGGAGTCGTTCTACTTGATGTTAGCATGTATCTGTATGAACATTTTCTCTCATTGTAAAATATTGAACAGAGTTGTGTTCAGTAAGGGGAGGGGGAAGAAGAACAAATAGACATTACTAAGAAAGAGATTGCTCCTTAACAATGTCTCAGTTAACTGGACAGAAACAACAGAATTTGATGTGAGGTGGCTAGAATACTGAAGGTGTTAACCCAGAGGTGCTATAGAGCAAACATTTCTAACAGTGATCTGATATACCCACACTCACCATGGAAGCCCTTTAAAAAAATCTTATGGAAATCCCATATATAACATATATAAATGAGTGGTCATGCTTTTGGAGTATGAGCTGGTAGATCCGTGTTCCCCTGACTTCCTTATATCTCCCCTTTCTGCCTTCTTCATGTAGCCAATAATGCAACCAAGAAGAACTTTAGGATTGCTGAGAACTGAGAAAGAGCCCACTGCAGTAGAAGGACATATTTGCTTGTGAATTAGCTCCTGAATGGTCAGTTATGTAATCACTTTGCCCCCAAACAAGTGTCTCTGTGGACATCCTTTCCTTGGGCCTGACCATAATTCATTAGATTAGACTCTTTTCGGAGTCCCCAGTTCTAAGCTTGATACTATTGGTGACTCCCATTTCATTATATTTTGAAAATTGTCAACATAGAAACTTTGCTCATGAATACCATGAAGGTTCTTAGGAAGAAAGATCTTTTCTTTATAAAAATATTACTGGTATTCTATAAAATTTGAATGCAAAGTTTGGGAGGGTAATTTTCTGGCTAAGACTTATTCAGCTACACTGAGTCAAGTTCATACATCTTTTTCCTCTAAATTACAATTATTCTACCCCAACCCCCAAAGCCTAAAAGAAAAAACTTTGAAGAAGCTATATAGCCTTATTGAAATATGAAGCATTCACATGTACTTCTAGCCTTTCTTAAAGATACAGAAAAAGTCATGGGCTCTGATTGCTAGCTTCAGAATCTTTGACATTTCATAATGAAAATTTATATGTATAAAGATTCCAGCTATTTGGAGACTTATATTTTAAAAGAATTTCTACTTTTTTTAGGCCCTGTAACTGTTTTTTAGTCAAGAGAAAGAAAAAATGTTTGACTGAAAACATTTAGTGACAATGTTGTGATAGGAGCCAAAATGTCTCCACTTGACCTTATTCATAGGAAAAGAACTTTGTTTTAAGACACTTGGAGATCTGTTTGCAAAAATGGCTTGCTAGCGGATATTTTTGTTCTCTCTCTGTTATACTAATGGGTAAAGGCATTCTGGTAAGTTACTGTAGCCATATAGGGCTCATGCCAGAACGGATGCCAGAGCTCTACTCTTTCTTAAGGGATACTTATGGACACCATTACAACATATTTTACGGAAAACTACCTTGCCTCTGGAATATACTGTAGCCCCTATTCTCTGCATTTTGGCTCACTACAACAATTTCTCCTAGAAACGTCTCAGTTTCAGTAAAGCTGAAACTTTACTGAAAAAGTTTGGAAACTTCTTTGGGGTCTTTCTCTCTTATATCTACTCGTCTGCTGCTTTTCCTTCCTTTCTGGTAATCCGTTTTCTTCATTCTTTCTGTCTGTAGAAAACATGCTTTAAAGATGGTCAGATCTGAGCTCAAATTTTATCTTGGTCACCGATAAAAATGTGGTCAGGAAAAATTATTTGGTTTCTGAAGCCTCTCTGCTTCCTCATATGGAAAATGGAGATAGTATACACTCAATCAGCTCAGTTCTCTGTAGTATATGGGGCAGTTATCAATAGGGAAAAGCTTGGAATTTCCAGCTTAGTTCTTAATATTTTGAAGAACTATATAATTGCTTCCTATAATTACAAGTACCTAAGCAGCATATAGAGCAAAAATTATAATTAGATTGGCCCATTACATCTTTGCAACTACCAACAGAAGAGATTTTTATGTATATAAATGCAACCCTGAACTTCCAAATAGGTAGCCAAGCTTTGGTCCCATCACTAAACTCCAAAACTTGATAAATGACAGATCCTGAAAACTTGATAAATGCTCCATTTCAAAGTGCCCGTTTTCACTTGAACTTTGAAATGGAGCAGGATCTCATTTTTTTTTAATTTTAATTTTTTAAAAAAATATTTACATGTTTATTTAATTGAAGTACATTGACTTACAGTGTTATATTAGTTTCAGGTGTACAAAACAGTGATTTGATATTTTAATACATTACAAAATGATCACCAAGGTAAGTCTACCATCTGTCACGATACAAAGCTATTACAATATTATTGACTATGCTTCCTTCTTGAATTAAAAAGTTCAGGGCTCTTCTAACTGTATGAATTCCAGGTTCATCTCTTACAAATAACCTACCTTTAGAACTTAAAAGAACATGGGTAGGACTTCCCTGGTGGTGCGGTGGTTGAGAATCCACCTTCCAATGCAGGGGACACGGGTTAGATCCCTGTTCCGGGAAGATCCCACGTGCTGTGGAGCCACTAAGCCCGTGTGCCGCAACTACTAAGCCTGTGCTCTACAGCCCGCGAGCCACAACTACTGAGCCTGCATACTGCAACTACTGATCCTGTGTGCCTGGAACCTATGCCCCGCAACAAGAGAAGCCACCACAATGAGAAGCCTGAGTGTTGCAGCGTAGAGTAGCCCCCGCTTGCCGCAACTAGAGAAAGCCCGCACGCAGCAATGAAGACCCAACACAACCAAAAATAAATAAAAATGTGTACATATAAAAAAAAAAAAAGAGCATGGGTAGAATTTACCATTTCATACTGGTCAACCTAGGAAAAAACAGTTAAAGTGTTTCCTGGATGGGTTCCTAACTCTATGACATTTCTGTTAAATCAGTAATTCTCAAATTTATGTGTAAGTGAAAAGCATACAGAAATTTTAAAGTGCAGATTTCTGAATCCCACCCTTGAAGAATCTGATTTTGTAGCTCTGGAGAACAACTTAGGACTGCATTTTTACAATGCATTTTAGCAATCCTAATATAAGTAGTCCTTGGACTTTACTGAAAAACTTTGCCCTGCACCCTACCTTATAAATAAATTATACAAGTGCTTCTTGGGGGCTGCTATGCAGTAGAGTCTAGTGAGATAGTTGCAATTTCTTGTGCCGAGAGAAAGAAATCTAATTAAGAAATGTAAATTCTTCTTCCTGCTGAGAGAATATGAGGCAATAAAAATATGAATTTCTTTATGTTGCATGGAAGCTTCTGGGAGCCCATAAAGGGTGAGCAGTCCTTGCCAAGCAGCTGGACTGTCATCATCTTCTCTGGCTTTTATGGGAGAAGATGAGGCACTTTTGGCACTTTCCTGAAAACAATCTCTTCAAAGGAGTTTCTGTACAGGCTGCGAGGCTCTCTATTTTAATGCTTGATATCCATAATTAACTATTTAGAATGAAGGGTAGTGTTAAAATATGTAATGAGTGCAATTTTTGGTTAGGATAATTATCTGATTTCTAATTGCACCCTCCTCTCTACAATACATTTGTGCAGAAAAGCTGGTGGTTGGGGGTGAGGAAAAGGTTGTTCAGTAACATTGGAGGGAACTACTTGGTGCTTTAAAGAAGAGAGACCAGTTCTAACCACTACTAATGCTCCAACACCGTTGTTTGACCCTGAATCAGGTCACAGTACAGGGCTGAAGCCCATGAGCTACTGCTGAAAATGGCATAAAGGAAAAAGAAAAAGAAAAAAGTAACTTGTACACTGTTGGTGGGAATGTAACTTGGTGCAGCCACTATGGAAAACAGTATGGAGGTTTCGCAAAAAACTAAAAATAGAACTACCATATGACCCAGCAATCCCACTACTGGGTATATGTCTAGAAAAAATGAAAATTCTACTTTGAAAAGATACATGCACCCCAATGTTCACAGCAGCACTATTTACAGTAGCCAAGATACGGAAGCAACCCAAGTATCCATCAACAGATGATGTATTATTGGGGGGAGGGATAAATTAGGAGGTTGGGATTAACATATACACAATACTGTATATAAAACAGATAACCAAAAAGGACCTACTGTATAGCACAGGGAACTATACTCAATATTTTGCAATAACCTATAAGGGAAGAGAATTGGAAGATACTCTCATATATATATATTCATATATATATATATATATATATATAACTGAATCACTGCTGTACACCTGAAACTAACATGATACTTTAAATCAACTATGCTTCAATTAAAAATAAAACAGATGAATGGATTAAGAAGATGTGATACACACACACACACACACACACACACACACCACACACACACACACACACACACACACACACACACACACACACCCATGGAATATATTAGCCATAAAAAAGAATGAAATTCTGCCATTTGCAGCAACGTGGAAGTACCCAGAGAATATTATGCTTAGTGAAAGAAGTCAGACAAAGATAAACACTGTATGATGTCACTTATATATAGCATCTAAAAAATAATACAAATGAATGTATATGCAAAACAGAAACAGACTCACAAATATAGAAAACAAACTTGTGGTTACCGAAGGGGAGAGAGAAGGGGGAGGGACAAATTAGGGTTATGGGATTAACAGATCAAACTATATATAAAATTGATAAGCAAAAATTATATATTCTATAGCCCAGGGAATTATAACAATTATCTTGTAATAACCTATGATGGAGTATTATCTGCAAAAATACTGAATCAGTGTGCTGTACAACTGAAGCTAATATAATATTGTAACTCAACTATACGTCAATAAATAAAAGTAAGTGGGACTTTGGTTTGAGAGATTCCATTGCCTTGATATGTCCATGAAAGCAGAGTCAGGTTAGGGAGATGTTTTTATTTGAAGTGGTCCTTTCATTTGGTTTTCTGAGAGGATTCTATGTGATCCTGGCTGAATCCTCCCCACCACTTCAAATACTGTCTTCTTTCCCATTTTGCTGTTACATTTATTTTTTAATTAATTAATCTTATTTTTGGCTGTGTCAGGTCTTAGTCATGGCATGCAGGATCTTCTGTTGTGGTATGTGGGCTCCTCACTGGCTGGGTGGGCTTCTCTCTAGTTGTGGCATGCAGGCTCCAGAGCTTGCAGGCTCCAGAGCACGTGGGTTCTGTAGTGCGGCATGCGGGCTCTCTAGTTGTGGCTCTCAGTAGTTACGGTGTGCCGGCTTAGTTGCCCTGTGGCATGTGGGATCTTAGTTCCCCGACCAAGGATCAACCTGCATCCCCTGCATTGGAAGGTGGATTTTTAACTACTGGACCACCAGGGAAGTCCCTAGTGAAATTGTTTAGGTAACCTTTTCAAGAAAATTCCTGGTTATGTTTCCTTCCTTGTGCCTCAGCTTTTGTAAATTCAATTTCTAACTCAAAGATTCTAAATCCATATAAATTGCATCCTGTATAAGTAAATATATATTATTCAAGACAGATCCCAAAGCAGCATCCTTTATACCCCTTCTCTCTGTTTTTCATTATGTTCCTGATTATTGATTTAAAGAATGCTATTTGGGGAAAACTAATGTGCTTTAGGATTAACAGCAATTCCCTTTGTACACCAAGCCTGTTAAAAATGCATTTCCAGGAGCCCAGTATGAGCTATACCAGAAAGTCTGAGCTTTTGCTTCCTGTGTGGAGAGAATTCTAGGTTCCTATCTTCAAGGATTGCTTTATTGGACACAGAAGAAACAACTAAAGTAGAGATTCCCAGAACGATTGTAAATTAATCATTGAATTTAGAATACCATTTTCCAATGATTTTCAATCATTGAACAGACTTAGTAAGTACAAATACAACTCAATTCTTGGTTTATCTTAGCCATTTGAAGATATTCATAGGTTTAAAATTTAATGTTTTCTTTCATTTATAGTGAATTTATTGTTGGCAGAAAATGCATGAGAGTCCAGCCTTGGAAAATTAAGTCTCCTGTTCCCTACATAATGGATCTAGCACACGTGGTTAGCTATTTAGGATTCACTAGTGCTGCTCTGCCAGTCTACATTAGACATTATTTGGTAGTGCCACAAGAAGTGAGTATCTATTAAACTTTGCAAAGCATTTCAAACCATCTTGTGTCAGGACCTTGTTTAGGGAAGGAAAGCTAAGAATTTGGCTAAAACTCCTTACTATGGTATAAGGATTGAATACCTTAGGACGTTGCTTCAACCATAATATCTGACCTCTTTTGTCCTTTAGGTTAAGGCCCATTTTCTAGCTTAATGACTCTATATACCCTTCTGTATGGGCTCTAGTCTGTGACATATTGCTGATTTCTGTAAGCATCCATAAGCGTATTCTCCCTGCTATGCTGTTTCCTGTGGAGGAATCTTACAATGTAAAAGTAAGAAAGTCCCACCTTTCCTGAGGTCCAGAGTGGTGCTGTTGCTTGCCTAAGGCCACATCCTTAGTTTGTGAAAGGGCAGAGACTTAAATTCAGATCTTAGGAAAAAGAAGTAAGGTAAAGTTCAGCCAAAGTTTGTAATATGTGACTTACACTTAAAGCTTCCATTGATTTCTTCTGGAAAGGAAGAAGGGAGTGTTTATGGAGCACATGGATTCTAAGTCAGGCAAACTGGGTTCAAATTCTGTCCTCCACTTAATAGCTAACGGATTTTGGGGAAACCACTAAACCTCCCCAAGCCACATTATTATCATTTATAAAAGGGGAATGAATAATAATACTAAACTTTATAAGGATTTGCAATGCTATTTATAAAGAGGTTGATAGACTGCTTACCCAATGTGAGATTTAGTGAAGGCTCATCTATAAAACCTAATCTGTCTCTACTATACCATACATCTTTCGCATTGACAACATCACTATGCCTGCCATTGCATATTTCCCTATCCACTCTAATGGTAGTAGCAGGACACTTTCCATTATAAGACATCAAAATTCCCAACTTGGGGGATTACTTTGGCCAATATAGTTAGAAAGGTAAAGAAACATGCCATTATATATTTGTAATGTAGGATATAAAATGAGATCATTGAAAGTCTGCTTGTTTATCTTTAGGGGACAATGGTGATTCTTTTTTCTTCCCAAGTAATAGATTGTTATATATTTAATTGCTATTTTGAGAAAGGTGCTCCTCCAAATGGGCATTAGGGAAATAGGACAGATTTTAATTAAACCATTTAGCACATACTGAGTAACCCCACCAGGAGGCACGATAAAGGTATGTTTAATTGGCCTAGAAAGATGGTAGCAATGTGAGAATTTTAAATACAAAGTTAACTACAGAGATAATTCTACATCTATCTCCTAATCAACAGCAAGAGAAATTATTGAAAATTTTAAAGGATAGGTTGACTTTCTGCCAATTTGTCCCCCCCCCAGACTTTCTCCAGGGTGTGCCTGTATGTTCTATTTTGTGGATCGTTCTACATAAGGAAGAAGCTGCTTTATTCCTAAGGCTATCTGGCAGCATGTTTTCCTCCAATACTTTGTATAGTGTGTCTGATAGAGTTTTTCATTTTCTTATTCCTTTCATTCTTCTCTCTATCCAGTCTCCTAATTAACACTTTTCTAAATGTCAGTGCCAGCACATGAGCACATGAAAACTGGGTGACAAGTCTGGGTTGTGTGTCTGCCATGCATCTGTTTGTCATCATCAGGCATTGTAAGAGAACGGGGAAGCTTTAGGACCAATTGCAGGGCAAACAGCTAGACAGACAGCAAAATAACTAGTTGAAGTCAACTAGGTTTTGAGGTATGAAAACCAGAAGGCCACAGAGATAAAGTAAAAGAGTAGAATTGAGAGAGGTAAACAAAAACCAGTTCAGCTCCATTTAACCAGTATATAGAGATTGGCCATTAAATGCCGAGGTTTGTGATAGATTATACCTTTGGGTAAACTTTGGAAGGCAAAGGTAAAGTACACCTACACTTGTTCTTCTGAGAGATATTATCGACTACCAGAGGAGACATGTACATGAACAGATTATATTGAAAAAGAATGGAAAGTCCTGTGATAGAGGTTTGTATAAGGTATTAGGAAGGCACATGAGATGACCACCTGTTCCACTGTTCTTTGATTTTTACTTTTATGATTATTGTTATTTTGGGGATAATAAAAACTTTACAACATCATTCTTTTATCTGAGGCTTTTTTAGCAAGAGTGTTCTCAATATGGGCATTTCCATGTCAAAAAAAAAAAAAACTTCAAAAACCTTGCCATTTTTAGTTCTATTTTCCATACATTTTAGTTTTTATTTTATAGCTTCCCTCTTTTTATTTTTATCTTCATTTTCCTTTCTTTTGTATTTTCAATATAATCTTCTCCCAATTCACATATTTATTATTAAATTGTATTATCCTCTTTTACCTGCTTTTATAGTCATGATTTCCATCAGTTTTAAAATAAGATTTCTTGTTCTTGCTTATATTGTTAATATCTTCACTCATCTCCTAACGGATGACACTTATTTTAAATTATTGATCCATCCATTCCAATGTTCATGTGGTTTATTCAGTTTGTGTTTTTCTTTCATGGTCCTTGCAATCCTTATGTACCTAATTATCTTCCCTGAGTGTTCATTTTATCCTGATGTTATAGCTACTCTGTCTGGTAATGTATATTTTGTGAGCCTAAGGCTGGGCTCTCCTCTGTGTATGCTCAGGCAAATTTGGAGAGAGTTGGGGCTCAGTGCCTGAGCAGAGAGTCTAGGAGTCCAAAGTTTCTCTTTGCTTACCTTCTACCAGGCAACTCTGAGATTTATCTTTAACATCTTAGGAAGAAGCAGCATTGAGAGAAGGTTATGTGTCTCGTTTGTTATACACAATCTTGGAGTTTAGAGGGAGAGGGGGTAGAGAAGAGATGGCTGAGTGGGGCTTGTCTCTTCACACAAATAAGACATTTAAACTGTACTAGTATTGTCCAGGTAACAGTTCAGTGGCCTGACCTGAACCAACAGTTGGTGAACTTGGAAGCAAATTCTTACTCAGACTTCCAAATGAGACCATGCAACAGCTGATACCTTATTTGCACCTTGTAGGACCCTAAACAGAGGACCCAATAAAGTCATGTCAGGACTCCTAATCCACAGAAACTGTGAGATAATAAATGTATGTTGTTTTTTAAGTCTCTGAGTTTGTGGTAGTTTGTTACACAGAAATAGATATAACTGATGCAGTCAGTATTCCTCCCAGAGGGGATGGCATGTAAAGGAAGAAGAGATACGAAAAAGCATGGCTGTCTTGTAAATGTTTAAGTAACTTGATATAGCTAAACCACAGGAGACATCTATATTCATCAGTGATACTGGTCTGTAATTTTCTATTTTGTGATGTCTTTGGTTTTGATATTAGGGTGATGCTGACCTCTTAGAGTGAGTTCAGAAGCATTCCTTCCTCTGTGATTTTTTGAAATAGTTTGAGAAGGATAGGTGTTAACTCTTCTCTACATGTTTGGCAGAATTCACCTGTGAAGCCACCTGGTCCTAGACTTTTGTTTCTTGGGAGCTTGTTTGTTTGTTTTAATTGCCGATTCAGTTTCTTTACTGGTAATTGTTATATTCACATTTTCTATTTATTCCTGATTCAGTCTTGGGAGATTATGCCTTTCTAGGAAAGATTGTCCATTTCTTTTACGTTGTCCATTTTATTGGTGTATAATTGTTTGTAATAATCTCTTATGATCTTCTGTATTTCTGTGTTGGTTGTAACTTGTCTTTCACTTCTGATTTTATTTATTTGGGCCCACTCTCCTTTTCTAGATGAGTCTGGCTAAAGGTTTATCAACTTCATCTTTTTAAAGAACCAGCTCATAGTTTCACTTATCTTTTTTTAATTGCTCTTTAAATTCTCTATGTCATTTATTTCTGCTCTGATCTTCATTATTTCTTTCCTTCTATGAACTTTGGGTTTTTTGTGTTCTTTTCTTGTTCCTTTAGACATAATATTAGATTGTTCCTTTGAGATTTTTCTTGTTTTATGAGGCAGGATTGCACTGCTAGTTTTAAACTTCCTTCTTAGGATGCTTTTGCTGTGTCCCATTGATTTTGGATTGTTACGTTTCCATTTTCATTTGTCTACAGGTATTTTTCATTTCCTCTTGTATTTCTTCAGTGACCCACTGGTTGCTTAGTAGCATATTGTTTAGCCTCCATGTGTTTGTGGTTTTTGCAGTTTTTTCTGAAGTTGATTTCTAGTCTCATACCATTGTGGTCCTGAAAGATGCTTGATGTGATTTCAATCTTAAATTTACTGAGATTCGTTTGGTGGCCTAGCAGCATGTGGTCTATCCTGGAGAACGTTCCGTGTGCACTTGAAAAGAATGTGTATTCTGCTGTTTTGGGATGAAATGTTTTATGTATATCTGTTAATTCCATCTAGTCTAATGTATCATTTAAGGCCAATGTTTACCTACTGATTTTCTGTCTAGATGATGCCCATTGATGTAAGTGGGGTGCTAATGTCCCTACTGCTATTGTGTTGATGTCAATTTTTCCCCTTATGTTTGTTAATATTTGCTTTATGTAATAGGTGCTCCTGTGTTTGGTGTATATTTATTTACAATTATTATATCTTCTTGTTGGATTGATTCTTCACTTGATCTTAGCCAAAAGGCCGAGAAGCTATGGATTGATTCTTTTATATTATGTAATGTCCTTCTTTTCTTGTTGCAGTCTTGTTTGAAAATCAATTTTGTCTAGTATAAGTATTGCTACTACAGCTTTTTTTGGTTTCAATTTGCATGAGATAACTTTTTTTACCCCTTCACTTTCAGTCTATGAGTCTTTAGAGCTGAAGTGAGTTTCTTGTAGGCAGCATATATATGGGTCTTGTTTTTTGCTCATTCAGCCACTCTGTGTCTTTTGATTGGAACACTTAGTCCATTTACATTTGAAGTAATTATTGATAGATATATATTTATTGCCATTTTGTTAATTGTTTTCTGGTTGTTTTTGTAGTTATTTTTTGTTCCATTCTTCTTCTTTTGCTCTCTTCACTTGTGATTTGATGACTATATTTAATGTTATGTTTGTATTCCTTTCTAGTTTTTTGTGTGTATCTGTCATAGGCTTTTGGTTTGTGGTTACCATGAGGTTCGTTTATGACAACTAAAACATATATGATTATTTTAAGTGTGTTTATATGATATCATACATTTATGATTATTTTAAGTTGATGATCTCTTAAGTTCAGATGCTTTCTTACAACCCTACATTTTTACTCTCTTCTCACACACGTTTAATGTTTTTGATGTCATATTTTACATCTTATTTTGTGTATCCCTGAATTACTTTTTGTGAATATACATGATTTACTACTTTTGTCTTTTAACCTTCCTTTATAAGGGGTTGATCCACTACCTTTATTATATGTTTGCTTTTGCCATGAGATTTTTTTCCTTTCATAATTTTTATATTTCTACTTGTGCCTTTTCTTTTTAGGGAAGTCCCTTTAACATTTTTTGTAAAGCTGGTCTGGTGGTGGAGAACTCTTAGTTTTTCTTGTCGGTAGAACTCTTTATCTCTCCTTCAAATCTGAATGATTACCTTGCCAGGTTGAGTATTCTTGGTTGTAGGCTTTTTTCCTTTCATCACTTTGAGTATATCATGCCACTCCCTCCTGGCCTACAGAGTTTCTGCTGAAATATCAGCTGGCATTCTTATGGGATTTTCCTTCTGCCTACTTAGGTGTTTTCTCTTGCTGCTTTAAAGATTTTCTCTTTAATTTTTGCTGTTTTGATTATAATGTGTTTTGGTGTGTACCTCTTTGGGTTCATCTTGCTTGGGACTCTCTGGGATTCCTGGACCTGGATGTCAGTTTCTTTTCCCATTAGGGAAGTTTTCAGTTATTATTTTCTTTAAATAAGTTCTCTGTCCCTTTCTCTCTCTCTTTTCCTTCTGGGATCCCTGTAAGGCAAATGTTGGTATGCCTGAAGTTGTCCCAAAAGTCTCTAACTCTTCTCATTTTAAAAATTGATTTTCATTTTTCTGTTCATTTTGGGTAGTTTCTACTACTTTTTCTTCCAGTTTGCTGATCTGTTTCTCTGTATCATCTAATCTACTATTGATTCCCTCTAGTATATTTTTTATTCCAGTTTTGTATCCTTCAGCCCTGTTTGGTTCTTCTTTATGTTTTATAACCTTTTGTTGAAATTCTGACTATGTTCATCCATTCTTCTCTCAAGTTTGGTGAGCATTTGTATGATCATTATCTTGAAATCTGTATCAAATAGCTTGCTTATATTTACTTCATTTAGTTCTTTTTGTGAAGTTTTGTCTTGTTCCTTTGTTTGGAACATATCCCTCTGTCTCCTCATTTTGCCTAATTGTCTATATTAATTTATATGTCTTAGGTTGGTTGATTTTGTCTCTCGATCTTGGAGAAGTGGCCTTAAGTAGGAAATGTCCTATGGGACCCAGCAGCATGCTCCCTTATGGTTACCAGGCCTATAGAGTGACCCCTGTGTGAGCTGCATGAGCCCTTCTGCTACAGTGGGGCTGAACAGTGTGGGTGCCCTGGTGAGAAGGGCTAGTTGGCCCTGGCCTGCTTGGCTGTGAGGAACTGCCTCTTGTGGTGGCTGTGGGCCCACTGGAGGGTGAGATAGGCTTCCCTTGCAGTTTGCTGTGTGGCCTGGGGAGTGCGGGGCTGCCTGTGGGCCCCCTGGTGGATGGGTAAGCCCCTAGTGCTAATAGGCTAAAGGGAGGACTTTAAAATGGCACTTTGCATTTGCCAGCACTAGTGTCCTTCAGATAGTGTGAGCTCCCTAAAATGGCTGTTGCTAGTGTCCTTGTCCCCAGAGAGAGTCCCAGTTTCCTCCTGCCTCTCTAGAAAGCTCTGCAGTATCAGCAAGTGGGTTTGACCCAGGCTTCCTTAAAACTACATCCACTGTGCTGGGACTCAGAGTATGTGAGATTTTGTGCCTTCCCTTTAAGAATGAAGCGTCTGATTCCCATAGCTCACTGATTCTCCCAAATGTAAGCCCTGCTAGTTTTCAAAGCCAGACGTTTTGGGGGCTTGTCTTCCTGGTTCAGGACCCCTGGGCTGGAGAGCTTGATGTGGAGCTCAGACCTCTCATTCCTTGGAGAGAACCTCTATGATTGCGTATTCCTCCTATTTGTGGGTCGCCTACTCAGGAGTGTGGGTTTTGACTATACTGCATCTCCACCCCTCCTATCAGTTTTGTTGTGGTTCCTTCTTTACATCTTAGGTGTGGAAAATCTTTTCTGCTAGTCTTCAGGTCATTCGCAAAGATAGTTTCTCTGTAAGTAGTTGTAATTTTGGTGTGCTGGTGGAAGGAGGTGAGCTCAGTCTTCCAATTCTACCACCTTGGCCACACCTCAGTGCTATGCTTTTTAAAAAACTGATAAGAGAGGGCAAACATTTTGTTTGGCTAATAAAATGAGAGTTAAAATTCAAGGAAGAGAAATCAGCATGCCAAACCTAATTGAAGAGAACATTCTTTTTTCCCATTTTCATGTGGAAAGGTAATATTTAAACATTTTCAGGGTCAATTGCTCATTTTTGCTTGAATAAGAGGCAGCAAAATTAGAAAACTGTGAGTCAAAAAACAAAAGGAGGAAGGCATAACTTTGCTTGTGAGTACTGTAAATACTATAGCAAAATGGAAACTAGAACAGAGGTATAGAAAGACTGAAGGAACCACAGTGATAAAATAAATTATTAATAGAAAATACTTTATGCTCAACTCATTAATAGTATTCAGATCTGTGACCTACTTAGACAGAAATAGGTTCTCTCTCTTAGTGTTCAGAACCTCTTAAATGGACTAGGGCAAGTATATCTAGGGGTAGATTTCCTTCAGTAAATCATTTAAGTTGCATGTTGTGCCTGCAATTAAAAGATAAGTGAGGAATACATTCATAATTTATGCTGTTTAGGAATCCTTATAGAAGCTTGTTTTCCTACCGCTAAGTTTATATGCCTTCACCATCTGTGGTTCTCAATTTCGAGAAGCCATGTTAATTCTGACAAAGTGGCTGGATTGGCAGATCAATCTGAGAGCGAACCTGGAGAATTAACTACTTTGGAAAGGTAATTTAAAACGAAATCCACCTTTAAAAGTGAGTGTCTCCTTTGGTTTATAGGTTTCAATAGAGGGCAGACCTACATATTGCAAGCATTCCCTTTGGTTTGCCAACAGCAGGAAAGACTAAGGCCAAAACCCAAGAGGATGTGACTTAGACAGGAATGAGCATATGGCTCTCAAAGTTTTAATTATGAAGAAAGGAAAATATAGTTGCAGCTAGTGGATAAACAGTTCTGTTTTATAAAAATCTCTGATCAGTTTAAACTTGGTTATAAATCTGGTTAAAAAACGTCAGCAACTCAAAGGAACAAATCAGTTTGCACGCTAAACAAAACAAAACCACCCAAGGAGAAGTGAAACTAATAGGAAAATAAAAGCAATGGAACAATTTGGTGCAGTAATCTCCTATAAATTAGGATATCTGAATATGAAATATTTTATCAGGATCTGTGTTAGTGTTAAGAGGCAGGAGTTCGTTCAGGTATCAAGGCTAAAAGTGGTCTCACGTGGTCATTGCTGATAATATTAAAAGTTCTCAAGTTTTAAGGAAATAATTTGTCATGCAATCTTGGGGCATCAAATGATTCACATTATATTGGAATTTTCATGCTAAAATGGACAATTGCTAGGTGATTTTTTCCGATTTTCAATAGAAGATTGTAAGTCTCTATTTTTAAATAAGGGTGAAGTGCAAATTGTCCTTATAAGAAGATGTAAAGTGTTTCCAGTTTTCATAATATTGTCATTCTATTGCCTGATTATACATGTTAGGAATATTTGGCCGATCTGTTATCCACTTGTAAAAAGTTAAAAGGTCAATAATAGAATATGCAGTATTCCTGAATGTGCTAATCAAATAAACTTAAGAGAATTTGATATACATTCGTTTAACAAAACTTTAAGCAAGTTTAGACAGTCATTAAGCAAATATGTAAATAACACCTACTCTGGACTAGGTAGGCATTGTTAATATGTGAAGCTGTAAACTTAAACTTTCTTACATATTTACTGGCATGTCTCTGGTCATGCCTTAATTTCATAGATTGCACCCTTCCTTCCTCCCTTCCTTCCTTCTTCCTTTTCCCTTCCTTTCTTCCTTCCTTATCAAATATATTTTAAGTTTCTTTTATATGGCCAGCCACGGATGAATGAAATGTGGGCTTGGTCATCTCAAAACTCACAGAAGTGGGAGCTGATATGTAAACACCACTGTATGATAACAAAAATCTGAAAGTTTGACTCACAAAGTAAAATATTAGCCACAGACTAAAAGCAAGAGGTTATATAAGTTATACTCTTCTTTATTAAATACCGTGTTAAGTGTTCTAGGTTGAAATATGCCAAAATGAGTAAGGCAACCCTACCCACAAGGAATACATAAGCAGTAAAAGGGAGATGATATGAATACAGATGTTAAAATAGGGGTATGTATATAAAAGATTTTTCAAGGGTATTGAACAAATGGCCGTATATGTATTGTCTCAAAACAACATGCATTTATTATTTTACAGTCTGTAATTCAGAAGTTTGGCATGGGTCTTCCTAAGCTAAGATCAAGGCATTGTCAGGGCTCTGTTCTGTTATGGAGGCTATAGAGGATAATCTGTTTCCTTTTCTTATATAACTTCTAGATGCTATCCGCATTCCTTTGCTTGTGGTCCCCCTTTTCCATCTTCAAAGCCATTAAAACTGCAACTCTACAGATGCAATGTTCTGTAGTTGTATCTCCCTCTGACTTTCTTCTTCTTCTTTTTAAAAAATTTTTATTGGAGTATAGTTGATTTACAATGTTCTGTTAGCTTCAGGTGTACAGCAAAGTGAATCAATTATACATTACTTTCTTCTTCTGCTTTTAAGGACCCTTGGAATTACACTGGATGTAGCTGGATAATCCAAAGAAATCTCTCTTAATTCCATCTGCAATCAAAATCGCCCTTTGCTATGTAACCAAAAATATTCACAGGCTCTGGAAGCTAGGATATGAACATCTCTGATATCACAGTGCTATCAAAATGCAGTAGAAATTCAGATTGAGATAATGTATATAAAATACTCTGTAAAATATAAGGGGTGATGCTAATATTAAGTGTTATAGTAGCAGGTTGCTATCCTTTGGTTTGGCTGTGCAGCCTATGCAGGCATGTGAAGTTAGGTCACATTTCCCTTTTCTTCTCTACTCCTTCTGAGTCTCTAGTTACTATGTTTGACTTGCCTATTTCCAAGAGTTTATTTTGGTACAGAAAGGTGCTACTTTGGCAGTTTAAAGTCAGGTTTATTTCCCTATGTAGGGAAAACGGAACCATTTTCCTCTGCTCTAGGCATATTAATCCTGATATATAGATCTATCTACATTCTCTGATTTTTATGAGTCCCAGAATCACTATGGATAGAAACTTAACCCTGTTCACAGCTGTGATTCAGACAAATGAAGACATGTCTGATAGGCTATGAGTAAGGATGCATGATTGACATTAAGAATCCAGGTTTAAAGGAGGGAAGTGCCTATTCCAGTTTTTTCTCCACTCCACAACTCCCATGAAAAATCACCATAATTGGAAATACTTTTCTCATCTGTTAATTCACCTTGAGCAGGAAATCTGAGAAGGCATAAGAAAAAAAGCTCCTGATTATAACATAAGTTATATTTTAACCTTTCTTGATAGGTTCTAAATTGCCTGAACAATAGAGTGATACTTGGTAAAAAACTGAGTCATAGGGGAGGGGCCATCCAAAACATTGTTGGAATACTATCACCCTTTCTACAGGCTTAAAACGAACTAACTAATTAACTAACTAAGGCCCAAGACACTGCCCATTAGATGGTAAATGAGGAATTTTACAATTATTTAGTTAGGGAGGAGAAGCAAAGGAAATAAAGTAAAGGATGACAGCTTTTGAGCTTAAAAGTTACTAGAGCTAGGCTTTCAGAAGTTGAACTTGCAACAACTTGTAGGATGGATTGGGGAAGGCTGGTAGTGCATAGAAAATGATTGAAGTGCTTCCAATTCTATGCTACTACAATGCCATGGTTGAATCCTTGTATATATAACTGTGTATAAGTATATGATTGATGATTCTGTTTATACATATATGTGTGTGTGTGTATATGTGTATATATATGCGTATGTCTTCCTCTCACTGAGACTGGAACGAAGATTTGCATATAATAGGCACCCCTTTAAACTTTACTCATTAACTGAACATGCGGCTGATTGCTTGAATTGTTTCAGACCAGGGCAAACTCCTAGGACAGCTGTAATAAAACCTTTCAACCACAACAGAATAGAACCAACCTTTAGAGATAGAGGAAGATGATCCCATTTGTCTACTGGTTGTAAGGTAGATTAACCTTAGATAAAGTATAATTTTGTGCATTAGTTAGGATGGAAACTTCATGTAGGAGAAAGAACAATGGCTTTGGTGTCAGAAACTGTGAGTTAAATTCCCACCTTTACTCATTACTAGAACAATGATGGTGAACAAGTTTCTTTCTCTCTTTGAACTTTGATTTCCTAAGTAAAGGAGCACGATATTTGGATGACATCAGTGAAAAAAAGCACTGTACAGGGCATGCACAATCACATTTGAGAAACTCTAGATATTCTTGAACCAGAAAATAAGGATTTGTGAGGTTTGAATTATTCCAATTATGTTTGAAAGGATTATGTGCCGAAGACCACTAATTGTGATCATATTCCCTTTCTGTGTGTGGCATCGGAGAACCTGGAGCAAAAGATCCAACGAGGAGTTTAACAATAAGCCTCCTGGCTTCTAACCTCAGTGAGGTTATGTTGTGATTGTTATCAAAGACTGGAACTGTGCTGAACTTTTGCCATAGTATCAAGCAGGCATCTCTGTTTGAAAAGAATTTCTGGTCTAAGGACCAAACAGGTCTTTGGAGTAGAAGTGTGCAATTAAAGACCTGGCATATTTGAATAGATTCTACATTAATGGTGGGCATTTGTACCCAAATCCTAAAACCTATTAGGGATCAATTATGCTTAAATCCAATACACTTAGACAAAAAGAGACTATGAAACTGCTCAGCTGTTTCTTCTATATTGTTGAAAATGATCTTGGTAGAATGCAAAGCCTCTTTAACTTGTAAAATATATCATTATACTTTGCTTTGAGTAATGTGCAAGTTAATGTCCCTCCTATCCCAATCATAACAATACCTCAGCCAACTGTAAAAGATCCTTTAATGATTATTTTCTCCTCTTAATGCCTTTTTTCATCTGTGGTTAGACAAGTGGAGCTGCAGTGCCTTGCCTATGCACTATCATTTGTTTTAGAGATTCTTGGCGAGTTAAAAATACAAGGTGTTTGCAAAAAATGTTGCAATTTAAATGGATATATTAACATAGTACCAATAAATTAAAAGCACAGTGCAATAAAATAGAATTTCAAATTCAAAAGGGCTTATCTCATGAAAAACTTCAGCTTTTAAAAATTTTTACTATATATAAAATTGCACAATTAACAAGGAACTCAGTGTGCTAATGGTTTTAAAGTATTCATTTTAGTCTTGTAGTTTCCTGTTTATACATCTTTGGGAGAGCTTCAATATACAAACACCACAACAATTCACTTAAAATGGTGTTTTTAAGTTTCCTAAGTGATTTGGACACCCAAGCCTTTTTTAAAAAGGATTTTCTTAGTATGATAATTAGGCAATGGTTCAATTCATTCCAAATGTCTAGTAAAGTTCCTCCTAACTATTAATTATATCTTAATAAAAGCTTCCAAGTGAATCAAAATTTTAATGTTTCAAAGGGTTATAATTTTCCTGGTCTTATAAAGAGAACCTAAGTTAAAGAGAGTAAGCCTACTGGGAAAGTAAAATTTTGTCCTCAGTCTCCTTTGTGCCTGTGGTTATGCTAGAGAAAGTGAGAATGACAAGACCTCCAGGCAAATGTTTGTATTAGTGAGCACCTGCTGTGTGGCACACAGCCTTTGATGCTTGCCTTTTCCTTCTATAACCTAACATTACTAGATACTGGCACTATGCTACCCTCACCCCAGCTCAGTAATCAAACCCTAAGTTCCTTAAGTGCAGGGACTGTTTCTTTTTCTCTCAGTATCTGTAACAGTATATATAGCATATCAAGTACTTAGCTGCTTGCCATTTATATAAATATGTCTATATGCACATGAGTATTTGTATATCCACATATGTATGTGTGTATTGTGAAGTAAAGAATTTGTCTGGTCTTTGTACCAGATTCCTGGGATAGAGCTTCTAAATCCTTAGACTTTCCTGAGTGATAAGAGTATATTTGTTGTTCATGATGGGCCCCTGAGCTGACTACTGATTTTATACATATGGGATGTTACATAATGGAATCTTAGATAGCCTATGCTGCTAAGTTTCCAAGTTGATGCAGATGGGGGCAGGCCATGCCAGAAAGACCAACCATGTGACCAGAGGACTGGGGCTTTGAACCACACTCTATCAGCCCAACCTATGGGAAGAAGATAGGGGCTGAAGTTGAGATCCGTCATGTGGCCAATTATTTAATCACTGGTGCCTGCATAATGAAACTAATAAAATTTCTGGACATTGAGGCTTAGGTGAGTTCCTTGGTTGGTGCTGAGAGGTGGTATCGATGTGTTAAGAGGGTGACATGTCTTGATTCCACATGAGAGGACCCTCAGGACTTTCTCAGACCTCTCCATATATTTGTCTTCTTTGACTTGTTCTGATTTGTATCTTTTATAATAAAAGTCTAATTCTAAGTATAGCACTTTACTGAGTTCTGTGAGTTATTCTAGTGAATTATCAAACCTGAGGAAATTGTGGGAACCCCTAAATATGTGGCAAGTTAGTCATAAGTATCAGAGGCCTGAGGACTTCTGAATTCACAACAGGCATCTGAAATGAGAGCAGTCTTGTTGGGGACTATACTTTTAACCTGTGGAATCTACTCTAATTTTGGATAGTTAGTGCCAGAATTGAATTGTGGTATTACAGCCTGTGTGTGTGTATGAAAATATGTAAATATTTCTATCTTAGCATCTCTAATTAATGGTGGCAACAAATATTCTATATTCTTAACTTTTGAAATAAAGATTTAACCCTTTACCATGAAGTGCTTGTATTGCATTGCCCAATCCCAGCTCACAGTAAATTCAGAGCTGGCATTATTAACCCTCTCAGGGAACAGTCCTTCTGGGGTTTGGGGAAGCCTTTTATTTTTATTTATATATATTTTTTGCGGTAGGCGGGCCTCTCACTGTTGTGGCCTCTCCCGTTGGGCGCACAGGCTCCGGACGCGCAGGCTCAGCGACCATGGCTCACGGGTCCAGCCGCTCCGCGGCGTGTGGGATCTTCCTGGACCGGGGCACGAACCCGAGTTCCCTGCATCAGCAAGCAGACTCTCAACCACTAGCGCCACCAGGGAAGCCCCTGGGGAAGCCTTTAAAAGGTGCTACTACTCTATGCCTAATGCAGGTACAGGACAGAGTGAGACTGCATTCACAGGCAGAGGACTAGGAATAGACTTGGGGGGAAGACAAGAATGGCTCAGTCATGATTTTTGTTCTCTTTTTCCTGTGTCCTCTTCTATTTTGTGACTCAGATTTCTTATTTTTCTTTACATTTTCTCCATATCATTTCCTTTTCAAAGGTATAAACATTATGTACTCATTTCCATTAAAGAGTAAACATCTAACTGATCTTTCAGTGTTATCCTCCCTCTGAGCAGAGTCCTCCTCAGTTCTCTTACCAATATGTCAAGAAGGCTCCACTACCTATTCTGACCCTGTGAAACTGGTTGTCATGACAAGTTGGATTAAAAAGGCCTGTCTCCTCTGAACCTTGTTCTCTTTATAAAAATAGCAAGCAGTTTATTATGTCAGAAACTCCTTTAAGTGCTTCACAACTACTAACTTTTTGTATCTTAAATCATGAGGTAGGTGCTGTTTTTGTCTATGAGGTAGGTAATGTTTTTATCCTCATCTTATAGATGATTTTGTGAGACATGATGAGTTAAATTTTTGCTCAAGGCCCCTCAACTAGTAAGTGGTAGAGCCAAGATTTCAAACAAGGCAGTCTGATTCTGGAGTCTATACTCATAAATACTGATTTATGCTCCCTCATGTAAAATGCTTCTTAATGTGTGGAGAACTCTGCTCTTGCTCATCCTAGGATGAGTAGCTCATTCAATATGTAAGAACATTCCTCCTATTTCCATAGTCTTATTTCTCACGGAGTTCCCACATGCACTCTTTCTACCATATTGAACTATTTGCTGTTTCTCAAATGCCTAGTGCTTTCTCCAACATCCCACTTGCTTTTTCCTCTGCTTGGAGAGCCCTTCCCCATTTCTCCACAACACTTATTTCTACTCATTCTTCAACTCAGCTTGTGAACTTTTCCTGATGCCCAGTCTGGGGAAGAAGCCATTTCTCTGACTCCTCTCAGTATCTGCATGCTTTTATTATGTCACTTGTCACAGCCTGTGGTGACACAATTTACTTTTGTTTTCTTAGAAGACTAAAATGTATTTGATGGAGGTCTTTTGTGTTATTTATCTACTTCTAGGTTTGACCTAGCATAAATTCTATAACATAATATCATTCATTGAAAGTTTTAAAAATAAATGAACAAATTAATGAAACTAGATAATAACAATGCAGTATTTCTGGAACCTAAGTTGATAACCAACAGTTTTCAATTTGTCTTATCCTAAGAGTTTTATGGAACATCTCTAGGGATGGTGAGAAATAAAGTGTAATCATAATGTATTTACTTGATGTGTACTTACATCATTGCACCTGAAAGTTTATCCTAATCTCAGACAGTGGATTGAGGTCACAGTGAAAGAAAAAGTAGGTAATAATCTTACTTCTTTATGCGCCCCTTCTAAACTTTAACCTTCAGGGAACTTAAAATATTTTGAGTGACACAATTAAAATTCTCAGATTTTTAATACTTCAAATACACATAGACATAATCTCCCACACACATATACCTGCATACACTATGGGTATAGAATATCCATAGCATACTATAGATATAGTATAGGTATCTGTAGTATACATTGTGTGTGTGTGTGTGTGTGTATGTGTAATATGTATTTCCCCGTATCACCATATGGAATGTGACAAAGTCTTCTATCTCTTTAAATTACTTTCTTAATATTATAACAAAATTATAATAAATTGTCACTTTTAAAGCTTTATATTTTTTATCCCATCAATTTTAACAGCTGTTTTTCAGAAAGTTCTTTTAATGACTTAATTTTTGATTTAGAAATTTAGTGAAAAACTCGAAAGAAATGGATATATCTGTGATTGCAAAAGAACAATTTCATTTATGAAAATACATTTATCTGTCTGCATATCTTGAGATCTCTCAAGATGTAGGAGTCTATTGCAGAGTGAAAGGCTATCCTGTATGGGATGAGTGAACTATTCTAATAATAAAGAATATCCATTCTAACATTAATTCTGTGTAACTGTAGGGCACTGGGCAGGAAAAGCCAACTTGATGGCTTCTGCCTGTAGAAGCATACCAGCCCATATTTTGTGGTAGATCCTATTACTTTTCTTCTGGAAAGTGACTGTAGCAGCTTGCTAAGTTTTCTTTCTTTCTATGAATTCCTAAAGAATGCCTAAAACCAATAACCCACAGTTCATGGAGATCATATGGCTCACCTCTGTAAGCTACAGCACTCAAGTTATTCTTGCCTTGTCATGGCTAAAAGCGTACCTGCTGTCATCCTAAATAAAGGCCAAAGTTTTCTCTAGCACACTTAACATATCCTTAGTGATTAGTATTCCTCTAGGTACCTATGGTTTATTATTTTATTATACCTGCTTCATTAGGGTTCAATTCAGATTTTATGTAAATGTATGTCAGTAGGGATCTTACTTTACTTCAAGTTTGTATTTGGTTATAGAGCAGTGGTTATATGGTGCTACTTCACTAATTTTGTAAATTGCTAGTAACTTTCCTTGTTTATATAGTCCTTACATAATGGGTGGAAATTATCTAACACTGAGCACAAAAACATAACAAATGCCATCATTTCTTGAAGACTTAGTATACACCAACCCCAGTGCTAAGACCGTTACGTATGGTTTTTCATAAAATTTCCATCACAGATTATTTGGTAATGGGAATTATTATCTCCTTTTACGCATGAGTTTAATGAGACTTCATAATTTGATAATCTACCTAGGGTCACACAGCTAGTAAGTGGCAAAGCCATAATTCACAATCAGCGTTTGTTGATTCCAGTAGTCCATATTCATAACTCTTAGGTAAAGCTGCCTTCCTTAGTACAGGTGTGGGAAGGCATTATAGTGTAAAACAGCCAATAACAGAAAATTAATGATGACTGCACAGTAGAGAAGTTTTTTATTTTTTATTTTTGTGAATTGTATTCAGTTGTTCTTTATTTGCTGAACAATGGTGTAATCTACAGATCCATCCCTATTATTTCAAAGAAAGCACAGGGTGATTTGCAAAGGTAAGGGGACAACCATTTCTGTGAAATACATAGCTGGCATTTGCAGAGAACACTTTTGAAGAATACACATTTTTTAAAACACTAGTGTTGCCTAGATCTGTGCAGTAGAAACCTAAGAATAACAGTAGCTAATGTTACAGATATTTAATTGATCAAGAGAAAATGTGAACATGAGCAAAATGATGGTAGAGACACTAAAAATTATCTATAAAAGCTGAGATAATAAGGAAGTGATGATTGGAATACAAACTGGAACCATATGGATCATTGAAGCAGATTCATGAATAATGCAAAACCAAGGTAATGAAAAAGTGATTTAAACAGAATGATGATAGAGATAATTTTGTTATCCTATCTTAGATAGAGATGAAAATTAATACATATTTTCAGTTTGTGATTATATATATGTCTACATATATGGGTTATGTGTATGAGTCTACACAGTTTGCTACACAACTGAAATTTGTCCTTCAGTTTATACTCCCCCTACCCTTAATGTGCCCAAAATCTACCTGCAGCTTCCTCTGTCAAACAACTGCCAGATTTTTCTCTAGGATGTTTATTATATTGCTAGTGATGAATTGTTGTTCTAATGAACCCTAGCTCACTGGGTATTAACTGTCTGGCAAACTGCTAATGATTCCTTCCAGAATATAGTTTTAACCACTCTCATGAAAGTTTCCTTTGACTGTAAAGTCTGAAGGAAATGGTCCCTTTCAGATATTGTTAACCTAGAATGGGAGAATCCAGGTGAAAAATACAGTTGAATATCTGATGATTAGATGGAGCCCTTTACTAAAAAGGGATACATCAAAGACCATTCCTGTCTGGGAATTAGGCTAGATAATTTATGCAACACTATGAATTTGGCTCCATACAGTAATTTTTGGGAACCACCTGAATCCTCAAGCCATTTTTTTTTTTACCATATCTAACCTTATAATCATTGTTTAATAAGATTTTCTAGTGGTTTACTTTTTATGTTTCTTCTAGTTTCTCTCTCACTCTCTCTCTCTGTCTTCTCTCCCTTTCTTTCTCTCTCTCTGATGATTTTGAACCTTAGTGCACATTCCATTCTGACTTTCATTTACCATTGATTCAGCTGACTATAGGATGCTTCATGAGACCAACGCTGGTTCTGCTTTTCACACAGTCCTCTATTTGGCCTATTCGCTCTTTCATTCCTTTTTGCTGGAACTCTTACATTTCCTCCCTTTTCTTCATTGCTAGTAATTTCCCCCAGGACCTATCCTTATCTAATCCTAATCGCCAATTTCAACCGAAACCTAGCCCTTTTTATGATTAATCATATTAAATTTTTATTTTTAAGTGAAGGAAATGAAAAATACAGGTAAATAGTAGTTTTATAGAGCACTGATTGATAGTACAAAAGTAATTATAAGGGAAAAAGAATTTTAGTGTCATTTTTGTAGTATGTTTGCTTTATTTTAACAAGTTTTTAAAAATAATTGTCAACTAATTTAATAATTTCATATTTTTATTCAATGACATGTAAAAATATACTAAAAATGAAATGTGAAGTTAAATAATTTTCTGAGACTGTTCTTATATTAATAACCAACATCCTGTCCAAAAACAAGAATAACAGGACTCCCATGTAAATTGTAGTCATCTTTTGTATTTACATTGTGCATTAGAGAGACTGAGTTTAAACAAACACAAAACATGTATTGGTTTTATCACATCTTTCCTTTCCTTTTAGTCCCTACTAGAACTTCTTGGTACCCTTCAATCACCTAAACCCAATGTCTGAATAACTGACTCACTACTTTTCCTAAGTCTGTTTCTTTAAAATGGTATTTATCTAGTCAGATTTCTATTAACTTTGAATATCTATTGGTCAATTACTGTCTTCTATAACAGGTCAGTAATTATGCAATATCTGTTTTTTTTTTTTTGCCATTTGGGTTACAAAGAAATCGGTTCCTCAGTTCTCTGAGGAGTCAACAAGATCTGATGGCCAAGTTCTAAAACTTTTTTGAGAGGTATGGTAGAATCGACTATGCAATTTTCATGAAGTTCTTTGATGAGAGCAGAGAAAATTGTCATTAAGATCTTTGAAAGAGATATATAAAGTAAAAACTTTAGGATAGACAGAAGCCATAAATCCAAAATTATATTCTTAAAAGATTATTAGTAAATGCTCTATTGTAGTTTCTTTTTCATTTTTAAAAATATTCATCTATGCAGTGTTTCTAAACATTAATATATCTCATAAAACTAATAGTCACTGTGAAACAATAACATGTTATATTTCTTATTAAGTGTACATTTAGCTGGAGAAAGATTAAACCTTCTTTTGTAATTATAGTTTCTTCATAGGTAGTTATTGATGAATGGTAATTATCACTTCAGTGTTCTACTTGAATTGGCATCAGTGCATTGGGTAGCCAGCATTCTAAGTCAACAATCCAAGAAGCCAACTTAATGTTAGCTACAAAACCACCTGATTGAAAGGCATGGAGTTCTAAAAGCCATTAACTTTTACACGCAGAGTGAAAAGTTTGCTCCATTGGCATGTAATTTCATTTTTATAGTCAGGAGATAACAATAACATGAAAACATTACTACCAATGAAAATATGCCTTATGAAGAAAGTAGAGTGGAGGAAAATGGAAGATTAGTTGTTTTGAGATAAGTGGCTTTGTATATGTGATAGAAAGTAAGACCAAAATTGAATCTACCCTAAGCAGTTGGATGACTATAGCACTTTTGAATAATCTGATAGAGTCCTCACTAAAAATGTAAAATGGACAACCGTACAAAGTTTTTCTCAACAATGCACCTGAAAATTCTGTATTCTGGCATCCATTGATAGGAAATGGGAGAAAAGAGAACTTTAAAAAGAGAACAGCTATTTTCTTGAACAATAGATGGAACACAAGTTATATGAATCAACATTGACAATGCTGTCTAAATTAATAGTTAGCAAAATATTCCCTGTTTGACGTTGATTGTTGCAATTATCTGCACTAGATCATTTGCTCTTATTACAGATTCTTTATATACCATTAGGGATATTTTACTCTTTAAGTTGTCTTCAGAAAATTAACTTTGTATAGCAAAGCCTTTCACTATTACTATTTTTTTCATTTGGTCCAGATATCTATGCATGAAAAACCTACCGCTGAAAAACATTATTAGTCCTCAACATTGTCCTTTATATTGTGCTTTTAAAAGTCCCACTATTATGGGCTTCCCTGGTGGCGCAGTGGTTGAGAGTCTGCCTGCCGATGCAGGGGACACGGGTTCGTGGCCCGGTCCGGGGAGGTCCCGCATGCCGCTGAGCGGCTGGGCCCGTGAGCCATGGCCGCTGAGCCTGCGCATCCGGAGCCTGTGCTCCACAACGGCAGAGGCCGCAGCAGTGAGAGGCCTGCGTACCGCAAAAAAAAAAAAAAAAAAAAAAAAAAAAAAAGTCCCACTATTAGATAAAATTTTATTTCTTTTGTACTGTTAAACAAGGTAGTAATAATTCACCTGAGTTTATTGATATAAGTATCTGATTCCAGTTTTAGACGCTAAGGGTTATATATATTTAAAATAATGAACTTTGTATACTGCTACCCTTTTCATTAATCCTTTCATATATATTATTTGATTTGATCTCTCAAGCAGCCACGAATGTCAGTTTTATTATTTATAGACGAGAAAATGGAGGCTTGAAGAGATTGAGAGATTTGTTCATGTTAACCCAATTCATAAGTAGTTCAATTCAAAAACACTTATTAAGCACATACTATATAATTAATGTTCTGGCCCATTGGGATATTAAAAACAATTTCTAAAATGTACCTACACTCATAGGATTTATCTCAAGTGTAGAGGTAAACAAATTCCCAAATATGTATACAATGTGATGTATATTCAAAACACAAAAGTAATATAGAGAAAGAGGTAATTGTACTGTCTGCAAGAGTCATGAAATACTTTATAGGTTGGGTTCGTGCTTGAATCACATTTTGATTGGTGAAAATGAGTTTGCCAGTAAGACAGATAAAGGGAGGGAAAGTTCAAAACTAGGTTTTGACTATACTTTGACTATATAGTCATGACTATACTGTGCTATATTAATTTTCTTTTGCTGGTATAAAAAATTAGCACACATTTAGTGGCTTAAATGATTCAAATTATCTCACAGTACTGTATGTTTGAAGTCTGATATGGGTCTTGGTGGGCTAACATCATCCTGTTATTTAGGCTGTGTTCATTTCTGGAGGCTCTAGGAAAAATTCCATTTTCTTGCTTTTTCCAGCTCCCATTCCTCATAGTCCCCTTCCTCCATCTTCAAAGCCAGAAACAGTCACATCCCCTTGAACCTGCTTTAGTCATCATCACATTGCTTTTGCTGACCACAGCCGAGAAAGATTGTCTACTTTTAAGGAGTCATGTGATTAAACCAGGCTGACCTGGGTAATCTAGGAAAATCTTCTCATTTCAAGGTCCCTAACATTAATCAATTCTGCAGTCCCTTTTTGTCATGTAAGGTAAAATATTCACAGGTTCCGGGAGGGGAGAGATATTATTCTGCTTACTACACATGCCACTATAATCTTAAATTATTTCTTGTCTTAAGTAAATATAAACAGACTTCCTTATTTTTAGAACTAAATTGTTACACCAATGATGTCATATCTTTTACAAATGACACTTCAATAATAGAGGCTTACATTTTTATACCCTTTTGAAAATTATTTTAGAGATGGGGGTTGACATAGGTTCATTGGCTCAGATACTGAATATATTTCTTATTTATCATGTTATTAAATATTGAGGATTTTATAATTAGTTTTTTTCTCCTTACTACACATATTTTCCATGAATGAATTTCTCCAAACTTGTGTTAGTGTATTCTGACAACTAAAAAGTCTTTATCTCAGACAATTCTCATTAATCTGTTCTACAGGTCTCAAAAACAGATAGCACAAGCTGACCCATAATCTACACTCTCCCCCTACTTCTACTTCTCCACTTTCTACTCTGCTCCTGGTGTTAATGAAGGAAATGATCTAAACATTTGCCAAAACAAAAGTCCTGGAAGTCATCCTGTCTCTAGTCTCATAACCAAAATCTATCATCTGCTAGGGATTCTACCAACTAAATGTTTATCAAATCCAGCCATATTCCTCTACACCCAATGGCATGTCCTCAATTTATCATCTCCTATTTTGATTATACAACAAATTACTAGCTAGTCTCCTTGTCTCAGGCATTACTTCTCTCCATTCAAGTATCGTATTGTAGCCAGTGAGGTTTTTTGTTTTGTTTTTTTTAAGAAACTCACATGTTACTGTGTTGCTTCAAAATCCTTTATTCTCTCAGGATAAGTCCCCAACTCTCAAATCATCCTGAATAATTTTAAATTCCCTGAGTTCCCTGTACTATTTCTCACGCTTGGGTCTTTGCTCATATTATCCTTTCTTTACTCCTTCTTTTCTCTTCCTTCTCCTACTCCAAATATTTTCCTCCATATCTTCATGTTGTTTGTTAGAAACATTTTAATTATCACCTCCTACAGGAAGTTCTTACTCTTCTCCAAGGCTAGGCTCTACTCCTGAGCCCAGTTTCTTATAACATTGCTGCTTTTATTATTGCAATAATCACATGGTACTATCACTCAGAGACTAGATAGAGAGTGAGAAGTTTCAGATCAAAGAAGTATCCTATTTAAAAAAATATCCGCCCTTTTTATTACCTAATGATTACATATTAAGAATTTATTTTGTTTGTACCTCTCACTCCCCCACCCCAATATTGTCTCCCCTACTTATAAACACTAGTTTGTTCTGTACATCTGTGAGTCTGCTTCTTTTTTGTTATATTCACTAGTTTGTTGTATTTGTAGATTCCACATATAAGTGATATCATACAGTATTTGCCTTTCTCTGTCTGACTTATTTCACTTAGCATAATGCCCTCCAAGTCCATCCATGCTGCTACAAATAGCAAAATTTCCTTCTTTTTTATGGCTGAGTAGAATTTCATTGTGTGTTTGTGTGTGTGTGTGTGTGTGTGTGTGTGTGTGTGTGTGTGTATGTGTGTATGGCACATCCTTTTTATCTATTCATCTGTTGATGGACACTTAGGTTGCTTCCATATCTTGGCAATTGTAAATAATGCTGCTATGAACAGTGGGGTGCATGTATCTTTTCGAATTAGTGTTTTTTGGGTTTTTTTATTTTTTATTTTGGATATATACTCAGGAGTGGAATTGCTGGGTCATATGGTAGTTCTACTTTTACTTTTTTGAGAAACTGCAGTACTGTTTTCCACAGTGGCTGCAGCAATTCACATTCCCACCAAAAGTGTACCAGGGTTCCCTTTTCTCCACATCCTGGACAACATTTGTTATTTGTGTTCTTTTTGATGATAGCCATTCTGACAGGTGTGAGGTGATATCTCGTTGTGGTTTTGATTTCCAATTACCTGATGATTAGTGATGTTGAACATCTTTTCATGTGCCTATTGGCCATCTGCATGTCCTTTTTGGAAAAATGTCTATTCGCTTCTTCTGACCATTTTAAAATTGGGTTGTTTGTTTTTTTGATGTTGAGTTGTAAGAGCTGTTTATGTATATTGAATATTAATCCATTATTGGTCATATGATCTGCAAATATTTACTCCCATTCAGTAGGTTGCCTTTGTTTAGTCAATGGCTTACTTTGCTGTGCAAAAGCTTTTAAGTTTAATTAGGTCCCATTTGTTTATTTTTGCTTTTATATCCTTTAGTTTAGGAGAGAGACCCAAAAACATACTGCTTTGATTTATGTCAAAGAGTATTCTGCCTGTCTTTTCTTTTAGGAGTTTTATAGTAGCCAGTCTTACATTTAGGTCTTTAATCCATTTTGATTTTTATTTTGTATATGGTATTAGAGAATGTTCTAACTTCATTCTTTTACATGTAGCTGTCCAGTTTTCCCAGCACCAATTATTGAAGAGACTATCTTTTCTCCATTGCATATACTTGCCTCCTTTGTTGTAGACTCATTGACCATAAGTGCATGGACTTATTTCTGGGCTCTCTATCCTGTTCCATTGATCTATGTGTCTGTTTTTGTGCCAGTACCGTAATGTTTTGATTACTGTAGCTTTGTAGTATAGTCTGATGTCAGGGAGTGTGATTCCTCCAGCTCTGTTCTCCTTTCTCATGATTTTTTTGGCTGTCTGAGTTCTTTTGTGTTTCCAAACAAATTTTAAAATTATTTGTTCTAGTTCTGTAAAAAATGCCATTGATATTTTGATAAGGTTTGCTTTGAATCTGTAGATTACCTTAGGTAGTATGGCCATTTTAACAATATTGATTCTTCCAATCTGAGAACACAGTATATCTTTCCATCTGTTTGTGTTGTCTTCAGTTTCTTTCATCAGTGTCTTATAGTTTTCTGAGTAGAGGTGTTTTGCCTCCTCAGGAAAGCTTATTCCTAGGTATTTTAATATTTTTAATGCAATGTTAAATGGCATTATTTCCTTAATTTCTCTTTCTGATCGCATGTTGTTATTGTGTAGAAATACAACAGATTTCTGTATATTAATTTTGTATCCAGCAAATTTACCAAATTAATGATGAACTCTATTAGTTTTCTGGTGGCATCTTTAGGATTTTCTATGTATAGTATCATGTCATCTGCCAACAGTGACAGTTTTATTTCTTCCTTTCCAGTTTGGATTCCTTTTATTTGTTTTGCTTTTCTGATTGCTGTGGCTAGGAATTCCAGAACTATGGTGAATAAAAGTGGTGAGAGTGGTCATCCTTGTCTTATTCCTGATCTTAGGGGAAATGCTTTCAGCTTTTCACCATTGAGTATGATGTTAGCTGTGGGTTTGTCATATATGGCCTTTATTGTGTTGAGGTGTGTTCCCTGTATGCCTGTTTTCTGGAGATATTTTATCATAAGTGGATATTGAATTTTATCAAAAGCTTTTTCTGCATCTATTGAGCTGGTCATGTGGTTTTTATTATTCAATTTGTTAATATAGTGTATCACATTGATTAATTTATAGATATTGAAAAATCCTTGCATCCCTGGCATAAATCCCTCTGATCATGGTGTATGATCCTTTTACTGTATTGTTGGATTTGGTTTGCTAGTATTTTCTTGAGGATTTTAGGATCTAGAACATTCTATTTTTTTATTGAATCTTTAACAGGTAGCATTGTCTGACATATTGAATGTATTTATTATTAGAAAAATGAATTATTTTTAGATCTTTCAAAATTTAATTATGTACATTAATTTGTATTAATTTTACATATAGAGCTCAAGCTTGGAATAAGAGTGATACAGAAGAAAGTGCATTGGATTAAAAATGTAAAGGAAGAGAACATTTATTGAGATGTATTATGTGCCAAGGCTTTGCATTGGATGCCTTAAATATATTATATCCTTAATCATTCCAACATAACTTTTAAAAGTAATTATTAGAGAAGTTACAAATAAAAAACTGTATGGTACATGAAAATTCAGAGCAGAGTTATCGGGGAAACGCCAGCAGGCTATGGAGACATATAGTTTGACCTCAAATGTTGTGTTTTCATAGTGGTGGACTTGCCTTTCACCCTTGAAATAAATTTTCATTACAATTCCCAATTTGATCAGATTCAAGGATATAGACTCACGCTAACAAAGTTCTCATGAAGGTAATGTATAAATGTATTAATTTACTGGGATATTTTTCTCAGTAAACAAACTACAGTGGGAAGACATATCTGCAGATGTTTGTTTGGAACCTACCAGAAAAGGAGAATTTGGTTGTAAGATTTAAATGCTTAATAAATAAGGCTTTGAGGACCCTACTGTATCCTTTCCTATAACATGTGTTTATTTGTCCAGGGGATCAACTTTTCAGGTCTGCCTGACAAGGTGTTCTTTTCCTGGGCATTGCATGAATGGTCACTGCCAACAACTGCATAAGTCTCTTCTTTTTCTGTGCCTTTGGACTGACCATCCAGAACCAAAAAACTGCTCTCACTTTTAGATGTGATTGGTAACTCTGGTCAGGTTTTTCTGAATGAGGACTTCACTTTTCTCAGCTCTGATCCATTTTTTTCTCATTATTTAAATTTGAAGAAGGCAAGTTTTTTTGTGTTACGAATAACTTCTGTAGACAGTGCGTTATCCTGTTTTATCCTGTAACTATTCAAGTTTATACTATAGGTGTTAATAAATAACTCTGTTTTACAGTTAGAGGATTTATGCTCAAGCGTTTAAGTAACTTTTCTTAAGGCATAGTTCATATTCAAAGAGAGTTTTGACTCCAGAGCCTTTGCTCTTTCAAGTCTTTCTTGTCAATCTTAGTTCTATTTATAAGTAAATGTTTGCCCACAGGCAGATCACTAAGTTCCCTCTGCCCCACTTTGCTTATCACAAGGGTGAGTTGCTGCTCTAGATTATTTTTAAAGTTTCTGCTAGGTCTATTTTTTTTTTATTGATAGGAAGTATTATAATTTCCCTTCCTCCCTAGCCATGCCAGGTAGTCTCTGTTTTACAGCACAAAGCAGGGATATGCTATGAACTTAATTCTCACTTCAGCTGCCCAGATACTGGCATGAGGTTGACTAAAGTCTTATTTTTTAGTATTGTGAGCTTTCATCTTTTTTGCTTCTTTATGGTTAATTTAATGAGAATTTGGTTGGTCCCATTTCTTGTAAAGGAAAGAGATTAGTTTGAGTAGCTCCTTTGGCTACTTTTTAATTATCTCAGATTTCACATTTTTTAAGATGAAATGGCTATAACTTATTCAAGAGGAAGGAAATTCTGTGATGTGCATTATAACTATAGTAGATCAAAGTCTCCATTTTTTTGCACTGTGCAGGTGTAGAAATTCTGTGACACAGGAGAATCCACCATGGGTAGTAAAAAAAAAAATAGGAAAGCAAAATTACACTGCTTTCACTCATTTGCTTTGCAACATCTGTTTAGGTAGAAAGGCATTTTGCTTTCCTGTTTATTGAGGATTTTGGTCATGACAAGCCATGTCTATTTCCTTGGTTATTCTGAAAGCTTTGAGTCTACAGGGATTGGAGTAGCCTAAATAAATTGTACTGATGCCAGTAAATAGTGACTTTTTATCAGGGGCAGAGTGAGCATCTGCTTTTCCTAGAATTCTAGAGCCAAGTGTGATATCTGGGGACAGGGGGTAGAATTGGACTGACAGTTTAGTTTTTCTGCTGCCTGCATTAACTGAAGTTAGCTGTGAAAATAGCCCAACTTAATCAGCATAGGCCTGTTTTGTCATATCATTGTTTCCTGTGACATTGGCTTTCCGTCAGCACCCAAGACCTGAGTCAGTGCTTCCTTCTCCCTACCGCATATACACCTAGCTGACGGATTACCATCTTTACACAGAAATCTCTTAAATAAAAATCTACCTCCCTTCAAAGTCCTGTTTTGATAAAGAGACCATATGGATGTTTTGCTAATAATACTATGGATGTTTTGCTAATAATACTATGGATGTTTTGCTAATAATACTATCTCCAGCATACAACCGGCAATTTTTCTCTCTCAGGGAGAATGAAAGGGAGGGGGAAGTATGAAAGATTTTTGTTACTAGTTAATGAAGAGCCAAATTACTACTTTACAACAGGAACCAGAACCACCATAGACTATAAACAGAAAAAAGAAGAAAAAAATTACACAGTCACTCCCCTCCTAGTACCCAATCCATTATTTGGTAAATTGCTTTGAGATTGGGGTGGTTTAAACAGTTGTTGAAAAGGAATCTGATCCATGGTTCCTACATTCTAAATGATCCATCAATATCGAAAAGCCATAAAAAATAGGATAGATGTGTACATCTTCAGATGTAAGAACAACAAGAAAAATTCAGGGTAACATTGCTTTTTATCATGTTTTAAGATCAAGAAAATGGGAGTAGAGGGAAGTGGTGCTAATTTTAATTTAATTGTTGACGTAAATTCAGTAGCAAATTTCAGTAAACAATCATCTTAAAGAGGTAGATTTTGGACCTGTCCTTCTCTACAACCTATCTTTAAACATAATTGGAAGTTCTGTTTATCACCAGTGGATCTTCAGAAGGGAGACTGGAAGTCATCTGATTGTAGAAGTGGAATCTGACCTCATTTCTTCCCAATCAAGGAGTAACCATTGTCTTTAACCCAACTGGAAAGCTGATTACTTTATTTTCTTAAGCGAGAGGGGACACTTGACTCAGATGCCTTTATTTTCATTGTAGAGATACTTAGCTGAATCAGTAACCAGGCATAATATGTCACATCCTGGGTCTTTGAAATTTATTAACTCAGATACAAGAAGTCAAGAATTGTTTGTTCAGCTCAATTGCTCCAAAATATAGAACATTCTATTTGTTGTAATATAAATGGTAAGCACATCAGGCAACACAAATAGAGTAACTCAGAATCCCTTGTCTTAAGGACAAATTCTACCAGTGGAGATATACGGCATATCAAAGAGAGATGAAAGTTTTGTTTACTCTGATCACTTACATCAACAAAAATTTTATTTCTTAGATGTTTACATTTTTCAATACAATGCTATCTCTACTC
The DNA here is from genome assembly GCF_949987515.2 of Delphinus delphis. Lineage (NCBI taxonomy): Eukaryota > Metazoa > Chordata > Mammalia > Artiodactyla > Delphinidae > Delphinus > Delphinus delphis. Next base: position 71,283,584 of record NC_082688.1, read on the forward strand.
TAGAGGGAATTATTTATTTGTTCAGAAAAACTTATATAAATTAACTAGAGAATACAGTTTACTATCTAAGAAAATTAATGCAGCTGACTTCCTTCTAGAAGGAAGTGTTTGGGGGAGGAAGAGTCAGAAGTTGGTAGACTAAGAAGAATGGTACAAGCATAATACTAAATAAAGAGAGAGAAAGCAAATGTGAGTGGGGAAAGTTTGTTTGGAAATGTCTGCCCTTCCATACAGTCACAAAATGTGCATTCCCTACTTTGAATAAAGCTCTGGGTTTCTTGTAATTTTCATGTTTCTATACCTCAGCTTTGTCACTGAGAAGCTAGTATTTTGTGAAGAATTATCTTATTGATTTCAGCCTTTTGGTATATTCATCTTGCATCTGTTGATTGCGTTTACTCTTAAATGATAATTTTGTTGTTGTCATTGACCTCAAGAATGGGGTATTTTTAACATGAGATGTGAAGAAAAATGGAGGAGAGGCAAAAAGTTTATTATATATTTACCATTTGTAGAAAGTCATTTCACGTAGATGGAAAGACACACTATGGACTCTTACATTCAATGATGGGAATTACTCCAGGGTTGTGAAGAGGTTGTGAGAAGGAGGGATTAAAAGTAGCTAACTATTTTTTTAAAATTTTTATTGGAGTATAGTTGATTTACAGTGTTATGCAAAACATTGCACAAAGTGAATTAGTTATACATATATCCACTCTTTTTTAGATTGTTTTCCCATATAGGCCATTAGAGAGTATTGAGTAGAGTTCCCTGTGCTATACAGTAGGTCCTTCTTAGTTATCTATTTTATATATAGTAGTGTGTATATGTCAATCCCAATCTCCCAATTTATCCCTCCCTCCCTTACCCCCTGGTAACCATGAGTTTGTTTTCTACATCTGTAACTCTATTTCTGTTTTGTAGCTGAGTTCATTTGTACCCTATTTTTAGATTCCACATATAAGCGATATCATATAATATTTGTCTTTCACTGTCTGACTTATTGCAGTCAGTATGACAGTCTCTAGGTCCATACCTGTATGTCACTTTGCTCAGGAATCTGTCTTTTAGCCATATGAATGTTGAGTGCACCAACTATAATTCTCTTTTTGCACACTATCTGTGTGAGTCATATGTTGGTAAAATTTCTGGAGGGCATTAGTAGCCCTGACATCTTAGGACAACAGGCAAAATGACATCAGGAGAGCATGATACACTTGGTAAATGCCTTATGTAAACCAGAGAAAATGATAGAGGGAAAAAATTTTCATTTCTTGAGGCTGTGAAGTTACTACATATTTCATGTCACAGAATAGATAACATAGGAGGACAGGAGGAAATTCGCTCGTTTCCACAGTGCCCCTTGAAAATAATTCATTGAATTGGACTTTTTGGAAACATGCACATATTCTATATATGTTTTTGCCAGACAAATTTAGCATCTTAATAAAGCTGTCATTTGGGAAATATACATATTGCTCCTCCCAGAGTGCACAGAGGTGTTGGTAGGTATTAAGAAAGGAACACAGAGATGTGCCCTGAGGAAGTCTCTGTCTTGTCTCCATGCACATTTAGGTCTTCTGCACATACGAGCAAGTACTGGAAGAGGAGCATGGGGGAGGGGGTACTGGATGTGGTTGGCATCTTAGAAGATTTATGAACTACTAAATTTAGAAATGTCATTTTGTTATTGCCAGTGTACTGCTGGGGTCTTTGTATGAGTCACTAAGAAAAAATAGCAATCACCTCCTTTGCAAGATCTAGTATGAGTAACACAAAATGGGTTCAATTAATCATTTTAACCACTGAATTCACTCTGGATAAACAAAGTGTGTATCAGATGATATGCCCCAGAAAGGTAGTCATCCTTACAAAATGCTACTCTCTGCAGCTATGCTCTTCTCATTATCGTATTGCAAATAGTTTTCTGAAAGAAAAAACTGTTCAAGCAAAATATTAAACAGCATTCATTTGTCATTTTCCTGCGGGGACTAGGCAGCAACCTGCTGTGGCTGAAAATATGTGGTCATTACGAAGCTGGTATTGAATTGTTTGTTTATCTTTAGAAGGGGAGAGAGGTTTCAATGATGCTACTTTTTGATTGGTAATTTCAGGCACTTCTGCTTTCTAGATGCGTATCCCCTGTCCAGACTTGATATTAATTGATGTGCGTGTAAGCATGCTCTTTGTGTGTAAACATGCTCTTTGTGTGTATGTGCATGTGTTTTAATGTTCATATAATTTTCTGTGCCACAAGCTCTTTTCAACCTGAGGAGTGATGATGAGTTTCATTTTCTTCTTTGTGTGTGGTGTTTCATATCACAGTGAGTTAGGCTGCTTGCTTCTTGGAGAGCTGAGCATGGGCTATAAATGGACTGAGATAGGATGTCTAAGATGCCTTGCTTACTGAAGACAGTAAGGCTTCAGCTAGTGCATCAGAGAGAGAGTTCAATGTGGTTTGTTATCTTTTTTAAAACGCCACAGAAAGAAGCAGACTTTTTTTTTTAATTGCAGAAGAATCTTGGTTCGGTTTCTCCTCTTTCTCCTCTTCCTCTTCATTCCTCTCCTTCTCTTTCCCCCCATATTCTTCTTGTTCTTATTCTTCTCTGCATTGATACTGTACCCACAGGATTAAAGAGTGACCTGAGAAGGTAACAGTGTACACCCATCTACTCAAATCCCCAAGTATAGAAACTAGTTCAATTGCAAGTAACTTCAGATACCATCCTTACAGAACCCATTTCATTATTTTATTTATTTATTTATTTATATCTTTATTGGAGTATAATTGCTTTACAATGTTGTGTTCGTTTCTGCTGTACAACAAAGTGAATCAGCTATATGTTTACATATATCCCCATATCCACTCCCTCTTGAGCCTCCCTCCCACCCTTCCTATCCCACCCCTCTAGATCCTCACAAAGCATCAAGCTGATCTCCCTGTGCTATGCAGCAGCTTCCATTTTATATTTGGTAGTGTATATATGTCAGTGCTACTCTCTCACTTCATCCCAGCTTCCCCTTCCCCACCTGTGTCCTCAAGTCCATTCCCTACGTCTGCGTCTTTATTCATGCCCTGCCACTAGGTTCATCAGTACCGTTTTTTTAGATTCCATGTATGTGCATTAGCATATGGTATTTGTTTTTCTTTTTCTGACTTACTTCATTCTGTATGACATACTCTAGGTCCATCTACCTCATTACAAATAACTCAATTTCGTTTCTTTTTATGGCTGAGTAATATTCCATTGTATATATGCGTCACATCTTCTTTATCCATTCATCTGTCGATGGACACTTAGGTTGCTTCCATGTTCTGGCTATTGTAAATAGGGCTGCAATGAACATTGTGGTACATGACTCTTTTTGAATTATGGTTTTCTCAGGGTATATACCCAGTAGTGGGATTGCTGGGTCATATTGTAGTTATATTTTTAACTTTTTAAAGGAACCTCCATACTGTTCTCCGTAGTGGCTGTATCAATTTCATTATTAACAACCTTTACCAAGTCCTTTATTCTGCCATTTAAACCTGTTTCCTTTATTATGTACTTAGAGAACCAAGAAATTTGTCACCATTTTCTGAAACACTCTTTACTCAAAGACTGCAAAATCACTCCTTTCAGCCTGTTTAACTGGAAGCAGAATTTCAGCTTCATTAACTTAATCTCTAAACTTTTAATCAATTTATGGCACACTTTTGAGCTTCTTTTGTAGTTTTCCAGAACTCCTTTAAGTCAGAGAATGTAGGACTGCACATATATTCCAAAAGGTACATACCTGGTACAAGTAAATGATAAATGGTAAAGTTCAAAATAAAAGGAGGCCAATTTATATTCTCCATTCTTCTATTATCACATATGCCAGGCAGACTATGCTTAGTGGAGGTGAGGATTTGCTAGTCTGAGAGTTTGGTAAGGGGGCACAGTTTGCCTGCTAGGAAAGAATGCAACATTAGAATAGAGTAAAAAAAACATGGCTGTCCCTGGATGCTACCCTGTTTGTTTCATATTTAGAAAGGAAAAAAAAAGTGCAAATTTTGATGAAGCGCAGAGAGAAGTCTGTTTCATTGAGATTGTTGCAAATAACACTTATGCTTGGAGAATGTACTGAACCTGGATATGTCCTGATAATATTGATTTGTAATCCTTCCCATTAAAAAAAATCTTTTGAGAGAATTAGGCAAGGATAGCACAGCAAAGTGCAGAGACTTTTGAGGAGAAGAGTTACAGCCCGATCAAAATCTCACTTGTTCAATAAACTATAAAGTTGTTCTTCCAGGCAGAAAGGAGGCAATTGTAGGTTTTATTGCTGTCTGAATGAAGGGGCTTTAATTGCTCAGATATACTGCTATGCTTGTTTGCCTCATTAAGTGCATTAACAGTCTGATCCTGTGGTGGGGAAAAGCAGAAAAAATATTAAATGGGGGTAAAAACCATGAGTTAAACAATTAGCTTATAGCAATATACACATAAAGTGATTGATTTTGACCTGATCTTTCCTCTCATTTCTTTCCTTTGTGTGCATGATTTGACTGTTTGAAAAACTTTACTCATTGCCTTACAAAAACATTGCTGACTATCCAACACCAGTAAATTGTAGTAATTGATACATAATAAAGATAGCAGCAACCATTTATTCAGTTCCTACTACGTGCTGGATACTTAATATATCTTATACAGTTACCTAATGTAATTACTGTATCAAATGTGTTAGTTACTTAATATATGTCATGCTCTGGGGTAAAGATACATATCTTATGATGTAGGCCTCCTCCTCTCTGTTTTACAGATGAGGAAACAAAGAAGTATAGAGAAGTTGAGACTTGCTAAAGTCCCATAGCACATCAGGGGCAAAGCTTAGTTTTGAATTCGAGTCTCAAAAGCCGGCATTCTTCCCAATATATCTCCATTTCTCTGCTTGACTTGTCAGATTTATCTTGCTGCTGCTGCTTTTTTTTTTTTATTATCTTCTTAAAAAAAGGTAAGAGAGTCATAGTTCTTCATCTATAACACTACCTCCAAGACTGATAAGGGTACTAAATTGCAATGACACAATTAAATATTTTTGGAAGTGTTTTTCTATCAGAGAAGCCCAGAGAGTGTTATTTTAAAAAAGTCAGAGATAAGCTAGAGCTGAGGCTTCTGGTATTTTAATGACCAATATATTATGAGCACCATGTCATCATAGACTCTAAGAAGTTATCACAATCATTATAGGATTGTTGCAGTTGTTGGTTTTAAAAAAAAATGCAAAGTTTCATCTCTTTAAAATGTGATTAATATGTTTCACTTTTTTATTATAATTATTTATTAGGTTCTTATACTATGTTCTTGTGTTTCTCTTTTTTCCTCTCTTTCCTTGGGCATTTTATGTGAGCCACAAATTTACAGGTCTGTGTCTTACTGTACTTTATGCTTGGGTAAGTTAGGTCAGGGTGATAACCCAAGGGAATATTAATAATCCTTGTTTTACCAAGGCTAAATTTATACCATTGTTAGAAGTTAATTGCTCTGTTATACTCCTGGTGCCCAGGATTACTGAATACTAAGGGATAGTGGCTTGGGAACAAAGGTTTTCCATTCTTGCAAAAGTTACCTCTTTAAAATTCGTGCGATCGTCAAGGAGCAGATAATTTCTCTGAAATAGTTGACTGTCTATTGCACAGAAATGAAAGGTGATTTATGTAGGTGCTAGATGATAGTCATATGGAGCACAGATAAGAAAATGTTTGTAAATTTATAAAGTACCAGAATCTAGATGCCTATGTGACCTAGGAAGCACTATTTTATCCTAAAACTGCACACCAGTGGCCCTTTGTCAGAAAAGCTGTAACCATTGACAAGATTCACCTGCTGGAAAGCTTTCTTTGCTTTGTGAGAAGAAGAAGCAGAAAATATTTTCACTTTAAGTCTCTCCATGCTTTCCTGGAAGCTGAAAGGGATCTGCCTGAACTTGAACTTAATTGCCTGGGACCAAGAATATGAGTTAGGGTTGGGAAGAGGGACAGTCACAAAACCAGACAATGATAGCAAGGTAATCATTAGATAGTGTAACCTGCTGGAACCTCTAGGACAGTCACCTAGTCATCTGTTCCCATTGAAAGTGTAATTAGAAGTGTTCTGATTGCTTTGCCACTATTTCCTCATTCAATCATTAGGTCGTAAGTAGAGACCAAGGCTTCATTGACTTCATTACATTTCCTCATCTGAAAAATAGGAATAATCAAATCTACCTCTCAGGATCCTTGTGCAAAATTTTTAAAGAAATGTTTGTAAAAGTTTCTAATATATCATTCTTAACAAGAATATAGCACCTACATGGAATATGTGCTGCTGTGATTCCCTGGACCCTGCTCCCCTAGATTATAGCAATAATTCTTTTCTTCCTAAACTTTAGTGAGACTTCAGACTCTTCAACTTAGAGCTCCAGACAGTAACTGTCAAATGACTGGAGCTTTGAAACCTATTGGCCATCCCTGTCCTAAATCTTAGTGAGTGCAATATAAAAAAGTGTTTTCTTCCTTTCCCTTCTCTTTCTTATTTCCTTCATTCTTACTATCCTTCCATAGGGTCTTCCACCATGTTATGTATATACATTTTTTAGTTACTCAATAATTCAATAAAACTTACTACTCTTAATGTGCATTGGGTTGTATGATAAATACTGTTGGTATTACCATGGCTCAAGGGGAGAATGGTAGAGCAGCTAGAAGTTGTAGCTAGACTGCTTTGATTCATGCCCTAGCTTTACCGTTTTCTGGCTGCATGGGAAAATTACTTAACTCTCTCTAAGCCTTAAATTAGAAGGTACAATGTACAATGTACAATATATGATGTACAATGAGGATAATAAGAGTTCAGTCTCTGTATCTAGACTTCTGGGTTCAAGTCCTGACTCTGCTATTTACTTGCTGTGTGAACTTTGGTGAGTTATGTAACCTCTCTGTGCCTTGGTTTTGTTATCTGTAAAATAGGTTACTGTAAAAACTAAATGAGATAAAACATAAATTAGGTTTAGAAAAATGTCTGGCACATATAAGTGCTCAATAAATGTTGTCCTTATTGTTTTTATTACTATTATTACATGACTCATTTAGATCACTTAGGAAATACATGCATATAATAAATAGTTAATCTGTGTTAGTCATTTTATTATGTGATGTGTTTCCGCCTTCAAATAACTGACATATACTTAAATAAAAAGTCAGTAAGGGATAAATATTGTAGACACAGTACATAAAATAGACACTTTGTGGGTTTAGTGGTGGGGACTATCATTTAAATGAAATGATAGCTAAATTAAAAGAACTGAAAATGCCAACTATTGGTGAAAAGGTGGAACTGCTGGAACTCTGGTATGAGTGTAGAATTGAACAATTTTGTTGGAAAAAATATTCAACAGAAATGCTCAGTATATAAATAAAGTTCAAACTTTCTGTGCCCTATAATTCAGTGAGTTCACTCTTAGGTATATATATATATGACTAATGAGTGTATTTTATGTACAGGGATGTTAGTAACAACTTTCTTTAATAATAATTAAAAACTGAAAACAACCCCCCAAAAACATCAAAATGGAAATGCGATAAGAAAAATATGTGGAATATATATACAAAGAAATATTATACAGTAATGAAAATGAAAAAAGTATTGACAAATTCAACAGTATAGATGACTTTCAGAAATATAATATTGAGTAAAAGAAACCAGATAAAAAAGAACACATACTACAAGATTCTTTTTATATGACATTCCACATAGGCAGAACTACTTGATGATATAAAGATAGAGACTGTCTTTGGAGAGGGTTAGTAGTGCCCAGGAAAGTACATGAGAAGGATACTGGTTATGTTCAATTTACTTATGTGGATCATGTTTTTAAAATTGTGTTACTTTGTGAAATTTGATCAAACACACACTTTATATGAGTGTACTTTTCTTTATATGTTTTACTTCACTAAAATGTACCTACAAGTAAAAAAGAAGTAAAATGGAAAAGTCATTCATTACAACAGAATTTATCCAATGATAAGATTTTGGAAATGAAATGGCCTACGGCGTTGGTTTTCGAAGTCTGAGCCTGAGTCCAGAATCTGTATCTTTAACTAACTGGCTTCTGCTATACCTCAAATAGTAATATATTTGATAAGTGTTAGGAATTTGTAAATGGAAATTTACTTTTTTACAATAAAATTGGATAATCTTTTAATATTTTGTTCAAATGGTGCAAAATCAAAACTTCAGGAATGAGTTTGATCTTCAAGAGACATTAAAACTTCTTAAGGCCTGCCCTTTTGGGGGTGGGAAAGTACAGTAAAAAGCCTTTAAAAAAAACCTCAAAATAATAGCCATCTAAATTAACATTAAGCTCATTCTGAGTGTATTTCAAGCTTATCAAAAACACATAAGGCCTTTACTTACTTTAAAGAGAATTTGTTGGAGTCTGAGGGTTAGAGCCCCTGGTCACAATACCCTTCGAAAGCTAGGATTGTTGCATTTGTCCATTAACTGTCACAGGCGAATGAGCACCAGAGGTACCCAGCTGAATAACGTGGGCGTCAAACATATTCTTTCCATCCTCACTGTGCATCACACCCCTGCTCCTGATCATCACGGTCTATTACCCCTGCCAGGACAGTGATTGCTCTTTTTTCCTCTGATCCTAAAGTGCCCAGATGGCAGACGCAGTTTATAATTCAATGGGATTTTTGCTGTATCCCCTGTCAGAAGTGTTTCCCCTTTGGGAACCAAGACCTCTAAACTTAGAGAGCCCAGAACTAAAGGTATAGGAAATGCAAATCCCCAAGTGGTTACTGGGAATGATTTAAATGATGCCACTTGGGCTTCCAGCTCTTTGTTCCTAGACCAGTGTACTCTTCCTGCTGGGGGCACAGCTATATATAAAATGGTATTGATTCCATGCATATACCATAGCTTAGAGAATTGTGTTCTTGCTGGGGGCACAGCTATATATAAAATGGTATTGATTCCATGCATATACCATAGCTTAGAGAATTGTGTTCTATCTTCCAAGCTGGCACTTCAGTTACCATGTTCTACCAGTTTCTGAATGGTGCTATATGTTATATGACTAGTTCATCCCATGGTCATGGGCTTGGCTTTGTACCTCCTTTGCTATAAATGGGTTTCCCTGGAAAGTCGTTATGTTTCGTGGGATCCAGTACATGACATTCCTTAAATCTTCAGATAGTGGCGCTGGCTGAGGACCTGCAGGCAGAAAAAGCAAATCCATACCTAAAAGATACATTTATTCATATCAAAATAAGTTACTTATTCTTCCAAAAATTTGTCACCAAGAGTCCAACTGGTCTTCTTGAGGGATGCTGCTGTACTGGGAGACTCAGCACTGGACTCTATTGATGACAATTGGATATTCAGTATTGACAGTCGCTAGATCAACATTGGTATGCTAAGTGAATTCTAAGGTGTTGGACCCATATGGAGTCTCCATCCTTGTACCTTTGGCCATTCCATGTGACCAAAATGCCAACAATGGGGTAGCCAATGATAGATCTTGGCATCACTGGCCAAATTGTTATGTCTTCTTAGTTGTTCAGTGCTTCTGCCAGATGGCTGCTCTCTAGTGAATATTATCAAGTGATGCAAAAATCTCCATACTTCATGCTCTCTTCTGTGTTTTCATTGTACGTGCCTCTACCCCAAAACTCCTTTTGTTGTATTTTCTTCTGTTTCTTCTTCTGGGCCCCTGATCACCTGTCCAAGACATTTGCTACTGTCTTTGAATCCATATACATTCTAAACTTTGTTCCTTTTATTTCTACACAAAATGTATAACGAGGTGCCCCATCTGAGACTCTGTTCGTTGGGAGGATTTTCCCTCACCACTCTTTTTCAGTGTAATAAAAGAAGCTGTAATGCAGCTGCTGTCCATTTTCAGATTGTACTCATATACTGAGCTGACACTTTCATGAACCAACCTTGTGCTTTGTCTTCCTCCATATGTTGGGTATAAGAATCCCCTATATTGCTATAGATATGAGCTGGGAAAGATCTATATGCTGGAACATAGAACACTGGTGGATGACACAGGGGCCTTGGCAATATGCTTGTATAGTTTGCATGGACCCTCTGATCCTGCTCGAGCTTGTTACTGGATTTAGCACTTACAATCCTCAATGATAGTTGCAGGAATCTTCTGACCTTACAACTTAGTGGGTTTGACAGTACCCAGCTCATGATCAGCAGCTGTGGCTCAGTTTGTCATTTGGTGCCCCGTTGTCATCCACGCCATCTATACCAGGCTCATTGGTATGCCAATAGTTCTTTATAAAAAGGCACATAATTCTGACGGTGTGACCTTGCTCCAGACCCCCAGCAATCTATGTTGTGATTCTCTCATTGGTGCCTGCCATCATCTCTACATGACGTCTTTTATCATCACTGATACCTTGAATGCCATAAGGTCTTCCAGGTTGTAATGCCCAGTGACAGAGTCACTAGCAATGCACCTCTCATCGCATCCCTAGCTGGCTTACATTATAACTTAACTCTGGTTATAGACCGCTGGCCAAGAAGGAGGAGTGGGGAACACATGTTGTCTAAATCATCGTCAAGAAAGAGGGGAATACTAGATTTAAATAGAGATTTTTAGGGTGCTTCCACAAACTCAGAAGGTTTGGGGGAATCTGAAGATTATAGATATTCATGGACATCATCCCTAATGTCTCCAGCTTATTTGGTGGTATCTCATACTCTGCCAGCAAGGACCCTGACCTTGGGAAAGCAGGCCTTCTTTGATTGGGAGTTTTTGGCGTGGTACTCAACTGTATCTTCCTTCACTCTGTAGAAAATGAGAGCTTCTTCGTATGCTATCAAGAAAGCTCTCTCTCGCTTTCACACGTAGCTTTCTGTTAAATTAATGGTTCTTAGATTTTTGTTATCTTGTTCAGAACATCAGCTGAACATAATAGCTATCCAAAGCCATTGTTTTGTAATTACTATTTCACCAATATTTGTCAAACTCTTAATGCATCGAACCAGCTAATACATTCCCTTACAGCAGCACATTGTTCCAATTTAATGCCAGTGAAAGTTTTAACAATTAAATAGGCACCTTGTTCCAGTGTCTATATGTACCAGAACCACTGATGATGGTGCCATTCAGAAGGCAAGTGATCAAGCTCTACAACCCAATCCTAGAACCTTCTTTCTTTGTCTATTCCTTGTAGCAACTGTTACAGGTTCAGATCCCTGAGAAGCACTCTTAGAAAGGGAGTTTGGTGTATAGAAATTTTTACCAAGAATTGCCTTTGGGAACAAAACTTGTGGAAGAGAGGGTAAAGAAGCAGAATTAAGCAGAAGGAGAAGTTGCTCTGTGATGCAATCCCAATGACAAAATTGGCCAATCACATTGGGCACTCTTGAGAATGTTCCTTCATACTTGTCCCAGTTGTACTGAGAACACGTGGACTTTAGACTTTCAATGATTAGTCATTGTTTGTGTGATGCTTTAGGAAGAAGGGTGACCTTGGATAATGTGGCAGTCTGCCAGTAAGGCAATTCTGAAAGGAGCAGACAGCAGAAGTTCTGTTTGCCAAGTGTTCCTATTAGCTGGGCAACAAATCCTTCAACATAGGCTCTACCACATTAGTTTAAAAGCACTCAGTCTAACAGTGAAGGTGGACATATGGAAGAGTAAGTATTGCATTCATTTATTTATTAACTTTATTCTGCTCACCTCCACAAAAAGGTTTGATATACTCTACTAGAAGGCAAAGAGATTACAAAACATTAAAACACCCGTAAAAGAAAAAGAGCTACCTGATAGGGTGAGGACAGGGGAGTAAATTTCTTGAGCATGAATGATAGCTCTGACTTTTAGCAAAAGAAAGTAGAGAAACACAAAGTCTTGCATGATTTTTATTAGCTAAAAATAGGAATATGATCCATTTTCCTGGGAAACTAACATTTTCCTGACTCTGAACACTAATACATTATTATGAGAGTCATTATAAAATGCTCTGGACAATATTCTGGATTGTAACTTCAATAACAGTTTTATAATGATAGCAAAGCTTTTCTATCTATAATTCTTTCACTGAATTTTTGAAGTGTATTTATTGTGCTAATTGAAAGAAGATTCATGTGCTTTAAAAACAAAGAGAACATAATGACCAAGGTTGACATCTTAGAATGCGAATTGAAGAGTATGACTTGTAATAGTTGGAGAAGTAATTTGTGGAATGTAAATTAGGACACTGCTCCACCAATCAGACTTATCCAAAACATTTTCTTTAGCAGCTAAGCAACTAATATTTGATTCTTAAATTTCACCATCATAAGATGTATTCACATGTGCGTTAGTGTATGTGAGTGAAAGAAGTTATACTTCAGCATGAGATTGTTTACTAATCTCTTTAAATTTAACTTGATTTATTTTGACTTAATACAGTCTACATTAAAATTGTGTGATTAGACAGGAAATAAAAAGATGTCCAAAATGGAGTATTATTTTCAGGAAATTATATTCTCGTAAGAAGAGTAAGGTACACAAATACAAATGTGAATAAATTCACAACACACAAAAGATATTAAAGTTATCAAAGGAAAAAGAGATAATACTAACTGGGGATATTATTAAATATTTTAGAAGGGGGCAGCATTTAAAATAGGCCATGAAGGATCCCTGATAATGTAATAAGCCCTCAATAAATGTTACCTAGTATTACTAGTTCAGTTTTTCCTTAACTTATACCTAGCAGAATACAAATGTGAAAAGTTAGGTAACATTAGCTGAACGTAGTACTTTTGCAGATTTAATCTCATTTTTACCTCAAGGCAACATCAAAATGGTGAATCTTATCTTCATTTTACAGTAAGAAAGAAAAAGGAAGGAAGAGAGGAAGGGAGGGAGGATGAGAGGAAGTGAAGGAGGAAGGAAAGATGATGGGAAGGAAAGGAAGAAAGAAACTGAGTCTCAAAGAGATGAAAACAGTCTTCCCAGGACATATAGTTAGCAGACTTGAGACCAGGGATCTGAATATAAGTATGTCTGTCCATAAAGCCCATTTTTGTTCACTACAATTATCTATTACTACTAGGAATTGCTGTCAAATTATGGAACATTATTCCAAATTATTTGCTGTGAAGAGAAAGGAGTAATTGTTTAAGAATACATAGTATTGCTAAAAGAAGAGAGTAATGTGGGAGGGAGTTAGCTGGGTTAAAACAGTGTAGATACTCTGCTTGGAGGAAAGGAAAGAGAGTTGTAAAAGAGGAAGTATAAAGTAGGCAGAGACTAGAAACTAGAGTCCCTTGCTTCACAATTTTAGTAGAACTAACTATGCTTTAAATAATATGTTTTTTTTTTTACCTTTCAAGGCGGTTATGTAACTAGATTTCTCCTGACCCAAATATAGTTTTCTGGTTTCAGTGACAGAAGAGGTCATTACATTTTGATGATAGCTCAACCACTATGCATTTAAATAGATCAATAACCCAGGAGAATTCAAGACTTCAAGGGCTTAGGAATGAAGCTCTCCATCCTTGGTTGTCTGTCAAAGTCATCCTAGTTTACTGATGGTGCCAAAATATTGTTTTCTTTCAGATATTTAGAGACGGAGTGAAATTAGATTGACAATTTCAATGATTTACCCAAACCACAAATACTCCTATTATGAAAAGGATCTAGAAGAAAAGGTTTTACATTCATCAGTAATTACTAAATCAGAATAGTTCTCGCACTTGCTATTATATAGTGATTGCTTCATCTCTATGTGCTTTAAAATATTGGGGATTTTAAATTACTGATATATACATTCCTTGTTATTTACTTAGATAGGATGAATGCTGAAAATTGTTCTTCTAGGAACTTGCAGACTTCTCAAGGTTAGATATTGATTGTTGAACATTATAGCACTTAAATGTTTAGATCTGTAGGGTTTCAAAGGGTTTTTGCAAAAGAGAAAAAAGTCTGAGAAGTAGGTCATGAAACAACAATAAACAATACCCCACGAGATGCTACAGTTGCCAGATAGACTGAAAAGGGGCAGAAAATGAGGGAGGGACCAAGAAGATAGAAACAGAGATGAAGGTAGGCCCAGTGGTCAGCACTTCAAAAATAAAATAAAATACCTGACTTTGAATATTTATATATTATGACATATGTATGTGCAAACTCTCAACTTAAACTTACTATTGAAGTCTTATACATTTATGTGAAATAAATTAATGGTATTTAAAGCCAATTGGAGCTTACAATTAAGTCAATTCAGTGATTTTATAGAACCCTTTAACAATTGGATAATATTTAATATATCATAGATATAATCCTGGCTACAAGTTTACTCTTTGATCTACCAAAGTGAAAGTACATTGCCAAGGAAACTCCATTCTAGCAAGAGGAATCCTATTCTGATCTATTGATCCATTAACTATCACAATGACAATTAGCATAATGGGTTTAAATATCCTTCACAGAACTTTTCAATAGATTTAAGCTATTTTATCCCTCTAGAAAATATAGAGTGTTTGGAGTTAACCCAAAAGGCAATATATTAAATGGAAATTCATACCCATTAAAGGTCCAATGCATTCCAGGTATGTATTCTTTTTCCTTTCAAACCCCTATATTTGTTAATCATGTAATCTGAGATATTTATTTTAGTACAAAACCACTTAGGCAATCTAACCTTGTAAATTAGCTACTTCTTCCTTAACTCTGTACGTCCTCTGCTTAGTAAAGCATTTAAATACCAGACATGGTCATCAACCACTAATTCCTTTTCTTAGTACTGGGTTCACTAAGAGAAACCAATATTGAGTGAAGAAATGGCTCAGCATTAATTACTAGAAATTGCTATCAATTACTAAACATTACTACAAATTACCTGCCGGATGGACAAGTGCTGTTTCTGGTAATACAAATTTCAATGAGTAATTTTACTTATTTCTTAGACTACCCTTTGGGCACCATTGGCTCCTCTTCGGGCAGTCTCAGCAGAAAGCTAACTGGCCAAATGAACTCAGAGATTCAAATTCTGTCTTCAACTTGGAGGACCATAATTGAGGAAAACAGGTGCATCTTATAGAAGTCGTTTTTTGGTTTTTCTCCAAAGAAAAATTTTTTATTGATTGAAATATAAAATTATAAGTATCCCTTTTCTTAATCTTCCAAGCCTTTAATAAGCATAGTGAATTATTTAATAAAGGCAGCCTGGCATGGTGGAAAGATCTGGAAGTTAGGAGCCATGGTTCTAGTTACATTTCTTTCACTGCAAGGTATTAAACCTAAGGAAGTACAAGGTACTTCCCTTCTTTGAGCTCTAGTTTTTCCATATGTACAAGGAAGAGTATATTATTAACTCTTTTAGTTATAAATGAAAGTAGCCCAATTCAAAATGATTTGAGCATAAAAAGGTAATTTACCTGTTCAGGAAGCCAAGCTTCAAGAACGATCAAAACAAAGAAATATTAACAGAATACTCTCCCTGTATCTTTGTGTGTGTGTGTGTGTGTGTGTCTGTGTGTCTGTGTGTGTGTAAGTAACCACTATCTCTAGCAGCTGTTTATTAGTCTATGTTAACTTCATTCTCAGGGAGGAACTTACATTTGGTAGTCTTAAAAATATATAGGTTTTCTTACAACCAAGATTCCTAGCCTTAAAGTTACCCCCAGATCTTTGGAATTTAGTTTCACTAATCTCTTTTGGGTCATGTGCCCTTTCCCGAATAAATTACTACAGATAGATAGATGGAGTATGCTGATGAGTTTGCACTGAATCACATAACATGCCTTTAATTAACCATGAAGGGTCGGTATTGTTAGTCTCACCTGAAACATGTGGGCTAAGAGTAGAAAGTCTCTGCATTCCTTGGGAAAATAGAAGTCCTGCTATGAGATAAATGTGGAGTGAATGCTGAGCACACAGTGTAACAGATGTACATTGCAAAAGGCCTGGTAGATTTTCATTCTTTCATTCTCTTAATTAGTCTCTTAAAGAATTGTAATACAAAAGTGGTCAAGGCTGATCTCTCTATCTTCATCCAGCTTACAGTAAATGGATAAGAGATACAGTAAAAAAAAAAAATTATAAAGCCAAATAAGTATATGTAAGACTCTTTCCATACCTCTCATTCTGTGATATTTAGCATGGCACTCTTTTCACCATTTAACAAAATCACATCTCACTTGCCTATAGTGTTATTTCTTATTTCTTATGGATTATTGGCCTGTGGGCCATGCTAATTTGTATCGCTGTTTTCAGTCTCTGGGTGGAGTCTTTTGCCCTGAAACTGCCCTCTATTATATGTGATCCAGGACTATTCAGAGAAAATGATTTCAATTCCCAAAGCTTTCATCCTGGTATCATTTGGAATAAAACTGGAGCCAAGCAATTGTTGGTATCTTGGTAACTAAACAACTAAGTTCTTTCTTTTCCTCAGAAATTGACATTGTTTGCATTAGCTGTTTTCTGAAATTACTAACAGAGTTTATTGACGTTTTTGGGAAAGGGTGAACTACATAGATTGCCTTTTTTGTATTTTTAGGAAGGACCTGGAGTTTTCTATTAACATTCGTTTTGGAGTTTCACCCCGTGTCTTTGGTTCATTGAAGAGTTGCTAATTATTTTTATAATTTTGTAATATTTATGATTCTGTGAATTTTTATGTTGGAAAATGTATAATTGGTAAGTGCTTTTGCTAACAAGCATGACTGGGTTATAATCTTTGTTTTTTAGTCAGTAACAAATCACCAAGCAGATTATTTGAATTTCCAAAAGTGAGTGGGAAAAGATTTTATAAACATCATCATCTTCCTTGTCAGAGTAAGATCATGGGGACAAATAATAACCCTGATTATCCAGTAGAACTTGGGTACTGATATTTCCAACTTTTGATGAGGCAGTGGGAGCTTAGTGAGAGATGGAACAAAATGATAATTTGGTTGATACAGAACAATCTCCTAGTTGGTACTTGGCATATAAGAATTGACAGATGTATTTGGAACTGAGAGTTAATAGAAATAATAAAAATTACCCAAACTTCAAGGAAATTCTTCAAAGAAGGGATGTTTGAGCCAAGACTGGCATGGATTCTTCCTGTATTAAGAGGATTCATAGTTGGCACACATGTACCTTTTTGAGCATCTGTAATAAGTACATCCTCTGGTCAGACAAATTTCAAAAGGCATCTTTCTTTTGGTTAGACACAATCACATCAAAAATGTCAGCCCTACGCACTGCCTACAACTGAGTGAATAAAATCTTGGCGTGTGGATTTTGGATCTTGGTTCCAATGCTTAATTATTAACTTAGTGATCTTGTGCTAATTACTTTCACAAGCATCACTTTTTTTTCTACTCTGTAAAATGAGTATAACTGTATTTAATAAATCATGCACATTGAAGAGATAATGTAGGTAAATTGTTTTGCACAAGGCCTTCCGTAATCCAGACCAAGAACTTAGTGAATGTTAACTCTAATTTTATTATTTTGTTATTATTAGTAATAGTAGAGGTAATGGTAGTACAGTACTATTGGGTTGGTCAAAAAGCTCATTCGAGTTTTTCATAACATCTTACGGAAAAACCCGAACGAACTTTTTGGCCAACCTAATAGTATTGCCTTATCTTCGTTTCTCAGATCCAGTGTCAAATTTTTTTTTTTGCCTTGCCTTTGTCCTATTGTCAACATTATGACTGGGTATCTTAGTCATTTCTATTGAGAAGGTAGGAGGAATGAAGTGAGACTAAAGCTTGGTAAAGAAGAAGAAAACCTGCAGGGACTCATATTAATTAGGATAAAGGTTGTATGGTCAGTTTTGTGTAAAGTCTACAAAGTGGTCTTATTTTTGGTTTAATGCATCATGGTCAGAGTGACCTTGTCTTACGTGAGTGCTCTGTGAAATTGCTTAAGTTCAAGAGAACAATGCCATAATCTTTCTGTGAGTTCTAGGCCAGCTTCTGGCAACACCAAGACCTGTCTGGTAGTACCATGACTGCCTTTGGCTGGGAGAGGTTGCTTTTATCTTTCTTACTTTGCAGAACCCCACATTTTTGTGAGCCGTTAACCATTAAAATCATGTTCAAGGGATGACCAGAGTAGTGAAAGATTTTTGAGCAATATCTTAAAGAAATATGTTATTTAACACTGAGAATTGAGGATTTTCACCCCAGAGAAGTGGAATAGCTGAGTTTGACTGACAGCTATCTCAAAATATGTGAAGATCAGTCTCATATATGAAGTATGTCCAGGGTCACTACTAAGACAGAAGTTTCTCAGAGTAAGAAAGCCCTTATTTATTTTTTAAACTGTTAGACTTATAAAGCAGTGGAATGAATATTTCTTTTTCCATGATGGACTTTGCTATCACTGGACATGTTCATATAGAGTCTAGATAAACTGTCTACCAGGGTTATTGTGGAATGACAGCCCTATGGCAATAATTGGACTGGATGACAGTGTATGTCTTTAATTCTCTGTTTCCAGAAATGAGGAAGGTGACAGAAAGTAATAAACTCCTGGTTGACTGAGGCTTAAACTCAGATTTTTGTTTTATTTCTTTAAAACAAAACATTGTCCATTTCTCTCAACTTCTAATCTGAGTTTTCCATCTGCCTTTCTTTGGGTAGATGTAGATGATGAATTGTATTCAGGAATTTTTAATTCTTCTGCGCTAACAAATGCACTGGCATTTCCTTTGCCAATGACGATACTGCAAATTCATGCTTGTCCAAGTTCCATTTCCTTACTGAAGGAAAAGCCTGAAACAGTCCAAGCAGTTAAAACTACCAGAACCATTCGATTAAGCTGTCAGTAAGCTTTCCAGGAACTTTGTGGTTGGCTTAATTGGGGAGAGTAGCATTTTTCCTGCCCTGCCCTTTGATTCTCTGGGAATAAGTGACCTTGTGAATCATTTCTTGATCAGTCATTATAAGATTTCCAGGATGCCAGCAAATAGGAGTAAGGGATCTTGAGAGGAAAATTTGAAAGTCCTCTTCTCAACTGATAATTCTAAATAATGCTGGGATTTAAATCTCTCTCTTTCTTACACTCTAAGTCTTAAAAGAAACATTAGTTCAAGGATTTGGAGGATGCTGATGAGGTCTCTTGTCAAAAAGTCTGTTCTTATTGTCGAACAGGAAGTTGACAGTGGGGAAGTGGGAGCAACTCTGGCAGAGTTGGTTAATGGAGGGCTTAATGAATCTGACCTTCTTTATATTTGCTTTGGCCATGATAGAAACTTCCATTTTTATTTAACTGCTTTCCTTTCTATTCTATCCATATTTGTGTTCCTTCCATTCCCATTTATGAGGCTACTGAGACAAGAACTGACATTCAAGAGGACATTATGGTCTATTATTAAATGACATTCTGTGATGGTTCTTTGAGTTCTCTTCGTCATCAACCACACCCCTGAGAGAGAATTGAACATAACCAGGTATATACACAAGTGACATTCGTAAAGCCCTCTATCTGAAAGGATGCCAGTCTCTTCATTGTACTTTGCACAATGCTTAGCAGTAGGTGCTTTGTAAGTGCTAGTTAAATATATGTTAGAATTCTCTGCATAAAGAATATTTTCACTCTTTTGTTTTTATTTACAGTTGTATTTGTAAGTTTATAAGACTATTTGAATAACTGCATATACTTTTCCTTAGACATCCCTAATTTTTGCTTTTTCCTTCAAAATTTTAAAATACTGTGTTAATAATGATACCATGAATACTCTTCTATTAATAAAGTCCAAATACATCATTGCTATTTGGAGAATTAAAATGTTTGCTTGTCTGTAGAGCAGTCAGACTGGGAGTCATTACTGAGGAACATCAAGAAATCTTAAATCAAACTGCTTAATTTTCACCAGCCATAAAATTAAATGACAATATTTTCTGTATTCCTCAGGGCTGTTAAAAAGGGCAACTAACCAAATAATAAAGCACTTGGCACTTGCTATTTAAAATTCCCGAAATCAAGCTTATCATGATTATCCAAGCAGGCAGCTGTGGAATGATGATTAAGAGTGAGGACTTGAAAAAAAAAAAAAAAAAAAGAGTGAGGACTTGGGTTTAGACTAACCAGGGTTCATATAACATGTGACCTCAGATTTCTCCCTGTGCCTCCACTTCTGCAGATGGACAGTTTTACCAATTTCACTGATATTAAATGGTATAACATTGTAAGGTATTTAGAACAATACCTGGTACATGGTAGATGTTCAAATAACGTTAGATAATGACAATATATAAAAAAATATTTTTTAAAACACATCATATAGCTAGAATGAACCCTCTTTAGAACAGCTGCAGAGATGTGGCACCCAAACAATAACAGCAGCAAGACAGAGCTGATAATTCAGTTCTCTCTGTAGACTCCTAGAAACATCATACATCATGCTCAAAACTAACATATCTATTAGAAGAGTTGTGACTACCATAATTAGATCCCTAGTGTCTATTCTTGTAGGAAAAAAAAAAATAGATTCGTCCTATCCAGAAAATGTTACTCAGCATGGAAACGAAAGACCAAATGTGGTAAATGGAAGCAAGTGCCTTGTGACTTTGACAAGAGAGAGCATAAATAGTGACCAAAGACAGCATCAACTAGAGAAGTTATTCTGGGTTCTCGGAAGAATTGAACTCTGACCAAGGTGGAGACTTATCAATTAGAAGTGAAATGAATGTGCTATAGGACAAAACTTGAAGGGATCAAATTCAAGCTCCTAAGGAAATTACACCTTTTAACAACTGAAGCTGAGATTTATCCTGTTTTTCTCCTTCAGCCTGACAACAGGAAGCAAAATTTAGAAGGACATCTTACTTGTATAACCTCTCACCAAGTCGATTAAATTGAACCTTGATAAGCGAAAGAGGCGAGAAGTTCAGTACAAACACCAAACCACTGTAAAGAACAGCAGAGAGGGAAATGGAAAAAGTGAAAAAGAGATACAGTATTTTGAAGTAAGAAAAGGATAGAAAGGAAGAAGGGATATAAGAATGAAGGGAATGAAATAAAAGATTTTTTTTTTCTAAAAGACACTCTTAGTAGCATGGAGAATGACTCTGATGATGAAGGGGAGAATGACTGGGATAACATGAAAAAAAGAACTTAAACCTACATATTCCACCTGTGCAATTGTACCAAATTGATCTGTCAGATTTTAAAAGCTAAGGGAAGTGTGCTGTAAGGGATTCACTAGGGGGTATGTATGTGAGTCAGTGGTGATTCGCAGCGTCAGTGGGATATTAGTGAACTGTGCTGGTTGGAGGTCCCATCTCTTAGATTATTCATAAAGAATCATGATCATTAAAAGTCCCATGGTTTTAGGTTAACATAAAGGAGTTAAATTTGTACCTTGGGCAGATTCCAACAAAGAAATTATGTCTATGTCCTGTGTGATGTGTGTGTGTGTGTGTGCGTGTGCGTGTGTGTGTGTGTGTGCGTGTGTGTGTGTGTGTTTTAAATAAACTTTGTGTTGAAGCCATGGAAAAAGATCCCGCTTTATTTGCTTGACTGGTCAGGGTATTTTTCTTCTCTTTTTGATGTTTTGTTATTGGTAAAGGCAGAAATTCACAACTAAAATTGCACTTCTAAAGAATAATCTTCAAAAACTCTTTTTGTGATATTTGGGTCTAGTCCCTTTGGAAAGATACTAAAACTAGAGTGACTATTGCCCTTTTCAAGTATTTTAAGAAATTAGACAGGTTTGCTTTTTTACTGTGTAAAAATACTTCTAATAAAATCTGATCCTAGAATTTTTGTTTAAAATGATGCTAGAGAATTTAAATCATATGTTTATATTATAAAATAAGTGAAATTAGTTGATAATATTATGTAGATTTTCTTGGTTTAATTTTAGTTACTTGCCAAGCTCTTCCAAATGGACACTCATTCATTCATTTATTCACAATTCAAAATATACTGCACTGTGTTAGGCCTTCAAACTGAGGAAAAGGATGATTTAGGGACAATCTCTGCCCTTTAGAAATGCAGAGTATCACAGATATTTATAGAAGTAACTGCTGAGCTTCTATTTTTGGTAATAGTGTGGATGATATGCACAGAGAAACTTCTGAAAAAGTACCTATAAAATGTGTAATGCAATATAATGATTTCAAATATGTGGCATAATGCAAATGAAATCCTCAAAGGACACAAATGCCAAGAAATAATACATAGGGCTAAGAGAATGCAGGAGTCAGCTTTATCTCTGGAGGTATCAATAATCCATGGAGACCCAGAGGCAGGATTTTAATGGCCCACATGCTCATCACAGGGGAAAAAAGTCTGGAGCCTAAGCAAGCCCCAATAAGAATTCATAATGGAAAATTAATGATAGTTAAAATAATACCTATCAAAACTTTGAGAAGGAGATAAAGTGATTTTTGAGGGAAATTTATAGCCGTCAATGTTTATTGGAATAAGAAAAATGCTAAAGACTGTCATTGAACTCAAGAAATTTTTTAAAATGACTAGGAACAAAAGCAAAGAAAGTATAAGAAATGAAACAATAAAGATAAGAGTTGAAATTAGTGGGGACAATACAACAGGGTTTCATCAAAGATAAAAGCTGGTTTTTTGCTAAGACTAATAAAAATGATAAACTTTGGGCAAGAATGATAAAGAGAAAAGAATAGAGAATGCAAGCCCAAGTGAATGATATTAAGAATTAAAAAGGAGATGAAAATAAGTATTCAGCAACCATTAAAATACATGAGATTAGTACAACTGACTTTATGTCAATAAATTTGAAAACTTAAGTGAAATGGGCAAATTTCTGGTAAAGTGTAAACTACCCGAATGGACTCAACTTTTATAACTATGCTATATATGCATTGTTAGAGCATATAGATTATATATATTAGATTCTTTTAACCCTCATTTAATTTTAGTCCTATAATAAATATATATGTAATACCCATCATCAGGTCCTTATGTTGATATCTTTTGATATTTTTCTGTTGTCTGAAGCTCATTCTAAAGTAGATTACCCAGGAACGGTTCACAGGAACACTTCCTGAGTTCTTGAGTGTTGAAAACAGTTTGTGTCCTTTAAAGTCTATTGCTGGTTACAAAATTGGGGGCTCACATTTTCTTTCCTTGAGTAACTTAAATACCTCACTCAATTTTCTTCTAACATAAAATGTTGCTATTAAAAAACCTGATAAGAATCTATATTATCTTTTTCTTAATTAAGTTCTTCATATTTGTATGTCCAAAAGAATTTTCTTTTCAAGTCAACTAATTTTACTAGGCAATATCTCAATGTTGATTGTCGTGCCTCAGTATTTTCAGATATGCCATGGTGTACTTTTTAATGTGCAATTTCTATTTTTTTTTGAGATAAAATTCACTTAACTTAAAATTCATCATTTTAGCCATTTTAAAGCATACAATTCAATGATTTTTAGTAAATTCATGAAGATCTATAATCATCTCCACTATCTAATACAGAATATTTTATCACCCCCCCAAATAAAACTGATAGTCATTAAGCAATCACTCCTCATTTTACTCTCCTCATAGCCCCTAGCAACCACTAATCTGCTCTCTGTCCCTATGGTTTTGACTAATCTGCACTTTCTTATAAATGGAATTATACGATACGTGGAATTTTATGTCTGACTTCTTTTATTTAGCATAATGTCTCAAGGTTCACACGTATTAGAGCATGTATCAGTAGTTCCTTCTTTTTTATGACTGAATGATATTCCACCATATGTACCTGTAAAATGTTTTCTATATTTGTTCATTGGTTGATAAATGTTTGGGTCATTTCCCCTTTTTGGCTATTATAAATAATTGTGTTATCAACATTTGAGTACAGGTTTTTGTTTTAACACCTGTTTTCAGTTCTCTTAGATATATAACTAGGAATAGAATGGTGGATCACATGTTAATTCTAATGTTAAATTTTGAGGCACTTCCTAAGTGTTTTCCTTAGCAGCTGCAGTATTTGGCATCCCCACTAGCAATGTATGAGGTTCCTAATTTTTCTACATTCCCACTAACACTTATTTCCATTTTTAAAATTATTATAATGTTCTAATGGATATGAAGTGATATCTTATTGTGGTTTTAATTTGCATTTCCCTAAATGGCTAATGATATTGAGTTTTTTTTCATATTCTTATTGGCCATTTGTATACCTTCTTTGGAATAATGTCTATTAAAGTTCTTTGCCCCTTTTAAAATCTGGTTATTTTTCTTTTTTTCTTGTTGAACTGTAAGAGTTCTTTATATATTCTGGATTTTTACAAATATTGTCTCTCATTCTGTAGGCTGTCTTCTTACCTTTTTGATAGTGATATTTGATGCACAAAAGTTAATTCTGTTGAAGTCCAAATATTCTGGATTTTTCTTTTGTTGGTTTTGTCCTTGGTGTCATGTCCATTGTCAAATCAAAGGTCATGAATTTTTACTCTATGTTTTCTTCTAAGAGTTTTATAATTTCAGCTCTTACACTGAGTTAATTTTTCCATATGGTGTGAGGTATGTATCCAAATTTATTGTTTTGCATGTGGATATCCAGGTTTCCCAGCACCACTTGTTGAAAATATTATTCTTTCCAAACGGAATGGTCTTGGCACCTTTGTCAAAAAGAAATTGACCATAGATGCCAATTTTTTGTATTTTAAATTCTATTCCATTGATCTATATATCTATTCTTATGCTAATACCACACTGTTTTGATTACTGTTGATTTAAAGTAAGTTTTGAAATCTGGAAGTGTGAATCCTCCAGGTTTGTTCTTCTTCTTCAAGAGTGTTTTGCTAATTTGTGTCCCTGGCAATTTTATATAAATTTTAGAATCAGCTTGTCCATGTCTATAAAATAGGCAATTGCGATTTTGATATGGAATGCATTGAATTGGTGCATCAATTTGGGGAGAATAGCTATCTTAACAATATTAAATGTTCCAAATCCATCAACATGTGTGGTGTCTTTCCATTTATTTAGATATTTTAAAATTTATTTCAGCAATATTTTGTAATTCTCAGTCTATAAATCTTGCAAATTCTTGGTTAAATTTATTCCTAAATACTGTTGACCCTTGAAAACATGGAGATTAGGGGTGTTGACCTTCCTTACAGTGGAAAATCTGCCTATAATTTTACAGTTGGCCCTCTGTATCTGAGATTCTGCATCTATGGATTCAGCTAACCTCAGATCATGTAGTACTGTAGTATGTATTTACTGCAAAGAAATTTACTTTATGTGGACCTGTTCAGTTTAAACCTGTGTTGTTCCAGTGTCCACTGTATTACACTATAGTAAGTCCCCTGCATACAAATGAGTTCCATTCTGAGAGCAGGTTCATAAGTCCAATTTGTTTGTAAGTCCAGCAAAGTTAGCCTAAGTACCCAACTAACAAAATTGGCTATATAGTACTGTACTGTAATAGGTTTATAATACTTTTCACACAAATATAGAAAAAACAAACACACACACAAAATAAAGAAAACATTTTTAATCTTACAGTACAGTAAGAAAATCCCCTTACCATTTCCTGCATCATGAATCTCATCAGTTTTTCAGTTACTGCTTCTTCCTCTTGTCTCTCTTTGCCCTTTTTCTGGGCTTCCAGTTCCATCAGGTCTTCATTAGTAAGCTCCTTGTGTTGCACAGCAAGGAGTTCAATGAAGTCGTCCTCTTGCAGATGTAGCTTCAGCTTTGCACTGAGGGTCACTAAGTTGCTGAAGACCTCTTTGGACTCCTGATCCACCTTCTGAAATCCATGAAAATCGTGAACAAACTTAAGGCAAACGTTCTTCCAAACCCCATTCATGGTGACAGCTGTAACCTCATGCCAAGCAGTCAGTGTTTTTTATGGCCTTGTAGATGTTATAGTCCTTCCAAAATTGTTGCAAGGTTGTTCCTGATTCACCACTCTCCTTTACTGCCTGATGAAAAGTGTGACATAAATAATATTCTTGAAAGTTGCTATAACTCCCTGGTCCATAGGTTGGATGAGCAACGTAGTATTCGGTGGCAGATGCACTACTTTGACGTTGGGATGAAAGTTGTCCATGAATGGGGGGGGGCCTGGAGCATTGTTGAGCAGCAAAAGAATGTTGAATGGGACATCCTTCTCCAAGCAGTATTTCTCTATCTCTGGGATACAGTGGTGGAAAAACCTGTCCTGGTAAATTGCCTGTGTAACCCAGGCTTTGTGGTTACTCTTCCACATAACAGGAAGAGAGCCCTTGGGTATGTTTTTAAGGGTTCTTGGGTTCTCTGAATGATAAACTAAGAGAGGCTTTAGCTTCATCTCGCCAGAAGCATTGCCACCAAACAAAAGAGTAGCCTATCCTTTGCTGCTTTATAGCCTGGCTTCAACCTTTCCTCCTTACTGATGTAACTTAGGTCTGGCATCCTCTTCCAGTACAGTCCTGTCTCATCCACACTAAAAACCTGCTCAGGTAAATACGCACCTTCATCAATAATTTCTTGAAGAGTTTCAGGAAATTCCTGGGCAGCTACTGTACCTACACTCTCACTGCCTTGCCACTTACTTTTACATTGTGAAGGTTGGCTCTAGCCTTGAACTGATGAAACCAGCAGTGGCTGGCCTTAAAAGATGTGCCCTCTGATTCTTCCCCATGCTTATTCTTCAAGTTTTCATAAAGGCTTTTAGCTTTCTCTTGAATCAGCATTAAGCTGAGCAGGACTCGATGCTGATGCTGATCCTGCGTCCACACGCTGAGAAGTTTCTCCATCTCCTCCATCACTTTTCCACACTTCTTCGATAGTACTGTTGACATCATCGGCACATGTTCCATGATCTTGTCCTTGTTCTTTAGAATCATATCGTTGGTTGAACAATTCATGTTATAAGAACTAGTGACGCCTACCATCTTTTCACCATGCTCCACTCTCTCAATTATTTTCACTTTTGTTTCCATCGTTATTGCTTGGCACTTTTTAGCAGTACCGCTACGTCACCACTGCTTTTACGCTTGCTTCGAGACATCCTAGGCTTGAAAAAAAGATATGTACTACTGTACTCTATACAGAACTATATAGTAGGGTACACAAAAGCACAACCACTTGTAGAGGATGCACGCACATGACAATGTAAGCCAGACGTGTGAACCAACTTACGTGTTTGGACATGTGAACACACATACACATCTTTGGAAGTTTGCAACTTGAGGTTTGTATGTAGGGGACTTACTGTAATTTTAATCATATTGTATATGTTTATAACTTAATATTTTTGTTATTAATGGTTTAGGATTTCATCAAATGCTTTTTCTGCATCAATTTGTGATAACTGTGTGGGTTTTATAAAAATTTTATTCTGTTAATGTGGTGTATTATGTTAATTGATTTTT
Source organism: Delphinus delphis (assembly GCF_949987515.2). Taxonomy (NCBI): domain Eukaryota; kingdom Metazoa; phylum Chordata; class Mammalia; order Artiodactyla; family Delphinidae; genus Delphinus; species Delphinus delphis. The sequence continues at coordinate 71,310,904 of NC_082688.1, forward strand.
GAATTCTGAACCACCCTTGTATTCCTGGGAAGATTGGATCATAATGGATCACATAATGGATCCAATGGATCACAGTGAATCATAATGTAAAATTCTTTTAAATACTGCTGAATTCAGCTTGCTAGTATTTTATTAGGGATTTTTATATCTATATTCATAAGCTGTATTGGTCTGTAGTTTCCTTTTCTAATGTCTTTTTCTGACTTTGGGGTCAGGGTAAGCAGGGTAACACTAACCTTATGAATAAGATAGAAATTTTTTCCTCTCCTATTTATTGAAAAAATTTGAGAAAAATTGGTGTTAATTATTCTTTACACATTCAGTAGAGTTCACCGTTAAAAGCATCTTGTCCTAGACTTTTATTTATTTGAAGTTTTTTGATTATTGATTCAATCGCTTTATTATTTATTAGGTCTATTCAGATTTTCTGTGTCTCATTAAGTCATTTTTGATAGTTTGTATGTTTCTAGGAATTTGTCTATTTCATCTAGGTTATCTAATTTATTGGGATACAAGCATTCATAGTATTCTCTTATAATCTATTTTATTTCTATAAGGTCAGTAGTAATATCCTTATACTCATTCTGATCAAAGAATCAACTTTTAGTTTGGTTTTTCTATCATTCTTCTCTGTTTCATTTATCTCTGCTCTAATCTTTTTATTTCCTTCTTTCTGCTTGATTTGGGTTTAGTTTGCTCTTTGTTCAGTTCCTTAAGGTAGAAGTTTAGGTTAATGATTTCAGATCTTTCTTCGATTTTAATGAAAGTGTTTTCAGCTATAAATTTCCCTCTGAGCACTGCTTTCACTCTATCTCATAAGTTTTGATATATTGTGTTTTCAGTTTAGTTCATCTCAAAGTATATTCTCATTTCTATTTTGATATCTTCTTTGACCCATTGGTTAAGAATGTGTTGTTTACTTTCCACATATTTGTGACTTTCCCAAATTTCTTTCTATTATTGATTACCAAACTCATTTAATTGTTATCACAAAGATACTTTGTATGATTTCAATCTTGTTAAATTCACTGAGGCTTTTTTTTTGTGGCCTAAAATATGGTCTATGTTGGAGAATGTTCTATGTGCACTTAAGAAAAATGTGTATTATGCTGTTGTTGGGTGAGATGTTTTACAGACGTCTGTTAGGTATGATTGTTTCTTAGTCGTCACAGCCTATATTTCTTTATCTTTTATCTAGTTGTTTTATTATACAAGAATTATTATTGAACTGTATTTTTCCCTTCAGTTGTGTCAATCTTTGCTTCATATATTTTGAAGCTCTGTTGTTATTGCATACATATTTATAATCATTATATATTCATGATAGGGTGATACTTTATCATTATGTAATATCCTATAACAATTTTTTACTTAAAATCTAGATTATCTGATATTAACAACCCACTCGAGCTGAGTATAGCTACTCCAGCTTGCTTTTGGTTATTGTTTACATGAAATATGTTTTTTCATTCTTTGATGTTCAACCTATTTGTGTCATGGAATTTGAAGTGAGTGTATATTATAGACAGAATATAGTTGAAATTTTAAAAAAATCCTTTCTATCTCAATCTTTTAATTGTAGAGTTTAATACATTCATATTCAATAAAATTACAGACAAAGGAGAACTTACTTTTGCCATTTTGCTTTCTGTATGTCTTATATATATATTTTTTTTACTATGCCTTTTTACTGTGTTCTTTTATGTTAGATAATTATTTTCTAGTTGGCATTTTGATTTTTTCTCATATAGTACTAAATGATTTCTAGTTATACTGTTAGTGGTTCCTGTGGAGATTACAAATACCATCTTAATTTATAAGAATACTGTTTGAGTTAATACCATCTTCGTTACAATAGCCCACATTAACTTTTTTCCTATCCAGCTCCCTCCCTTTATGTTGTTATTGTCACAAATTACATCTTTATTTATTTTGTGGCCATCAACAAATAGTTATTACAGGAAAAAAACTGGAAAAAATACAAACACATGGACGCTAAACAATACGCTACTAAATAACCAAAAGATCACTGAAGAAATCAAAGAGGAAATAAAAAAATACCTAGAAACAAATGACAATGGAGACATGACGACCCAAAACCTATGGGATGCAGCAAAAGCAGTTCTAAGAGGGAGGTTTATAACAATACAATCCTACCTCAAGAAACAAGAAAAATCTCAAATGAACAACCTAACCTTATACCTAAAGCAATTAGAGAAATAAGAACAAAAACAAAAAGCCCAAAGTTAGCAGAAGGAAAGAAATCATACAGATCAGATCAGAAATAAACGAAAAAGAAATAAAGGATACAACAGCAAAGATCAATAAAACTAAAAGCTGGTTCTTTGAGAAGATAAACAAAATTGATAAATCATTAGCCAGACTCATCAAGAAAAAAAGGGAGAAGACTCAAATCAACAGAATTAGAAATGAAGAAGGAGAAGTAACAACTGACACTGCAGAAATACAAAGGATCATGAGAGATTACTACAAGCAACTCTATGCCAATAAAATGGACAACCTGGAAGAAATGGGCAAATTCTTAGAAAAGTACAACCTTCCAAGACTGAACCAGAAAGAAATAGAAAATATGAACACACCAGTCACAAGCACTGAAATTGAAACTGTGATTAAAAATCTTCCAACAAACAAAAGCCCAGGACCAGATGGCTCCACAGGTGAATTCTATCAAACTTTTAGAGAAGAGCTAACACCTATCCTTCTCAAACTCTTCCAAAATATAGCAGAGGGAGGAACACTCCCAAACTCATTCTATGAGGCCACCATCATCCTGATACCAAAACCAGACAAAGATGTCACAAACAGAAAACTACAGGCCAATATCACTGATGAACATTAAAAAAAAAAAAAAAAAGTCCTGAAGGACTCCTTTTAGCATTATTTTATGGCATGTCTTTTAGCAACAAACTTTTAGTTTCTGTTTATGTGGGAATGTCTTTCTCCTTCATTTTTGAAAGATAGATTTGCCAGATACATAATTTTTGTTTGACAGGTTCTTTTTCTTTTTCTTTTAGTACTTTGAATATGCCTTCCCACAGCTTCTAGCCTCAGTGGTTTTTGATGAGAAATCAGCTTTAATCGTATGGAGGATCCCTGCTATTTTCAGGATTCTTCCTTTCTGTTTGCTTTTAACAATTTATTATAATGTATCTCAATTTTGATCTCTTTCAGTTTATCTTACTTTAAATACATTGAGCTTATTGGATATGCAGATTCATGTATTTTATCAAATTTGGGAAATTTAGTCATTACTTTTATCAAATACTCTTTCTGTACCTTTCTCTCTCTCCCTTCTTTCAGGAACTCCCACTGTGACTATGTTGACATATGGATCTCTTAGGCTCTGTTCATTTAATTCATTCTGTTTCCTTTCTGGTCCTCTGATTTCCTAATCTCATTTTACTTGTCCTCAAGTTAGCTGGTATTTTCTTATGTCTTCTCAAATCTGCTGCTGAAGTGCTCTAGTGAATTTTTCATTTTAGTTATCATACTTTTTAATTACAGAATTGCAGTTTGGTTCCTTTTTATAATTTCTCTCTTCATTGGTATTCTATTTGGTGCGACATTGTTTTCATTATTTTCTTTAGTTCTTCTCCCATGCTTTTCTTTAGCAATATGAATATGTGTAAAATAATTGACTTAAAATCTTTATCTTGTGAGTTCAATGTCTGGGTTTCTTCAAGGATAATTTATGCTAATTTCTTTTTTTCCCCTGTGTATGGGTCATACGTTCTTGTTTTGTAGTATGCCTCATAATTTTTGTATTGAAAATTGGATTCTCCTGTTCCCCAGGGATTTTTGTTGTTGCTGTTCTGTTTTTTTGTAGTTTTTCATTTGTTTGTTTGTTTAGTGGATTTCCCACACAAATTTTGTAAAGTCTATATTTTTTGTTGTGTATAGTCCTTGAAGTTCCTGTTTCATCATCATAGTAGTCAACTTGTGATTTGACAGCAATTTCCCTAAATACCTGGAAACAAGAAAAAACAAAAAATCCAAATATTTGCAGCTATGCTCTGATTGTTGGTGCACACCTTTCATACACCAGCCCTGGGCATTCTGTTGTCTTCTAGATTCTCAGTAGTATGTGGGAGCTTTTCACAGCCCTTATTCCGAGAAATATCTCATTCCATAGCCTTTCCTCCTACACTTTTAGATTTGTCTATTGTTTACCCCAACTGTATCTGTTAACCCAAGTGGCAATGGCTAATGCATTTGCCTTTAAATGTTTTTCACAAACACATTGCCAAGTAGCCATCTCAGTCTTAGGAAAGTTCAGAGTTAAGTGAAATAAAGCCAAGTCCTTTGACCTGACCCTTCAGGTAACCACAAGACATTTCAAAATGAAGAGCCAAAATTCTTTGAGAGTAAGGTTCATCTGGCTCCCTCCCTGTTTCCCTAGGAAGCTATAATCTCCACTGAGAATAGAGGCTATTGTCTTCAAGGCTGCTGCACAGCTGGAGAGTGGATGATGGGGCCAGTGCAAATTAAAACTCTACTAATCTTTTTTATTGAGATTCAGCTGTTTCTTGCTTTTCTTCATTAAACATTTGCTTAGTTGCTTTGATTAGTTTCTTTTTTTTTTAGCTTTTTTTTAACATCTTTATTGGAGTATAATTGCTTTACAATGGTGTGTTAGTTTCTGCTTTATAACAAAGTGAATCAGTTATACATATACATATGTTCCCATATCTCTTCCCTCTTGCGTCTCCCTCCCTCTCACCCTCCTTATCCCACCCCTCCAGGCGGTCACAAAGCACCGAGGTGATCTCCCTGTGCTATGCGGCTGCTTCCCACTAGCTATCTACCTTACGTTTGGTAGTGTATATAGGTCCATGCCTCTCTCTCGCTTTGTCACAGCTTACCCTTCCCCCTCCCCATATCCTCAAGTTCATTCTCTAGTAGGTCTGTGTCTTTATTCCTGTCTTACCCTGAGGTTCTTCATGACATTTTTTTTTCTTAAATTCCATATATATGTGTTAGCATACGGTATTTCTAAGTTCCAGTAAAGATACTTCTGACAATCCTCACCAACTTATTCACTTCTTTTGTGGAACGATGGGATTTTGGAGTTCTCTACTCAGTCATTTTCACTGATGACACTTAAATTTTTTTCTAATTGCTCAGAAAAGTTACTTTAATTTTAGTTGAGCTGGTATTTATTCTGTTCCCTTGTTTTGGTATTTGTCCTCAGAGACTTCTATTACCCATTTTGGACCTTCTTTTTTCTTTACTTCTCTCTCTCTCTTTTTCTATCTTTCTCTCTCTTTTTTTTTCTTTGTTTTCCTATTTTTAGCAATTGTCATGTATCTCAAATCCTTTTTTAAAATTTTTTCTCAATTTTTTTATTTTTAAGATTTCATCTTTTTCACTATTTACTTATCTTACAACTCTAATCTGTTGTATTTATTTGTTCTTGCATTCCGTCTAATTTGGTTTACATATCTGAAATGATTTTTTATTTCTAATTATGTCTTGTGGTCTGTCATCTTGTTTTAGAATTTTTATAATCCTGGTTTCTGTTCTTTCATGTTTTATATCATTTTATTAAAGTATTTTGCTATTGTGCAGTGAACCCTGGTTGTTCAATTTGTGAGGCTGCTCCAAACCCTTCACAACTTCTCATAAACCCCTCCACTTACTCACTTTTGCAGTAGGTAAACCTCTTCTTAATTTTAGTTCCTGCATATGAATTGATCTGTTATGAATTTTAGTAAATAAGCTATTTGGGCTTCTACTGTTGTCAGATCTATTAGATTCTCTATTTCTTTCTTTGCTTCCCCCCAGAGACATTGATACTAGGTAGGACTTCTGGCTATTGTTGGTTTTTTTCCCCTATTCACATTATCTTGGGGTTTATAGTGATAGCTCATTGCCTAATTTCATTATAAAGGCTGTCCGTGGGATTCTGGTTTTCTATTGAGTTATTTGGTCTATTTTTATCTTTGGATTCAAGGATATTCAAGAACTATGACATGATTGCCATCAATTTCCTAGAATCCCATTTCATTCTTGAGTGTTATGTGTATTCTTATATTGCATAATATTAATCTTAACTGATATTGATAAAATAAAAAATAGGAAGTTGTTGGCATATAATTAATGTGGGTATACCTTCATCACTTTATGATCATTAACATGAAGCCTTACTTGCAATACTTATTTCTGTATCCCATGATCAGTCAATCTTGGTGTCACACGTTATATATTCTTTTAAAAAATATATATATTCAAAGTAGCTTCCTCAAGAAGGAGAAAAACTTAAATATATTTTGGGGACTAACGTTTTAAAAGTAATGTATTGATTCTGATTAATACACTGATGCTTTTAAAATTTGAGAATAAAATTTCTTGCTTTAAAAGGTAGCTTCCTGTACAAAGTTTTGAATAAGTGATATATTTTAAAAATTACTAGATATTCATGCACATTAATATTCATCTGCACAAAATGTTTTAGGATTCAGAAGAACTCTTTTATAAAAGTTCAGCTTCTTAAAGAGAATTTCATGGCTCAATTGTCTAGTTTTTCTCCTACCTCCTTATACCACCCCTTATAGTTATATAGCTCATTTTATGGAAGAGCTACTCCAGACTTAGGAAAGCTAGTAAGTATTTGACAGAAAAAATTGCATGGTTTCCACTTCACTAAACTTAGAGATGAAAATTAAATATTGTTTTTGTGTTCTAGTCATGTATAAACTTACTATCATGGAGCACATTCTGCCCAAATATTACCATGCTTTCCTGGTAATGGCACTGGAAATGCTCCCTCTTAAACAGTGAAATATTTCAGAGTCTCTGTAAGAGTAAGTTTCCAAACTTCTAGGAAATATTTTAGAGGAAAAAGAAATAACTTTAAACAGTTTTATTAATACCAGGGAATGAATAGCTTTGTTTTAATTAATTTTTATTGGAGTATGGTTGCTTTACAATGTTGTGTTAGCCTCCACTTCACAACAGAATGAATCAGCCATACACATACAGATATCCCCTCCCTTTTGGACTTCCCTCCCATTTAGGTTACCATAGTGCACTAGGCTAGTTCCCTGTGCTATACAGCATGTTCCCATTAGTTGTCCGTTTTATACACAGTATCAATAACATATATGTGTCAATCCCAGTCAACCAATTCCTCCCACCCGACATTTTCCCCCTTGGTATCCATACATTTGTTCTCTACATCTGTGTCTCTATTTCTACTTTGCAACTAAGATATAATCTATATCATTTTTCTAGATTCCACATATATGCTTTATTATATGATATTTGCTTTTCTCTTTCTGACTCTCTATGACACTCTCTAGGTCCATCCACGTCTCTACAAATGACCTAATTTCATTCCTTTTTATGGCTGAGTAATATTCCATTGTATATATGTACCACATCTTCTTTATCCATTCATCTGTCAATGGACACTTAGGTTGCTTTCATGTACTGGCTATTGTAAATAGTGCTGCTGTGAACATCGGAGAGCATGTGTTTTTTTGAATTATGGTTTTCTCTGAGTATATGCCCAGTAGTGGGATTGCTGGGTCATATGGTAGTTCTATCTTTGGTTTTTTAAGGAACCGCCATACTGTTTTCCATAGTGGCTATATCAATTTACATTCCCTCCAGCAGTGTATGAGGGTTCCCTTTTCTCCATACCCTCTCTAGCGTTTATTGTTTGTAGATTTTTTGATGATGGCCATTTGTGACACCTCATTGAAGTTTTGATTTGCATTTCTCTAATTATTAGTGATACTGAGCATCTTTTCATGTATTTTTTGGCTATCTGTATGTCTTCTTTGGAGAAATGTCTATTTAGGTCTTCTGCCCATTTTTGGATTGGGTTTGTTTTTTTGATATTGAGCTGTATGAGCTGCTTGTCTATTTTGGAGATTAATCCTTTGTCAGTTGCCTCATTTGCAAATATTTTCTCCCATTATCTTTGGGTTGTCTTTTTGTCTTCTTTATGGTCTCCTTTGCTTTGCAAAAGCTTTTAAGTTTCATTAGTTCCCATTTGTTTATTTTTGTTTTTATTTCCATTACTCTAGGAGGTGGGTCAAAAAAGATGTTGCTGTGGTTTATGTCAAAATGTGGTTTTTTTTCTCTGAGAATTTTATAGTGTCCAATCTTACACTTAGGTCTTTAATCCATTTTGAGTTTATTTTTGGAGTGTTTTTAGTGTATTTAGGGAGTGTTCTAATTTCATTCTTTTACATGTAGTTGTCCAGTTTTCCCAGCACCACTTATTGAAGAGACTGTCTTTTCTCTATTGTATATTCTTGCCTCCTTTGGCATAGATTAGGTGACCATAGGTGCATGGGTTTATCTCTGGGCTTTCTGTCCTGTTCCATTGATCTATATTTCTGTTTTTGTGTCAGTACCATACTGTCTTGATTACTTTGTGATTTAAGTGCTTGAGAAAATGTTTCATATGAGATAATTATCTTAAATACAGTTATTCCTGCTTTGATCAGGTAATTTTAAATCCTTGAAAGCGTATAACTATGCTTTATAGTAGTGGATTAACTTTCAAGCACATCACCTAATATATTTTTATATATTGTAGAGACCACTGTAGTGTCTCTTGGGCAGCAGTACTAAAAAAAGAAAATATGCAGAAATACAGATTTGTTAGGAGGCCATAGGTGCTTCTTGCTTTAATCAGGTTTTGAAATGGTGCTCTAGGCATACCATTTTCTATTATCTGTGATGTTATTTGCTAAATTGCTTTTTGTTGTTCTTGTTGTTTTCATTATATAAAATAGGTGTGTGTTCATTCTTCTTCTTTATATTATTAGGTGTGATAAATGAGAAACTTTAAAATCAGATTAACTAACTCTGTCACTACTTGTGCTATTTTATGCTCACTAAATCTCATTTTTATCTCCTGGAAAATATGGATTAAAATACAGAGAATTAAAGGGAAAAAAAGCCCAACACAAGGTCAAGAATAAACTATATATTTAAAAATATTAGTTTATGCTGTCTTTCTCCTACATAATAAATATTTATAACTGACCAATTTCTGCATTACAGTGTTTCTGTGCTATAATCTACAGTATCTACTTGAAAAGCAGTCAAGTCTTACTTTACTTTTCTGGAAGACAAGCATTTTCAATTTATAAACATTTGGTCGTAACCATAACCTTCCTTATTCTTACTAAATATCATTTTAAGGCATTCATAGATATGTTGACTTCCTTTCAATTTAGTCAAAGAAAATTTTGACAAATACCTCAGAAGGTATTTAAAGCTTAATTATATGATTTCTACATGACAAATTAATTCATCAAGACATTTATCTTGGTAAGAAAGGAGAAGGAATTGTTGTTTTCACAGATGCTAAAAAGCAACATTTCAGAATGTAGTTAGTATTCTGTGCTAAGGAAAATGTAAACATTGTGAACTGTAAGTAGATCATTCACCAAATTATTGACATTTTCAATTATTATTTATTCAAATATTTTCTCTTCCATTTCACTCTCTTCTTTTTTAGGAACTACAACAACATGCATATTGTAGCTTTGTTATTATTTCATATGACCCTCAGGTTCTGACACTTTTTTCCCAATCTATTTTCTATTTGTTCTTCAGATTTTATTTTCTATACATTTATCTTCAAGTTCTGTATTGCTTCTATAATTTTCATTATTCTATAGAGCCCATTAATTGAATTTTAAATTTAACTTCTAAATTAAGTTAAATTAATATTTTGATTTTAAAACTTCTATTTGATTCTATTCATGATTTTTGTTTTGTGATTAATTTTTCTATCTTTTCATTAACATGGATATATTTTTCCTTTATTTTCACTGCGTATAAGGTGAAAAATATTTACCTGCTTAAAAATATTTACCTGATAATTCCAACAACTGAGTTATCTCAGTGTCAGTTAAGGTTATTTTATTTTGGGGAATGGGTTGCATTTTCCTGATTCTTTATGTTTTCATTAATTTTGGATTATATTCTAGACATTGTGAATATTGTGTTAAGAAGAATCTGGATTATGTTATATTCCTCAGAAGAGTGTTAATTTTTTTCCCCCTCTTCTACAGTGGGTGGTAACTTAAATCACAGTTCAGTTTTTCTATCCTTAACTGAGTTGTTTGAATCTACTCCATACCTACATAGTTCAGGGGCCAGCTAGAATTTGGGGCACAGGTTGTATAGGTAATTTGCAACATTCACTAGCATTCTTTATTTCTGGGGCTCTCAATTTTCCAAGTGTCTAGATACTCTTAACTCTGTCTTCTGGTTCCTCAGTCCAGAAATCTCTGGGCTTTTGTCAGTATTATATGCTGACTATGGTCTTCATTCAGGATAAAATCTGGAGGACATTGAACTAAGTGAAATAAGCCAGTCACAGAAGGACAAATACTGCATGATTCAACTTATATAAGGTGTCTACAATAGTGAAACTCATGGAAGTAGGTAATATAATTATGGTTGTGAGGGGCTAAGGGAAAGGGAAAGCAGGAAGTTGCTAATCAGTGGATTTAAAATTTCAATTATGTAAGGAGAATAACTATTAAGGATCTCTGTAAAATGCTTTGTATATAGATAGCAATACTGTATTATGCACTTAAAATATATTAAGAGTGTATATTTCATTTTAAATGTTCTCACCAAATAAAATTTTTAAAATGAAAATAATGTAAAAGCTAGAAGCAAATATGTATAGGCATTACAAGATCAAATGGGCGTTTTTGAGGGTAAGATCACAGTGGGGAGGACTTTCTGAATAGATACTTACTGAAAACTAAAAAAAAAAAAATTGTGAGCCAGACATTTAACTAAGTCAGGTATTAGAACATTGCAAAATTATAGATGTTGTCATAAAGCTAGAAAATTTAAAGAACACTGGGAGAGCTGCAAAAGAACTATCTAGGTGTTTCAGAAAAATCATCTCTAAGCACCATCCAGTCCCTTGGTTTCTTCATATCAATGAATATAAATCTATTTTGCAGGGATTTCCAACTCTAAATTACAGTAAGTGAATCCAGTCCAAGATGTATGTGGAATTATAGAGTTAACTTGCATACTCTGTACCACTGATATAGGCTGCAGTAAAAACTTACTTTCCTTGTTTAAAAGTGTCAAGATCCTATAACTTCCTGTTGTATTTTGCACACATTAGCAAAAAGTATAGGTAAACACTTTTGTAAAACAGTATGTTCTTATGCTTTTAGAAAAGGATTATCATGGAATCACGATTGTGTTTTAGGATAGGGTAGGTAAATGAACCAAATCTGGCCCACCACCTGTTTGTGTTAGATCTGTATATATATTAAATATTTTTAAAATATATTTAAATGGTTGAAAAATCAAAGGAAGAAGAATATATTCAAAGTACCGAAAGGGAAAAACCTGCAACCTAGGATACTCTAACCAGCAAGACTATCATTTAGAATAGAAGGAGAATAAAGAAATTCTCAAACAAGCAAAAATTAAAAGTGTTCATCAGTACTAAAGCTCCCCTAAAGGAAATTCTGAGGGGTCTTCTCTGAGTGGAAAAGAAGTAAGAATCTACAGGAAAGGGAAAGTCCCAGTAGGAAAGATAAATATATAGTAAGAACCAAGGATCAGACACTTAAATAAGCCAGTATCGAGTTTAAAAGACAAAACAAATTGCAAAAACAATTATAACTACAGTAAAAAGTTAAGGGTTAAGGGATGAACATGTAAAATATGATGTCAAAAACAGAAAATGTGGGGGAGGGAAGTAAAAAATGTAGATTGTTTAGAATGTGAACTTAAATGACTACCAGCTTAAAACAAGAAGGTATAGTTATAGTTCAACATATAGGAACCCCATGGTAGCCACAAATTAAAAACCTACAATGGATACACAAAAACCTAGAAAGGAACTAAATTATACTACTAAAGAAAATCATCAAACCACAGGGAAGAAACAAAAAGAAGAAATGAACAGAAGAACTACAAAAAGAAACGGAAAACAAGTAATAAAATGGCAGTAAATACATACAAATCAATAACAACTTTAAATGTCAATGGACTAAATGCTCCAATAAAAAAAAAACATGGGGTGGCTGATTGGATAAAAAGACAAGACCCATGTATATGCTGCCTATAAGAGATTCACTTTAGAGCTTCTTACACACAGACTGAAAGTGCGGGGATGGAAAAATACACTTCATGCCGATGGAAAAGATAAGAAAGTGGGGGTAGCAATATTCATATCAGACTAAAAAAACTTTAAAGCAAAGGCTAAAACAAAAGACAAGCAAGGACATTATATAATTAAAAGGGATCAATGCAGGAATAGGATATTACACTTGTTAATGTATATGCACCCAATACGGGAACACCTAAAAACATAAAGCAAATGCTGACATAAAAGGAGAAATTGACAATGTAATAATAGGGCAATAATTACACCCCCTGACATCAATGGACAGGTCATCCAGACAGAAAAGCAATAAGGCAGCAGTGCTCTTAAATGACACAATAGACCGATAGAACTAAATAGATATCTACAGGACATTGAATCCAAAAACAACAGAGTACACATTCTTTTCAAGTGTACATGGAACGTTCTCTAGGATAGATCACATACTAGGCTGAAAAACAAGTCTTAGTATATAAGAGGATGGAAATATCAAGCACTTTATCTGTCCACAGTGGTGTGAAATTAGAAATCAATTATAGAAAGAAAATAGAAAAAGAACAAACACTTGGAGACTAAACAACAAGCTACTAAAAAACCAAGGGGTCAATGAAGAAATCAAAAAAGTTAGAAAATACCTCAAGAGAAATGAAAATGGAATAACACTCCAAAATCTGTGGGATGCAGCAAAAGCAGTTCTAAGAGGGAAGTTTATAGCAGTGCAGGTCTTCCTTGAGAAACAAGAAAAATCTCAAATAAACAACATAACCTACCACCTAAAGAAATTAGAAAAAGAAGAGCAAACAAAAACCAAAGTCAGCAGAAGGAAGGAAATAATAAAGATCAGAGAGGAAATAAATAAAAAAGAAATTTTAAAAATAGAGAATTTCAATGAAACCAAGACAATTTTTACAAAATGTAGATAAAATTGATAAAACTTTAGCCAGCTCACCAAGAAGAAAAGAGAGAGGACCCAAATAAACAAAATAAGAAACGAAAGAGGAGAAATAACCGATACCAGAGATACAAAAAATTATAAGAGAATACTACAAATAGTTATATGCCAACAAATTGGACAACTTAGAAGAAACAGACAAATTTCTAGAAACATACAACCTTCCAGGACTGAATCAAAAAGAAACAAACAATTCGAAAAGATTTATCATTAGTAGTGAAACTGAATTTGTAATAAAAATACTTCCAGCAGAAAAAGTCCAGCATCAGATGCTTCACAAGGGAATTCTACCAAACATATTAAGAAGAGCTAATACCTCTCAAGCTATTTCAAAAAATTGAAGAGAATGGAACATTCTCAAATTCATTCTGTGAGGCCACCATTACCCTGATACTAAAAGCAGACAAAGACACTATAAAACTGAAAATCACAGGCCAATATTGTTGATGGTTATAGATGCAGAAATTCTGAACAGTATATTAGCAAACCAAATCCAATATATAAAATGGATCATACACCATGACCAAGTTGGATTTATTCCAGGGACAAAAGGATGGTTCAGCATTCAAAAATCAATCAATGTGATACACCACAATAACAAAAGGAAGGATTAAAGTCACATGATCATCTCAATAGACACAGAAAAAGCATTTGACAAAATTCAACATCTGTTCACCATAAAAACTCTTATCAAAGTGGGTATAGAGAGAACATATCTCAGCACAATAAAGGACATTTACGACAAACCCACAGCCAACACCATACTCAATGGTGAAAAGTTGAAAGCCTTCCCACTAAATTCAGGAACAAGACAATGATGTCTACCCTCATCACTTCTGTTTAAACTAATATTGAAAGTCTTAGCCACAGAAATCAGAAAAGAAAAAGAAAAAACTGTATCCAGATTGGAAGGGAAGAGGTAAAACTGTTCCTATTTGTAGATGACATGATACTTTATTATATAGAGAACCTTAAAGTCTCCACCCCAAAACTATTAGAACTGATAAATGAATTCAGTACAGTTGCAAGACACAAGGTTAAAATACAGAAATCTGTAATCAAGACAGTATGGTACTGGCACAAAAACAAAAATATAGATCAAAGGAACAGGATAGAAAGCCCAGAGATAAACCCACAAACATATGGTCACCTTATCTTTGATAAAGGAGGCAAGAATATACAATGAAGAAAAGACAACCTCTTCAATAAGTGGTGCTGGGAAAACTGGACAGCTACACATAAAAGAATGAAATTAGAACACTCCCTAACACCATACACAAAAATAAACTCAAAATGGATTAAAGACCTAAATGTAAGGCCAGAAAGTATCAAACTCTTAGAGGAAAACATAGGCAGAACACTCTATGACATAAATCACAGCAAGATCCTTTTTGACCCACCTCCTAGAGAAAGGGAAATAACAGAAATAAACAAATGGGACCGAATGAAACCTAAAAACTTTTGCACAGCAAACGAAACCATAAACAAGACGAAAGGTCAACCCTCAGAATTGGAGAAAATATTTGCAAATGAAGCAACTGACAAAGGATTAATCTCCAAAATATACAAGCAGCTCATGCAGCTCAATATGAAAAAAAAAAAACCCACCAAAAATGAGCAGAAGACCTAAAGAGACATTTCTCCAAAGAAGATATGCAGATTGCCAACAGACACATGAAAGGATGCTCAACATCACTAATCATTAGAGAAATGCAAATCAAAACTACAGTGAGATATCACCTCATACCAGTCAGAATGGCCATCATCAAAAAAACTAACAAACGATAAATGCTGGAGAGGGTATGGAGAAAAGGGAACCCTCTTGCACTGTTGGGGGGAATGTAAATTAATACAGCCACTATGGAGAACAGTGTGCAGGTTCCTTAAAAAGCTACAAATAGAACTACCATATGACCCAGCAATCCCACTATTGGGAATATACCCTGAGAAAACCTTAATTCTAAAAGAATCATGTACCACAATGTTCATTGCAGCTCTATTTACAATAGCCAGGACATGGAAGCAACCTAAGTGTCCATTGACAGATGAATAGATAAAGAAGATGTGGCACATGTATACAATGGAATATTACTTAGCCATAAAAAGGAACGAAACTGAGTTATTTGTAGTGAGGTAGATGGACCTAGAGACTGTCATACAGAGTGAAGTAAGTCAGAAAGAAAAACAAATACTGTATGCTAACACATATATATGGAATCTAAAAAAAGCAAAGAAAAATGGTCAGAAGAGCCTAGGGGCAAGACAGGAATAAAGATGTAGACCTACTAGAGAATGGACTTGAGGATACAGGGAGGGGGAATGGTAAGCTGTGACAAAGTGAGAGAGTGGTATGGACATATATACACTACCAAATGTAAAATAGCTAGTGGGAAGCAGCCGCATAGCACAGGGAGGTCAGCTCCGTTCTTTGTGACCACCTAGAGGGGTGGGATAGGAAGTGTGGGAGGGAGGGAGATGCAAGAGGGAAGAGATATGGGGACATATGTATATGTATAACTGATTCACTTTGTTATAAAGCAGGAGCTAACACACCATTGTAAAGCAATTGTACTCTAATAAAGATATTTAAAAAAAAAAGTCATGTACCACAGTGTTCATTGCAGCTCTATTTACAATAGCCAGGACATGGAAGCAACCTACATGTCCATCGACAGATGGATGGATAAAGGAGATGTGGCACATATATACAATGGAATATTACTCAGCCATAAAAAGAAACGAAATTGAGTTATTTGTAGTGAGGTGGATGGACCAAGAGACTGTCATACAGAGTGAAGTAAGTCAGAAGGAGAAAAACAAATACCGTATGCTTACACATATATATATGGAATCTAAAAAAAAAATTGGTTCTAATGAACCTAGGGGAAGGACAGGAATAAAGACACAGTCGTAGAGAATGGACTTGAGGACACGGGGAGGGGGAAGGGTAAGCTAGGATGAAGTGAGAGAGTGGCTTTGACATATATACACTACCAGATGTAAAATAGTTAGCTAGTGGGAAGCAGCTGCATAGCACAGGGAGATCAGCTCCGTGCTTTGTGTCCACCTCGAGGGGTGGGATAGGGAGGGTGCAAGAGAAATGCAAGAGGGAAGAGATATGGGGTTATATGTATATGTATAGCTGATTCACTTGGCTATGCAGCAGAAACTAACACACCATTATAAAGTAATTATACTCCAATAAAGATTTAAAAAACAAATCATGAATGGTTTGGATTTCGGCAAGTGTTTTTTTCTGCATCTATTGAGAGAATTGTCTGGGTTTGTCTTATATATTATAATATATCAGGTTAATTGAATTTTGAATGTTAACCTAACCTTACATTTCTGAAATGAGGTCTACTTGGTCCTAGTTTGTTAGTTTGTATTCTGTTTTTTTTTTTTTTGTCCATTTGTTTTAGATTCAGTTGTCTAGTGCTCTTTTGAAAGTTTTTAATCTGTATTAATGAGGAATATTGGTATGTATTTTTCTTTTCTTGTGGTGTTTTTGCCTGGCTTTGGTAACAGGGTGAAACTGGTCTCATTAAATGGGTTAAGATTATGTGTCTAAATTTTGATGATCCTTGATTATGGGAGTTGAACCACCATAAGACTTAGCAACAAAGATTTTATTGACTTGGAAGAACTCTTTTCAGGATACAGAATTTTACCCTTTCTTCCTTTTTCTCTTCCTTCCTTCCTCCCTTCCTTCCAATTATAGGCTTTCAACACAGATCATGAAATTAACACAAATAAATGTCTAGGACAGATATTGATAATTGAATCCAAACAAGTCATCCACAATTGTATTTTTTCTTTCTTCTTTCCTTTCTTCTGCCCTTTCTTTCTTCTTTCCCGTCTTCCTTCCTATACTATAGTTGGATATTAGATATACACCATTATTCCTTATATTTGAAAGTAAAACTACTTCAGCTCTTGTTATTATCCTCATATACCCTAGGCCTAAATTCTCATCATTACTTTTTTTTTTTTTTTTTTTGCGGTACGCGGGCCTCTCACTGCTGTGGCCTCTCCCGTTGCGGAGCACAGGCTCCGGGCGCGCAGGCTCAGCCGCCATGGCTCACGGGCCCAGCCGCTCCGCCACATGTGGGATCTTCCCAGACCAGGGCACGAGCCCGTGTCCCCTGCATCGGCAGGCGGACTCTCAACCACTGCGCCACCAGGGAAGCCCCTCATCATTACTTTTAACACACTTTATCTTTCATGTATCTCCATCTCTTGCTGAGATGATGTTCATCTTCCTACTCTCCATTTATTAAATGTTTGTCATCCTTTGTGACTGAGCCATGATGTTTGCCGACAAGCTATTCTATGATCTCATCAAGTTTAGTGCTACCTCTGGCTGTAGTTAGAAGGAAGGGTGACTGTGCTCACTCTGGATAAAGAAGGTAAGGAGATGGTTGGCAAATCTAAATAAGTGCATCATGGTAATGAGTTTAGAGATTTCATCAAGGAGTGAAATGAAGATAAAACATAGAAACACAAAATGAAATTTTATTTCTTTTGTATTTTTTAAGGGGGAGTTCACTCTAAATTCTTCATGGATTGTGTGACAGTCAACTCCTGCGATGATGACGGAAAATACCAAAAGGTAAACAGTACATATAAATCCATTTATAATCAATATGAATCACTTGACATATGGACATTAACCAGTTAACGATAACTAGTTCTTCATGCTTAACTGATAGAGAATTTCAACACAAATTATAAAATTAGCCTTATAATATTAAAAAAATGATAAAATTAGGACAAATAAATATCTAAGACATAAATATTGCTAATTGAATCGAAGTAGAACATCCATAGTTTGCAATAAGTAAAACTTTAAGTCGTTGGAGTTAATTGCAATGGACAAAAGAAGGAAATAAGTATTGCTTGGAAAAAAGTAGCTATGGAATCCAGAAAGCTATGTGTATTAAAGATTCATTTACTTATGAAAATAATTAATTGATAATTACTAGCTTTAAGCAGATATATTGAGGGCTAAATATTTATCACACATATGAAAACGTTTTCATTTTGACAATTTCCATTCTATATAAAGCAATGTATAATTTATTATTAAAATTATGTCAGATTTATAAATTGCATATTCATAAAACACATTGAACATAAACTATCATAAAACTAAATTGCATAATTTCTTACATAAAGATGGATGATTACTAATTGCTTCAGAAGGAATATGAAGGCTAACAAAGATAATGTAATTTGGTTTTAATTAATTTAATTTGTTTTAAAATTGCCTTATATAAGTTGATATTAACACACTTCTTTTTTTTGTTAAACTTTTGCAGTCATATACTTGATCTCTGAAAGTGAGAGTAAACTAATCACTTTTGATGAAATTCCTTTCTATTTTCCTAGAGATACTGACAAAAGCAAGTGACATTTTGGTTACTTGTATGAATTTATTCGGGTTTCACAGAATTTTGGTAAACCTTCAGTAAATCTCAGATACAGAGTATAGAATAGAATCCCATTTAGAATAGCAAATATACGTATCATATAGTGCTTATGAAAAAGTATTCTAGCTCTCTTTCCAACTCAGAAGATTGCTACTAATAGTCATAAATTTTAAGATTAAGATAAATTTGGTTAGGTGAGAAAGTGTAGAAGAGAACAACCTTAGGAGGGGTCCAAGAGAAGGTTAAAGTGATCAGAAATGAGACTAGAAGGATCCCAAAACCTTAGCCCATCAATTGGCAGAGTGAAAATCATTGCTATTAGAATGTGTTACTTACATAACTCTTGACTTTTGAGCACTGTGGTTTTAGTTTGGTAAATCCCTTTGAATTCCATTAATTGCATGCAGAATTGTGCAGTACTAACATGGGACTTTAAATAATGTGTTTTCCATTTTCTATCTTACTGCAATAAGTAAAAATTGATAAATTTATGGATATTTTTGCATTTAGCTAGACAATTCAGATGGTAAATGTTTCAGCTACCAGTTTTAGGCTCCAATTACATAGGGAGCAAAAATGAGTTTCAGAGTGCTGGTAAAATGTCTCTGAGTACATAAACTATTTCATTTTTCAATCTACAAAACAGAGGTAGTATTTTCCACCCACATATCTCTGAGGAATGACAGGAGGAAAGTGATTTGTACTTCTGTCACATTTAGCCTTCAATCTAATCATCCTATTAACCTGCTTCTTAGTCATTACAAAGACATCCCTGACAAAGCGACATGCCATTGTTAAAACATGTTTCTTTGGCTATCTTATGGCATCTCTTTGCTCCCAGGAAGAATCTGTGCCCAATCATGGTGCTTGGCATTTGATTTAAATGGACTTTATTTAGGTTTCTGCCACCAAGCATTAGAGCCATTTCAAGTATTTTATTCACATACAGCCTGGATCAGTGAATTCCATCAATGAAGCAGTTTTTCTTTAAGAACTTATAATCATGTATAGAAGTAATTTCGATAATGCATATATTTAGAACCTTTACTTTGAGCTAACAGATGAACATTATTCAAAAACCATGGCTATAATATATAGATTATATAAACTAAACTTACTATTCATGTGCTACCTAAGCAGAAATTTAAGGACAATGAAAAACACTTACTTTTTACCTTACTCTATTTTCCTAATAATTAATGTATATTGTACATTAATTTAAATTTTGGATTATATAGAGAAGTAGTTTAGTGCTCTTTCAGTTATTGGAGTAAAAGATAATTTTGCTTTACTTTAGATGCTATTACCTGTTGTTGGTTTGGCAGAAAATACCAGCTGTTCCAAAATATACAGTTTCTTTTCTTCTGAGCTACACAGATCTCACAGAGTAAAACTCCCAGATTCCTTTGCAGTTTGGTTTGGCCATATCACTGGGTTCTAAACAAACAAACAAAAAATGAGTAGACATTACATGCACCATTTTTGGCCCAAGGGCTTTGTGTTACAATAAGAAATATATAGAGGCATCCCCCACTATCCAAAAGTAGAGCATTCCTGTGAAACCATTTGTAAGCTAAAAGTGGTGTAAAGCACAGAAGACATTGCCTGTGGACATATCTAAGGGGTGCACAAAACAAATGGAGATAAACTCCAGATTCTTACAGGCACAGTTCAAAGCTCTGATGGCTGATGAGATGCTGAGTGTAGTTCCTGGGGAGGGAGCTTGCCAGTACCACTCTTGCTGCTCAGGGTGCAACTGCCTCTATAAAGGCTCACTGTGAAACAAATGCTGAACACTATTTTCACTTTTTGCCTTTTATGTGAAAGCAAAAATCCCCTTCATATTTCTTTCAGTAAATGAAAACATAATACTAAAACAGGTATTTCGTAAAAGCAAAGTGGCATAAATGGAGGATACTTGTATTTGGTTTTTGTCCTCAGTTCCTAACAGAGTTCCTAACTCACTTGGAATTTCTTAAGTGGTAGGATGATAAGAGTGCCTTTTGTTCTAATGAGTCAACTCTTGGTGCGCCCCTAGCTTGAGGATGAGGCTGGTTGCCAGAAAGACCAAGGGATGTACTTGGGCTTGATATTTCAGTTCCAACCCCTGATCTCTGAACTTTCAGCCCCACAGCCTGAGAGGGGCTGGAGATTGGGTGAATCACCAATGAGCAGTGATTTAATCAAGCATGCCTACTTAATGAAACCTCCATAAAAACATATAAATGATGGGATATGGTGAGCTTCCTGATTGGTGAACATATCAATGTGCTAGAGAGTGCATAGAAGCTCTGTGTCACTTCCCTATACCTTGCTTTAAGCTCTCCTTCATCTGGCTGTTTCTGAGTTGTGTCCTTTGAAATTAACCAGTAATGGAAAGTGTGTACCTGGGAGCCATTCTAGCAGATTATCAAACCTGATGAGAGAATCATGGGAACCACTGATTTACACCTGGTCGATCAGAAGTGTGGTTGACAACCTCAGACTTGCAACTGTCATCTAAAGTTGGGAGAGTCTTGTGGGGCTGAACCATTAACCTGTAGGATCCACACTAACTCCCTATAGTTAGTGTCAGAATTGAATTTAATTGTAGTACACTCAGATGGTGTTTGAAGAATTTGAGAATTTTCTGGAGGTGGGAAAAATACCACACATTTAGTCAGAAGTGTTGTGAGTAAGAAAAGTTCAGAGGCTTTAAGAAGGTATGCCTACTGACTACTGTCTTTTCTCTCCTACTGGCTTGAGTACCAACAAATCTCTAAGAGATGTTGAAACCACAAGGTAGGGTCTGGTTCCCTGAATCAGTACATGGAGGAAAGTCTTCTAGCTAGGGAAACTCATGTTGGCTGGATGAGTTTATGACATAAACTCTGTTTTGTCTCACCTTACACACTTGGTTCTAAATGTACTGTAGCCTAGTCTACTCTAGTTACAAAAGTGTAAATTTATTCTTTTTGTATTGAACTTTAAAAAATTGAGTAATGAATGCAACTTGGAAGTGACATTCACTATCATTATTTCAGTAAACACAAGACTTAACTATAACAACTATTGCTACTGTTAACCTAACAAAAGCTTGAGTCCCCATCACAGCCAACAGAAAGGTATTTAAATTTAAATATTGAATTAGCAGCATTCATACAAGGTGAGCAGAAGAATGTTCATGATTTGATTCTCCTTACTTTAAAAACAAATCAGGTATAAAGTGTATGATTGTATGTAAGTCTTTGAAAGAAGTGAGATTTTTATCTAATTTCCTTGAAATAAGCAAATGACCACTCACTTTATTCTTTGTTGTTTTCCCAAATGATAAACATTCAAATATTTCTTGTTCTAAATCTCTGGAATTTATTGGATCACACTTCCTCCTTCAATTAATATGCAAACATATAGCAGCATGATGATATATGTTTTCACTTGAATTATCTCATTTGATGGCCCATAACAACTCACATGGTACGCCAGTCCCTCTCACTTTGAAGAAATAGGTAATGGAAATCAAAGAATTTAGAAATTGCCTTAAGTCACATAGCTAGACAGCATCAGGAAAAGGATTTACTGGGATATGTCGCTCTATGCTGACAACTCTTTCTACTCTAAAATTTCGGCCCTAGCTTGTAATTATAAACTTTCCAGAGAATAGGAATTGTGTTTCTACCATACTGAGTGCATCTCCTGAGGAAAATAAATAAAAAAGTGAAAAATTTTATTTTAATCTTTTTTTAACATTAGTCCCTGATCTTATACTTAGTAACACATCTGTAAAGAAAAATAAGAAGCAAAAATGAGAATCCTGGGATAGAAACAACTACCAAAGTCAGAATGTTTCTGGAGGGATTCTGCCAAAGTTGATAACCTGAGATTCAATTTCAATAGTTATGCAGTTATGCAGATTGTGGAAGATAATAAATCTGTTGACTAAACAAGGAAAGTGAACAGCAGGCTGCCACAAAAATCTGGGACCTCCAAAGTGCTACACCTTCTGAGCAAACGTTAACAAAAGGAAAGATGAATTCCCCAACATAGGCCATAGTAGAAGTTAAAAAAATATCTATTGAGAATCTGTAAACATAAATAGTTGTTCACAAAGTTGTGTAGCCTGAATTCATTTAAAATGTTTAGTAATAAAACCTCAAGCAAATAGCTTTATTTAAAGCCATACTGGGATTGTATTGCTACCAGGCAACTAGCAGAAGAAAATAAAAACCATTTTTGGAGGAATATAACTTTTCCATGGGATAATTCAACAGATAAAGTCCAAAGAATATGAAGTCACAGCAAAATATAAATAGATAATAAATAAATAAAATAGATTCTCATTGTTCATGGTATTTATGTTCTATAATGTTACCCGTGAACACTGAATTAGCAAATACTGACCTATTGCTTCTAGGGGAAATAATGGGATGGGTTAGGTTTCTGTGAACCTCTAGTCACAATGTTTCATCAACCAATCGATACATCATTTTTTATCATGTGTGTTTCTGTTTAAAGACACTGTATTTAATATATATTGTTAATTCATTGACATTAAATTCATGACCAACAGGACTATCACTTACAGCTGAATGAAACTAATCTAACACACATATTCCCTTCATTGGCACATCGAAGGCTTCTTGTGTTTAAGAATACTAAACAGCACTTCAGTACTGTTTTTGGGGACCATCTTAAACTGTGAAATCACATACACACACACAAGCACAAAAATGCGCAAAACTTGGCACTAAACAGACTACAAACTGGACACTTGTTTTCGGTAGGAAAGCCAAAATAAGAAGGCAGAGCATCAACTTGTTGGACCTCAGCTGGGAATGTGTTTGTCAGGTGACTCAAAATTTTTGCCACTCTGTGCATGTCCACCTATGACCATGAAAGTGCCATGTGAATTGAATTTAGGGCTACAAATAAGTTTTATTGAGTAGACAAATTCACAATTAAGGATCCATGAATGACGAGAATCATCATTTACTGTACCACAGAAGGAAACAAAACACCTATACCGTGGAGTAAGCCAGGTGAACACCTATCTAATCATAGTCCAGGATGATAGAGAGAGTAGAATGGAAACAAGATTTAATGAAATAATGGCTGTGATTTTTTTCCAGGATTGTGGCAAGACACTAACCTCCAGTCCAGAAAGCCTAATATATTAGCATCATAGTAAATAAAAAGAAATCCATATTTAGACAAATCACAGTGAGAAATCAAAAAGACAAAAAGGTCATAAAACCAACCAAAGAGAAAAGAAAGAGATTCTACATAATAGACAAATTATATTGATAGTTATTTCTTTTCAACCTAATAAAATACATTAAATGTATTGAGGAAAGCTCATTTTCAACTTTAGAATTTTACACCTTGTAAAATATCTTTTAAAGACGAGGGCATAATTAAGCCATTTTTTAGAATATAAAAACTTCTGGCCTCTAATAGATTCTTAGTAACAAAAATTATGAAAAATAAGTTTAAGGCAGAAGAAAATGGTTCTCAGATTGAAATTCTAAGATGCAGAGAGAAATAGTGAGCAAAAATATTAATAAATATGTTGGTAAAAAACAAACCTTGACTACATAAGATCACAATAATGTGTTCATAATTGTCATTTAATTATATATAAATAAAAAATTAAAATACTTAACAGCAATGTCGTTAAATGAGGTGAGGGATGATCAGCTTAAAGAATTCTAACATCCTTGTAATTTCATGTGTAGTTTATGGAAAATAGAGATATAAGATATATTTTTTTATTGAATTAAGTACATATAATAAATTATCAAAGGTTAACACCAAATGAATAGAGAGGGTACCATCAAAAATGACAATAGAAAACAAAATAGAATAAAAAATGTGAAAAAATTCAAAAGAAAGCAACAAAGGAAAAAAAACACATATAGAAAAGGTGGCATAAGAAAACTCCCCAAAATAGAACAGTAGAAATTTGTATAAATCTACCAATAGTTATAATAATGGGACTAAGCATTATAGTGGAAAAGAATTATTTTCCAGATTAAGAAAGGAAATTTGCCAATATACTCTTTACATTAGGTGCGTCTGAAACATGAAGACTCAAAAAGTTCAAAATTAAAATAAAATTTGATGAAGCTATATTTGTTTTCGACAAAGAGAATTTAAGTTAAAACTCTTTACTGAATAAGCAGGACTAGTTTCACTAGAATTACATAAATTTTCACACTTGAATTCATGTTCTAACATAGCTTTAAAACATATGGGCAATTACTATAAAATAAAAGGACATTTCCATCATTATAAACAGATATTTTAATACACTTATATTCAGTAATTGATAGATCAGACTGACAAATGGGTAATAGGACTGTGGGTGTTCATTTTATAACTCTTTCCTTTATTGCAAAGAGAAATTTAATAATGCATCTACTAAAAAAATATCTATGAAATATTGGCATATGCACCTCATTGCGTTAAAAAGCTGGTTACAGACTTCATGCAGATGCAGTGACAGGTTGGCTTTGTACTTTTTCTTCTATTTGGAATACTTTACCTTTCCTTTTCACCTAGCTACGTTATATTCCTCTCTGGGTTCTCAGTTTCCTCAGGGAGGCCTTTTCTGGGCCCATATACTTGCTTTCATCACACCCTGTAACGCTTCAATTACAACACAATTTGTTTTAGGTCAAATGCATGTTATAACCCTTCAATTATAACACAGTTTGTTTTAGATCAAATGCACGAAACCCTGACCATGTCATTCTTGTTAATTATTCTATCTCCAGTCTTAGCACGGTGCTAGCCTTCTAGTAGTAGTGAGGGTTAGTAATTGCAGGTAGAAATGAAAGCAGAAAGGAGTAAATGAAGGAGATATTCTTTATGTAGACAGCTTGACTTTGGTGCATTGGAACTCCAGAGAATATATTTGTAATCACTTGGAGATCTGTGGGGGTTATAGCACATCAGAGGGGTGGGAGTTGTGCCAAAGATGAAGATACTTAATGCACCTGAAGGAGGCCAAAACCAGAGAGAAAAGAAATGGTTCCTCTCGTATAATGATAGGATTTATTCAAGAGCAACTATGAGATGCCGCTTAGAGCCTCCTAGAAATAACTAGGTTAGAGAAGGCTGCTTTGCAGGAGCTGGAGGATCTGAAAAACATATCAGAAAATTATACAAAGCAGTAAAAATAAGTGTTATTATGGTCTCTGTAATCCAAATTTTATAACCCAGGCTAGTGTGGCAGTAGCAGACATAGGCTACAATGTAAACAACAACAACGGTTTATGATGCTCAGGGCATAAGCTATTTGACATCAAGATTACCATGAATGTTTTTTATTAGAGACAAGAGATGAGGCATCAGATATACAGAAACTAACTTCAAAATTGGCTATGTCATTAGCAGTTAAAAAAATAAGGCCACAGGGCTTCCCTGGTGGTGCAGTGGTTGAGAGTCCGCCTGCCGGTGTGGGGGACATGGGTTCGTTCCCCGGTTCGGGAAGGATCCCGCGTGTCGCGGAGCGGCTGGGCCTGTGAGCCATGGCCGTTGAGGCTGCGCGTCCGGAGCCTGTGCTTCACAACGGGAGAGGCCACGGCAGTGAGAGGCCCACATACCGCAAAAAAAAAAAAAAAAAAAAAAAAAATGCCACAAACAAAACAAAGATGTTTAACTTATCCCCAAACACAGAAACTATAGAAGATGAGGTGAGGCACATCTGCTCCAGAAGGCATTTCTCAATGAGCAGCAAGAAAAAGAAAAAAGAAAAGCATTACCCGGAAGACTTTTAAGGCTGGCAGAGAATAAACACAGCCGTTACCCAAGTTCACAGCTGTAACCTTGGGGAGCTGAACTGGAACATGGAACGGTTGCCACCTGCACAGCTGAAGAAGGACTAATAGTAGGAACTTAATGTCAGATTGGTGATTTCTTGGCTGCAGAAAAGGTAGCATCTTTCATAAAGCAAGCTGTTTTCCTGCTTTTAGTGACTCTAATTCTACTGAAGATTGTTGTTTTATAATGGAGAAAAACCCTTGCTGGCAACATTGCCTATATACTGATCTGTCATAAAAGACTCTAACAGATGCTCCTGCCCAGTCCCCCCGTGACAGAACATTCATTGTGGGTAATGCTCGCAGTGCATTCTGCCCATGAGAAGCTTACCAGTGATGCATTTCTTCCAAACAAGTATTGCGTGCCAGACACCCAGCATATCTCTGAAGATTTTTAACCCAATACCTTTCACAAAATAAAATTCACATTCAATAGTTTGAGACTAAGGAATAAAAAAAAAGGAAAACAAATTGTATGCCCCTTTTTCTTGGCAAACAACCAGATTGCAGTATAGTGATTAGACTTTTTCCTGATACTGATTTTTGGGGAGAGGAAGTAAAGCTAATTTTCTTATAGGGGTCCCACATTTTGAACTTGAAAGATTATTTCCCCCTAATTAGGTTTTTGGCAAGGAAACTACCAGGTGAAATGCCTTTTATTGCGTTGCGTTATGAGGTTATATCCCACTATTGTTGATGCCGCCTTTAATCATTTGGTATAGTTGGTGACTGCCAGATACATTTCTCTTTGTTAATAGTAAGTCAAACTCAGGGTGACATGAAAGGATTTAAGGCCTCTTGCAATAGTTTAGGAATGGAGTATGGATGGTGGGACTGAGGCAGAGAGGTAAGTTAGAGAACTATTATAGTAATCCAATCAAAGTCTGAGAGAATAGTGTCAGGGTCTGAGAGAATAGTGGCAAGGTGGGATAAGGCAGAGAAAAAAAATTCCAGAGATGTAAAATTGGCTCAATCAACAGAGCCTGGAGTCTGCTTAGACACATGGAATGGAACAAGATTTAGAGATTTTGAAAAGGAGTCTAAGATGAATCCTAGGTTCAGGGTTGCAGGAATAAAAGAGTGGATTTCTTTTTGGACCTGCTAAGTATGAGATTGTCTGGGGACTTCAAGTGTAGACAGCAAAGAGACATTTGGAAGTAAAACAAGGTAAAATTTAAGAGGGGTGACTATATTAGTATTTGTTTTACTTCTTTCTGTGTTTCCTGATGGATCCCATCTCTTGCTAATGGGTGAGAATTTTGAGAAAAATAATTAATAATACTTAAAAGTGATTTAATCTATGCTTGGAGCTCATGGTTGTATATCCTTTGAAAAAAATCTCTATTTTTAAAAATATTTTATTTATTTATTTTATTTTTATGTCTGCGTCAGTCTTAGCTGTGGAATGGGGTATCTTTGTTGAGGCATGTGGGAGAAGATATTTTGCTTCTTTTTCTTGATGACCCATTAAAACAGCTTTGATTATTATAAATTTACCATTATAATGGAAACAAACATTTAGTACCTGATACTTGGAGTATTTGGTTATGGTTTTACTATTTGATCTTAGATAAATTTGTATTATACATGCCCATTACACCTCAAATATGTAGAAGAATATGCTGTATATACATACACACACACTTTAAGAGTAAAAAACAGCTTTTTAAATATCTGTTGTCTTATGTCAATTAACAAAATGGTCAAACTTCCAAAATGCATGATTGATTTCCTTCAAACAAAGTTTGGAATACACAATTAAGCAAAAATGTTTGAAATTGAATAGGAACCCTTATATCCTATTTGTACTATTTTCATCCCAACCATATTATTCCAGTGTCTAATGATTTACTATTTAGCTGATTTTGGAATTAGATCTTCTGTGATTTTCAATAAATTTGTAATCTCATTGAAGGTAATAGCAGGAATTTTATTTCTAAGTTACCTCTACTATGTTGCTGAACACATTTGACCAGTGTTCATTTGTAGGCAGGAATAAAAGATGGAAAGTTAAGGAAAGAAAACCTTATCACAAGGTCACTCTGTTGAATGAAAATCTTCCAGAAACCTTTGATCAAATGCTAGCTAGCCAAAATACACTGAAATGTATTTTGCTGATTAGGGTAACTAACAGCCCCTAAGATACAGGTTAAAACTCATACAGATAAGATTTTATCACACTCTATATGTTGAACCATTTTAGAGTAACTTATAGACCACTTAACATTATCTTATTCAATTATCATTTACAACTTTTCGAAGTAGGCAGTATATTCCTATTTTAAAGATATGGAAACTGAGGCTCAGAAGGTCTTAATAATTTAACTAAGGCTATTCAACCAGTAAATCAGAGAAAAAATTTAAACCTAGGTTTGTCTCACACCAAAGTCTGAACTCTTCTAACTTTACCAACTGTCTTAAGTACTCTGTCTTGAAGAGTTTATTTAACTGGATCAAATTGGTGCTAGTAGATGTGTTTGGAAATGTGTTCAATAGTCAAGTCTCCTTAGACATTTCCAACAGGACAGTTCTACTGGCAGTGTAATATCATGTTCAGCTCTCCATCAGTGGTTAATCTCTTAGTTTTGTAAACATAAATTGATCATAAATGTTCGTTTGAATTTTATGTTCTACACTAGATGGTGCATCAAAACAATAGGTGGAGCTTTATAAAAATAAAGTCTCTGTCTCACCTCTAGATAGTGTATTTCATTAAGATCCTTTTTCTTATGCTAAAATATACCACACTGGTTTTAATATAATAATAATGTCTTAAAGTATTCGGTAGTGAAATTATTTAATTTCTCAAATTTGCACCATAATTTCCTAAATCTGAGAAAATTTTGTGCTTCACGAATATACACCCAGTTTGATTCACTGCTTAGACTATATCTTAACATTTAAAGATTTTAGGTGTGAAATCTTCAGTGGTAGAGATTGTGCTTACTTTCTGTAAACCCCAGCGTATGGTACTGCCCTGTAGCTTATTATATATCCAATATCAGGTGAGTCAAAGGTAGATTAAGACTGAATGGTGGAGTGTCCTGAAACTAATTGGCTAAGGGTATAGATTTTATCACTTATCTCCAAGTTTAAGTGGCTGTCTTACGGTAGTTGCCTTATGCTAGAGTCCATGGTCATAATACATAGCATATTATATACATATTTATTACTGTTTATGCAACACTATGTGAAGGGGGAAGAACAAAAACGAAAAGGAGATCACAGCTATCAATAATTTCATGTTTATATGAGCTAAAGTTGACCAAAAAAAACACTATCTGGTAGGAAAAGACTTAGATAGGTTAGTAAATTCAGAGAAATGCAGTGACCTATGTAAGATGCTTGTGAAGGTATGATTTCTTTTGGCAAGAACATGATTTATAAATGCCAGTTTTATTCATCAGTATTATCAGGAAAATAATGTTTTTATTAATATTCACTCAAGTAGTACCTTGTACCTCGGTGAAGTTAGAAAAGTAACTTCTTTTTCACATAATCCCAGAATAATTTCAGGTTATAAAAATTAGTAGCTAGCAAATTATGTCCTTGTCATAAAATAATAATATATGAGAAGCATGCGTGAGAAAAAAGAGGAATAAGGAAGCCAAGGTAAGAGTTTGACTGAAAAACATTTTCATCATTTTGATCTGGAATTTAAAAATAAATGCTTGAAAATCTGACAGCTTTCCTCATCTATACTATTAGCTGCTCCATTTTACTGCCAGTCTGATTTTCTAAGTCGGTAGATACTTGTGTTTCAGACATGAGGTTCCTACTGCAGGAAATACCAGAGGAGACAAAAGCATAGATAGCCTATGTCTCCTGGCTAAACAAGGCTTTTATTTTGTCTGATCCTAAATTTAGGAAAACTGATCAGAAACTACGGATATAATAGATTGGATGTATGGGAATACATTAGTAGCCTATAAATCACTTCTCTCTTCATAAAACAAGTATGTTATATAGAAATGAGCTATGGAAGGGGTCCTGTAGAAACACCTTTCACATTGCCCCCAGTAAGAAAGCCAAGCGGTTGATCTTTTTTCAGGGGAATGTAATTCTGGCTGAAAGAAATGAGGGCCCATATTTGCCTAAATACTTCTGTGCTAAGCAAAGAGACACCATCCAGATTTGTCGGAGTATGCAAAATTAAATTGGTAAGAGTTACTTCTTGGGCTCTGCTTCCATTTTATCTACCACCGAATCATTTAATTGTAGAAAGTTATTTTGTACTTAATCAGATTTTAGTTCCTAGATTATTGGGCTTTAAACTTTTAAGAGTTCTTATTTTCTCTGCTTATTAAAAACCTTGGCATGATACCAGCATACTACATAAAAGAGGGCCACAGCAGAGCTCTCTGGCAAGTTTTATTTGCATTAAGTGTTAGGTATAATAAAACGCTCCCACAAGCTTAGAAAAGTTTAAACAATACGTAGAACAAGTTTATTATAGCAGGCTTCCTAGATTCAAGGTACGGTATCATCCAGCTAAAGCCATTTTCTCCACCTTTATAGTATCATAAACATGGTGGGAAAAATATGTTTCATTGACCTATAGTTCAGTCACCATATGAATAGAGAAGATGGGTGTTTCCTCTTCCCATCTGCCATCATGGAATTACTTGGTGAATGCTCTAATACATAACATTTAGCAAACTAGAAGGATTTTATAAATGTTTACTGACAGTTCCATTTCCACTCCAGGTAGGGTATACTCAGTTACATCTCTTTTAATCCACTTACTCTGACAGCAGATTTCTGACTGGATATTATACTCAGTGATGCTACTCCTCCCATCATAATACAAAACCCATGGATAGATGGTAAATGGTGCTGCCTGTGAAATATAACTCAGTACAGTACATTTTGATTTGTTAGATATGCTGCTTTGGTCTTTTGACAGTTGTTCTGGGAGTACATGACATCTGCCATACAATTGGCTGGCAAAACTCATTTGTAGTATAACTGAACAGCCACCATTTTGTTGGAGTGTAAACGTCAAGATAAATAGTCCATGAATTAGCAAGTTCAACATCATTTGATGGCTCACAGATAGACAGGCACAATATAGATTTCGTATACATGCAGAGTATCTTTACCCAGGCAGCTAACACAATCAAATGCAGAAACAGTGTCTATAATTTGAAAAACTGGAAGCAAGAGTGTTTAGATAGCCTCGGCAATCTTACATTTGCCATATTTTGAGCTGTTTTCTTTATCTAGCATTGTGGCAGGTCCAGGTGACCTTCTTTACCTTTAAACTATATTAATGATAAAATGAATTAAGAACAGTAACAAAGAAAGGGTCATCCTTACCTTTGGACATTTCTTTCCTGGAGTCATTGCCTTCCTTTTTCCACTAATAGATTAGAGCTAAGACTAAAACCAGACGTTGACCCAAGTTGGTTATTAACCAGGGATATTTATCTTCTCCCCAAGTGTCTGGTGAAGTGGTTTGATTCATGTGAAGGTCATTAAAGAAGGAAAAATTTATACTTAATTTTTGTACTCTTTCCCAATGGCTGAGATGTTTGCCTCTAAATAGCAGGTCATTTTAATGCAGGTTTATAATTTACGATAATTTTTGTCTTTTTAAAGAATGATTACGTAGTGAAGTACTGCTAGCTGCTGTTTCCCTTTATCCTTTGGTCAGTTACTTGGGCCTTAGGACTCTTGCTTACAGAAAGGCGTAAAGCAATAAAATGGTGAAAGTTTTAAAAATATGGTGGGGTAAGGGGAGAGTGAAGTCAATTATGAGTGGAGTTTTTTGTATTTATATTGTCCCTATACATGATTACTGAGCTCCACTGAAATGCAGACATATTAATATTTATATCACAAAGTATGTCATAAGGGAGAACACAGACTTTGTTATTTCTATTTGTTAATAGAAAAGTCTAGAACAGTGGTCCCCCACTTTTTTGGCACCAGGGACCAGTTTTGTGGAAGACGATTTTTCCACGGACTTGCAGGGCGGGAATGGTTCAGGCGGTAATGTGAGTGATGGGGAGTGGCAGATGAAGCTTCACTTGCTCGCCTGCCTGTGTGGCTAACAGGCCATGATAAATACATGTTGAATAAAATAATAAAATTATATTGCTTTTTTTGACAATTTCCTTTACTACTGCATCAAATGTGAGATTTATAAACTTCCACAATTGTTAGCAATTAAATATAACTATTTTATTTCTGTCATTATGCTTTGTTCTCATCTCTGCTATTGATTTTTATTCAGTGTGCATCTCTGACCTATGTGTTATAAAACTCCTTCACCTATCAATGCAAAGATCAATTGTTTTAAGTTCATTTGTGATAGGAATGTTATGTACCAAAGTTCCATAGTGTATTACTCAGAATACGCTGCCCTATTCTGTAGTAATCAACGACTTTAAAGCTACAGTAACTTCACTGAATAAAGTTTATTTCCTGTTGATGGTACATATATAATGCAAGCCATTTGAGGGCTTTTCTCTGCACAGGTTTTTGGAAAGTGGGCTAAGAATAACACCACTATCTTGTAACTGCACCCTCTAGAACAGAGGAGAAGTGAGCTAGAAGATCATGCATAAGCTCTTTCATGCTTTGGCTTGAAAATGACACAGGTGACTTCTCCTTCCCAGCCCAATGGTCAAAAATTAGTAATATAGTCCTACCTAATTTCAGTGGTGGGGGAAGTTGTGGTGGTAGCAGATGGGATGTGGTGAGCATCATTCTTTCTGATGTACTAAGCAAAGTTATGTGCTCTCTGGAGCCAAGTTGGAAAACAGAGTTGATATTGCTTAACTAAAGTTAGAAGTTTGAGACCAGGAATTTACATTCCAAGAAAACTTGACGCATGGCAAAAGATCTTACAGAAGAAAAATTTTAATACATTATCATAGGGACTTCCCTGGCAGTCCAGTGGTTAAGACTTTGCCTTCTAATGACGGGGGTGCGGGGTTCCATCCCTGGTCAGAGAGCTAAGATCCCACATGCCTCGCAGCCAAAAAACCAAAACATAAAACAGAAGCAATATTGTAACAAATTCAATAAAGAGTTTTAAAATGGTCCACATCAAAAAACTATTTAAAAAATAAAATAATATACATTATCACAAAGTAGAATTTACTCAGAAGAGGCAAGATTGGTTAAACATTTGACATGGATCAATATTATCCACCAGTAAATAGAATAATATTTATTATTATTACCAGAGAATAATCATATGATAATACCAAAAAATTTATAAAAAACATCTAACAAAATTTTACATTTTATAAACTCTCATCAGGCTAGAATTAGAAGGCAACTTTCTCAACCTGATCAAAGAACATCTACAAAATTGCACAGCTGACATCATCACACTTAATAATAAATTATTGAATGCTTTTCCCCAAGACTGGATGTGTCCTCTTTCAATACTTATATTTATCATTGTACTAGAGGTCACAACCAGCAAATGAAAGCAATAACAAAATTATAAAAGAAATACATATTGAAAAGGGAAAAGTAAAATAGTTTTTATTCACAGACAGTATGATTTCTTATGTGAAAGATCCTGAGTATATAAAAAATGCTAAAACTAATACTTAAATTTAAAAAGGTCAAAAGACTCAAGATCAAGATATGAAAGTCATTTGCATTTATATATGCTAGCAGCAAATAATTAGAACATGAAATTTTAAAAAGGTACCATCAGGGCTTACCTGGTGGCGCAGTGGTTGAGAGTCCTCCTGACGATGCAGGGGACACAGGTTCATGTCCCGGTCCGGGAGGATCCCACATGCTGCAGAGCGGCTGGGTCCGTGAGCCATGGCCGCTGAGCCTGCGCGTCCGGAGCCTGTGCTCTGCAACGGGAGAGGCCACAACACTGAGAGGCCCACGTACTGCAAAAAAAAAAAAAAAAAGGTACCATCAAAAACATAAAGTACTTAGGGATAAAGTTAATACAAGATCTACAAAACCTATACAATTAAAACTCTAAAAGAATGCTGAAGTGAAATTTAGATATATCACATTATGAATGAGTAAAGTCAATTTTGTGAAGATTTGTTTATCCCCAAATTGATTTGTAGATTCAATGCAATTTGAATCAAAATTCTAACATGGTTTTGAAAGTTGTTTCTAAAATTTATACAGAAATGCAAAGGATCTTGAGTAGCCAAAACAGACTTGAAAAAAAAAAAAAAAAACAAGAATAAAGTAGGAAGTTGTTAACTGCCTAAATTTCAAATCTAAGTATAAAGCAACAGTAATTAGGCCCGTACGATATAGATTTATGAGTAGACTAAAAGATCAATGGAACAGAACAAAGATTCTATACAAAGGCAAGAAACCAAGGTAATTCAATAAGGAAAGAAGAAGAGTTTCAATAATTAGTGCTGGAACAACAGGGTATCTAAATGTAAAAGCTAAAACTATAAAGTTTCTAAAAGAAAACATAGGTGACTACCTTCCTGAACTTGGATTATGTAAAGATATTTTAGAGGACACAGAAAATACTAACCATAAAAAATTGGTTAACTGGACTCCATTCAAAATTTTAAAATTGTACTAATCAAAAACTTTGTTAAAACAATGAAAAGGGAAGACACAGACTTGGATAAAATTTATTTATATATATTTATATATTTACATATATATAAATAACCAAATATATACATTTGTAACCAGAATATAAAAAGGATATTTCTAAATGATCAGTCCAATAGTCCCAAGTAAATATACAAGAAACTTTGTAAAAGAAAGTGTACAAATTGCAGTAAGTTCATGAAAATGTGTTCAATATAAGTAGTCATCAAGGAAATGTAATTTACTCCCCACGATGAGACATTTTCTCACACCAATTATAATGGCTCAAATTCAAAAAACTCACAAACATAAATGCTGATGATGAACTACTGGGACACATATATTGCCCATGGGAGTATAAAATAGACCAGTCACTTTAGACAGTTCATTGGAAGTTTCTCAAGATAAACATATACCTAGACTCTGAGTCACAATGTGGTATTTACCAGAAAAGAATACATACATGCCCCAAAAGATTCATATAAAAATATTTATAACAACTTTAGACAAAATAGCCTGTATATGAGGAAAAACTTAACTTTCTCCCCTCTACCCTTCTGGGTTCTTTGCCTGGTGCCCTGCAAATTAGACTAATAAGAGACAGATTGACAAAACAGAACAAAACTTATTAACGAGTGTGGCACACATATGTGGGAGCAATCTCAGTGAT
Source organism: Delphinus delphis (assembly GCF_949987515.2). Lineage (NCBI taxonomy): Eukaryota > Metazoa > Chordata > Mammalia > Artiodactyla > Delphinidae > Delphinus > Delphinus delphis. Next base: position 71,346,449 of record NC_082688.1, read on the forward strand.
GAGTAACTCAAAGGTATGTTTAGAACTTGGTGCTTATATACCATCTGAGAAAAGATAAATAAATTTGTAGTGAAATGACAAGACAAAGGAAGAGGGATTTTGGACTTCCAGTGGTGGCAAACTATGAGGTAGACTACTGAAGTAAGGTTTATTTGTGCGCGTTCATCTCAGCAGGCATTGACTTTCCATCTTCTTCATAAGCATAAAACTTCCTCAAGAGAGGAGATTTATGACAGTCCTAATTTCTCAGAAGTTTCTGCTTTTAGTGAAGTAAGGGAAGCTCTGGGAAGGCTTCATTTTATATCTGTTGATTCTCATTTGCCTCCAGCTCAAAATAATACTTATGGCAAAGTGGTATATTTTGGGGTGGTATATTCTAATTTCCTACAAGCTCACACTGGAAACAATCAAATGTTTATAAATAGGAGAATACTTACTCAGCAATAAATAAAGAAGGAACTGCTGATACACACAACAACATGGATGAATTGCAAACATACTATGTTGACTGAAGGAAGCTGGACAGGATATTGAGTTCTCCATTATTCCATTTATATGAAATTCAAAAACAGGTAAAACTAATTTACATTGATTGAAATCAGAATAGTAGCTGCCTGTGTGGTATGGGAATCAACTGGAAGGCAGAATGAGGAAAATTTCATGGGTCTTATATTTTGATTGACAGTTAGTTACAAGGGTAAATATTCATTTAAACTCATTGAACACCTAGAATTTCTACCTTTTACTGTGTATGAATTTTACCTTAATAAAGAGGCTAATATGGGAAATGTGTATACATATTATATACTGTTTGAGTTGATTTTTATTTTTAAGAGAAGTGTAAGAGAGTGAATGGTTTGCTGGCAAACAGAAAAACCAAAGAAAACCAAACAAACAAAACCCCCAAAACCTCCCTGGGTATTTTGTGAGATTAATGCCAAAGACAAAAAAATATTAAAGTGATAACAAATACGTCACAGTAGGAAATAAAATAATATTAACATCATAATCTACTGGTGCCACTGTAAACATGAAAACCATTTACTATGTATAGAATCCTTTGGGTACCCATTTCAGAAACAGCTGGTAAAAAATGGAAAGGTTAACATTTTAGAACTGAGGGGGGAAAAAAAAAGCTATGGTTTAAAAAATTATAATTTCTCAAGTGAGAAGAAAGATTCTCCTTTCCAAAGTAAATGTGATCATATTTTATTCTGCCCATGATAAAGGCAGTGAGGCATTTATTTTGGGGAATGTCCAAAATATCTATGATTTTACTTTTCCAGCCAAAACAATTCTGTTTTTCTGGCATATATTAATCAATATGCAAAACATTTTGAAATTTTAAATGTTATTCCACATCACACTCATTTATTCTAGTTTAAAAAGATTTGGAGTGCCAGCATTTCTAGCATAATAATATTTTAATAAGTGAACATAAAGTGTTTCTTCCCTCATAAGAGCATATTAGTAGAAAATACATATTATTTGGAAAAATGGAAAGAAATGGTATTAACAACAGAAAAACAAACAAAATGAAACAAAATGAGCACTGGGAATTTCTGATCAGTATATAAGAAATCTAATGTTTATATCTGGATATACACTGGCTAGACTATTGTTAAAGAAACGATTGGCCATCAGCAAGATGAAAAAAAAACACGAAATAACACTGAATTGTCTGCCATGTGGATCAAAGTCATTCATGTATTATATCATCCTTTGAACACATTAGAGTTACTACCATATTTCAGTAGAAGATCTATGAACTTTTGAATCAAACAGCCTTTTGTTAAGTTCATAGTTACATCATTTAGTGTCTCTGTGATCTTGAGATTATATATGTATATTTCTGAGTCTTGGTTTTCACGTGTATATAACAGTTGGGAATAATAAAACAATTTATCGCATGATAAAAAAATCATAAATGTAAAATTACCAAAGTGCTGTCACTTATGTCCTAAAAAATCAGACACGTTTCCTAACATCATAGAGCTTACAAGGGGGTGAGGTGAAGATGAATAAGAAATAAAACAGATAACAAATTATTTAATTAACTAGCTGTTATCTTGAAATCAGCTGCAAGGCCCCGAGAGAATTATCTATTCAACAAACAAGTTTTGAAATTGCGAGAAAAGAAAACAGGTAGTATGAGAATCTTAACTAGAGAGAGTTAGGAAGGCCAGGCTGGGGGTAGTTCATTGGAATAAATGGTTGTTAAATACTGAGGAACTATAGAGGAATAGAAAATAGTGGAATTGGCCAAAACTAGAAGGGAAGAGGTTAAAGCAAGAAAAACTTCTTTCACAGTTTTGCCTAGGGCTGACTTTCTGTCCTGAGTTTCAAAACAAATGGTTTCCATTCATATTACTATATAATGGGTATGAAAAGCATGGTTGCTAATTCAGTGATATATACTGTTTTGAATCCATCTAGTTTATAATTTTGAAAATAGATATAACATCTTTGTAAACATGCAAAAGCTGAGTGCTACTTAGTTCTACTTTCTGATTTTTTAATATTCCAAGGAAGCATCCTCATTAAGACTGAAATATCCAGGATGACATGTGATTTTTTAAGGGCAAAGTGTGCTTAGATTTGGAGTAGATTTTAGTTTATCTCTTTACTTCCTCCAGCTAATTTTTGACTGATAATCTTATTTTAAATAGTAAATTTATTGGTAGTTAAATTATTTGTATTCTACACAAAGATGGTCTACAAAACAGTGCTTTAATTAGTTGAACTCTAGCCCTACCCCATACCTGCAGCATTGTAATTCACACTGTTCAGTTGTCAAGGTCTAATCATTGCTAACAGAATTGGAAAAAAAATGAAAATTGACTTTATTCAGATGGTAGAATAATATTAATACAAGTAATTATAGTTACCAGTAATCCAACTACCACTCTTACTACTATTACATGATATGCTTTATTGATTATATATGCCAGCATTGCTCTAAGATCTTCACATTTATACCATACTTCATTTTTACCACATTTCTGTAGGATATGCATCGTTATCTCCATTTCACCCTCTCTAAAACACATGCTCAGAAAGCATAAACAAAATACCCAGAGTCACACAGATAAGGTTCAAATTCATTTTTGTCTTACACTAAGTTGAGTATTTTAAAATATCCTTTGATTTTATAATTTAAGATTTCTTCCTTGTCAAACATCATTTGATAACATAGAATGCAGTAGAGATGAAAAATACGTTAATCTATATAGTAGCTCTTTGTTCTTCTTAAAGGTTTTCTGTACAACCCTTGTACAGATTTAACTCACAAACATAGTATTTCTTACCTCTCTTTATTTCCCCATTAGGTCTTGCTAGTTCAGTACCCCACATGCTCAGAGTGCTGTAATACCTTAGAAAGATGAACATGTTCTGCCTTTGTTCAGGGATTTTGTATTATAACTCTTTTCCGTTTATTCTGTAAATAGTCATTTGTAGCCTTTCATTTCTCCGAAAGGAAAGGAGTTTGATATTATTGAAAGATGACTAAATCATACTGTAGTAGACTATGTTCTCCGACTCTTTCAATTAAAAGTTTTCTGTAGTTTCTTAACATGAGAACTCCATTGTATAGTATTTTTGTGTTTAATTATTCCTAATATAAATACTTAGTAATTGATACATCATTTTACTTTCATAACATGTTGTAAACCATTTTCAAAAAATCTTTATTTTGCTTGTAATGTCTTGAATAAAAGAATTCTTGAAAGGATTTCAAGGATGAATCCTCCTCCCAAAATACCTACAAAATAAATTCCCCAAAGTAAGGGGAAAAAAGAATAAAATTCCCCAGCAGCAGTAATTAAGAATTGGGCAAGGAAGGGCTTCCCTGGTGGCGCAGTGGTTGAGAGTCCGCCTGCCGATGCAGGGGACGCGGGTTTGTGCCCCGGTCCAGGAGGATCCGACATGCCGTGGAGCGGCTGGGCCCGTGAACCATGGCTGCTGAGCCTGCGCGTCCGGAGCCTGTGCTCTGCAACGGGAGAGGCCACAGCAGTGAGAGGCCTGCGTACCGCAAAAAAAAAAGAAAAGAAAAAGAATTGGGCAAGGAATAAGACGTAGGTTTGGGGGCAGAACTGAGGAACACAGTGTGGCTTGGCTTACAGGGCTCTCTTGCTTCCTTGTAGCTGAAATGATGAGTACAAAATCTTATATCTACTCAGGAATATTCCAAAACTGCAGAGAAACAAACAGAACTTCTTTTTGTAGTTTTCTCTTTCCCCTTGTTTCACTGAGGAGTGTTGGAAATGGTTGCTAGGGAGGAATATATAAAACTTGGTTAGTCTATTGTGAGAGAAAGTATCCAGTGCCCCTATTGTCCAGGGGAAAAGCCCAACCAATAGTTATCCACCCCGTCCTATCATCCAAATGGGTTAAGAGGCCTTTCCCTCACCAAGGGGGGGTGAACAATGATACTCAGAATTTAATAATACCTCAGAACTCACAGTGTACCACAAAAGGCAACTCTCAGGTAAGCATATCTATATACCCTCTGGATAGGAAAAATGAATAGAAAGAAGCCATATTTGTCTTCAAACTGAAATTCAAAAAAATGCAAAATAAGCATCAAATGCAGTACAAAATTAGTTGAGAATGTACTCACACTATACCAGAGAAAACATAGCTGCTCAAGCATGATAAAGATGAAGGGAAATGGCATTGTCAATATAGAAATATTCTGTAAATAATAATAGTAATACTGATAAAGTGAAGTAAAAATTTAAATTTAAGAACGAAGAAAGGAACATACCATTATAAGGAAAAAAGGCTCGGTCTAGAGGAAAATACAACTTCAGAAAAAGGAAAACTCACTTTGAGTGCTTTGAAACGGCATGATTTAAGAAAACTTATTCTCAAAAAAGGAAATAAGTTGAGGTAATGTATATAATTAAATTACAAGGAATAGATTCCCTAAAGAAACACATTTGAGAAAAACCTTATCATTAAAGGACTTAAAAATAAATTAGAAACATCAAGGAACTAGAAGTTGAATTATTATTATAGGAAGAAGTTTTAAGATAAGCCCACTGAATACATATTTTAAAACATAAGAAATTAGAGGGAGACTAATAAAATATATATTCCAATATTGGATAGATTATTACCCTGGATTAGAGTTTTAAACAAATGGAAGGAACGTAAAATAGGCTCAAAGCTTAAATAAAATAATAAATAATTCCCTGAAATGATTAAATATAGACTTTCAGGTCAAAAAAGAACATCATGATCCAGGAAACTTAGACATTAAATTTTGCAAACCAAAACATTTCTTCTTTACATTATTGAAACGTTAAGGAATATTTTTTTAAATTAATTCTCCAGGTATACAGGAAGAAAAGGGATTTGGGTTGGGGGTTGTTAGAAGTCTAGTCTTTTACTTTCTACTTCTTTACAGCAATATTTTAGACAATGAGTTAACATCTACATATTTTTAAAGAAAAACAAGTGTAGCCCAACTCTTTACAGCCAGTGAAGATGTCATCTATATCTCCACCTCTCTATGTGTATATACATACATCCACTGTATATCTGTATATACATACATACAGTCCTGGAAAATGGTCACATATTAATAATTTTTTTCAGTTTCCAGGGTATGTATACATTGTGGGGCAATGTATTTATTTACTTTCTTCCTTGAACTTATCTGTCTCATTTAAAAATACCTCAGTTAGTCTACCTCAACTCTTATAAATCATTCATAAAAACAAATGACTTTTTTCTTTTTTTAAAATTTATTTATTTTTGGCTGCATTGGGACTTTGTTGCTGTACGTGGGCTTTCTCTAGTTGCGGCGAGTGGGGGCTACTCTTTGTTGCTGCGCACGGGCTTCTCATTGCGGGGGCTTCTCTTGTCCCATAGCATGGGCTCTAGGTGCATAGGCTTCAGTAATTGTGGCTCGCGGGCTCAGCAGTTGTGGCTCGTGGGCCCTAGAGTGCAGGCTCAGTAGTTGTGGCGCACGGGCTTAGTTGCTCCACGGCATGTGTGATCTTCCTGGACCAGGGCTCAAACCCGTGCCCCCTGCATTGGCAGGTGGATTCTTTTTTTTTTTTTTTTTAACATCTTTATTGGAGTATAATTGCTTTACAATGGTGTGTTAGTTTCTGCTTTATAACAAAGTAAATCAGCTATATGTATACATATATCCTCATATCTCCTCCCTTTTGCGTCTCCCTCACACCCTCCCTATCCCACCCCTCTAGGTGGTCACAAAGCACCGAGATGATCTCCCTATGCTATGTGGCTGCTTCCCGCTAGCTATCTGGCAGGTGTATTCTTAAGCACTGTGCCACCAGGTGGATTCTTAACCACTGTGCCACCAGGGAAGTTCCTTGACTTTTTTCTCTTAAACAAAAATATTTTGTATTTAATGGTAAGCAGCTTCAGTATACTTTTGCATCCTAGACTTTTCACTAATTAAACAAACCCATTTCAGTATGTGTAGCATGTCACCATAATTCTTTCTATTTTTATGGTATTTTTTCTTCATCTTATATTCTTTACCATGCCTGGTACGTAGATGTATGTGATAGATGATTGTTGAGTGAATAAATGCATAAATGAATGAATGAATAAAATTATATCTCAACCTTTTCAACAATACATATTTCCCTTTTACTTTGGTCTATTTTGTAGGCTTGAACAAAAGGCATGTTTTAAAATAAAACAAATTATATACCTTGAATAAAAAACCTTATCACATGAGCCTTTAAGAAATTATTAATCACAACATTTTCTTATATTTTGGGGATACTCTTTCAAATACATAGTTGGAGACCCTATGATTTCTACCCATCCAAAGACTGGACATTTGGGCATAGTTTTCTATAACTGGCCTTCTGATGGCAGGTTAATGGATCAGGTGTTTCATATGCTTATTATACAGTATGATGATATAACTTTATTTTCATTAATAGTCATTCCTAGTTTTCCTAGTTTCATATATTCTATTCTGCACAATTTATGGTCTTGCAAGAGTTATCTGTACATGAAAGTTCCCCTCTAATCAGTGCGAAATCATCATGTATCTTTTCCAGCACTTGCACTGAAGAAAAAAGCCCTGGTTTGAGTACAATAGAGACAATAACAAGGCTCAAAGGTTGAAGACAAAAGATTCTGCAGAAATTAAAGAAAAAGCTGCCAAAGGCCATGACAGCTCTTTTTGTTATTTTTTGGGTTATAATTCATGAAATCAGTTTTCATTTTGAAAGTTCCCTAATTTTCTCCCACTTCAGTCTAAGATATAGCATGCATGAGTACTGAAGACAGACGGCCTCTCAAAATAATTCAGTCAGGTGATATTTGTAATGAAACTGCAGGCTGTCACTTGGATTTCTTAGTACCCTTCGTCATAATCTATCTTTAGCTACAGAAAACTGTTTGTAACAATTCCCTAAGCACAGCTCACCAAACTGGATGCAACAAATTATTTTTGGAATAAGGTATTCTCTCCGATTCCTAGTTATAAATGACTGCTGTGGAAAATTTCCGTTTCTCTATGGTCCAGCTCCTACATAGCTCTCTTGGAAAGGTATCTCTTTATGCAGGCTCAGGTGTCCTTAGGAAGGGATAGAGGCTGTTATAGTTTCGTTTTTTGGTATTAAAACAAATGCTTTCACACTTTTTGTATTGTTAAGTATGGGAATTCTCAGAAGGAGTGAAGGTGAGGAAATGTGTTCCCAATAAAAACTAGAAGATCCTGAAGAAAATCTTAAAACATCAGTCAGCTGTGGAAGCAATGAGGACTAGAAAAGTAAAATTTATGAAGAAGGAAGATATTTTATGGTGTGAACTAAGGATTCCCATCTCTCTGAAGTCATTCTAATCTTTAGTGTTGGTTTAAAATTGGAGTAGGCCAGACAGAGGGGCCTGTACATATGATTGAATTCCTCAAAGTCTCATAGGATTTATTTAGGAACAAAAGACCCACTTAGGGGAAGGATCCATTGAAATAAGAGAGAAGAGCTGAAAGTTCTCCAAGGAGTGGCAAAGTATCTGAAGATTTCTTGCCACTTTTCCAAGGGGACAGTTGCTGATCTGGACACTAATAGAGGCTGAGAATCCAGAGCCAGGTTCTGCTAGAGGGCTACTAACTGGTGACAGGATAACAAAATAGAACTTGGTTATTTTCCCTGCCTTTCAAATTCATAAGAATTTAAAATAACAAAATATTCATTCTTTTGTGTCTAGCTTTTGCACACCTAGTGTTTTAGAGATCCATTTATATTGTAACCTCTATCAGTAGATTCTTCTTCTTAATATTATTGTGCAATATCACTTTGTATGAAAATACAATTTCTTTATTCTCCTGTTGGACATTTGAATTGTTTCTAGGTTTTGGCTATTGTGAATAAACCTGCTCTCAGCATTATTATACATGTCCTTTTGTGGACATATGCACAGATTTATCTGAGTACATACATATCAAGGAGAGAGGAATTCCTGTATCACACAGTAGGCGGTATTTTATTTCAGTAGATAATGTCAAGGTGTTTTCAAAAATGGCTGTAAAAATGTTTCCCATCTCTAGCAATGTACGAGACTTAAATTTTCTCCACATCTCTACTGTCACTTTTTATTTAAACATTCTGGTGAGAATGTAATTATAATCTCAGTTTATATTTAATTTGCATTTCTGCGATGAGTAATAATAGTAATGATGTTACTATTAACATCATATCCTTTTCATATTCTTTTTGGGCATTTGAAAAGTGTACATTATTAAGTACCTGATCATTATTTTAAAGTTTGGTTTTTTGTCTTTTCCTTATTACTGTGTAGGATTGTATTATATATTCTTCATATAAACCCCTTTCTTAAAGATTTATTGTTTATTTTTTTAAAATTTTTGGCTGCGTTGTGTCTTAGTTGTGGCATGCAGGATCTTTCGTTGTGGCGTGTGGGCTCTTTGTTGTGGTATGCGGGCTTCTCTCTAGTTGCGGCGTGAGGGTTTTCTCTTCTTTAGTTGTGGCGTTGCAGGCTCCAGAGTGCGTGGGTTCTGTAGTTTGCGGCACACGGGCTCTAGTTGAGGTGCGCGAGCTCAGTAGTTGTGGCGCGGGGGCTTGTTGCCCTGCTGCATGTGGGATCTTAGTTCCCTGACCAGGGATCGAACCCGCCTCCCGTGCATTGTAAGGTGGATTCTTTACCACTGGACCACCAGGGAAGTCCCATATTCCTCATACGAACCCTTTATCAGATACTTGTATTTTGATATCTCTCCCAGTCTGTGGCTTGCCTATTCACTGTTTAATCATGATTTTGAGGAAAAGAAGTTCTTAATTTTAATGAAATTTAGTTTATTATTTTTATATTTGCTGTTGTTCTTTCCTGTACAAAAAGTTTTACCTGCACCCAGGTTATGTAGATATTTTCCCATGTTTTCTTCCAGAAGTTTGATTGTTTTAGTTTTATATTTAGGTCTAAGATCAAACTCAAATTAATTTTTGAGTATGGTATAAGTCTCAAGGTTCATAATTTTTCCATGTGGTTAACCAGTCATTCTAGCATAGCTTATAGAGAAGGCCATCCTCTCCCCTACTAATCAGATGACTAAATCAGGTTATTCTGTGTGTGTGGATATATTTCTAGGTGTTCTTTTCTCAATTGATATATATGTCTAACATTGTGCAACTAACTCCTTAGTTAATGTAACCTTACAATGTCTTGAAATTAGGAGTGTAAGACATCTTATATCTGCATTTTTAAAGATTGACTTGGTTTTTCTAGGACTTTTGCATTTTCACATAAATTGTGAAAATTTAGAAGGAAGAAACAATACATGATCTCATCAAACTAAAACACCAAAAACTTGCTGAGATGTTGACCAGAACGGCATTATATTTATAGATCAGTTTTGGGTTACTTGACATTTTAACAATATTGAGCCTTCGTTGAACTCTCCAGTAATTTAAGAAATCTTTAGTTTCTCTAAACAATGTTTCATAATTTTCAGTATAGGAGTCTTTCACATCTTTTATTAGAATCATTTTAAGTATGTGTATTTTTGTAGTATTATAAATGATATTTTAAAATTTTCATTTACAAATATTTGTTGCTGGTATACAAATGCAGTCAATTTTTAAAATATTAACTTTAGATTCAGCCAACTTCCTTAATCCATTTGTGAATTATAATGGTTTGTAGATTCTTTAGGTTTTCTGCATACTGCAATATCATCTTGGAATAAAAATACTCTTACCTTCCTTCTCCGTATTAGTTATGTATTACCTCAATAATGCTGTATAGAAAGCTGCCTTGAAACTCTCTTGCCTAATAATTATTTAGACTATGAGTTTAAAAATCAGAGATTTAGGCTTTTTTTTTCCTCTCATCTTTACTGAATTAGCTCACATGACGAGTTGGCTGACTATTTGTGGAGGTGTGTAAGCTATCAGCTGGTGTGCAACTGTTTAGTTCCCTATGTTTCTCACATCCAACCAACAGAATAACTTGGGCAAATTGTCATGTGAAAGTAGAGGTACAAAGGAAAACAAGTTCAATTGTGTAAGCAATGTCTAAACCCCTTGCTTGTGACTTGTTTGCTAATAATCCACTGGACAAAGCATATTGCATATTGCATGGCTGATTGCAGTGTTTAAGGCTGGGTGTACTCTCCTGCCCAGAGTGGCTGAGAACTTGAAAGTTACATGCAGAAGGCACAGATATGAGGAATAGTGAAGAATTTGGGCCATTAATGTAACCTACCACATATTCCAAACCTGATGGTTTATTTATTTATTTATTTATGGCTGTGTTGGGTCTTCGTTTCTGCGCGTGGGCTTTCTCTAGTTGTGGCAAGCGGGGGCCACTCTTCATTGTGGTGCGTGGGCCTCTCACTATCACGGCCTCTGTTGTTGCAGAGCACAGGATCCAGACGCGCAGGCTCAGTAGTTGTGGCTCACGGGCCCAGTTGCTCCGCGGCATGTGGGATCTTCCCAGACCAGGGCTCGAACCCGTGTGCCCTGCATTGGCAGGCAGATTCTCAACCACTGTGCCACCAGGGAAGCCCCAAACCTGATAGTTTATATTATTTTTTCTGAGACTGGTTAGGTCATCGATGCAATGTTGATAGAAGGATAGATAGTGGACATCCATGTCTAATTTCTGTATACTGTGGGAAAGTATTCAGTATTGCATGATTGCATGGAATGTTAGCTGATAATTTTTATAAATGATTTTTTTCATTTTCTAAATTAAATGAAGTTTATTTTAAATTCTAGAATGTATTAATCATGAAAAGGTATTAAATTTTATTGAGATAATTATGTGTCCCGTATTTTTTAATGTAGTGAATTACGTTTATTTTATTAATATTTGAATGTTAACTCTTTCACTCCTGGAATAAATATCACTTTCTCATGATGTTTTATCCTTTACCTATACAGACGGTATAGTTGCAGGAATTTTTTTTTTTTGGGGTCTATTCTCACGAGAGATATTCACCTGTAATTTTCCTTTCATGTAAGTTCCTTGTCAACATTTTATATCTATGTCATTTTGGCCCAAAAATGAATTACAAAGTATTCCCTCTTTTCCTATTCTATGAAAGAGTTTGTGTAAGGTTGTTATTACTTCTTAATTATTTAGAGAAATCACCAGGGAGGTCATCTGGGCCTGAAACATTTTGGTAGGAAGCTATGTAGTGTAGATTCAATGTTTTGACAGATATAGGACCATCCAATGTTGTGTCTTTTTGTGTGTCAGCTTTCTTTTATCATGATTTTTGAGGAATTTTTTCATTGTATCTCTTTTTTTGTGTTTATTAGTATAACTTTTTTTAATTTTAAAATCTATAGAGTCTATTAGTGATGTCCCTATTCTTATATTGAGTTTTAGTTTTTATTTGATCATGTAGCCAGGGGGTTATAAATTTTATTAATATTTTCAGAGAACTAAATTTTGCTTTGATGAGATTTTTATTTTATATGTAGAAATATGTACTTCTAATTTTTAGTTTTCTTCCACATATTTTTATTGTTTCTTCCTTCTAAATTCGTTGTTGTTCTGTTTCTAACTTCTTGAGTAGAAGCTTAGACCATTGACTTAAATCTTCATGAATTTTTGTATATGCATTTTGAGTAACATGTTTATTTGTATCAGAGACTTAGGTTTGACTCTTTTTTCTAACTTTATCATTAAATTTTCAAAGTTATAACAAAGTAATAAAACAAGAGCCAGTACTTCTACTACAGTTGACATATCCATATCTACCACCTAAAAATTATTAATAATTTATTCTACTCGCTTTATAACACCCATTTATATATGAATATATTTATCATTGCAATTCTTTATTCGTTGATGTATCCATTTTGGTTCTGTCAAGTGTTTTACTTTTTAGTTTTTTGCGTCTTTAAAGGATATGCAGTTGGATTTTGCTTCTTTAATTTTTCTTACAACATCTGACTTTAAATCAGAGTTATCATACTCTTTTCATATAATTTAATTATTGATATGGTTGTGGGTCAAATCTACCATCTTGCTATTTATTTCATATTGGTCCCATCTGTTCTTTTTTCCACCTTTTCCTGCCTTCTTTTGGATTTAGAATTTTGTATTCCATTTTATTTCCATTATTAGTTTCTTAAATATATCTCTTTTATGTTTTTATTGTTTGTTCTAAGGTTTGTAATATGCATTGTTAATCTATCACAGCCTATATTAAAATAATGTTTTACTTCCTCATATGTAATTAAGAACCTTAGAGTAGAATATTTCCTTTTCCTCCCTCGCGTCCTTCCTGGAGAATAGTATTAGAAATCAAGATCTAAATGCTAGCTGTACTTGTTGCTATGGGGTACCATTACTTCTGGGACCTCTCAGCTAAAAAAAAGCAAGCAAATATGTGTGTTTATACTAATTCATGTATATATATACACACATACATGTATATATATAAATGAATCTGTATATAAATATCTTTATACTAAACTAAACATGAGTTTATTCTGATACCTTCAATTCTAATCCATTACTATATGGATCATTTGAGCCTACTCTCCTTCCTTATTTGAAAACTTCCTCTCTGGTAATGAGAAACTTGGCATCCACCATTCACCATCCATTTAGTTATTAGTTCAATTTCAGTATATAGATATAGCTGTTGGAATCGTTAACCTTAAACTTCTGGGAAACAACTTAATGAACTGGAGTACAGGACTTATGTACAGTTTCTTTTGTCTTTATTTTTACAAATTTCACTCATTACCAGAGTTACTTAAGTTTTATTCCTGCACTCCATTAGGTAAGTTTGCTTTATACATTTGTAATACAGGTAGTTTTGTAATATTCTGCATTCCATTTTGGGAGACCCTAATCTTTTAAATGATTTCTTTTTAATTTGCATGTAGTAAGTTTCACTCTTTGTGCTGTAACATGCTTTTTACAAACGTATAGAGTAATTACAGTCATTGCCGATATTATACAAATATATAGTATCATACAGCGTTATTTCACAACCCTAAAATCCTCAGTGATTCACCTATCCATCCATCCTATCCCCTCTGAACTACTGATATTCACTGTTCTTTTAGCTTCTATATAGTTCTGCCATTTCCCAAATGTTATAATTTAAATCATACATTGTACAGCTTTTTCAGATTGACTTCTTTCACTTTGCATAATCCATTTAAAATTCATTCATGCGTTTTTTATTTGATAGCTCATTTTTAATTGCTGAATAATATTCCATTGTATGCATATAGCACAGTGTGTTTTACCATTTTCCTCTGAAAGGATATCTTTATTACTTCCAGGGTTTTTTTTTTGTGATTATGAATAAAGCTGCTATAAGCATTTACATTTAGGTTTTTGTATAGACATAAGTTTTCACACCAGTTGTACCTGGGAGCATGATCACTGGATCATATAGTAAGACTATGTTGAGCTTTGTTAGAAACTGCTAAACTGTCTTCCAAAGTGGCTGTACTATTTGGAATTCCCACCAGTAATGATTAAGAGTTCTTGACACTTCTGCATCCTTGCCAGAAAATGGTAGTGTCAGCTCCTAGGATTTTAGTCATTTATATAGGTGTGTAAGTGGTATCTCACTGTTATTTTAATTTGCAATATCCTAGAGAAATAGGAAAATCTTTTCATATGCTTGTCATCTTTATATCTTTTCTGGTGAGGTTTCTGTTTAGATCTTTTGTCCATTTTTTAACTGAGTTGTTTGTTTTATTACTGTTGTGTTTTATTACTTTGTATATTCTGGGTAAAAATTGTTTATCACATATGTGTTTCCCAAATATTTTCTTGCAGTCTATGGCTTTTAATTCTCGTAACAGTATCTTTTGCACAGAAAAATTTTTTTTCTAACGTTTTTATTGGAGTATAATTGCTTAACAATGGTCTGTTAGTTTCTGCTGTATAACAAAGTGAATCAGTTATACATATACATATATCCCCATATCCCTTACCTCTTGTGTCTCCCTCCCTCCCACCCTGCCTACCCCCCCCTTCTAGCTGGTCACAAAGCACCGAGGTGATCTCCCTGTGCTATGCGACTGATTCCCACTAGCTATCAACTTTACATTTGGTAGTGTATATGTGTCCATGCCACTCTCTCATTTTGTCCCAGCTTACCCTTCCCTCTTCCTGTGTCCTCAAGTCCATTCTCTAGTAGGTCTGCATCTTTATTCCTGTCTTGCCCCTAGGTTCTTCTTGACCTATTTTTTTCTTTTAGATTCCTTATATGTGCATTAGCATACGGTATTTGTTTTTCTCTTTCTGACTTACTTCACTCTGTACGACAGACTCTAGGTCCATCCACCTCACTACAAATAACTCAATTTTGTTTCTTTTTATGGCTGAGTAATATTCCATTGTATATATGTGAGACATCTTCTTTATCCATTCATCTGTCAATGGACACTTAGGTTGCTTCCATGTCCTGTCTATTGTAAATAGAGCTGCAATGAATATTGTGGTACATGACTCTTTTTGAATTATGGTTTTCTCAGGGTATATGCTCAGTAGTGGGATTGCTGGGTCGTATGGTAGTTCTATTTTTAGTTATTTAAGGAACCTCCATACTGTTCTCCATAGTGGCTGTATCAATTTACATTCCCACAAACAGTGTATGAGGGTTCGCTTCTCTCCACACCCTTTCCAGCATTTATTGTTTGTTGGTTTTTTGATGATGGCCATTCTGACCAGTGTGAGATGATACCACATTGTAGTTTTGATTTGCATTTCTCTAATGATTAATAATGTTGAGCATTCTTTCATGTGTTTGTTGGCAATCTGTATATCTTCTTTGGAGAAATGTCTATTTAGGTCTTCTGTCCATTTTTGGATTGGCTTGTTTGTTTTTTTGATATTGAGCTGCATGAGCTGCTTGTAAATATTGGAGATTAATCCTTTGTCAGTTGTTTCATTTGCAAATATTTTCTCCCATTCTGAGGGTTGTCTTTTCATCTTGTTTATAGTTTCCTTTGCTGTGCAAAAGCTTTGAAGTTTCATTAGGTCCCATTTGTTTATTTTTGTTTTTATTTCCATTTCTCTAGGAGGTGGGTCAAAAAGGATCTTGCTGTGATTTATGTCATAGAGTGTTCTGCCTATATTTTCCTCTAAGAGTTTGATAGTGTCTGGCCTTAGATTTAGGCCTTTAATCCATTTTGAGTTTATCTTTGTGTATGGTGTTAGGGAGTGCTCTAATTCCATTCTTTTACACGTAGCTGTCCAGTTTTCCCAGCACCACTTATTGAAGAGGCTGTCTTTTCTCCATTGTGTATTCTTGCCTCCTTTTTCAAAGATAAGGTGACCATATGTGCGTGGATTTATCTCTTGGCTGTCTATCCTGTTCCATTGATCTATATTTCTGTTTTTGTGCCAGTATCATACTGTCTTGATTACTGTAGCTTTGTAGTACACTCTGAAGTTAGGGAGCCTGATTCTTCCAGCTATGTTTTTCTTTCTCAAGATTGCTTTGGCTATTTGGGGTCTTTTGTGTTTCCATACCAATTGTGAAATTTTTTGTTCTAGTTCTATGAAAAATGCCAGTGGTAGTTTGATAGGGATTGCACTGAATCTGTAGATTGCTTTGGGTAGTATAGTCATTTTTGCAATGTTGATTCTTCCAATCCAAGAACATGGTATATCTCTCCATCTATTTGTATCATCTTTAATTTCTTTCCTCAGTGTCTTATAATTTTTTGCATACAGGTCTTTTGTCTCCTTAGGTAGGTTTATTCCTAGGTATTTTATTCTTTTTGTTGCAATGGTAAATGGGAGTGTTTCCTTAATTTCACTTTCACATTTTTCATCATTAGTGTATAGGAATGCAATATATTTCTGTGCATTAATTTTCTATCCTTCTACTTTACCAGATTCAGTGATTGGCTCTAGTAGTTATCTGGTAGCATCTTTAGGATACTCTATGTATACTATCATGTCATCTGCAAACGGTGATAGCTTTACTTCAGCTTTTCGGATTTGAATTCCTTTTATTTCTTTTTCTTCTCTGATTGTTGGGGCTAAAACTTCCAAAACTATGTTGAATAATAGTGGTGAGAGTGGGCAACCTTGTCTTGTTCCTGATCTTAGTGGAAATGCTTTCAGTTTTTCACCATCGAGGACGATGTTGGCTGTCGGTTTGTCATATATGGCCTTTGTTATGTTGAAGTAAGTTCCCTCTATGCCTACTTCCTGGAGGGTTTTTTACCATAAATTGGTGTTGAATTTTGTCGAAAGCTTTCTCTGCATCTATTGAGATGATCATATGGTTTTTCTCCTTCAATTTGTTAATATGGTGTATCACATTGATTGATTTGCATATATTGAAGAATCCTTGCATTCCTGGGATACACCCCACTTGATCATGGTGTATGATCCTTTTAATGTGCTGTTGGATTCTGTTTGCTAGTATTTTGTTGAGGATTTTTGCATCTATGTTCATCAGTGATATTGGCCTGTAGTTTTCTTTCTCTGTGAGATCTTTGTCTAGTTTTGGTATCAGGGTGATGGTGGCCTCGTAGAATGAGTTTGGGAGTGTTCCTCCCTCTGCTATATTTTGGAAGAATTTGAGAAGGATAGATGTTAGCTCTTCTCTAAAAGCTTGATAGAATTCGCCTGTGGAGCCATCTGGTCCTGGGCTTTTGTTTGTTGGAAGACTTTTAATTACAGTTTCAATTTCAGTGCTTTTGATTGGTCTGTTCATATTTTCTATTTTTTCCTGGTTCAGTCTTGGAAGGTTGTACATTTCTAAGAATTTGTCCATTTTTTCCAGGTTGTCCAGTTTATTGGCATAGGGTTGCTTGTAGTAATATCTCATGATCCTTTGTATTTCTGTAGTGTCAGTTGTTACTTCCCCTTTTTCATTTCTAATTCTATTGATTTGAGTCTTCTCCCTTTTTTTCTTGATGAGTCTGGCTAATGCTTTATCAATATTGTTTACTTCTCAAAGAACCAGCTTTTAGTTTTATTGATCTTTGCTGTCATTTCCTTCATTTCTTTTTCATTTATTTCTGATCTGATCTTTATGGTTTCTTTCCTTCTGCTAACTTTTTGGTTGTTTTGTTCTTCTTTCTCCAATTGCTTTAGGTCTAAGGTTAGGTTGTTTATTTGATATGTTTCTTGTTTCTTAAGGTAGGATTGTATTGCCATAAACTTCTCTATTAAAACTGCTTCTGCTGCATCCCATAGGTTTTGGGTCGTCGTGTTTTCATTGTCATTTGTTTCTAGGTATTTTTTTGATTTCCTCTTTGATTTCTTCAGTGATCTCTTGGTTATTAAGTAGTGTATTGTTTAGGCTCCATGTGTTTGTGTTTTTTACAGATTTTTTCCTGTAATTGATATCTAGTCTCATAGCGTTGTGGTCAGAAAAGATACTCGATACAATTTCAATTTTCTTAAATTAACCAAAGCTTGACTTGTGACCCAAGATATGATCTATCCTGGAGAATGTTCCATGAGCACTTGAGAAGAAAGTGTATTCTGTTGTTTTTGGATGGAATGTCCGATAAATATCAATTAAGTCCATCTTGTTTAATGTGTCATTTAAAGGTTATTTTTCCTTGTTTATTTTCATTTTGGATGATCTGTCCATTGGTGAAAGTGGGGTGTTACAGTCCCCTACTATGATTGTGTTACTGTCGATTTCCCCTTTTATGGTTGTTAGTATTTGCCTTATGTATTGAGGTGTTCCTATGTTGGGTGCATAAATATTTACAATAGTTATATCATCTTCTTGAATTGATCCCTTGATCATTATGTAGTGTCTTTCTTGGTCTTTTGTACTAGTCTTTGTTTTAAAATGTATTTTGTCTGATATGATAATTGCTACTCCAGCTTTTTTTTTGATTTCCATATGCATGGAATATCTTATTCTATACCCTCACTTTCAGTCTGTATGTGTCCCTAGGTCTGAAGTGGGTCTTTTGTAGACAGCATATATATGGGTCTTGTTTTTGTGTCCATTCAGTGAGCCTGTGTCTTTTGGTTGGAGCATTTAATCCATTTACATTTAAGGTAATTATCAATATGTATGTTCCTATTACCATTTTCTTAATTGTTTTGGGTTTGTTATTGTAGGTCTTTTCCTTCTCTTGTGTTTCCTGCCTAGAGAAGTTCCTTTAGCCTTTGTTGTAAAGCTGGTTTGGTTGTGTTGAATTCTCTTAGCTTTTGCTTGTCTGTAAAGGTTTTAATTTCTCCATCAGATCTGAATGAGATCCTTTCTGGTAGAGTAATCTTGGTTGTAGCTTTTTCCCTTTCATCACTTTAAATATGTCCTGCCACTTCCTTCTGGCTTGCAGAGTTTCTGCTGAAAGATCAGCTGTTAACCCTATGGGGGATCCCCTTGTATGTTATTTGTTGTTTTTCCCTTGCTGCTTTTAATATTTTTTCTTTGTATTTAATTTTTGACAGTTTGATTAATATGTGTCTTGGCGTACTTCTCCTTGGATTTATCCTGTATGGAACTCTGTGTGCTTCCTGGGCTTGATTAACTATTTCCTTTCCCATATTAGGGTAGTTTTCAACTATAATCACTTCAAATATCTTCTCAGTCCCTTTCTTTTCCTCTTCTTCTTCTGGGACCCCTATAATTCGAATGTTGGTGCATTTAATAGTGTCCCAGAGATCTCCGAGACTGTCCTCAATTCTTTTCATTCTTTTTTCTTTATTCTGCTCTGCAGTAGTTATTTCCACTCTTTTATCTTCGGGGTCAGTTATCCATTCTTCTTCCTCAGTTATTCTGCTACTGATTCCTTCTAGAGAGTTTTTAATTTCATTTATTGTGTTGTTCATGATTGTTTGTTTGCTCTTTAGTTCTTCTAGGTTCCTATTAAATGTTTCTTGTATTTTCTCCATTCTATTTCCAAGATTTTGGATCGTCTTTACTATCATTATTCTGAATTCTTTTTCAGGTAGACTGCCTATTTCCTCTTCATTTTGTTAGGTCTCGTGGGTTTTTACCTTGCTCCTTCATCTGCTGTGTGTTTCTTTGTCTTCTCATTTTGCTTATCTTACTGTGTTTGGGGTCTCCTTTTCACAGGCTGCAGGTTCTTAGTTCCCATTGTTATTGGTGTCTGCCTGTACTGGCTAAAATTGGTTCAGTGGGTTGTATAGGCTTCCTGGTAGAGGGGACTAGTGCCTGTGTTCTGGTGGATGAGACTGGATCTTGTGTTTCTGGTGGGCAGGTCCACATCTTGTGGTGTGTTTTGGGTTGTCTGTGAACTTATTATGATTTTAGACAGCCTCTCTGCTAATGGGTGGGGTTTTGTTCCTGTCTTGCTAGTTGTTTGGCATAGGGTGTCCAGCATTGTAGCTTGCTGGTCGTTGAGTGGAGCTGGGTCTTGGTGTTGAGATGGAGATCTCTGGGAGATTTTCACCGTTTAATATTACGTGGATCTGGGAGGTCTCTTGTGGACCAGTGTCCTGAACCTGGCTGTCCCACCTCAGAGGCACAGCCCTGATGCCTGGCTGGAGCACCAAGAGCCTGTCATCCACACAGCTCAGAATAAAAGGGAGAAAGAAAGAAAAAATAAAATAGTTATTAAAATAAAAAACAAAAAATAATTATTAAAAATTTTTTTAAAGTAATTAAGAAGAAAGAAAGAAAGAACAGCCAAACCAAAAAACAAATCCACAAATGATAACAAGAGCTAAAAACTATACTAGAAAACAAACAAAGAAACAAAAAAACCGGACAGACAGAACCCTAGGATAAATGGTAAAAGCAAAGCTGTACAGACAAAAACACACACAGAAGCATATGCATACACACTCACAAAAAGAGAAAAGGGAAAAATATATATATATCATTGCTCCCAAAGTCCACCTCCTCAATTTGGGATGATTCATTGTCTATTCACGTATTCCATACATGCAGGGTACATCAAGTTGACTGTGGAGATTTGATCCGCTGCTCCTGAGGCTGCTGGGAGAGATTTCTTTCTCTTCTTTGTTTGCAGAGCTCCTGGGGTTCAGCTTTGGATTTGGCCCCGCCTCTGTGTGTAGGTCGCCTGAGGGTGTCTGTTCCTGCTCAGACAGGATGGGGTTAAAGCAGCAGCTGATTCAGGGGCTCTGGCTCACTCAGGCTGGGGGCAGGGAGGGGTACGGATGTGGGGCGAGCCTGCGGCGGCAGAAGCCAGCGTGACGTTACACCAGCCTGAGGCGCGCCGTGTGTTCTCCCAGGGTTGTTGTCCCTGGATCACGGGACCATGGCAGTGGCAGGCTGCACAGGCTCCCGGGAGGGGAGGTGTGGATAGTGACCTGTGCTCGCACACAGGCTTCTTGGTGGCGGCAGCAGCAGCCTTAGCATCTCATGCCCATCTCTGGGGTCCACGCTGATAGCCGCGGCTCGCGCCCATCCCTGGAGCTCATTTAACCGACGCTCTTAATCTTTTCTCCTTGCGCACCAGGAAACAAAGAGGGAAGAAAAAGTCTCTTGCCTCTTCTGCAGCTCCAGACTTTTTCTCGGACTCTCTCCCGGCTAGCCGTGGCGCACTAGCCCCCTTCAGGCTGTGTTCATGCAGCCAACCCCAGTACTCTCCTTGGGATCTGAACTCCAAAGCCCGAGGCTCAGCTACCAGCACCCCCGCCCGCCCCGGTGGGTGAGCAGACAAGCCTCTCGGGCTGGTGAGTACTGGTCGGCACCGATGTTCTGTGCAGGAATGTCTCCGCTTTGCCCTCCGCATCCCTGTTGGTGCGCTCTCCTCCGTGGCTCCGAAGCTTCCCCCCCTCTGCCACCCGCAGTCACCACCCGCAAAGGGGCTTCCTAGTGTGTGGAAACCTTTCCTCCTTCACAGCTCCCTCCCACTGGTGCAGGTCCCATCCCTATTCTTTTGTCTGTGTTTTTTCTTTTTTCTTTTGCCCTACCCAGGTACGTGGGGAGTTTCTTGCCTTTTGGGAGGTCTGAGGTCTTCTGCCAGCGTGCAATAGGTGTTCTGTAGGAGTTGTTCCACATGTAGATGTATTTCTGATGTATTTGTGGGGAGGAAGGTGATCTCCATGTCTTATTCTTCCTTCATCTTGAAGCCAGAAGTATTTTTTAAATTTTAATGGCGTCCAACTTAGCAGTTTTTCTTTCATTATGTTATATTTTTGGTGTTGTATTTAAAAACTCATCACCAGATAAAAGGTCACCTAGCTTTCCTCATATTTATTCTTCTACACGTTTTACAGTTTTCTATTTTACATTTATACTTCTGATTCCTTTTGAGGTAAATTTGTGAAATGTTGTGAGGTCTGTATTTAGGTTATTTTTTCCCACTAGAATATGTAATTATTCTAGCACCACTTAAAAAAACTACTTTTTTCTCTCTTGAATTGCCTTTGCTCCTCTGTCAGAGATCAGTTGAATGTATCTGTATGAGTCTATTTCTGGGCTTTCTTTTCTGTTCCACTGACCTAAGTGTCTATTCTTTGTCAGTACCACAGTGTCTTGATTACTGTAGCCTAAGAGTTAGTCTTGAGTTTCGGTACCTTTTCATATAAACTTTAGTGCTGGTTTGTCAACATGTATGAAATAACTTACTGACTTTTTGATTGAGGTTGCACTGAATCTATAGATCAAGTTGGGAATAACTGATATTTTAACAATATTAAATCTTTCATTCTATGAACATGGATATTCTCTCCGTTTGTTTAGATCTTTGATTTCTTTCATCACAGTTTTATATTTTTTCACATATAGATACTGGACATATTTTGTGAAATTTATACCTAAATATTTAATTTTTGTGCTATTATAAATGATATTTCATTAGATTTTTTTTTGATGTTCCAATTCCTCATTGCTGGTATGTAGAAAAGCATTTAACTTTTTAATATTAATCTTGTGTTGTGCAGATTTGTTATACTCACTTATTAGTTTAGGAGTTGGGTGTTTTTTCATTTGTTTATTTTCTACATAGACAGTTATGTCATCTGCAGAGAAAGAGGTTTATTTTTTACTTCCCAATCGATATAACTTTTATTTACTTTTTTTCTTATTGTACTAGCCAGGACTTCAAGTGCATTATTGTGAGCATCATTGGCAAATATTGCTTTGTCATATGGCATTGATGAATTCTAGGTGACTCTCACGCTAGTCTGTCTTATTCTTTTTGTTGGTTATTTCCTTTTCAACAGTAGCTTAAGTAAAACATCTTGATATTCTGTGTTTTATTTTACATTTAACTTAAATACTGTACTGTTTTGATTTACAGATATAGTTTTTTTCTCATTTTACGTAAGCTTTTCGTCAATATTTGAATGTATCTCCCATTGCATTTGATGAGTTTTCTACTTCAGACACACCTATTTTCCTTAAGGCTATCTAAATTCCTTTTAAACAGATTCTCTCTGAGTGACTTAATATCTTTGCCTACATCAGATGCAGTTATCTCAATCTTTTCCTCTATGAAAAGAGCTCAGTTTCAATAGTGACTATGCTGTTCATTGCTGTTTCTAAATTTGTCAGTTTGGGATTATTGTTCTTTGGTGACTTTCTGTGTTTTTGGAAATCTGCAATCTCAAATATAGTTTTTAATCTCATGTTTGAAATCTAATATTATTGAATCAAACTTAAATTTTCTAGATTTTGAAGTGATTAGAAGTAACTTTGAATTCATAATGTTTTCTTCAGAGCTGGGCACTTCATCCACCTTTTGCATACTGTGTATACTATGTTCTTTTTTTTTTTTCCTATTTCATACCTACGGAGCAGAATTTCTACACCATTCTGTCTTTATATTACTCACGTTTTCACAGCAGCTTTCATTATCTCTTTTCTCTGAAGCAGTCTTGGTAATTTTTATTTCTCTTCCCTTCTTATTGGATATGAAACCATTTCCCCAAAATGAACACTATTTTATGAGTGGTTATTTTGTGTGATATGACCTCCTCTATAGCCTAATGGAGGTGGACTGTGGAGAAATGTTACAGAAAAAGTTGATCCGAAATGGTAGTACTTATTTTTAGAAATTCTGTACCCTGTTCTTTTTTATAAGGTTTTGTTTAATGTCCTGTACCAGGGATTAGTTCATCTTGTTTGGGAGAAATATCCCATTATTGTGAGGGGGGCATTTCAAGATCTAGATCATTCCACAGTTCTGTGTTTAAATCTAAGGCTTTAGTTTCACCAAGAAGACACAGTCCCATAGTTTACTTCCCCCCTTTTATTTCCCTCCCTCTCTAGTAATTATTTCTTTATGCTATTACATTAAACGTATAAAGTAGACTGGTTTGGTGAAAATGACACTTGATTGTGAAACCAGAGTTCTGATTTGGACATCTGATTTTGACTCAAACCATGGGACGTATAGCAAATTTTATTCTTTTCTTAAAAATGTTTACACAGGAAGGTGGTACTTGTAAAGTGATTTAAACAATATGATTTCCACAGTTTTTTTAGTTTTACTATCCCATAAGTATGAATTCCTGAACTTACTGAATCAGTGGTTAAACATAAGTGTTGAACCTATAAAACTTTACGTAGGTAGAAAATTACAAAAATTACTTCTAAAATTCATATGTATTATCAATTGGATAGCAAAATCGTAGATATTTAGAGGTATCTAAATAGGTTTGCATACCCTGTAGCAGCCTTAAATATTGGCATTTTATTTATATGGATATGCAGATAAAATTAAGTGGCAAATTGAGGAATTAGCTGATAATTTAGTCTCTCATACTTTGACCTGAAACTTAGACAACAGACATTGGAGGAAATCATAATCTAAGCAAACCACTGAAGTTGCATTTTGAGACAAAGTTGATACCTACAAATAAGCAAATAAGTGATTTTTGGTAGAATAGCTGAACAGGTCAAACTATACCTCATATAGATAATTTTGCCCTGATTGACACCTGTACCTCTGTCTTAGAATTTTGCTTCATATTTAAAATGGATTTCTCTTTTGACTAGCTTGCACCTTTAGAGTGATGGGCACTGTGTTGTAAATTAATCCTTCATGCAGTTTCTTTTCATTTAACTTGAAAAATCTCCATATTACTTCACTTTTAGGAATAATAAAAAGACAGATTTTAGGGGATTGCTTTTGCCATGTGGTAATGGCATTTTACAATATTCCCAGTATGATTATGTATGAGTGACTTGAGTGGAAGATTTATTATTAGGAATATTTTCCTTACTTAAAATACTCTTCTTATAGTGAAAGAGTAAGATATGGTTCTATTTGTAAACAACTGAAGCGTAATATCTGCAATACATCATGTAAAGGTATAATCACTGTCAAAGTGCCAAAGTACCATCACAGAAAGTGACTGCTGTAATTGACAGCGATGGTGATCAGGCTCCAGAACCATTTGCTGATTGCATATTCATGATTCCACTTTGTAATATGCTACAGTTACGCTGTGAGTTATTCTAAATGGATGTTTTAACATCACTAGACTGACACTACGTAATCTGAAATTTGAAAGTCTAATCTTTAACACATCTCTTTCTGCTTTGTCTTGAATGTCTATCTCATGAAATGGGAACTTAGCTATTGGCCTGAATAAGAGGTTGCATGTTTATGCCATTGCCACAGTGCAGTCAGATGAATTCAGCCCTTTTTGAATTCAGTCCTTAAACTCCTATCTTTTTACAACTTAAAACATTGCCAGTCAGTTAAAACTAACTTCTAAATGCAATGGTTTTCTTGTCAGCCCTTTTACATGGCCAATTGTTTAGTCTCTCACTTAGAGATACTTATATAGCTGCAGACAATATTTAAATATTATTCCCCCAGTGGAGTCATTGTAGTCTTTTCAATCTGAGTGTCATGTGGCATTTTCCCCCCATGCTGACAAATTGATTTTATAATGTATTGAGAAAAATCTATATAGTATCCTCAAATAATGTAGAATATTGATTTATAAAATTTAAGTATATCTGCTTTCACATGGAAATTAAATGCAAATAGTCTGTATAGAGGATAAAATATGATTTGTCCCAATACTGAACTTTTGGTTTAATTTCTTTTCCTCATTTTAGTAGGAAAAGCTGACTATATTTATGAAGAGATCTATAAATTGTACCAAAACCTTTTTACTAGGCTGAAGTAGAGGCTAAGAAGAAATGTAGAAAGCCAAGAAAGCATTCAAAGAAAGGAGAACTAAATCCCTTTTGAAAAAATTAGGGCATATTCAAAATTTATTCGTGTTATTGATCTAATTTAAAACAAGGAAGTCAAGACCGATAAATAGATTTTTAAAGAAGAAGGAATTAGAAAAGATACATATTTCTATTAGTTTCAAATTCTGATGTAGTATTTTTTCAGTGTTTTGATTCTCTAAGTAAGAATCTACATATAAATCATACTTTAGTTTTTTAAATAAATATTTTGTTAAAGTAGAGTTACATATATAAAGTATGTAAATATAAAAATATATAAATCAAGAGTGCATGGCTCAGTGAATCTTTATAAAAAGCACACAGCTATAACACTTTGGATTTTAAAATTATTTAATAAAAATTCTCTAACTTTCAAGAAGCTAAGGATACAGGAATATTCTAAGTATGCCTTTTCCAAACTACTTTCCTTAACATGAGAGTCAAGGAGTAATTGAATAAGACTAAAATTATCTCCAGGGTAATTTTAGAGTAGAAATAACGATAGCTCTCTAGGTCATTTTTCTGTAAGAGACCTGGATTTAAACCAAACCAATAGGCTTGTCTGTCTTGCAGTTTGGCAAAACCATGTTGGTAGAAGCAATTATGGGTGAGTCATGCTAATCGTAATGAAACTCAAGGGATAATCCTGGAACCCAAATTATAATTTCTACAGTTACAATTAATCTCTATAATTAGGTAGACATGGCACATCTTAATGTTCATATTTTTCCTTCATAGCTTTATACATATGCTGCCTTCTAATCTTTATATGTCATGTGCACCTGAAGACTGCCATAATTATTTCAAAAACCATGAACTCCATTCTGTATTGGAAGGAGTATTTCTAAAAAGTTATTTGAATCAGAGAAAGATACTTAGAAAAATTCCTCTTAAAGTACAAGTTAATACCATTAGAAGATTTCCCTTATATTTCTTTTTTCATCAAAGACCTATTGTCATATGTTACTCATTTATTAATCCAAGAATCACTTACTACATGCCCTTTATATGTCTAGCTTTGTTTCAGGGACTAAAAGTTTTTTTAAAAAAATGATGACAGAGTAACACCTATCCTTCTAAAACTCTTCCAAAATATAGCAGAGGGAAGAACACTCCCAAACTCATTCTACGAGACCACCATCACCCTGATATCAAAACCTGACAAAGATATCACAAAAAAAGAAAATTACAGGCCAATTTTACTGATGAACGTAGATGCAAAAATTCTCAGCAAAACACTAGCAAACTGAGTCCAACAGTACATTAAAAGGATCATACACCTAGATCAACTGAGATGTATCCCAGAGATTTTTCTATATCTGCTAATCAATCAATGTGATACACCACATTAACAAAATGAAGAATAAAAACCATTTGGTCATCACAGTAGGTTCAGAAAAAGCTTTTGACAAAATTCAGCACCCATTTATGATAAAAACTCTCCAGAAAGTGGGTATAGAGGGAACATACCTCAACATAATAAAGGCCATATATCACAAACCCACAGCTAACATCATACTCAATGGTAAAAACCTGAAAGCATTCCAAGATTAGGAAAAAGACAAGGATGCCCACTGTTACCAATTTTATTCAACATAGTTTTGCAAGTCCTAGCCACAGCAATCAGAGAAGAAAAACAAATAAAAGGAATCCAAATTGAAAAGGAAGAAGTAAAACTGTTACTGTTGGCAGATGACATGATACTATACATAGAAAATCCTAAAGACACCACTAGAAAACTGTTAGAGCTCATCAATGAATTTGGAAAAGTTGCTGGATAGAAAATTAATATACAGAAATCTATTCCATTTTATACACTTACAATGAAATAGCAGATAAAGAAATTAAGGAAATAATCCCATTTACCATCACATCAAAAAGAATAAAATACTTATGAATAAACCTATCTAAGAAGGCAAAAGACCTGTTCTCAGAAAACTGTAAGACACTGATGAAAGAAATTAAAAATGACACAAACAAATGGAAAGATTCTTAGACTGGAAGAATCAATATTGTTAAAATGACCATACTAGCCAAGGCAATCTAGAGATTTAATGCAATCCCTATCAAAATACCAATGATGGTTTTCGGAGAACTAGAACAAATAATTTTAAAATTTGTATGGAAATGCACACAAAAAAAACCCCTCAAATAGCCAAAACAATCTTGAGAAAGAAGAACAGAGCTGGAGGAATCAGGCTCCCTGACTTTAGACTATAGTACAAAGCTACAGTCATCAAAACGGTATGAGACACATAGAACAATGGAACAGGAAAGAAAGCCCAGAAATAAACCCATGCACTTATGCTCAATTAATAGATTAACCTATTAATCTGTGACAAAGGAGGCAAGAATATATAAGGTAGAAAAGACAGTCTCTTCAATAAGTGGTGCTGGGAAAACTGGGCAGCTACATGTAAAAGAATGAAATTAGAACACTCCCTAACACCATATGCAAAATAAAACTCAAAATGGATTAAAGACCTAGATGTAAGACCAGATACTATAAAACTCCTAGAGGAGATAAGCAGAACTATCTTTGACATAAATTGAAGAAACATTTTTTTGGATCCCTCCCCTAAAGTAAAGGGAATAGAAGTAAAAACAAACAAATGGAACCTAATTAAAGTTAAAAGCTTTTGCACAGCAAAGGAAACCATCAACAAAATGGAAGGATAACCTACTGAATGGGAGAAAATATTTGCAAATTGTATGACCAATAAGGGATTAATATCCAACATATATAAACAGTTCACACAACTTAATGTCAAAAAAACAAGAATTTCTGATTAAAAAATGGGCAGAAGAACAGAATAGACATTTTTCCAAAGAGGAAAGGCATATGAAAAGATGCTCAACATTGCTAATCATCAGGGAAATGCAAATCAAAACCACAATGAGATATCACCTCACACCTGTCAGACTGGCTGTTATCAAAAAGAACACAAATAACAAATGTTGGCAAGGATTTGGAGAAAAGGGAACCCTATTACACTGTTGGTGGGAATGGCAATTGGTGCAGCCACTGTGGGAAGTAGTATGGAGGTTTCTCAAAAAACTAAAAATAGAACTACCATATAACCTAGCAATTCCAGTCCTGAGTATATATCTGAAAAAAAAACACTAATTCAAAAAGATACAGTGCACCCCAATGCTCATAGCAGCATTATTTACGATTGCCAAGATATGGAAGCAAGCCAAGTGTCCATCAACAAATAAATGGATAAAGATGTGATACGCGCACACACACACACACACACACACACACACACACACACACACACACTAGAATACTAATCAGCCATAAAAAAGAATGAAATTTTGCCATTTGTAACAACACGGATCGACTTGGAGGGCATTATGCTAAGTGAAATAAATCATATAGAGAAAGATAAATACTGTATGATATCATTTATATGTGGAGTCTGAAAAATATAACAAACTAGTGAATATAACATAAGAGAAGGAGACTCACAGATATAGAGAACAAACTAGTAGTTACAAGTGGGAAGGGGGGAGAGGGGCAATATAAGGGTGTGGGAGTGGGAGGTACAAACTATTGGGTGTAATATAGGGTCAAGGATGTATTGTACAAATAGGGAGTATAGCCAATGTTTTGTAGTAACTATAAATGGAAAGCAACCTTTAAAATTGTATAAAAATAAATATTTTAAAAAATGATAACAGAGGGCTTCCCTGGTGGCACAGTGGTTGAGAGTCCGCCTGCCGATGCAGGGGACACGGGTTCGTGCCCTGGTCTGGGAAGATCCCACATGCCGTGGAGTGGCTGGGCCCCTGAGCCATGGCCTCTGAGCCTGCGCGTCCGGAGCCAGTGCTCCGCAGCGGGAGAGGCCACAACGGTGAGAGGCCCGCGTACCGGAAAAAAAAAAAAAAGGTAACAGATAACTTGACCTTAAAGAGCTTTCAGTCTCTGCAAATGTGTTATAGCAGGGTCTTCAACCCCCAGGCCCTGGACCGGTGCCAGACCACAGACTGTTAGGAACCGGGCCACACAGCAGAAGGTGAGGGGCAGGCGAGCGAGCAAAGCTTCATCTGCCACTCCCCATCGCTCCCCATCGCTCCCCAGCTCTTGCATTACTGCCTGAACCAGCGCTCGCATTACCACCTGAACAGCCCCCCCGACCCCAGCAAAGTGAAAAAATTGTCTCCCACGAAACCGGTCCCTGGTGCCAAAAAGTTTGGGGGCTGCTGTGTTATAGGGCAGTAGATCGCAGATGTCTCCATTTATCTATCTACTCAACAAATAATTATTGAGTTCCCATTGTATGCCAGAAAATTGCAGGCATTTTGGATGAAACATTTAAAAAATAGACAAAACTCTTGTCCTTTTAGAGCTTATATTCTGATGAAGGTGAATGGTGATAAGCAAAGTATATAAGTAAGCGTGTGGTCTGGTAGGCTGATCAACTTTTAGCTTCAGTTAATTATCTTACTATATACCAAGCCCTCAGGGTCTTCATATAGGCTGTGACTCCTGTCTGATATTAATGTGGCTGATACTCTCACCTACTTCAAAGCTTTGTTCAGATGTTATCTTCTCAGTGAGTTCTAGTCTAAGTCTCCATTTAAAGTTGCACCCACCCCTTCCCACTGTGGTAGAGCCCATTATGTTTTCCCAAAATATTTACTTTCACAACTTTAGAAAACTATACACATTTATCCATTCACATGTGCCTCTTTGTAAGAGAAATAAACATTCTTGTCCCAGTGACCTTGACTTTGGCCAGGTGTCTCACTTTGGCAAATAGAATAGGAAAATCCATAATGTATATCACATTCTAGGAAAATCTTTTATATCCACTAAAATATTTAGCTTCTACACTTTCTCCCTCTGCCATTAGTGTTGTATTTAATCCTGGATTCTGAAATAAAATAATTGGAGAAAAACTATAACAAATTACAGATGTTGTGATCTAATGAAATGTGAGAGAGAATTAAAACTTTACTCTTGTAAGTCATATGGTTTACTATAATATAAAGTAGTGTAAGTTGACTGATATAGAAAGTTGTAACTAGAAGTGAGGTTCTGCCATAAGAAAAATTCTACGATACATTGGACCAAATGCAGGCTATGAGGAAGCTCTTGTTGAAGGTTC
This sequence comes from Delphinus delphis, assembly GCF_949987515.2. NCBI lineage: Eukaryota > Metazoa > Chordata > Mammalia > Artiodactyla > Delphinidae > Delphinus > Delphinus delphis. The sequence continues at coordinate 71,377,127 of NC_082688.1, forward strand.
AAAAGGTGGCACCCATGCTATCCAGTAACAGAACATTTGGTAAATTTCCACCTATTATAATTTAGAAGGTAGATAATAATTTGATGAATGTAGAGCTTTAGGTGGTTGCTATCAGCTCATCTGATAGGATGTTTCAAGAAAGAGATATATTCAGAAAAGAATTGATGGGTAGGCAAACATGATAAAAGGGGGAAAAGAATCCTAAAATTTCCACGACTACAGCTTGAAAAGATGCATATCTCATAACCAACAGGTAAGAAAAAAATGAGAAATGCTTTGAGCAACTAAGACAAATTGACTCAACATTGAAGTAAAGATCAAATTAAGAGCATGCCAGTCTTCTTCTTTGCTATAACTTCTGAATAAATTAAGGTAACCCATGATAGATCTTTCAATTAATTAAAATGGCTTAGTGAAAAAATAATGGTGAGAATCTTTCCTGATAGATTAAAGATAATGGGAATGAAATTTATAGAGTAGTGTATGTCTCAGAATTAATTTTGGGTGTGGCTAACAGCATGTAGAAATAATTGCCATCAAATAGGAAAAAGCTAAAGAATGTTTCAGTGAGTTTTACTACTAAATGAACCATTAGCTTAAAATTAAATTATTGCCAAATATGAAAATAACCCTGGATGCCTAACCAGTTTGAAAATTCGTTCAGCCCAATGCAGTGTATATTGTCCTCTTCAGATGTGGCCAAGTAGCATAATGAAAAAGAAATTTTTCCAGAGGATAGAGGAAAGATTCAAGGAGAACAATAGATGAAGGAGTTCATCCAAGGGAGCAGAACTTTTCTTTTCCAAAAAAATCCCTGCCTCCAGCATTCCAGGTTCTTGCAATATCTATCTTGACGTATTTCATAATTTTTACATACCAGTGATGGCAATGTACCTCTCATCCTTACTTTTTTTCAAAGAAAGTGTTTGTTGTCATAATCATGTTCTTGTTTCTCCGTTATATGTTGGGGAGGGGGAGAAAACTTTTCATTTTATTCATCTGTCTCTGAACCAAGAAAAGCCATATTCGAAACCTACATAGAAACTATATTAAAATTGTGGACATTAAGGCTGATGCTGTAGCTAGATAAGATTTTCAAGATATCTTTACTAGAGACAGAGTGAATGACTGAATTCAGAAGAGAAGAAACTTAATATCTGCGACCAAGAAGGTAGATTCTAGTATATTAGTGTCCTAGATTAGACTATGAATGAGTATTTCTCCCATTATATACACACCTACCGTAGGAGGATTGCTTTTATGTTACTCCGCTTGCTTCAAAAATGGCATTCCTTCTGTCTGGATACTGGAATGAACAAGACATGTGGAGCAGAGCCAGAGCTGGCCCACTACTGCTACAGATCATATGTAACATGAGTTAGAAATATTTTTTCTGTTGCAAACTATTGAGTTTATAAAAGTTGTTTGTTATAACTGTAAGATCTAGCACATCACTTCCCAATTCCAAATTCAGCCTTCACAATTCTTCTTAGCTTGATATTCATCTTATTTTATATTATTTCTTATTGATTTTAAGTTTACCTGACACTTACTACTTTTGAACATGCAATATAATTTACCTATTTATAATGATTGTTGTTAAATTTATACCTATTTTCACCAGATATAAGCCATGAGATGTCAGGAAACTGTCCATCTTTTTCAATGATATATCTGAAACATTAAGAGAAAACATGCACTCCATAAATATTTGTAGAATGAATGAATCATGCTTTCTTAAAACTTGTGGCAAATAAATGCAAAGGCAAAAAATAAGTTTAAAATCAGGCTCATCTTACAGAGGTAGCTTCTATTAAAAACTAGAATATGATCATATAGTAATTAAATATTACTTACAAATCAATAATCAATATTATTAGTTTATTATTACAGAACATATATCAATGGAACAGAATAAAGAACCCCCAAATAGGCCCATATAAAGATGACCAACTGATTTTTTTTTTATTGGGGTGTAGTTATTTTACAGTGTTGTGTTAGTTTCTACTGTACAGTGAAGTGGAGTTCCCTGTGCTATACAGAAGGTTCTCATTAGTTATTTATTTTATACATATTAGTGTATATATGTCAATCCTAATCTCCCAATTCATCCCACCCCCCTTCCCATCTTGGTGTCCATATGACCAACTGATTTTTGAAAAAGGTACAAAGGCAACTAAATGGACGAAGATTGCATTTTCAACAAATGGTGCTGGGAAAATTGAACATCCATAGGGAAAGAGAGGAAGAAAGAAAGAAAGAAGTAGAGGGAGAGGGAGGGAGGGAGGAGAGAAAGAAAGGAAGCAAGAGACGGAGGAAAGGAAAAGGAAACAAAAGGAAAGGAAAATAAATCCTTGGCCTAATCCTTGCAATTTATACAAAAAAATAACTCAGAATGAATCACAGATTTAAGTATAAAATATGAAACTATACAATATTTAGAAAACTTTCAGGTTCTAGGGCTAGGCAAAGAGCTCTTAAACTTGATACCAAAGCATTACCCGCAAAAGGAAAAATTAATAAATTAGATCTCATCAAAATTTAAAGCTTTTGTTCTGCCAAGCGCCCTGTTAAGAGGATACATAGCACGAGCTACAGACTGAAAAAAGATATCTGCAAACCACGTACTGAAAAACCACCTAGAGTATATAAAAAAAAACTCTCAAAACTCAGCAGTAAAAAAACACTCCAAATAGAAAGTGGGCAAAAGTCATACACAGATATTTTGTTGAAGATAAAAGGATGGCATATAAGCATTTAAAGGGATGTTCAACATTACCATTAGTGAAACGCATATTAAAACCACAATGGCATAGCTCTACACACCTCATGTTACACTGTTAGAGTACCTTACATTTATTATTATAGAGCTGAAATTCATTCACTCGCTAATAAATGATTTTTGAGTGCTACTTCACACATGCCAGACATTATTCTAGGTGGTGGATGGTATCTGGAATAATGAACAAAATCACTCTCTTTATTGAGCTTGTCTTCTGTTTTTGGAGAGAGAAAAACAATAAGCAGATAATATAATCTCAGGTAGTGCTAGTAGTTAAGAAGAAAAACAAACGGCAGTTGGATAGAGTTAGGACAATTGGAATAGTGATTATTGTAGGTAGATATATTACACAAGGCCTATTTAAGGAGGTATTATTATTCAGAGGCATAAATAAAGTTGTGTTAGTTTTCTATTATTGCGATTACAAATTTCTATGAATTTAGTGGCTTAGAACAATAGATGATTATTATCTTACAGTTCTGTAGGTCAGATGTCTGACATGGGTCTCATTGGGCTAAAATCAAGGTGTCAGCAGAGCAGAATTACTCTGAAGGTCCTAGAGTCGACTTGACTTCCTTGCCTTTTCCAGATACTAGAAGCCACCCACATTTTTGATACATGGCTCCCTTCCTCCATCTTCAAAGCCAACAAGTCAAGTCTTATCACATCACATTTCTCTGATCTTCTTCCATCATCACATCTTTCTCTGATAAATTCTCCATCTCAAAGTCTTTAATCTTAATTACATCTTCAAAATCTCTTTTGCCGTGTATGGTAACATATGCATAGGGTCCAGGGATTAGGGCATGGGCATCTTTTGGGGGTGGGGTGCATTATTTTGCCTACAACAGAAGTGAAGAAGTGTTATATGTAGTGATCTAGGGAAAGAGCATGCAAGGAAGAGAAATTAGGCAAGTGCAAAGACACTGAAGTGGAAATGAGATTGATGTGTTGAGTTTGCAAGACCAGTATGTCTGCAGTGTAGGGAACAAGAGAACAATAATTGATGTCAGTGAATTGAGCAGGGTCCAGAAAAGGTAGGACCTCAAAGCCACGGTAATAGTGCATTTTAGTTTGATTATTATACAAAGTCACAAGAGGGTCTTGGGAAAGATGGTAGCATAATCTCTTCACTTTATTTCCTATGTAGTCACCACTAGAATATGAGAAATTTGAGTGTAGGAACCATATCTGTCCCATTCACCAGTGTACCTCTAATATCTTGTTTAGTTCCTGTCTCAGAATAACCTCACAATGAGCAGTGTTTTGTCAATTCATGAATAAATGATATGTGTTGCCCACAATAAATAAGTAATCAATAAATTTTCCTGTGCCTCACTTCAACCTGTCTTCCTATGTTTTAATCCTTCCTCTTCTCCCTCCTTTCCTTCCTTCTTTCCTTCATTTCTTCTACTCTATTAGAAATATGGGTGCTATGAATACTTGAAATCAAATGCCTAGTGAAGTAGAGAATGCCAGTGATGTCTGTGGGATAGAAGCATACTTATCTGAAAATAAGAAAAGATTCATCTTATTGCCAAGAAATCAGCTGTAGTCTGATAACGCCTCATGATGCGTATCTTACCAGATTAAAGGTTATGACTTGGCCAGAGGAAGTACTGCAGAAACCGGATATAGAAGATCCTTTGCTATTCTTTTGATCTACTGCCATACAATTTGTAAAATCCACACTTAGATTGATTGATTCCTCAGAATTTTCAGTTTTAAAATCAGATGGGGCTGTACCCTGTAGCCCTTGTCAGGCTTGTCAAGACAATACACCAAATATGGGGGCAAAGTTACTACTTATTCTCTCTAATTTCTCATAAGCTCTGTCAAAAATAAAGTCTCACTCCATATTCAACTTATACTAATAGTCACTGGATGACTGTTACATGCCAATTAGGCTAGGCTCTATCTGCACATATTTCATCTAATTTTCACATCAACCTTATTAATTAAGGAATTAAATCCCTATTTTTCCTATTGCAGAAAATCAGGTGTGAAAAAGTTAACAAAATAAGATGTACAAGTATGTGTATAATAAACTACTGTTTATCTAAGAAAGGGAAGAATGTAAATGTGTGTCTGCATATGAAGGGAGCATTCCATTTTTTTTAAGGGTGATAAACCAAAGCCAAACCAGAAATGGTTTTCTACTAGAGAGAAAATTGTTATGTATTAGAGGAGAAATTGGTGGTTGGGCTTAAAAAGAAGTTAGACTTCTCTGAGTTTAATTGATTTGTAGATTCGACTCTGGAACAGTATAAATATTTTGCATAATTTTAAAACAAAATTAAGTGTATACAAGCAATCCATAAAATGAAAGCACAGTGAATTAAATAAGCCTATCTCTCAAGTTGTTGGCATCACCACACAGAGAGAAGTTATTTCAAATGACTTCTTGATAGGATAATTCGAACGTACATCTTGAAAATAAAAATATAGAATAAAAATTCTTAAATACTTTCCAGTAATTATAGGTGGTAGTGGTAGTATTATTATTCTGAGACTATTGTGTGTATAAGAAGGAATAAAATGAATGAATAATTATGTTATTTTGCTTGTTTCTTAGTCTTCTCAGCCTGGAAGAAAGGATATACAGGTTGATGAAATTAACTGAAAGTCTCTACTCCTGAATTTGAAATGGAATTATCAGTGTGAGCTCAGGTTTTAAAAAAGAAACAAGCAAAAAGTTACATATTAGCTCTGTCCAAAGAAAATCAGTGAGACCCAAGCCACTTTTAGCTTCTGGTAAGTGCTTAGTAAATGCAAGCTCTTATTCTCTGTTTGGAGTGTATTTACTAAAATATCTTACTGAGAAAGAGGAGCTAAGATTCAAGCATAACTGGCTTCTAGAAAAACATTATTTATGCTTAAACTCTTTGAGTAAAAGTTCTCTAACACACAGTGCATTAACAATACCAGATAGAAATAGTAATAGAAATGGAAAGAATGGATTCTCCATTACCTGTCTCAGTCAGCTGGGGGGGTCAGTGGGGTTTATTCATGAAGGTTTCAACATGAAGAAATGGAACTAGATATCAGGCAAGAAGTATCAGATTGGGAGAAGATTATAAAGAGTCCCATATTATAGCACTTCTCAAATTTTAATGTGTGTGAGTTACCTGAGGTTCCAATGAAAATAATTACAAATACAAATACAATAATTACAAAAGTGAAGAAGAGCCTGATATTCTGCATGTCTAACAAACTCATAGGTGATAATGCTGACCTTTAAATAGAAAGATTATGTACCATACAAAGAAACATGAATTTTATACAAGGTACCTTATGGAGATGTTACTGAATTCATATGGGGAAGACTTGTATTTAAAAAAATTTTTTTTCATCACTGTGGAGGATGACTTTCCTAACTTCCATACAGAAATGTGTAAAACCAAATAATATATTAGATTTTGAAATATTCATTGCTAATATACATTAGTTATTAGTTATTATTAGCTAGGCTAGTCATTCTTCCTGCATAGTGAATCTTTTAAACATATTCTGAAAAATAAATGAGATAGGCACTCAATGATTATAACTGAAATTTCATAATTTTCAAATTGATTCACACCTTTGTACGTTTTTTTTGTTGTTGCCAATAAGCATGATTGGATGATTCCCTGCATTGATAGAGGCCTAGTATTTGCTATCCAAATGGGACAAATTTAGGTTTTTGAAGGAAAAGAAGACCGTTGTGCCTGCCAAATGGCTTAAACATAGCAAGCAGAGACTTAATCACTCAGCAGGGTCTCCATCCAATAACTCTGCCTGCTGGATGTGTGTGTGTCCTGCACTTTAAAGGAGCCAAATTTGAACAAGGGCCCTTGAGATTCATAATCAGTAACTCCTTCAGCCTTTACAAAGCTATGCACCATTTGGTTCAAAAGCATAGTAGTAGCACAGTTGTAACAGAACAGGATGCTTCTTGTCCTCAAAAGATGGTAAGTCAAAGAAATGTGTATTAATTGTTATTAGCAAACATATAGGGCCTCTCATTAAGACCTAAAAGGAACATTGGATATACATTACTGCTGCCATTTACAAATTAGTCACTTGAAGTACAGATGAAAATATTTGCTCCAAATCATAGATGTTAACATGGAGGGTTGCATACAAAAAATTACTCTTTACACTTCCAGAAATCTACCTTCTTTGAGGATAGGAGTAACACTTTGATTTCTCCTGTGATACAGATTTTTAATTCCAAATGCTTAATGAATATTTATTCTTCAATGTCTCTTAAACACATTCATGTTCTCATGCTTTCATGACTTGAATTTGACTTGTTAAACTTCTCATTACACAAAACCAAACATGTTCCCCTTTTTTCACATTCTTCCTCTGATTGTAACATAAAGTGCATCCAGCTACCCAAAGCCAGAAAACTCACAGTATCCCTGACCTGCAAATGTATGGATCTGATCTTAACCGGCATATAAATTGGAAAACTGAATTAATGCATATACCTCCACACAGTTTCTACGTTGAATTCTGGATGACGTAAGTGGGGGACTGATCAGAATAGCAGGGCAAATTTTTTAAAACAGAAGTGATTTTTGAAATGTAGCCCACAGAGTTGAGTTGGACATTGTGGCCTGAACCTAACCATGTCAAGTGCCTGCTGAAATATCAATATTATCCTCTGAATTTAAACAGGACCCATAGTCTTATATTATTCAGAAAGTCTAGGATACAATTCAAAATTACTTAGCATATAGAAAATCATGAAAATCTCAACCTAAATAGCAAAAAATAATCAACAGATGCCAAGGACAATATTATACATATGTTGGAATTATCTAACGAAGACATTAAAGCAGCTATTTTAAAAATGCTGACTGAGCAACCATGAACACCCTTGAAACATTTAAAATAAAACATGTAACTGCAAAAATATAGAAGATATAAAGAAGAACCAAATGGAAAGTCAATAACTAAAAAATACACAACCAAAAAATTTTAAAAACTCAGAAGGATTCAGTAGCAAAATGAAGATGATAGTCTGTGACTTTGAAGATAGATTAATAAAAATGATCCAATCTAAACGAGAGAAAATTAGTGATCTTTAAAAATGAACAGAGTCTCAGGGAAATGTTGAGCAATAATAATAAGACTAAAATTTGTGCCATCGGCGTGCCAGAAGGAGAGAAAAAGAGAATTATGCTAAAAACCTTTTGAAGAATAATAGTTGAAAACTTCCCAAATGTGGCAAAAGCCTATACATTCAGTCGGCTGAGAGAACCCTAAACAGGATAAATCCAAAGAAATTCATGCCTGGACATATCATTATCAAAATATTGAAGACACACAATGAAGAAAAATATCTTTAAAGCATCCAGAAAAATGACATAGTACCAACAGGGAAACAATGATTCAAATAACAGCAGATATCTCAGGGAGACTAAAAGGAAGTGGTACAAAGTTTTTAAAGTATTGGAAGAAAAGGACTGTTACGCCATAATTTTATATCCAGTGAAGTATCCTTCAGGAACGAAGGTGAAATAATATTCTCATATGAATGACAACTAAGATAATTTGTAGTTATTACACCTGTTCAGAAACAATTGATAAAGGAAAATCTTTAGACAGTAGGGCAATGATACCAGAAGGACACATGGAAAATCAGGAATGAAGAGCAACAGAATAAAAAAAAATAACCAGATAAATTTAATAACATATTTTCCTTTTGAGTTCTTTAAATTCATTTGACAGTTGAAAGCAAAATGTATGGCATTATCTGATGGGGCTTTCCACATATGTAGTCATAACATATACGACAAGTACACCATTATGTGGGAAGGGCAAGGGAATTTATTTGGTGCTAAGCATCTGCATACCAATTGAAGTGGTATAATATGGATTCTAATTAGATTGTGAAAGCTAAGTATGCATTTTAAATTCCTAGAGAAACAATAAAGGAGACAAATAGAATGGGGAACAGGAGGCAGAAGGCATCATTTCTATCTGTAACATTTTATTATAAGTAAAGTAAATATGGCGAAATATTAACATGTATTATACCTTGGAAGTGGGTACATGGGTGTCTATCATCCCTTGTAACTTTTTATGCTTAAAATATCTTATAATATGTATTAATTTAAAAATAAATACAGAAAGGAGTTATATGATTATTTTCCAGTGTGAAATCAAGATGAAATTGTCATTTTACTTAAAATATTAAAGGATCTGGTTCTAGAAATAGCATATAGACTGTTAGCTTGCAGTTGTAAAATTCAGCCTGTTAGATGTTCATTTCTTCTAAAATAAAAAGCAATAACATTTTTCTGATTATAAATATAATACATATCTATCATAGGAAAAAATGAATATACCAGAAAAGTGTAAAGAAGAAAACAGTAAATTATCAAATCTAGTCCTACCATCTAAAAAAGTGTAAATCTCATTTTATACTTTAGCAAATTTCCTTCCAGTGTTTTTTCAATATTTGCTTATATAATTGATATCACTGTAATAAGCATTTTTGTGTTTGCGGTTTTAGCTCAACTTTTAAGTCAGTTCTTATCCTCTCCTCATAATTTAAATTATTTGTAATCAAGAAATAAAAAGAAATCAGATGTTACAAAAAATAGGAATCATGGATTGATTTTAGGTGGCAAATTTTAATTTCCAAAATTATAATTTATGTAAAGAAACTTCTCTTTCAAAGCCACAGAATCTTTAATAACATATGAATCATTTGAAGTCTTACCTAGGCAATGTTTGATATCCTGTGCTCTTGCTATCAATCCACGACTTCCTTCACATCAAGGTTTGGGGCATTTAAGTGACAGCCCATCAACTTTCAATAGTGTTTCGAGTACTTTCTGCCTTGGAGATACTTTTTTAAATGTGCAGCTTGAATATACACTGGAAACCTACTTTTTTTTGCCAAACAAGAAGTATGACCTTTAAAATTCAGCAAAATAAATCACACATAGTATTACAGAGAGTATTTTTCTATTAACAAAAGTATGTAAGAAATTGTGTACTTCTCCAAGTTCTTTCCTTCAGGCCTCTATACCATTAAATGGTTACAATATTTAAAAATAAAGTTGTCATCACCACTGGACAAGAAAAAATGAAGAAGGAGTAAATACATCAGATGAAGTTTAAATGGGCCCTATATCATGAAAAAGAACACGCTCCTTTCTGGAAATCCATCACAAATGAACAATTCTTAAACAAACTAGAGAAGCAGTAACTGCAGTAGAAAGAGAATTTACCATAGTGGATAACTGCATATCTTCTGAAGGCAGAATGCTTAGGATAGAATAAGGGTTGAGTAATTAAATAGTTGTAATTTTGCATGAGTTAGTTAAACTCTGAGTCTTTATTTCCTTTTCTGTAAAGTGGGGATACATCTTAGATTATGTTCAGAATTAAATAAGTTAATATACATAAGTATACATAATGTACATAAACTTCTAGAACAGCATCTGGCTAGAGTGAGCATTATGTAATGTTTGGTGTGGTGGTAGTACTAGTAGTTGTAATATATGGAATTTGGACATGAGAATCAGACAAACACAGTCACAAATCCTTGCTCTTCTGTGTACTAGTGTGAGCTCCACAGAACATTATGTAAACACTCTGAACCTGTTTTCCTAACTTTTTTTTTTTTAACATACACATGTATCTATTCTTTTTCAAATTCTTTTCCCACTTAGGTTGTTACATAATATTGAGCAGAGTTCCCTGTGCTATACAGTAGGTCCTTGCTGGTTATCCATTTTAAATATAGCAGTGTATACATGTCAATCCCAAACTCCGTAACTATCTCTTCCTTCATTATCTAAGTCTGAGTCTGTTTCTGTCTTGTAAATAAGTTCATTTGTATCACATTTTTTTGAGATTCCACATATAAGCAATATCATATGATATTTCTCTTTCTCTGTCTGACTTACTTCACTCAGTAGGACAATCTCTAGGTCCATCCACATGGCTGTGAATGGCATTATTTCATTCTTTTTAGTGACTGAGTAATATTCCATTGTATATATGTACCACATCTTCTTTATCCGTTCCTCTGTCAATGGACATTTAGGTTGTTTCCATGCCTTGGCTATTGTAAGCAGTGCTGCAATGAACATTGGGGTGCATGTATCCTGTTGGACCATGTTTTTCTCCAGATATATGCCCAAGAGTGGGATTGCAGGATCATAGGGTAGCTCTATTTTTAGTTTTCTAAGGAACCTCCATACTGTTCTCCGTAGTGGTTGTACCACTTTACTTTCCCATCAACAGTGTAGCAGGGTTCCCTTCTCTCCACATCCTCTCCAGCATTTACTGTTTGTGGATTTTTTGTTGATGGCCACACTGACTGGTGTGAAATGATGCCTCATTGTAGTTTCGATTTGCATTTCTCTAATAATTAGTGATAATGAGCATCTTTTCATGTGCCTCTTGGCCATCGGTATGTCTTCTTTGGGGAAATGTCTATTTAGGTCTTCTGTCCATTTTTTGACTGGGTTGTTTGTTTTGATGATATTAAGCCGCATGAGCTGTTTGTAAATTCTGGAGACTAATCCTTTGTCATTCACATCGTTTGCAAATATTTTCTCCCATTCTGTGGGTTGTCTTTTTGTTTTGTTTATGGTTTCCTTTGCCTAACTTTAAAATGACTAATATCATGCCTATTGATAATTTGCAATTATTGAATGAGAAAATACATGATAAATGCTTGACACATAGAAAACTGTAACTACTGTTATTATCATCACCATCACCATTATAATTATTATTAATCAGCAAGAAGTTTATGCCAAAACTAAAAGACAGATGTAATTTTCTAAAGAAGATAGAGATTAAAGAGAAAATCGGTAAATTGCACAAAAATCACAAAATAATTTAATGTACTTTCCTTTAAGAATAAAACTGTGCTAGTAGCGTATTTTCTCCTGAAATGTTCAGAAACATACACTGTAAAATTAAGTTTAGCTATAGAACTTGCATAATGAAATTTACCTTATACATTGTCCTACAGAAATTTAAAATATATCTAATTCTATGCAGAGAGAGCATAAACTGATAGACTAGACCTCCTATTCAAAGTGGTGTGCTGAGGATTTATGTTAGTGAGAGCATTCAGCCTTAGCAGCTGATTTTATCTCTAATTCACAGAAAATTTTATTAGCATCATGGCACAATAAAAAGAGAATTGTATTGTAATCAGTAGCCCTAGGTTTTAGTGTTGATTTTTTTAAAACTGATCTGAACTTGAGCAGCGACGTAACTCTTTTAAACTCCAGTTTACTATGGTAATAGTACTTATTTTATAACACAATGGAGAAGATATAGCTTAATAACATAGGAAAATACTTCGGATATCTTAATTATTCAAAATAGACATTTATGTATGTATGCATCCATTTATTTATTCATTCCACACTTTTAACTTTTGCCTTGTTCTGTAGTGAGCTTAGAACAGCCTATAGAAATTAAAACTACAAATAAGATATCAAGTTTGTGGAAATAAAAACAGGTCTTAAGCACTTATGTAAATCATATAGCTGAGTCACATATTTTGCTCTCAGTTTCCTGAAAGTTGAAGTGAAAAAGAGAAGCAAGGGAAGCATTTTTAGCTACATGGTTCTAATTAGTCATTCAAAGAACTATATCATTTTGTTTTCTTGCAGTGAGCTCTAAAATTTTTTTCTCTTTCTCTTTTTCTTTTTTTAAAATTTTTTTACAAAGCCCATCAAAAAGGGTACGATCACCTGACAAAGGACAACAAGAAGGCATCTTATAGTAACTCTCTAAGAAATCGAACATCTCACTAAAGTGCAAATTATTGAAGGAAGTTCTGCAGGGTTCTGACACTAGATGGTCCAGCCTTTACTTTTTAGTTGGTATGGCTTGATCCAATAATGAATCATAATTATCTAGAGAGATAGCTGACCTACATGTTCTTAAAAAAATCCTCACAATTATCACTTTTCTGATGAGGCATTCAATAAGAATTGGACCACAGACACTTTGAGGATTGTTACCTGGAATAGGCATTAATACGTAGAGTACAGAAAGTCTCATTTGTTGTATTAGAAAATCCTACAAGACTTCTAATCTGATTAAATATGTAACTTAAAAGCAATGAGTAATTTTATAAACTACAAACAAAACAAACATCAAATTTATCCAGGCCTTGAAGGCATCTTCTGTTGGAAAACCAGAGTATATACAATACAGTTGGTTATTGGGAGACTAACTTATTACATAATTATATACATAGACATCTATCTATCTATCTACCTATCTATCTATCTATCTGTCTTCATACTATACTACCAACAAATCACTCTTGTTGCACACATTAATTCTGGGCATACCACTGAAAACAAAAGAAGATGCCTGGTGCTTTAGAAAAAAATAGCACTGGAGAAGGAAACAGGAAAGCCAGGTTAGAGTTCTTCATCTTCTGTAAGTATCTGTGTGACTTGGATAAGTCACTTATTTTAACCTTAGTTTCTTCATCAAAAAATTAAGATTTTGGATTATATCACACCTAAGATTTTTGTAGGTCCAATATTCAATGAGTTAATAATCCCATAAACACTTAACATATGCATGAATTCATAAATTTGGTTGAGGACAAGGGGAAGAAATTAGATGATTATATATTTAGAAAATGGTATAATTTGAAAACGAAGTGTTTAAGGGACTTCCCTAAGATCTTAGTAAAGAAGCCAGTTTGTGTTTTTTGGGTTTTTTAAAAGAATATTGTATGAATGCAATCTTGTGGTTGTGAATAAAGATACAAAAATCATAATCAAGAATTATGATATTCATAATTTATATTTATAGTCAGTTTAGGACAGCTATTTCAATTGTTTTGAGCATAGTATTTGATGAAGTCAAGGTTGAGGGTTCAATCTAAACATAATCTAGCTAGTTTCAAAAAGAATAAGTTTTCTCTCTGCCTGTTGATGGTCCTTGATTTAAGGGCAGCCACTGTGGAAGCCACACAGAGACTGGACAAGATGTGAAGAAATCAAGCCATTTCAGGTCAGAACAAATAGTATGTGGATATCAGTGGTTCCACACTAGTGATATTACTACCTGCATATCAAGGGATATTTAGGTACTCTGAAGAAACGTCTAAGAGACAATTATATGAAAGTTTGTAAAGAAGTAATTTCAAATGAAATATTTGGAGAAAACATACTCTGTGACAGAATGCAAAAAAACTGGCCACAAGTTCCTCTCAGTTTTGAATGCATCCCCATTTGCAGTGTGACTTTGTTGTTCTTCCTGTAAAGCTATGGAATCTTTTCCTCTGCCTTTTGAATCTGGGCTTTATTATGTGACTTGACTTTGGTTAATGGGACATTAACAAAACTGACACCAAGAGGAGCTTAAAAAGGTCTTGTGCATTGGGGCTATTCTCAGTTGCTGTTTGGAACCTCTGAGCCAGGTAAAGAACCAGGGCCAGCCTAGTAAGTACTGGAGATAAATGCCAAGTTGTTCCCATTGCCCTAGGCAACCACAACTCAAGCCCTTTAGAAAAAACCAAATAGTATTTCAACAACTCTGTGAAAGAAAATACAGGAATCAAATACAAGCACTTAGTACGGTTACTGGTTAGGAATGTTTGATAATTTGAGAACTGTAAAAACAGAAACACCTGTATTAAAATGTGTATTAATTATCTTGCTCTAATTTTTATTTTAACTAGGGGCATATTCTTTATCAAACAAAGGAAAGGAGATATTTTAGGGACACAATCAAGTAATTAATCAACTAATTAGTCTTAACCATTTTTGTTGTAATTTCAGCCACTTAGGCAAGTCACTTAATATTCTATGCCTCACCTGCTAACTGATCTCCCATCCATTTATCTTGACCTTAAATTCATAATACACAAGAGTTCTACTTAAAACCCAAATCTGATCATGATAATCTGGTTTTAAAAAAATCTGGCTTCTTATTGTATACAGTATAGGTTTGAATTTTTGTTTTAGTTTCACAAGTCTTTGATTAAGTAAAATATTAGGTGTCAATGTAGATAAATATCAGTAAATAGAAACTGAGCTGCTCTAGTTGAAAAAGAGGTGGGGCCAGAACACAATTCACTAGTTTGCTGATGTACTTGGAGAGGTTTTTACAGGGACAATTTGAAAATTATTTGTATAGAGATTAAATTTCAAGTTCTTTAATATGGCAATGACTTTTTAAAGCTCCTTGGTAGGTAGCCTCATCTTTAGCAACTTTCTGTCTTGCAATTTATATTTCAGTAATGCCAAAGCACTTGTAGCTCCTGAAAGGTAGCATGTCCTTTCATACTTCCCTATCTCTACTTTTTCTTTATTGATTCATCCACCTGGATATCCTTTCTCCTCTTTGGAGTAGTTTCTATTTGTCTTTTAAAATCCACTATAAGTGTAATCTCCTAAGAATTTTTTCCTAACTCTAGATGGCATACCTGTGTGCTTACATGCACCCCTATAAATCTGAGCTACAACTGTCACAAGGTTTTTGAGTTATCTTTTTACACATTTGTCCATAAGAGCAGGGCTGTATGCTATGGATTCTCAGTGAGTGTCATATTTAGATGATCTACAGATGTTTGAGAAGTCAACTCTGAGTTAGCACAGGGCAAGGCTTGTGCTTATCACTCAAGCACAAGTGATCTGAGAAGTTTGGGGAGTGAAATCTCATTGCAAAATATTTACTTTCTCCATCCAAACTCTCATTCTGAAGCACACATTTCCGGGATTCATTCTTTTGATAATCAAAGTTTCATTGTTCTATAAGAGTCCATTATGCCACTGGAAGGAGGAATGCTTTACTTATCTGCTAATTTTTTTTTTTTTGCGGTACGCGGGCCTCTCACTGTTGTGGCCTCTCCCGTTGCGGAGCACAGGCTCCGGACGCGCAGGCCCAGCGGCCATGGCTCACGGGCCCAGCCGCTCCGCGGCATGTGGGATCTTCCCGGACCGGGGCACGAACCCACGTGCCCTGCATCGGCAGGCGGACTCTCAACCACTGCACCACCAGGGAGGCCCTATCCGCTAATATTTTATGTGAATTAGTTTACCAGAAATTTTTGAATATATCAAGATCAAGCTGGAATGACATAAATAGATGGGAGGAGGAATTAAAGGACTGCAAGAAGTATATATTCCAAAGACAAATGACATATTATTTGATATTAATATTCAGTTAGAAATGGAAAAATCTAGTGGTTATCCCATACGTATCAGTCTTACCATAAAATAGTTACAGAGTGAGAGTTTGCATATCTGAAGCCACGGGTGATTCGAAATTATGTTACATAGACAGTATCATGGCAAGCATGTTTCATCCTATGGGATAGAGAAGAAAATTCATTTTCAGCATGAAATTTAGAAGTTATGATTTTGCAAAAGGGAGAACTATTTTAAGATCCTCCTCCCTTACCCCAGGTAATGGCCAAGGACACTGAATGTGAAATGTATGTGCAGCATATGCTCAAAGATGCCTCAGTTATATAAGAGGAGAAACTGATATTTTTGAAGTTCATTTTGGAGAAAGCAGACCTCACTGGTAGATGAACCCTCTGTTAGTTAAAATAAAAACTTGGAATTATTGCAGAAAGATAAAATTTTTAGTAGATTGAGAGCCTTAATGTACTGAACTAATTCTCCAACTGTAAACTTCTGTGATACTGGAGTATCCTGAAACTCAGTGAAGAAATATGTTAGAATCTGAATAATATAATCATAAGATAAATTAGAAATATATTGAAAATGAATTAATACCCCTAGCTACACCTACCTAAGGGGTTTCTCCAATTTCTTGGAAAGAACAGTAGGAAATTCATATTTTATTGCATCTTATATTTATAGATTTTCATTAAGTATTGAGCCATATGTTGTGTCATTCAATATTTTGAGCCCAATTTTCTCAGTCACATCTTTTGTTGTTTTCATAATGTCCTAAATTAAAGAACTATATAGAACAGTGGTTCTCAACTCTAACTATATATTAGAATCACCTGGGGAATGTTTAGAACTCACTAATGCCTGCACCAAAATGCTCCCAGTGATTCTAATGTGCAGCCGTGGCTGCATTGATGTAGAGGGATTCCTAGACAAGGTAGACTTAATTTAATTGCAGTTGTAAGATTCAGGCCCTAGAATAAACAGACCATATAAACTTACAGTATTAGGCCTTGAAAGGTCTTATTTTTTATCTACGTGCTTTTTAAGTTGCTGGT
Organism: Delphinus delphis; assembly: GCF_949987515.2. Classification (NCBI taxonomy): domain Eukaryota; kingdom Metazoa; phylum Chordata; class Mammalia; order Artiodactyla; family Delphinidae; genus Delphinus; species Delphinus delphis. The sequence goes on from NC_082688.1 coordinate 71,394,112, forward strand.
AGGGCTGGTAACCTTCAAGACATTAAAACTATGATCACAGAGCACCTAGCTAGATTCAACTAGCTGTGTTTCTCCCCCAACAGGGATTGTAAATGACACAGGATGTGACAAATGGAATTTATAATGAAACAGTTTAGTCTTCATAGGAAAGAAAACAGAATTAAATTATATTAGAGCAGATAGTACTAAATAATGATTTTCAAGAAATCAGTTTTTACTTGAAAAACAGGAGAGGCAGGATATTGGAATGGATAATTGCTAAGCATGCAATGTTAGCGTATATAGAAGAATCTAAGTAATATAAAGTGATAAGAAAACAAGACAATTAATAAATAGCATGACAAATTTAACCTTAAGCACAAATTCACTTACAACACACTATAATGCAGACTTAGCAATAGCCTAGTATATGATCTGATACCATAGATTTAAATCTAAGGCTCGGGGAGGACACAGATGATCCTCCCTGAAAAACCCACTGAATTTTCCCTTATCTCTTTAGAAACTATGTATTAGAACGCGTTAGATATTCATATTAAATGAACGTAAAGACTTCCACATGGTGGCAGTAAGTAGCTGTTACATTTAAGGGAAAGAACTGGCAAATGCTTTGTATCTCCCTGCACTGAAATCTCTGCTTTACCAAGATGGGTCTGTGATAAGAATAAATATCTTAGGGAATTCAAAGTGATTGTGAAAAACCCATCTTTAAGTTGCCTCTGGGACCTATGTATTAGAACACACATGGTACAACTCTGATTATATAGCAAGACCAATAACATCTGGCATCCACAATCACAAAGGACATCAAGGATTTTACTCTTTTTGACTCTGCCTACCTCTCCAGTTGTGCTACTTGCCAATTCCATAAATAGCACTTTTGCTATAGTTCACTCTTTACTGTGCCTTGCCTTACCTTTGTGCCTCTTGTTAAGTTTTCCCTCTATGACTAAATACTACTCTTCATTCAGAAAGCCCATAAGGGATCCCTTTCCTCACATTCTCAATGAGGTATTCTTTTTATGAGTATCTGCCTGATCAAATACATAACTCTAGCCTCATGTTGATTATTCAGTATTCTGGTTATTTGATTCTCTGTTATAGTAAAAGCTTGACTAGGATTTTTCATCTCTGAGATATCTTAGCACACATCAAAGTCTTGACACATAAAACTGCCCAATTCAACAGCCATAATATAGATTTGATTTTACCTGTTATTGCTTCCAGTGATTGTTTTCATCATGACACTTCTAACAATTATAATTACATAGTTTTCACATCATTTCTTTTTTTTTAATTGGAATATAATTGCTTTACAATGTTGTGTTAGTTTCTGCTGTACAATGAAGTGAATTAGCTATATGTATACATATATCCCCTCCCTCTTGGATCTCCCCCCACCCCCTCCCCCATCCCACCCATCTAGGTCATCATAGAACACTGAGCTGAGCTCCCTGCGCTGTACCGCAGGTTCCCACTAGCTATCTATTTTACAGATGGTACTGTATATATGTCCATCCTAATCTCCCAGTTTATCCCACCCTCCCCTTCCCCCCAACCTTTGGCCAAATTTTAGCCTTTGTGAGGATGAACACCATGCTTGTTTTACTCATTGTTCTATCACCAACCCCTACCACAGTTCTTGATACATAGGAAACATGTTTGCTATATGTCAGGCATTTATTTTTTGTTAAATGATTTAATTAATTAAAATATATAAATTAAGGAATGAAGAGGCAGTATAAAAGATAAAGTTGACTAGGTGAGTATCTGATAATCTAATAAAATAAGTATAAACTACTTCAAATAATTGATAAGTTTTATTTCAGAATCAGGTAGGTCATCATTTTCTGCCTCTTATACTTTAATTATCCTTTATTAAGTACATTCATTATGACTTTTCTGAGTCCCTAGAGGATGTATAAATCCCTGAAGATCATGCATATTTTCAGTGGGGTAAAGATGATCAACAGCTTGTTTGATTAATTTTGAGTGGGCCTGATCCTATCATACCAAAAATTCAGTTCATTGTTTTCAACAAAATGTTACTTAGGCATGAAAATAGATAAATTGACAATAAATTTATGCAGCTATCTACATTCCCATATTCATTTGGGTAAGCAGAATAAATATGTTTCTTGAACTGGAAAAAACTAAGAATATGGTTACCTAGTTAATTAATACTACACCATTTATTTTAGTAACTATACATAAAGGCTTTTTTTATTGAGGTATAATTGACATATAACATTATATTAGTTTCAGGTGTACAACATAATGATATGATATTTGTATGTACTGTGAAATGATTACCACAATGAGTCTAGTTAACATCCTTCACCATACACAGTACGAAAATTTTTTTCTTGTGATATTTTAAGAATTCCTCTCTCAGGAACTTTCAAATACATAACATAGTATTATTATTAACTAGGGTAACCATGCTGTATATTATATCCCCATGACTTTTTTATTTTAAAACTAGAAATTTGTACCTCTTGATCCCCTTCATCCATTTGGCCCACCTCCAGCCCCCACTGCTGGTAACCACTATCTGTTCTCTGTATCTATGAGCTCATTTTTGTTGTTGTTGTTTAGATTCCACATATAAGTGAGATCATACAGTATCTGTCTTTCTCTGACTTATTTAGATTAGTATAATGCCCTCAAGATCCATCCATGTTGTTACAAGTGTTGAGATTTCATTTTTTTAATGGCTGAATAATATTCCATTGTATACATATGCCACATTTTCTTTATCCATTCATCCATTGATGTACACTTAGGTTGTTTCCATATAAGTGCTTTTGTGTTCAAGACTTCATACTTATTTCATCTTAGGCATTGTCATAGATAGTTGAAACGGGATAGTTGGTGTACAGATTGTAGTGTGACACTGCTTTATCAGCAGAAAAGGTACTGAGCCAGAGGAAGGGGATTCAAAGAGAATCTTGGAGGAATATGGCTAATGATGGCATACAATGATAGCATTTTCTCCTTTCCCTTTTGTACCAACTCTCCCACCCCCCAGAACTGTAAGAAGCAAACATTGCAATCCTTAGAAGATTGTGGGATGGGGAGATTGAAGGGGCAGGTTGAGAAGATCAGAATGGAGATGTCATGAGCCAGGTGATCCTAAGAATAGCCTGCAGATGGGAACTGGAAAAAAGCAAGTTAAGTGGGCAATGCTACTGGGCTAGTGTATACACTGGGTTTCCACACAGATGTTTGATGAAAAGGAAATGGATTTGCCATTGAAGAAGCTTCGAATTTCACTGCTTTATTATTCGTACAACCTAGAAAAAATTTTATCCTTGTAGGCCCCAATTTCCCCTTTGATAAACTGAGAATAATGGTATTACCCTGGTTTTTTAATGAATGTAGTAGGAACATAGGAGACCCTTCATAAATATTCTCTTTTCTTTCTCTCCCATGTAAGATAAAAGCCATAGCTTTGAGTTTTTTAGTATTTATTCTGAAAACTCAGTTGACTGTAGAGACCAAATTTAGTTTTCTATAATTACCAGTGACTGACTTATATTGAGAAAATATGAATAGTGGACAACTGAAGAGTAAATAGATCCTATTATAGGCTGGTGGGGCTGGAACAATCACTAATAATAGTAACATATGCCTATATCCCTCAAAGCATATTGCCATTGTTTTAAAATACCAAAGTTTTATTGTTGTGACACCTCAACTGAATATAGCAACAAATTAGGCTTTTCTCTGAGAAATTATCCTCAGCACATGCATAACCTGTTCTGGAAGCAAAGGAAACTGTGATTCTGTATTCCATATTACAATTGTTGATATCCAGCTTCTTACACAAAGGGCTCTGGATGAGAGCCAACTGACCTTAAGAATGGACACTCCAGGTAATCTGTAGAAAAGAAGCCTTTGCAATAAAGACAGAGCAGCTGATCTTAACAGCTAAAACCAGATGAAAACAATAATGAAGGACAAATAAGGCAGCAGAATCCAACACACTGTCTCTACTCCCACAGATAAAATGCCTGACAATAAAGTGCTTCCATGTCTGGTACATTAAACTTAGTAAGATGCTTTCCCTCAGTTTATGAAATATTTCCTTAACAAATAATAGTGGAGTAAAAGTGAAATAGACTGTTTTAAGGGGGAAATATAGTGGCAACCAAGGTATTAAACTAGCTTGTAATTCTGCATTTACTTTTGTGGCGTTAATTATATTAAAAACACAAGAACCTGCTGGGTATTAATATTTAAAGATTTTTAAAAGTAAGTCCTACTCTTGGTTATATGTCTCATTTCTCTAGCTCTGACTTTTATTCCTGCTGTAATTGTAACCCAGGTGATTCTAATGTGAAGTCAATCTTGGCAATCTCTTTTTTAGCTTATCATTTCCATGTATCATAGAGGAGCCATTTGGAAAAAAAAATTTTTAAATTAATTAGTGGGGAGACTGTCCCAAGCTTATGTTACAGTTCAGGTACTTGGAGGTAGACTTGAGTGTATAGGGGTAACCTGAGGGAAACTAAGTAAGCAGCAAGTCAAAAGAAAATTAGATAATTGGAAATTAGGAGGAGAAGTGAGGTCAAACTTTACCCCCTTTAGAATTTTGTCCACAATATACTGTAAAACAAACAAATAACAACAACTACAAAACAAGAAAGCAAGAAAACTCAAAATTTATTTAAACTCAAATCTATAGAAACTATTTACATGAACACCTGAATTATTTCATGATTCTAAGTCCTGGTATTTCTGTCTCCTTCCAGTCTTCTCATACCTATGACTACTGCCTTAGTTCAGGCCTACAACACGTTTTACTTGTGCTGTTGAAACAGTCAAATTGATTCTGTTTCCATTTTCTCCCTATCTCTGTTTCATTCTCCACATTAAAATAACTATTCTCAAAATCTGCTCTGCCCTCTCTAAATTCCTAAGTCCACCATACAACTCTGTGATCTGACCTCTGCTGGTCTCTCTCTGACTTGGCCTCTTGTCATGGCGACACATACATACCAGGCTTAGTGAATTATGTACAGTTCCCAGAACACAGCCGATTTCGATTATGTTTTTAACTTCAGTGCCTCCAAGCTTCCTCTTTCTGGCCTTTCATGACACAGCCTATATATCTTCTTTGCGAAACACTGATTCCCACCCCTTAAATAACTTTGATCACTCTACTTTGTGTGCCGTATCATTTTCTATTATAAGATTTACTATACCATAATCCAGTCACTTGCTTACTGTCTTCTATGTCTTATGAAGTCTTTATAGCTCACTGTGTCTTGCACCTCAGTAAATGGATTAAAATGAATCTAAGAATTACAGGAGAATTTCACCATAAAATAACTGAGCTGATGTTTAGGCCAGCTGTAGAACTGATATTGCATACATTTATCTGCTGACATGTCATACTGAATGAGGCAAGGGAATGTATTCTGTATCTCCTCTATCTTTGGTCTAGTTTACCTTTATTTTTATGAATGGAAGCAGGTGTAGGATATAGAGAGGGTCTAGGAATATCTTGTAATAAAAAAAAGCAAGTCACTGAGCTCTATTTGCTCAAGGAAAAGCATACTTAAAAGCTGCTCTTTTTGAGTTGTTATGGTATCAAGTTGACATTGTTGTTGCCTGAATCAATGAAGAATAGTCTGATAATGGAAACACTCAATGGAGATATTTGCATAAATGCTCTGTTTTGTTGTATTGATGTGACAAACTCTGATTCTCTTTCATTAAGGATATTTTTGTACAAAGCATTGTGAATAACACACAGACACACACATACACACACACACACACACACACACACACACACACACAAATCCATTTTCTCTCTACATTCAAATTTTACTGCCTCCCAAGAGCCTCAGATATTTTAGTGTGGAGAAAAGACAGAGAGAACCAGAGCTACTGGTGATTGTTAAAATTACAGAATGATCAGAATATGTAACCGTTACTAACCAACCTACTTACCCTCTGCAACCCCATTTTTGGGTTAAAATTAAATTTAAAGGATCCAAATATCATGACATGACAGAGTGTTAATTTTCCAGCAGATAAACTTTAAAGACCTGTTCAATATCTTCATTATGTCATAGAAGCACACAATAAAAAAAGCAAAGAACTCATAGGGTGAATATTTCGTTTGAACCTGGCTTTAAATCAGAGACTTAGAAACTATGTGATATTTTGCAAACTGTTTAATCTCTCTGAACTTTGTTTTCTGCATTTGTATATAATAAAATTTATAAAATTATAATAAAACTTACCAGGTAGGCTGGAAATCCAATGAGAGAGCATATGGGGAAGAATTTTATAGGCTATAATACCTAAGAGCTTGTACATCAATCATGATTACATATTAATATAAAACTTGCAATTATTCATTGCCAAACAATTTTCTCATTAATATGATCAATTATTATTATAATTATATTCTAGATTTTGGTTCCCAGCATTTTCAGTCATGAAAATTCAATGATAATGGTATGAAAAATTATTGTGGATTAACCGTTGTGATATCATTGATAGAGAAAATGTATAATGACAGAAAGTACTATGAATTTAGTAATATGGAATTACAAAGCATTATAATCAAAGTACCTTGAATATATATTGGGTAAACAGGAAAACATTAGATATGGATATAGATATCATATACATATACCTACATACACATATAAATATATAGATATATTTCCATGAATTATGGATGGAAAGGATTTGTGAACAATAAAGCTACAGTTGCCCAGGCATACTTGCTATTTAGAGGTCAAAAACAACAGTGCTAGATGGATATGATATATGCATAACCAGATTCCAAAAATCTGTTAGCCTAACTCCAATTTTTAACAACTTCCTCAGTGTCCTCTCATAACTTGGTGATAGGGCCAGTGTTGTTTGGATTCTATCAACCAATGTTTTCCTTTTTTTCTTATTGAAGTATTGTTGATGTATAATATTATATAAATTACAGGTATACCATATAGTAATTCATAATTTTTAAAGGTTGTAGTTCATTTATAGTTATTATAAAATGTTGGCTATATTCCCTGTGTTGTATAATATATCCTTGTAGCTCATTTGGTGCATAATAGTTTGCTCCTCTTAATCTCCTACCTCCATGTCCCTCTCCCCACTGGTAACCACTAGTTTGTTCTCTATATCTGAGTCTGTTTCTTTTTTGTTTTATTCAATAGTTTGTTGTATTTTTTAGATTAAACATATGTGATATCATACAGTATTTGTCTTTCTCTGTCTGACTTATTTCACTTAGCATAATACCCTCCAAGTCCATCCATGTTGTTGCAAATGGCAAAATTTCATTCTTTTTTCCTGGCTGAGTAGTATTCCATTGTGTGTGGTTTTTTTGTGTGTATGTGTGTGTGTATGCATACCACATCTTCTTTAGCCATTCATCTGTTGATGGACACTTAGGTTGCTTCCATATCTTGGCAATTGTAAATAATGTTGCTATGAACATCGTGGTGCATATATCTTTTCAAATTAGTGTTTTGGGGCTTTTTTGATATATATTCAGGAGTGGAATTGCTGGGTCATAAGTTTTTAGTTTTTTGAGAAACCTCCATACTGTTTTCCACAGTGGCTGCACCAATTTACATTCCCACCAACAGTGTACAAGAGTTCCCTTTCTTCCACATCCTCACCACCAGCCAACATTTGTTATTTGTGTTCTTTTTGATGGTAGCCATTCTGGCAGTGTGAGGTAATATCTCATTGTGGTTTTGGTATACATTTCTCTGATAATTAGTGATGTTGAGCATCTTTTCATGTGCCTGTTGGCCGTCTGCATTTTGGGCAGACAACCATAGTTTTCTTCATTAATTTAAAAAAATTTGCCTGTTCACAGATGTAATACTACTTGAAAATTCCAAATTCCTTGATACAACTAGATTGTGTGTTTTGTTAGCAAAGTCCTCATGAAGGAGTCAATTCCTTATGTGAAGTGTTAATAAAATGAAGTAGTCAACTTAGATTGATGGTATGTTTTATAAAGCAAAACCTGCCATAAATATGGATTGGATTTGTAACCAGATTCTACTAACTTATCAATGGGGCAGCAATTTTTGGAGACTTTTACATCAAAATCGTTGTCTCACTCCAAAATTTCTGAGAAAAATTCTGACTTTTTTAATGAAAACCTCAAAAGAAAGTATTTGAATAATTCTGTTTGCCAGTATTTTACGTAAAGTCTGAAGAGGGACATGTGATATCAGGCAATGACATTCTATCCTCCTAGCCACCTAGATTTAAAAGTCATCTCAACACATCCTTTTCCCTCTTACTTTATATCCATTTGGCCCTTAATATTATGGGTGTTATCTCTGAAATAGCAGTGAAAGCCATTCTGTATTGAATTTATAAGCCAATTTTGGTATAATTGAAATCTTTGCAATATTGAATCTTCCAATCCATGAAGATGATTTATTCCTTGATTTATTTGAGTCCTTTTAAATATCTTTCATAAAATTTGTAATTTTCAGTCTGATAGATTAATTCAAGGTACTGAATATTTTTATGCTATTGTAAATCTTTAAAACTACATTTTAAATGTCTTTATGCTTTCACTAATTGATTTTTTTTATATTGGTTAATTTCATCAATGGTGTTTTTTGTCTTCTGTACTCTTACTGATTACTTATCTATTTATTCTATCAACTATCCAGGAATGTAAGTTAAAGACTCACACTCCACTGTAAATTTCTCTAGTTGTCCTTTTAGTTCTGTTAATTTTTGTCTTATATATTTTAAAATTATATTATTGCCTGAACATAGATATATAATTGTTGTAAATCTGCTAGATTTGGTTTTAAGTGAGTTGAAGGTACATATCAACTAAGGAAAATAGACATATTAACAATAATGAGCTTTTTTATCATTCTTGCTATTGGTAATCTGTATTTTCTCTCTTTTTATCCTGATTAGTCTTGCTAGAGGTCTACCAATTTGATTATTCATCTCAAAGAATTAGCTTCATATTTTTAAAGTCTCCTTCATTATGCTTTTTTCTGTTTTAATTTCTGCTCTTTTTTATAATTTCCTTTCTTTTGATTGTTTTTTATTTAATTTGTGCTCCTTTTTTCTAGTTTCCATCATATCACAACAAACAGTAGAAAATACACTTATAGAAAAGAAAATATAATCTATATTTTCCAATAGCATTAAATACCCTAGAATAAATATGGTAAAATTTTTTCAAGTTCTTTGTCAAGAAAATTATAGTTCAAAAACGTTTAAGAACACCTAAATTAATAAAAGGTGTTAACTATTCATTTCATGTTTTCCTTTCTTGTTTCCTGTTTAAGAAATCCTTCCTTATCATGAGATTCATAAGATTATGAGTCAGTGGGTGTGTGTAGGTGTAAGTATACACAGAGTCTTCTAAATTTCTATACTTTTGTCCATTCACACTTAAATATTTACTATATAGAAAATATTTTTGAGTATGTTGTGAGGTAAGGGTATGTAATTTTTCAAACGCCAGTTAGTAAATGGTATATCATTTCCCCCACTGTTCTGCAAAGGCTGTTCTGTCAAAATCAAACTTTTCATAAATTAATGGTTTTGACTATAGCGTCTCTATTCTATTTCACCAATTGACTCTTTGGACTCTTCGTTAATAATATACTCAGTTATTTACTATGGATTTCAGTAGGAGTTGTCCTGCTTCAGAATTTTTGTTGTTGTTGTTAGCCTGTTCCTTTTTTATAAAAATTTCAGAATCAACCTATCAAGTACCATTACAAAAAACATGTTGGGATTTTTCTTTGAAGCACATTGAACCTATTGAATAATTTGAAAAGAAATGACAGCTTTATAATATTGAGGCTTTTGTCTAACAACATGTTTCCTATTTATTAATTTAGGTTTTCCCTAACATCTTTTCATTATAATTATCTTGATAAAGAGCTTGAACATCTTTTAATATATTCCTGTATAATTTACAGTTTCGGATGCTATTTAAAAATACAGAATTTTTTTTCTACTCACTTATTCTGAGTCTTTAACACATTTCTCACACACCTGCCCATCTTTGTAGTTTTAACACACAAGCAATTTGTCACTTAGTGCCTAAGAATAACGTTATGCTCCCACAGAGATGAGTCTATGCCAAACTTTCATAACCCTGTTGAGCATGATCACCAAATTGTCTCTTCATAGTACTCTTCCTTTTATTTTTTTTGTTTTACATATCAATAGTTTATTCCTTTTTCTTTCTAAATAGTATTTCATTGTGTGGATATACCACAATTTGTTTATCCATTCATATATTGATGGACATTTGGGTTGTTTCCAGTTTTTGGCTAGTACAAATAAAATTTGTATACACATGTGCTTTCATTTCTCTTGAAAGAAATACCTAAGAGTAGAATGTTTCAGTGATATAGTAAGTGTATATTTAACTTTTTAAGAAACTGTCAAACTGTTTTCCAAATTGGTTGTACCACTTTAAATTTCCACCAGCAGTGTATGAGCGTTCCATCTCTCTATCTCCTCACCAACACTTTAAAAAACTGTTTTTATATTGAAGTATATTTGGCTTTTTTCCATACCATCAATTTATCTCTCATAAAATACTCTTTAGCATTTGCTTGTTAAACGTGTCCACATACTTTGGCATTTATTATTTTTGTAAACTGTTTATGTGCATTCCATAAATAACATACAGATGGATTTAAACAAATTCCTTCTTAAAATCTTTAGGCTTAAACTTGTATCTACAATTGCATGTGAATATATTTTACTACTTTATTGTGTGCTTTTTATTTCTTTTTTGAGTCAATTTTGTTTTTCTCTTCCTTTTTTATTCTATTGCTATTTTTCCTTCTTTGTCATCCTCTTTCCATTTTTTCCTTTTATTTCTATAGAATTTTTAGATGTTATGTCTGTTGTTTTCCTTGGTATGTTTAAAATGCATATTTAACAATATAAATGATAATATCTTTGTCCTCCTTTTCAGTAATACAAAGATTTTCAGATGCTTTTCTTCTAATTTTCACCCTCCCACGTGTATGATATTTCATCCACTGTTTAAATGAAGTCTTTATACTTCTATATCAGGTATAACTGTTATGTACAATCAAAGTTTGAAGAGATTTATTCACATATTTATGGATGTTCTTGCCCTTTGCTTACTCTTATTTTTATATCCCAATGAAGTACATCCTTTATATTTTCCTAGTGTGGGCTTTTTGGATATAAACACAGCTTTTGTTTGTCCTAAAACGTTTTAATTTTATCTGCTGCTATTAGAAACAAAACACCAAATTTCAATGGCTTAAGATCATAGAAGTTTTTTTCTCATTCATATTAAGCAGAATCGGGTATTTAGCAGGCAGTTTTCCATTTAGTGATTGGGAATTCCTTCTTATCTTGTGTCTCTAACATTTGCTAAGATGTCCAAGTTCTTCACTTCATGAAAGCACATGAGTGAAAAGAAGAGTGGAGGATTATTCAAACACATGTTATACCAGGAAGTGATATATATAAGCCCTATCCACCTTTTGTTAACCAGAACTCAGACATGGTTCTACCTTATTTCTAGCACACAAGGGGAGGACAGTCTAGTTGTTTGCTCAGGAGAAGGAACAAGGTTTTGGTGAAATCTGAGCATTATCTGCCACATATTTCTTTAGGCAGATATGTATGTATATAGAGTCCAAGGTTCACCGTTATTTCTCTCAGCATGTTAAAGATACTATTTCGTTGTCTCCTTTTCCATTATTGCTTTTGAGAAGTCAGCTGACAACCTTAATTCATTTCTAAGTGGTCTTTGATGTTTTGTCATGCATATTGGAAATATTCTTTTAGCTCACTAGTATGCCCTTTTCCTTTCTCTCTCTCTCTCACTATACACACAATATGTGTACGTACATAATATAGTTTACAATATATTTAGAAAGGTTCTTGATTCTTTTATTAACAGCTTTATGGAACTATTAATTCATATACAATACAAATCACTTAAAGTATACAATTCAATGACTTTAGTACATTCATAATGAATTCTTTAACATCTATTTTTTCTTTTATTTTTGTTCTTAATACTTTCCTATTCCTTTTTAATAAAATTTATGTATGTGTACATACATATATATGTGTGTATATTTTAAGAAAGTTATTCTAAAATAGTTTAGACTATTTTGGACTGTTAAACTAAATTAATTTTATTCTGATAGAATTTATATACCAGTTATTTATCTTGTGGTCTTTTTATCTCAACATTACATTTCTTTGCTTACTTTGCAATTGGAGGCTAATTGTGATAGGGATCGTTTTGACTTACTATTTTTGAACTCTGTGTTTCCCTCCTTATGCTAAATGAATTTGACCTTGCTTTTTACCTGAAACTTTTATTTACCTTTATCCAGTGGGCACTAAAATCCTTGATACCACCTACTTCCAGACAATAGTGGCCATCAGACCCATGGCTTCATCCCATTTAACTGCTTTTCATTCTCGCTCCATTTCTGGTCTAAATAGGGTTACTAGATAGGGATGTCTCATGTAATATTTTGGGACATACTTATCTCTAAAACTTAGTTGTTTATATGAAATTCAAATGTGATTTGGCATCGTATAGTTTTACTTACTAACTCTGGCATAGGTCTAAATATATGTTTTTTCCTTTTGAACCAAACTTTATCTTTTCTAAATGTTTGAAGAAATTAATATGAGTCAAATGTAAGATAATTGTGCCGTCGTGAACAGATTGATACTTTACTTCTATAATCAGAGGTATGTATAACATATAAAGAGATATAGCTATATAGAAACTGAGGCAAAAATAGTTAAAATCATGTACCCACAGTCACAGAACCAATAAAAGGTATAGAATATGAACCCAAGTGGATTAGTGAAGAGTGTTTCAAGACACTAAGTTGTTTGGTGGTATTTACAGGGCTGTAAAAGCAGATATGAGCTGGTTCGGGATGTGAAATGGTTCAACCATTATATGAATAGTTTTTAAGCCTGATGCTACTTTGACTTCACTTTCAGTGTTTAAATTAAACTATGAGATGTTCAAGGGACTCTGCTTTAAAATTGTATCATTCCTTAAGGAGTTCTTTCTGTGAATTGGAGTCTATTGTGTACTGGTTTATTTTAAAATTGCTTTTTTTGGTTATTTTTGCTGTTTTGCGGCTTTTAAAAAAAAATCAGTTGATTCCTTTGCCTATGTTGATAGGCTCCAGAAGGGCTCTCATATGCTGAAAATGATATTAGTTTTGTTTTCCTTTGTTTTCTGATGCATTGCTTTTATTTTTGGTCCATATATTGAATGTGTCAACTTATTCATCATTTGGTTTAGATACTGTCTTATTGCTTTCCTTTTCTTATGGTAATATTTTTTATCGTTTTTGAAAGCCATGAGTTTTTATTACTCTTCATACAATCCCTGGGATACAGAGCATTGAAGAGGACCCTTTATTTTTAAAATCCCTCTGACTGTAGTATTTTGTTATTTTCACTGTTATATCAGAATGGCTTTTTGCATCTCCTTGAGGTAAATAGGAAGAGAATGAGATGAGATGAGCAGATATTGGACAGTTGAAATCAAAGTGTAGTCATGGTTACCATGAACATCCTATGGTAAATAGGCGACTCAATCTACAAAGAAAGTATATATATATATGTGTGTATATATATACATATATATATATACATATATATTTTTTAAAAGTGTAGTTTGGCATTTTTGTTAACACCTCCTTCAAAATTCATATGATTGACTGGAAAACAACTTATCATTTCATTTCATTTCATTCCTCAAAATTGATATGGAGTGGATGGAAATAAAATGCAAAAAATCTAATAGGAAGACATGAAAAGAAGTGCTGAGAACTAACTGTAAAACAGATCCTTTCTCTCTTTCACAAAGACATATTCAAATACTTTATAGCATTTTTAGTCATCACAGTGTGCTACAAGCTTTATATTGTAGAGGTTCATTAAGTGTTGCCATTCCCTTTGTACCTAGGTAATAATAAAAAATTCTAGAGAAGTTACCTTTTTTCTATTAAAAATTTTTTTTAAATCACTGAATGTTAAATCTAAATAATCAACAACATACGTTTATTGACAATGAAGAATTTTGTATGTTTAGCTGCAGACCCATTAACAATATTACTAAATTTAATGTGGATAACATTAAAGAAATGTTTTAAAGTCAAAATAATATGCATTTTATATCAGTTTAACAAATATTTATAAAATATCTACGGGGGAAAGTAAGCCAGCCTCTGCAGTGTATACTATGTTTTATATAGAATTAGAATATTATATAATTTATAAGTTGAGTGTCAAAGCCAATTATATTTTAAATGTTGTTGACTACCCTCTATCAGTATAGGTGATTGACAATTGAGTAAATATGGATTATAGCATTTTTATCAGATTCTCTTATTTAAAGGAACCATGTGTATATTATATACTCTGAGAACTGTAGAATAGAAAGATGTCACGCCTAAGAACACTGTTCTCTATTCCTATTCTAATAGTTGCTCAATTGAAACTGCATTATAGTCTTGTAGAATTAGCCTTCAACTGAAGTAGAATTCAGGAAACACCTCAAGGAAATCTAAAAAGTCAGCAGAACAAGGGCAAAAGTGATCTGGGGGCTTCCCTGGTGGCGCAGTGGTTGAGAGTCCGCCTGCCGATGCAGGGGACACGGGTTCGTGCCCCGGTCGGGAAAGATCCCACATGCCGCGGAGCGGCTGGTCCCGTGAGCATGGCCTCTGAGCCTGTGCGTCCGGAGCCTGTGCTCCGCAATGGGAGAGGCCACAACAGTGAGAGGCCCACGTACCAAAAAAAAAAAAAAAAAGTGATCTGGGAAGTATTGAACGTATGTTCCTGATCCAAATTAGAGGAAAATAGAACCATTTTTACATTGAATTTTAATTGCTGAATTTGAGAAAGGAATATTTTAATATTTATCTCTAAAAGAAATAATATTCAGAGAGCAACAAAAGATTTCTGCTCTGAAATGGAGGAAGAATGTTTGAAACATTTCAGAAATAGATTTTCTTTGAGAAATTAACAGTGCTTTTTGTACAATAGCTTCTTAAATATGTTGGTTTATTCTATTTTACTATACATAGTTTTTTACTAATATAAGTAAAACTTCCAGGTTTGGGAGATAATTGATAATGTTCCAGATTGATTTTTGATAACATAGTTACAGTCAATAAAACACATATATTTAATTAATCTAATATTTATTAATTTTGTAAACAGGAGTAAGCTATTGCAGCAGGGTGCTCAGTAGGCAATGGTGAAGTCTGACAGGAATATAACTGGTAGAACACTGATGTGGGTTTATCTTTTAAAGTGAAATGAGGATACAGGTACAGAAGCAAATACTCTCAGGTGGGGAAGGGAGAAGTATTTGGAAATCTGCAAAGAGGAGAGGAAAATTGAATTGAGCCTGGACAGATGATTAAGGGTTGTGTCACAAAGACACATAAGGACACACAAGGAAGGTCATTCCAGAAGAAGATACAGCACTAATAAAGGACATGAAAGAGAAGAAAAAGTATTCCATTGCCTCTAGAGCAAACAGTGAGAAATCTTGGATTTAGAAGCCACGATGCCATTAATTTGTAGGCAAAACTAAAGCGTTTACATTTTCTCTTATAGTCAATGAGAATTTACTGCGGTTTTTTTCTTTGCAGCTTGAGGCAAAACGTGATCACAAATGTTCAAGAAATCTGATGTGAGGGGAGTGGTGAGGTGGATGAATTGAGAGAAGAATAAACTAGAGATATAGATATCAGGGAGATGATACTGAACACTTTGGAATATTTAGAAAACATGCAACCTTCTTGTCAGTATGGAATGACTGGGATGCTGTCATTAACTTATCAGAACTTTTCCACATTCGTTGAGGGCAAAAACTGTGTTCATTTTATTCACTTCTGTATCAACAAAGATTAGGATAGTGTGAGTCACACAGTGGGTTTTCAGGAAATGGATAATGAATACGATAATAATAAATGAATAAGCTGCAAATCAAAAGCACGTCGTTTATTATGGCCCTTAAGGACCTCTCATCATTCCACATGAAGCTTTATTGAGTAGTCTAAGTCTTCAAAAATGGTCACATTGCTGGATGCCACCTTTCAATACACTTTTAAATGTGCACTGCACAGACTAAGAGCCTAGAAATAACAAAATTGCATGAACCATCACAACAATCATGGGTGATAGTTCAAGGAAAGGTTTGGAGTCTTTCTCAGGACATGGAATATAAGGATTGTCTAAAGCATCTTGAAAATTTCTTAAGGAAGTTCATGAAAAAGTATCAACAATATGTTTCCTCCTAGTGAGGCATCAACACATGAAATTGCAGTCACTGCACAGCCAGTGATTCTCAGTTAAGGGATAAGGGTGCAAGCTCATTGACAGAACTCTGCTGCCCACTGGGAGGTTTCAAAAGGAGAAGCAGAAAGTTAATGAGAAGAGCCCTTTGTATTCCAAGCAGTCTATTGGCTGTGGCCTCAGCACCCAGAGCACTATTAACAGAACCACTTGCAGTTTCACCTTTCCCCAGCAATTCAGGGCAGGGACTTTGATGTGTTCCTTGTTTTGCCCCCTGTTGCTTCCTCTTCAAAAGCTTGAGGATGACTGAACTTGTATCTTATAGACACATGTGAACCTCAGTGCAGCAACATTTTGAATTTGGTGCTTGTCTTTGAAGTATAGTAGCTTGTGCACATTAAAATTCTTGTCCCCAATAGACTTCTTTCCTTGCAATCTTTCCTGCCAAGTAACCATACATCTCTCGTACCCAGTTGAATTGAGAGGCCACAGGCTGAATCAGTAACCTTGATAAAATGTTTCCTACTTTTCCTCATTGCTAGAGGGACCACTGTTCTTTCCCCTTGGCGTCCAAACATAAAACACAGGCAGCATATGTTGATTCACCTCTCTGTTTTCTATATTGTCAAGTTCTCGTTTTAAATATGCCTTATGTCCATTTATCATTACTTTCTACCCTTAAATGAGTGGATCTGAGTTAGCTTGTACTTGAAAGTGGAATAACATGACCAGGAAGTTAAGAGCTAAGAAGTGATGCAGGTCTAATTCCCTACTCAAGCTTATGCAGGATTCCAAGGAATCCCTATACATTGCATTAACAGAGAAGAGATGCTTCTGTATTAATAGGTAATAGTCTGACATCATTCCTATTCATTCATGGTGATCACTTCATAGACTACTGCCATGCACCTGCTTACCCAGTTTCTTGGGTTAAGTGTGGATGATAAGGAGTGGAAAACAACACACCACAAAATGAGCAAGGCAGTACTTAAAATGTAAGATGAAAAAGTCATACCAAATGATATTAAGGAGAAGGCATACTATAAACATCTTATTTTTTTCAAAATAAGATGAATATTTTATGAATGAAATGAATATCAGTTAGCCAAGGCCTTGGGATTATCTGTGAATGTAAATGGGTACAAAATTTCCTTCCGTCTTCCCTTCCTCCCTTTCTCCTTCCCTCCCTTCCTCCCTCCCTCTCTCCCTTCCCTCCCTTCCCTCCCTTCCTCCCTCTCTCCCTTCTTCCTTCACCCTCCCGTCTCCTTCCCTCTTCTCTCTTCTCTCCTTCTTTCCCCCTGATCTCTCTTTCTCAGTAACTAATACACAGGGTACAAAATGCAAAAGGAGTAAAAAGAAGTATAGTGAGAAATGTTTCCTTTACATCCCTGTTACTCAGCAACCAGTGAGCCCTCCCCAGAAGAAGCCAATATTGCCAGACTCTTGTGTATCCTTAGAAGACTTTCTATGTACATGTGAATTCATTTAAGTGTCACCTTATAGAGTGGGGGAAAACAAGGCTTTGAAAGAGTTAAATGATAAGCTTCAAGGTTATGCAGAAAGGCAGCAATGAAGTTGGGGATGAGCCCGGATTTTCTAATGTTTTTCTCTAGGCATTGTGCCATCTTGCAAATTTTTATCTTCTATATGCCAATATTTCTGCCTTTTGTATTGATGGGCATATTTACAAGGGTTTTTTTGATTTTGGTTCAAAAGCTCACTCTAAGAATAAATGAAGTATATGAATCTCCTTTGTATGCAACATTTCAATGTAAACTAGTAGGGGTGTCAGTTCAGGGCTCTCTATATATTTTGAAGAGGATTCTTAAGATCATTATCCTTAGCTTGAGAGGCTTTACATCTTTCAGGATCATAGAATCCTTCTTAAAATTAAAAAACAAACAAAATATATATAATAAATTTTCAATAAAAGTTTACCCAAATAGTTCAAAATTTAGATGTCTTGAATTAAATTTAGTCTTAAATATATTTTTTCAGTTCCACATTTCAGGTATTTACTTGAATAAATTTTATCAGTTCCACAGATCCTAGAGCTCTTCTTGAGAAATTGCCTTTGCCAATATATTTCCATTACATAGGACTGCAGAGAATGATTGCCATAAGGGATGAGTATGAATTGGTACTATTCCCTTGCTAGCACCTTTAACATTAGGTCTCCAGAAAAAAGTTTAATTAAAAAAAAAAAAGCAGCAAGTGTTAGTTCAGCAGAGAAACTGTAGAAACTGAAAATATTTTGTGCTATCATTTCCAAATATGTAAAAGGTTCTCCTTCATGTTAAGAAAAAATGGCAGAGGTATTTGTATTCTTTCATATCTCCATTGCTGCCCTCTGATACCATGTTCTAGTTTTCCTAAACATTTCTGGCTATGTTCTTTACTCCTAGCTCTTTTGGTTCTTTTCTTCTGGTTGTCTTCCTTTGGGTGCTCTTTGATTTGTCTTTAAATCACAGATAAAGGCAGAACCTACATGGTTGGATGAGCAAGAGCGTAACGGGGAAATGCATGGTTATTTTTTCTCCTTGTCACCATCTTGCTTTTACTCCTCATTGGACAAGATTAAGTCAGAGAAGACTATCCCTGTTGCTAGAGGCTTTCAACATTTCAAAAAATGTCCCAAATCTGACATTTACTCCATCTAGCAAAAATAACAATTAGTTAATTAATTAATTTTAAAAAGAAATAAATACTATCACAGTTCTCTTGCGTCTTTCTCTGAAGCATATTCTTCTTCACATTGTTTATTTTGGAGGGTCTTATTCCTTAATTGCTTGCTTTGGTTTAATCACACAATGAAGGGTCCTAATAAGGAAACAACACTTTATAATTCTTAATATTTTGAAAATTGATATGATGCTAAAATTTAAAGTATTGCATTCAAATTGAGTACCTTAAAAGGGGCAGTGCTCATTTAGATGTATTTATTCATATATGTTTGCTAGTATAACACAATCCATGAATCCATTTCCTTGCTTGTAGAACTCCATCAATCCTCCTATGATAGATTGTGTGCAAAGATGACCATCAAAGTGATATGTGACATTTCTTCCATCGAAAGGTTGAATCTATCCCCCTTCCCTTCAATCTGTGCTGGATTTATAACTTGCTCTGAACAATACATGCAGTTGGACTAAGGTTATGCTGGTTCTGGGCCTGGGCCTTAAGATGCATGGAAACCTCTGTTATCATACTGTTGGAGACTGCTGGAGAGTCCATATGATGATAGGTCTGGAGATTGAAAGGCACTCTAAAAATGAGACCCTGGAGAATGAAAGAACATAAGGGTATAGCATGCGAACCAGGCCAGTTAAGGGGTCAGACACATGAATGAGGCCATCTTGAATCCTTCAGCCCAAACCGTAGCTACATTTGAGTAAGCTCAGCTGACACAACATGAAGAAGAATTAAGCCATCCTAGCTGAGCCCTGTCCAGCCAGTCATTGCAATCATGAACAAATAAAATGATGGTTGTTTTAGACAATCAATATGTATCGTGTGGGATATATTAATTTGGGGGGTAATATGTTACACAAAAGATAACTGATATTTCCCTAAAAAGGTTCCTATATTCTGAAGATAAAATTATTGACTCTATTTAATATTTATATCTCCTATGATACATATTGAATTTATGTGCTGTTTAAAATTTACGTGCTATTGTTTTTAATAACAAGAAATGTTTGAAATAATGAATTATTTAAAACAGGCACAATAGTCTAACATGAATGAAAGTCAAAGTAACATTTAAAATGCGCTTGAAGTTTCCCTGTGATAATACATTTTAATGAATGTCCAGAATGTTTAAAGTTACAAGATCTGGGTGAGTCCTTACCCTATTATTTTCTAACCCTTTGACTTTATGCAAATTGCCTATTATGTTTGACATACATTTATTTATTTGTTAAATAGTATATAAAAACTAGAGACAACTCAAATGTCCTTCAATAGGTAAATGGATAAACAAATTTTGGTATATCAGTACAATAAAATAAAAAGAAGCAATAAAGAGCATCTAGTTATTGATATATGCAGCATCATCGAGGTATCTGTAAAAATATGAGAGAAAGAACCCAAACAAAGAAGAATACATATATATGATTCAATTTAGATAAAATTCTAGAAACTGAAAACTAATCGAGGGACAGAATGCAGACCAGTAGTTCCCTGGGGATGATAGAGAGGATAGAGTGGGGAAAAATTAGAAAGAGGCATGAGGAAAACTTTAGGGTGAAAATGTAGATTATCTTGATTGTGCTAAGTGCTTCAAGAGTTTATACATATGCCAAAACTCATCAAAATATATGCTTTAAATATATGTAGTTTAATATACTTCATGAATATATTAATAAAGCTGTAAAATGACAAAATAGTAAAATGGCTATAATACCTGTTTTTCATTTCAAAAAACTTATTTAGTCAACAAGAATTTAATCTGTGTCAGTGAAGGAGATAAAATTATAAGTAAAATATATCCCTCTCATTAAGGAAATTAGAGCAGGGTGAGGAAGCAGGAAAAAATTAGAACATTCTTTAACACATTATTTAAAAATAAACTTGAAATAGATTAAAGAACTAAATGTAAGACCAGATACCATAAAACTCCTAGAGGAAAACATAGGAAGAACGCTCTTTTACATAAATCATAGAAATATATTTTTTTGGATCTGTCTCCTAAAGCAAAGGAAATAAAAGCAAAAATAAATAAATGAAACCTAGTTCAACTTAAAAGCTTTTGCATAGCAAAGGAAATCATCAACAAAATGAAAATATAACCTACTGAATGGGAGAAAATATTTGCAAATGATATGACTGATAAGGGGTTTATATCCAACATATATAAAGAGCCCATACAACTCAACACCAAGAAAACAAGTGACCCAATTAAAAAATGAGCAGAAGACCTGGATGGACATTTTTCCAAAGAGGAAATGCAGATGGCCAACAGGCACATGAAAAGATGCTCAACATCGCTGATCATCAGGGAAATGCGTATCAAAATCACAATGAGATATCACCTCACACCTGTCAGAATGGCTGTCATCAAAAAGAACACATATAAGAAATGTCCAGGATGTGGAGGAAAGGGAACCCTTGTACACTCTTGGTGGGACTGTAACTTGGTGCAGCCACTGTGGAAAGCAGAATGGCGGTTTCTCAAAAAACTAAAAATAGAACTACCATATGACCCAGGAATTCCACTCCCGGGTATATATCCAAAAAAAGTCAAAACCACTAATTCAAAAAGATACATACACACCAATGTTCATAGAAGCATAATTTACAATTGCCAAGATATGGAAGCAACCTAAGTGTCCATCAACAGATAAGCGGATAAAGAAAATGTGGTGTGTATATATATACAGACACACACACACACACACACACACACACACACACACACACACACACACAATGGAATACTACTCAGCCATAAAAAAGAATGAAATTTTGCCATTTGTAACAACATGGATGGACTTGGACATTATGCTGGGTGAAATAAGTCAGACAAAGAAAGACAAGTACTCTACGATATCACTTATATGTAGAATCTGAAAAATACAACTAACTAGTGAATGTAACAAAAAAGAAACAGACTCACAGATACAGAGAACAAACTAGTGGTTACCAATGAGGGGGAGTAAATGGGGTAGGGGATTAA